>NC_141686.1:273770561-274469936 GCF_964263255.1 Lissotriton vulgaris
ATGTTTATCTAAAAAGGGGGCAAGTATCTGATTACAATCACCCCCTAAAAACAAATTGTCAATAGGGTATTTTAGGAGTCTCTGTGATAAGGTGCACCAAAATTGTCAATCATGATAAGTGGGAGTGTATACATTGACAATACATATTTCAATATTATCAAGTTTGAGATAAACCACCACCCATCTACTCTCAGAATCCCTTGCCTCTGAAATCATGTTCACTGTTAGGCCTTTATGAAATAAAATTGCAACTACAGTCTTATTACCTGAGGCAGGAGAAAGGAAAATATTTCCAACCCACTGTGTCCGAAGTTTACCAATGTCATTCTCTGATAAGTGAGTTTCTTGCAGTAAAACCAATTGCCCCTTCAGCCTTGAAAGGTGGGAAAAAACTCTTTGCCTCTTGATAGGTTCCTTCAGGCCCTGAACACTCCAAGTAATAACTCCAAGGTTCATTTTACATGTTTATGTAACTGATAAAAACATACACTATTGAGGTAACCAAATAGAATCAGAAATATAGAAGTGAAAGAAGAAGGAGAGGAGACAGATAAAAGATAGATAAAAAGGGAAAAGTATGAAACAAAAAACTCATACACGGATGGGAAAACCATTCTCAGAAAAGGAGCTCTAGAAGAAAAGGTAACTATACAAGCAAAGGTAACATTGAAACATGTAAGCACACACCGTGCCAGGTGCATGGGAGTGGGACGTTCTCAAGAAGACATGCGGACATCTTGGTTTAAAACAATACCGGCAGCTTACGAAACCACTGGAAAACAAAAATTCAAAGAAGACTAGTAAATTATCAAATTAGCAACTAAAGACAGCACAAAGGAAACATTTTAACTTACCTACATTTAGGAGAAATAATCTGAACATGAAATCCATGACACTAAATAAACTAGAATCCACAGAGCACGATGACTGGACAACATGCAGACACGTGGGGGGATAAAAATATGTATCTGTTGAAGAAGAAATGAAAAGGCTTGCGTTGGAACCTTCAAAACAAGAACATTGTAGGGAGATGAACAGTGCACTAATAAAAATGATTCAGAAAACAACATAACATAATTAATCACTAGCATGGGGATGTATGTCGTTACAAAGCATACTTTTACAACGCATACCTTTACAATGCATTTTTTACACCGCAACATCCATTACAACGCATTCCATTACAACGCATGCCATTACAACGAAATCTTTGAAACTACCTTTACAACGCATTCCACTACAGCCCATACTACATTTACAACGCATACCATTACAACGCATACCATTACAGTGCATGTATGGTAAGTATTGGATAGTGTAGGGGTAAAAATTACTATTCTAACTCCAGGGGGTGCAACAGTAGGGTAAGTGTTGGATAGTGTAGAGGTTAAAATTACTATTCTAACTCCAGGGGGTGCAACAGTAGGGTAAGTATTGGATAGTGTAGGGGTACAAATTACTTTTCTAACTCCAGGGGGTGCAACAGTAGGGTAAGTGTTGGATAGTGTAGGTATGCGTTGTAATGGTATGCGTTGTAATGAATGCGTTGTAATGGCATGAGTTGTAATGGATGTTGCGGTGTAAAAGTTTTGTTGTAAAGGTAGTGCGTTGTAAAAGTTGCGTTGTAAGTGTTGTTTCCCCTAGCATGGGCACCAATTTCCATATTTTCAGCCTGGTGACATTGCAGAAATTGTTTGATGACACCAGGGTCAGTATAAGTGGTAGTTCTGTCTCTAAAAGCCCGATTATGAGTCTGGCAGTCCATGGACAGCCAGACCCAAGGAGGTACAGCGGTGGCGGTCTCTAGACTGCCCCATTATGAGTCGGACGGTCAGACCACCACAGCCTGCCACAGCCACCAGGGAACCGCCATTCCCTGGCAGTGTTGTGGTGGTGTAGAGGCATCACTGAGTTTGACGGGACCTTCATGTTCCTCCTAAGCTTATTAGGATTTTCCTCTCCACCAGGGTTTTCATGCTCCCTGTGCATGCACAGAGGTTGGCACAACATGTGCCCTCCTCTGTGCATGCACACAAGTTCCCATTGCGGTGCATGTTTTTAGAGGCACATCCGTGGGAATGCCAAAAATAAGCCAGCCAGGCAGAAGGAAACTCCTAATTTTGCAGGCGGCCTGACCACGGCTTTGGCAGTGTCGCGGCCCAGGGTGACCCATCACCTCACTGCCAAAGTCGTAATTGGGCCTTATATGTCACTTTAAAAAAACAAGGTTGTATCACCCCATATCTGACATTGATAGCCTGAAGCTGAGGTCTAAGCTTGAGAAAGATCTTTCACCTGAATGCAGTTGCGTTGAAGACATCTTGTGACAGATATGTATACCTTGTGACCGTTGCTAGACCATTGAAGAGATTGTTGCAGTTTTACGACTTTGACTATTTCCATCATGTGTGTGTGTTGGAGAAACAACATAATGATACTCCTAGGTTTAACTCTTGAACTTTGGGCCCAATCATTGTGCTCATTTTATGCTTAACCCCTTCGATGCTCATGACGAGCTCAGCTCGTCATGAGGCACAGTTGAGCTGTGCTAATGACGAGCTGAGCTCGTTATGAATAGAGGAATTCATAAAATGTTAGCACAGGAGGGGAAAACCATTAGCAGCCAAGGTGTTAAAGGATGCAGAGACTTTAGATGAACAATCGTTGGTAGAATGGACTGTAAAAAGGCAATCATGTCCGAGTTCTCTGCTCCTTCGAAATACTAGACAGCCTAAGATTGTTTCTACTATTTATTTTCTCCAAATCTTTGGTCCAACCCTCTTAAGCATCTCAACATCCTTTTGTGCCTGTGAAAAATTGGGCACCATGTCCTTCACATCACTATGGTGTTGTTCCATAATGGAAATCCTTTGATCGAGTGTACACCACTTTTCTCTAAATCTTTACAGAGTGGCATTAGTTTCCTGAACAAATGATGGCAAAGATTTTAGCTCGTCCATTAATTCATTGAATTGCTAGTGACAATGGTTATCTAGGAGGGGACTCCACATCCTTTTTAGTATTTTTGACTGAACTTGGGGTGGTTATCTTTTTAGTAATCGTGCCAGGGCCAGGAGAGGACGATGCAATATCCTGACCCTGAGAAGGATGGAAATCTTTGCCCTTAATCATGAGCGCTTTAGATCTGATTAGGGATTGAAAATGAATAACTTTGGATATAGTTGACTGCAAGCAATTGTGCACTTTCTTATTTCTGCCCAAATACCAATATGTTACAAATGTAAAGTCAACTAAGAACTGACGTAGTATAAGACATATATTATCATGAATAAATAAGAAGAAAAGCCTTATAGCCAATAGTACCTTTTGGAAAGTATTAGGCACACGCATCAACGTTTTTTGCAAACGGTGCGATTCACAAAAATCGCTTGTTTGTGCACGCAAAAAAGGTCTATTGTGATGCATGAAAGTTTTAGGCACTAGCAATTGCAATTTATTGCGATTTCCTAAATTGCAATTGCATTTACGGAATCACAATTTGCGATTCCTTAAATGCAATGCATGTACCCCTTAGAAATAGCGATTTTGCTATTTGGGGTCGCAAAATACAGAGAAATTACTCTGGTCTGTATTTTGCAAAAACCTTGAAAAATACACTAAAGTGCTTTTTTCAAGGTTTCAGGTTACATACACACATGCCCTTGGGGCATGTGTGTGCGCAACATGGGTGCACATCACAATTTCATGAGTGCAACAGGGTGCCATTTTGACACCTTGCACCCTTGTAATTGCATGTGCAATTTGCGTGTACCTATTGGTACTCGCAAATTGCGCTTGCAATTTCCCGTTCATTCCTATAGGCCTGTAGGCCCATAGGAATGAATGGGAAGCCATTCCTTAATTGCAACTCGCAATTTTGAGTCACAATCAAGGAATGTTTAGAAGTTGCTATTTTAATAGCGATTTCTATAGGCATGGGCTTTTGAGAGACGCTAATTGCGATTCCTTAATAATCGCAATTAAGGACTCGCAAAAGCCTACTTTGATGCATCATGTGCCCCTATATGTTGATATCTGGGACTGCAATCTGCACCTAAAGAAATTCAACATCTTGAAAATATCATTTAGAAGGAGAAATACAACCAAAAGTCTAAAAACATAGTAACTTAAGGCAGATGGAGAAGGCTTATTGCCAGCCGCGGTCGGCAGTAGGTGTTTCTGCAGGGCGGTGACGTGGGGAGGGGGAGGGGCAGGGTGGGGGGTAGTAATGTATGGATTACGGAGTTTAACAGGTTAATAAACATATTAATAAATAAAACAAATTTTGTTGCGCGCACTGCATCACCAAATGCAATGCAGTGCGCGCAACAAAATTCAGTTTATTTATTTATATGTTTACTTACCTGCTAAACTCCGTAATCCATACATTACTACCCCCCACCCTGCCCCTCCGCCTCCCCACATCACCGCCCTGCAGGAACTCCTACTTTCGACCGCAGCTGCTTAATGCTTATTGTAGGACACAAAATGGCAGGTGGAAACTCTCCACAATATTCATTTGTAGAAGAATGACATATAAATAAAACCAGGCGAAAGGTAAAATCCAGAATAAAGGGCCAGATTCACAGAACTAACTTAAGACAAAATCTTAAACTTACTACCAATTTTCGTATTCACAGAAGGCACTTACTCATTTTGGTATTCACAGAAGACACTTACTCATTTCGGTATTCACAGAAGTAAGGAGTCCTAACTTTAGGACTCCTAAAGGCCTTCTGTGAATAGCGAAAGTCCTAAATTTAGGATTTTTCTCAGTTTAGGAGTAGTAAAGTTAGGACTCCTAAATTTAGGACTCCTAAATTTCTTCTGTGAATACCGAAAGTCTTAAAATTAGGATTTTTCTCAGTTTCGGAGTAGTAAAGTTAGGACTCCTAACTTTAGGAATCCCCTAAATGTCTTCTGTGAATACCGAAAATCTTAAAATTAGGATTTTTCTCAGTTGAGTAGTAGTAAAGTTGAGAAAAATCCTGCAAGGATAGTTTTATCCTGTTCCATATGTTTTTGAGGTTAAGATCACCCATGGGTTTGTTGTTTCATCCTTTTTGGGTGCTACTTGCGGTATCCTTTCTTTTGTGGTTTGTTTGTTGACTGATGGCAACATTTTAGCACAGTCTCGTACTCTAGGGATACTTGGTTTTCTTCAGAGTCTTTGCTGTGTTACACATATTGAGATATGTTTTTTTCATTCATCACTTGTTTCCCTGTAAGGATGATGATGTTTCATTTTTCATGTAATTTAGCCATCTTTGTAGGTGTCTTGTGTCATTCTCACTCAGTTAATTCCTACATCTAGGTTATGGCACATGCACACCATCCTCTGTCTCCATTCCTGGACTGCCTTACCATTGCTGTGAGTCTTCTGTTACAGTTAATGGGGGGCTGGACCTAGTTCTGGTGTTCTGCAAGTCAGACTTTTCCATTCTCTGTGGTGTAACTCTGAGTTGCTTTTTTTAAAACTTTTAACATCTTTTCCATATGTGTTGTGTTCTTGCAGGTTGAATACATGTGTGGAGGGGAGCTGCCAGGTTGTCTTTTTCATCAAGAAGTCTATCCTCACTGACATGCAGCTTACATTCTTCCTGCACTCCCTACACATTGTCCTGTCAGACCAGACGTCCTCTTTCAGATATGATGGGTTGTTCTTCATATTCTTTGACTTGATGCCTAAGGAGGATTTGATGTGTCCTGTGTCCACCTATAGCGTGGTCTAGTCGGAGTTGAAGATAAGTTCTTGTACCTTCCAGGTATTTTTCAGAATTTAAAATATTTCAGCACACATCTCTATCTAGTATTTCTTAGAGTTCTAGGACCCGAAGAGCCTCACCCGGGTTCTCCTTGATATTGAGATGGCTGGATTTCTGGAGCCACCTCGTGGGGTGAGCCAAGACACAGAGTATCTTTCATCTATCTCGGTTAATAGTACATCAGGTGATTCACATCATACGCGTGTCCTTTGCTCTCCTTTACCTCCCTGTGGTTTTATTGACAACAAGTCTATTTTTGACCTGTGAGTGGAGATTTGACTCACTCTTTATGGAGTCAATGTTTCCTTTTACCTGCAGAGACTGTGGTAAGTGCAGTGTTTGGTGCATCCTCATTTGGTAAGGACTGCGAGAAAGAAAAGGGACGAGGTGGTAATGTCCCAGTTACTTACCTGTAAATTTCAGTAGTCTGAGTCTAAGCCTTCCTTGTCACTGTCCTTGGGTACCCTCTTCACCCTGTCCAGGTTACATGCTGCTTATTAGTAAACATTATTTCTGCTGAGTCCTTGTGGCAATCCTATGAGAACAAGAAGAGGAGGAACCAAAATAAAAACACCTAAAACAATAAAAATAATCAATTTAGTGTGTGTGTGTGCGTGCGTGTGTGTGTGTGTGTATGTTTTGTATATAAGGGAGCAAGTGGATTTCAGGTCTCCTGAGTGAGGACTCACCTCACTTTGTAAGTATTATGACAAGAAGGCTTGGACATAGGTGTAAGGTGGAATCTGACTGCATGGTTGCCCCCACTTTTTCCTGCTGTTTTGATGGTTTTTGACTTAGTTTGGCTGGGATCCTGCTATTAAGGGCCCCAGCCTATCTGCTTTCCTCTTTAAATTGATTCCAAGTACTTTAGGTACACTCCAGATTGGTTACTGGGTTACCCTTGTGAGTACCTAGTATATAGTACACCAGATACTCAGGGCATAGGTAACCCAGAGGCCTACCAGGGGCTGAAGCATGAATTATGCCACCCCTGGGAAGCCTTCCAAAATGGCACCACAGGACTGCTACTGCAGCCTGGGTAAGGTGGTGTGTTGGGATGGGAAGTCTCCTGCATGTCTCTATAGGGAGCGCTTCCCCTGCCTTATGCTAATCTCCAGGCTAGTCACTCAAAATTTACTGTATGTTTTCTAAATCCCTACCTCAGTGAGCATAACAATCATACATGTCCACTGAGGGTCTTCTTGTTTACATGGATTGAGACCCTAGAGCTTGTCTCTGAGGTCGACAAGGCATGCCTAGTGCACCCCTATTTTTCAGAGATTGGCTACTGCCCTCTCTATTAAGGCTGTGGTAGACTGACAGTGGTGGCAGCAATACATCTATAGTCAGGAGGGTGAGTCCCTAGGCACCCTCCTGAGCAAGTCTGTGCAGTCTGCAATGCCTGTGGTCCTGTTGCCTCTGTCTACCTGACGTGTCTTTAAGAGCCCGTGGGTGTAATGGGGAAGAATAGTGAGCTGAGCCAGTGTGAGGAATGTGAGCTGTTCTGCTGGACATCCCAGCGCCCCCCGTGCCCCTCCCCATTTCCTTGGAAAGGCCTGGTGGGTTGGGGTAGACACTCAGCTCTCATCTGGGTTTAGCTGCACTAATTCTGCGAAGAGGACCCTCCCCCACCTGTCAGGCCTCCTGGACTGGAGTTAAATAAAATTCCTCTTTAGGGATTTGCACAGACTGGTACCAGGAAAACATGGAGGGAAAAGGTGCATGCATGAAACATGCCATAAAGGGTTTGTGATTGGAGGTGTATTCAGGATGAAAACGTAGCAGACCCTCCCATTGGATGAGCCTATCAATCAGCGGTGATACAAGTCTGGCCTGAGTGGTCAGCTGTTGTTCAAGACTGGTCAATGACTGAAGAGGCAGCCACACCAGGTCCGTCTGAAGATAGCCAGGTGCAACCCGCAGTGTGAAGGCAGGAGATAAGATACTGTTCACTGTGTCTGGAACTAAGGCAGTTTTCTCTATGACGGGTGGAGTCTGCTGCCAAGAGTTCAATGAGAATCCAGGGCATCAGCAACATTGGAGACCAGCTGTTTCTTTGCGACTTGTGGAGCATGTGCTTTTGAACAAGGAAATTACAGACAGCTGCCCAAGGTGTCGAAAGGAGGCTTACAGCACATCAAAGATGTTGGTGTGGAAAGGAAGCTTGCGGCACATCAAGGAAGCTGTTGTGGAAGGATGCTTGCAGCACATCAAGGGAGCCAGAGAGGGGGATGCTTGATTCTAGTCCTTGAAGGTGAGACAAATCCCTTCTAAGCTCCTCCCCTGCACTGTGGGAGCCTGTACAAGCAGTAGATGGGAATAGAGGCCAGTGAAACAGGCCCCAACCTTTCTTCTTTTGTAATCTCTGGGGGTATCAAGGTGAACTGGCACTCTGTACAGCTAGCCAGTGGCCACTGGACTAGTGGGACTCCAGTAAACTGTGTCAAGACATCACGCACCTGTGGTCAGATCTAGGGGTGGGCGGAATTTGCGTAATTGCGTTAAGCAAATCTCAGCGAAATGGTAAAAAATCTCCACGAACACGCAGAAATTCCGCAAACATGCGGATTTGCTTGTTCGCTATGCTTTTTTACTGTTCGCAATCCCTGTTTGCGTCCTTGGGGGAAATATCTTGCAAACACGCATTTTGAGAACGCGAACAAGCAAAAAATGTAACTTAAGACAGGCTTAAGACAAACTTAAGACAAACTTAAGACAAAATCCTAACTTCTGTGAATACCAAAAGTAGTAGGTTCATTCTGTGAATGTCAAAAGTAGTAAGTGCATTCTGTGAATACCAAAATAGTAGTAAGTTTAGGATTGAGTCTTAAGTTCATTCTCTGAATCGGGCCCTGTGCCATCTCTTCTCTAGTTTCTGGCAGGTTTGCTTGGAGGCTAGGAGTTCTGGGGTGAACCAGCTGGCCCTCTTGCTGGTGTCTTCAGCGGGGCGAGGGTGTTGGCGCAGTCTTCGATCCAGCCTCTGAGGCTGTGGGCAGCGACGTCGGTGTTGGAGGGTTCGGTCGGTGGGCTGAGAGCGAGGTTTGCGTGTAGTTGGTCTTCGGTGATTTTGTTCCAGCAGCGGCAGGGGATCTGTTGGGTGCGGTGCTGTGTAGTGGGTTACTTGAAGGTGAAGTGGATACAGCGCTGGTCGGTCCAGAGGAGATCAGTGGTGTGGCTGACGGAGACGTGCAGGCTTGAGGAGAAAAATCCTAATTTTAGGACTTTCGGTGTTCACAGAAGGCATTCAGGAGTCCTAACTTTACTACTCCTAAACTGAGAAAAATCCTAACTTTAGGATTTTCGGTATACACAAAAGGCATTTAGGAGTCCTAACTTTACTACTACTAAATTGAGAAAAATCCTAATTTTAAGACTTTCGGTATTCACAGAAGGCATTTAGGAGTCCTAAAGTTAGGAATCCTAACTTCTGTGAATACAGAAAAGAGTAAGTGTCTTCTGTGAATACCAAAATGAGTAAGTGCCTTCTGTGAATACGAAAATGGTAGTAAGTTTAGGATTTTGTCTTAAGTTAGTTCTGTGAATCGGGCCCTAAGGGCCTTATTTATGAAGGCCTTGCGCCGCCGGTACGTCACTTTTTCCCATTTTAAAAGTGACGCACCGGCGGCGCAAGTGCTTCATAAATGAGGCCCTATACATTTTCTGAATGCGCATCTTTCTGCAGGATACTTGCATAGGTCATTTATTCATTCACTCCCCAAGCCTCCCTGCATTGGCCATCTCACACTCGTGCACTGAATGCAGAGAGCCTTGATGCACTCTATACTTCATTCATTCATGCATTTGTTTATTCGAAGATCCTCTAGCGTTGTTCTGCTTTATCCATGTTCACATCTGTCTTTCTCCTCTCCGACTTTCAATGCAGTCTGTAATTAATTAATTAAGTCATTCATTCATTCAATCATTTGTTCATTCCCTCACTCTCTACAATTGCTTAGCTCGGATGGTGGCAACATCTGTGATCTGTCATCCTCATCTCCAGCACCTGATGCAGACAGCCTTGAAACACTATAGTTCATTTAATCATTTATTCAATGATATATTCATTCACTCACTCATTCATTTCTTTCCTCAGTCCCTAGCATTGCTCACCCGGCGCCCTCCTCTCCAGTCCTGAATGCAGACAGCCATGAAATACTCTATAATTCATTGATGTGTGCATTTCCTCGCCACCTAGCATTGATCATCACTTCGTCTGTTGACATAATTCATTGATTCATGCATTATTCTCTGATCCCTAGCTTTGCCCATCATTTCCTCTGTTAATATCTGTCCCCCTCCTCTCTCCAGGGATGCAGACAGTGTTGAAACTCTCTATAGTTCTTTGATTCATTCTTTCCCTCACGCCCTAGTGTTAGCTCTTCCTATGTTGACATCTGTCTCTTTCTCCAGGTCTGCATGCAGACAGCCTCGAAGCACTCTACAGTTCATTCATACATTCATTCTCCCTCAGCTCAACCTCTGTTCACATCTGTCCCCATCCTCTTCCTCTCCAGCCCTGAGTGCAGGCAGCCTTGAAGCACTCCACAGTTCACTCATCCATTTATTCTCCCTCACCCCCCTGCGTTGTTCAGCTCAATCTCTGATCACATCTGTCCTCCTCTACAGCCCTGAGTGCAGGCAACCTTGAAGCACCATACAGTCCACTCATACATTCATTCTCCCTCACCTACCTGCGTTGCTCAGCTCAACCTCTGTTCTCATCTGTCCTCCTCTCTCCTCCTCTCCAGCACTGATGAAGGCAGCATTGAAGCACTCTACAGTTCATTCATACATTCATTCTCCCTCATCCCCTGTGTTGTTCAGCTCTGTTGCACTGCAAATGCATCCAGCCGACTCTAGCATTGTGCGAGGTAAGTTAGCATTTGTGGCGCCATTTTGTCTTTAGCCGCCATTTTGTTTTATGATCGAAAGTAAGCATTTGTCTCATTCAATTGTCTGCCTCAGCAAAAAGCTGCTACGAGTTACTTCTTCTTATCGTCTTCAAGGTTGATTCCTAATGTACTAATGAATAGCTTATTCTGCCTTTGCTCTACCATAGCCCTGCTCCCACACTAGAGAGCTTTGAGCTTGAACAAGACAACCTTGAAAATGTGATAACATGTACCCGTTCTGCAGGTGGTAGCTCATCCTTCTGTACCTCCTTTGTTCATCGGTGCCCGAGCTGGAAAATTCCAGTCTGGGAGGGTCTTTAGGGGTGTTGGAAATGCATATTATGTGTTACCAAGTGTTCTGAAGTCAGTCCCTTCGGCAGAATCTAAGGAGGCTAGTCTGACTGGACTCCGCTTGAGTGCCATTACTAATAAATATCTTGGTTTGTATTCTCTACTGTTCGCGGACTCTTCATTTCTTGTGGAAGGCTGAGAGGTGGTCGCAAGTAACCCGGATGACCCAATTCAGGTCACTTCCTTCAGTTGGCACCAGAACAGGGACTCCATCGGGCTGACCCATCTTCGCCCGTGGACGGGTGGGGAGGAAGGGGCCATGTCGGGTCGGGTGGGCTGTTCAGGGATTCCCTGCATGATAGAGCTTAGTACTCGTAGTTGCCCCGCCTGTCTGATCGGGCAGTGCCTCCCCCAGCGGTCATCCCAGCTGGGGTCCTGAAATCCTTGGATCTGACCATTTGATCCGAAGAGTCGGCAGTGGAGAATAATTTTTTTCGACCTATGTGCAACAGGGGAGTTTGTTTTCATTCTTGTTGAATATGGCACCATTTTGAATAATCTTGAGTATGGTCTGAAGATCATTTCTTCACTTGCTTGAACTTATTAGGTCTGTGGACTGTTTAGATACAGACAGGTACATGCATCATTGGTGCCGTTTGTGATTCCTTATTTGCGAAAATTAAGGAATCGCAATTAAGGAATCGCAAACGGCAATGCATCAAGAAATCGCAAAAGTTTTAGCGATTTCTTAATATTTCTTATTTGCGATTCCTTAATTGCGAATCGCAAATAAGGAATCGCTTTACATTGATTCCTATGGGCCTAGAGGCCCATTGGAATCATTGGGAAGGCATTTTCATTATGCGAATTCGCAATTAAGGAATCGCAAAATGAGAATGCAATTTCAAGGGTGCAGGGGGGGTCCAAAGGACCCCCCCTGCACCCCTGGAATGTCACGTAAGTACATTTTACTCACACACATGTCCCAAGGGCATGTGTGTGTAACATGTAATTGTCAAATATGTATTTATTTGCATTTTTTACACTTTTCGCAAAATTACCATAAAGGTGTACTTCATGGTAATTTTTCCCTACAAAATTGCGAATTTTCAAAATTAAATTAATCATGCATAGCATTTAAGAAATCGCAAATTTTGCGATTTCTTAACCTCTTCGCCGCTAATGACAAGGGTAACTCGTCATGGACTTTCCATTGATTTCAATGGAAATTACATTGAAGCTGTAAAATAGCCTTAGCAGTAAAGGGGTTAAATGCTATCGCAATTTGAGAAATCGCAAAAAATTGTGAATTCTTAAATTGCGATACATGAAAAATAAATGATGCATCCCAATAAGTGATTTTGGAATCGCAAATGGCCGATTTTTGCGATTCGCACCGTTTGCGATTCCAAAATCGCTTGATGCATGTGCCTGAGAGAGCCTGTGGACACTCTGCCGGGCAACATAATGAATTTTGCTTACTCTTGAAAATGCCTGGGGCTTGAGCCTGTCTCTTTGGTGCAGTCTGAGGAGTAACGCTTGGTTTCCTTTGTTGGTGTGTCTTCTATTAAGAGGCCTTGTTTGAGCAAATTGTGGTGTTTGGGGAGCCGTTGTTCTTCTGTTGAGGCTCAACTGGAGGAAAGACAACCTGCACCTCCCGAATGCACCCCGAACTTTGACATGTATGTTAAGCATTGGCCCTAATATGCTTAGTACATTGTGGCACAAATATGCGAGGGGCAATGCCGAGCTGCAGTGGCCACTAACAGGTACATTTGATGAACAAAAACTGAATTTTCTGCAGGATAAATTGTTTGCAAAAAGAAGTAGACAATCGATGTTTGATTCTCTTCAGGTATGGCGAAAGGAAACTAGGCAAAGGTGCATGAGAGCAGAAAAGGAGGCCTGGAGAGGAAAGATGAAGACAGTGACTCAGAAAGCAGTAGCGTATGATAGAGAGAAAATGGAAAAAGGTACATAGTGTGCTGATATAAAGATTTGATTGCAATGTGACAAATCTTATGTTGCCTGACAGGAAGGTGATACATTCACGGAGGAGATGTCGACCTCCACCTCCCTATGCCCGCTAAGAATATACCCTGTTGTCCTGATGCCTCAGTCTTCCGCCCCTCCGACTTCTACCTCTGGTTCTTCTGCTCTTGACCTGGCTGCTTCGGCTACAGCACCTCCTTCTTCTCTAGCTTCACATGCTGCGGATGCAATGACTGTGAGTCTCCCTGCTACGCCTATAGTTTCCGCTTATGCTCTCTCCCAATCCCTCACACCCTCAACACACCCTCAACACAGCCAGGAATAACTCTAGTGCCTGCCCCTTTATCTATTGTGTCTTCATCAAATGTCTTTCCCCCAACATTGCTGAGTATTGGATCACTAGTACGTAGACCGGAGGAAGGGAATTGGGCAGCAGCTCTAGATTGAATGGGGCGGGTGCTGATTCAATCAGCTGTGTGGAATGAGGAGGAAAAGATGATGGCTGATCAGGCCGCACAGTGGGCTCGGAATCCGATCTACAGCATGGAGGATGTTTGGAGTGTGGTGAAAGATTGTGAGCCGTTTGTGTAGCAGCATGTCCTCAAGCATTTGTTGGTCACACTAATAGGGTTGTGGGAGCAGTGTTTCAATAGTGTCGGACCTCAGATAATTTATGACATCCGGGACAGTGTGTATGCTACTGATATGGCTCCTAACAATGTTTTTAGTAAAGTTGCCACACTGATTGGTTATTGAGGTAGGTTACAACAGAAAATCCAAAACAACAGTGTCCCAGTTTCCGATGAGAGAAGTCCATCCTATTTTTCATCCTGAAATACCAGAGCTGTGTAATCAGCATGAGGCCTTTATCAGAAAGTGAGTAGAGGCCCACTTTCAAGAACAATGGGTTTACACTCCATGGAAAAGGAGTGAGGTTTTAGCTCTCAAGGGCCAGTTGCCTGAACCTAGGAAAATCCGACTTCATATTACAAAGAATTGACAGAGGACGCCAACTGTGATGACGTTGGCAAGTATTGAGATGTTTTTCGGTTTATTGGTAATAGTGGCTATTTGGAGACAGGTGCATACACAGGACCACTCTGTGGAGTTGGGTGGCACTTTATCCCATGCCCTGATCCGGGCATGGGATAAAGAAAGGAAGCCTAGTAAGAAGCCTAGGGCTGAGATACTATCTTTGCTGAGTCGTATTATTACTTACATACATTCCCTTCTCCCACCTAGACTCGTAGATTGGGACAAGTTAGCAGCATGTCATCAGAAGAAAGATGAAAGTGTATTTGATTTTTTTACTAGGTTTGAAGTTGTGTTTTTTGGATTTCAGTGGGCAGGATTTGTCAATGAAGGGAGGTGTCAAATTGTTTGTTAACAGATTTGTTACAAACCTGCATCCTAGCTGCACGTAGTATACTTTGAACTACATGTAGTCACGTAGTACTGCATAGCATAGCTGATAACACTGTGTATTTGTCAACACTATGAAATAATTTCAAATAGCATCTTGCACAGTGGGTACCAGCAAAGATAAAATGAGTATCTATATCTGTATATGCTAAAAAAAACGAAAAAAAAAACATATAACACTTTCACAAAAGTGAAGCTGAAAAATTAGCAAGCAGTGAGAGAGGTGATGATTTTGGGATCCTCCCTAACCTAGGGAGAGAACTAAGCAGATGCCTTGAAAACAAAAAGCACATCTTGTTGTACAATTTGGTGGTGGTCCCATCCTCTTAGGACCACCCCAAGCACAGTTATTATGGGCAAAAAAACAATCCCAACCAAAAGCCCTGCAAAGCCTTATGAGATGAGATTAGCAGTGGGAAGTGAATATTATAGTATCCAATATAAAAATAATTCTACAAAGAGCTGCAGTTCAACTGGTGGTTACTAGATATCCCTTCACTCTTGCCCTATCCTGAGCGATGTGGATTTCTTCAGAAAGGGATGCGATAGCACAGCTCTACTGAGAAGTGCTCCGTAGATGAACAATAGGAGTCTGCCAGCGAGGCTCTGACAGACGCTGGGTTTTGGCCTCTCTTCTTTTTTTATCATCGTTGGCTCCATTGTATGACCTTTCCTCTGGTACCCCTCACTAAAAGAAATGGGAAAAAAATAATTTTTACCCATTTGGCCACCTATTTATGGAAGAAGAAAAGCCCTTAGCAGCCCCACACATTGAGCAAAGTGGTCCTAGTTGGTCTAGCTGGTCTACTAAAAGCAAGATAGTCTTCGAAGTAATTGTTCTGATCCTCCTAATAACTGCATTCGGAATTATGTGTTTTTTTGAAGAGAAATAACCTGTGCATTCTTAGATTGGTACTACTCCTGTTCCCCCAGAGAATGTATTTGTCACTTTGGCCCCTCGTAAGGAGAGGCACAGACAAACATATGTTGACAATGTTTCCTTACAGATGCTCCATCAGGCGCACCATACCTCTAATGTTACTAATTGCTTGGTTTGCGGCTTGCTCCCTTCTGTGATGTATAAAAATGATTTATTGATGCAACAACTGTAGGGAGAGGGTGCCCGTCAGGGGGACTGACTATTTGGGGAAACATCGCCCTGGGCATTTGAATCACCTCCCAACCAAACCCTTGTCCAGATATTCTGAGACTCAGCATCAGAGGGCCCGGAGGGGGGCACTATCGAACTGTTCAATGTTTATGTAAGAGGGACTAAAGGGGGTATACCCTCCCCTATTATCACAGCATTGGCAGAAAGTTTAGTCAGTTGCTCGCCCCACTCTAGAGTTGTGGTGGCAGGAGACTTCAATTGCTCCTCTGAGCCCTCAGAGGCAGAGGTCCTGCTGGGGTTTGAGGACGCCAACAAATGGGCTGTTCCCCTATTAAATCTACCTCCACTTAAAAGATGGACACAGTTAGCACTACGACTTAAGGCCCTCACCACAGAGTTCAGCCTTGGGGCAGCAAATCGAAGAAGTCCATCGGATAGTCAGGGCGCAAACACTTTTAACAGAGTTAGCTGCCAGTCACATATTGATTGCATCTTACTAGATGTAAGGCTCTGGGGAGATTTGATAGACATGAGTATTCGCACCACCACCGATAGCGACCACAACCCCCTCTGCACCATTTTGAAGCCTCTTTGGGAAGCTTCCCATCAGCCTGAGAACATCCCATCCCTAACAATTAATAGAGAGATTTTACCCTCCAAATGTAAAAGATTCTTAAAATGGCGTAAGGTAGCCCTGCAAGACTCCATGATCGCTGGCATATGGCAAGTCCTGGCCCTGAGCATTTCAGATCTTCAGGCTGCAGCTTCCGACCCATGGGGATTGGCAGATGTACCTTTTGTCCAATCTCGGAATCAGTGGACCAACTGAGCACATAGTTTCGACCCCACAATCAGGGCAGTAAGCCCAGTTTGCATTCCAAAGGGTCCTACTCATGGTATATGAAAGATTGCAGGTGCAAACAATTTCTCCTAGCTACAACAATCAAGATAAGAACCGACCCTTGATCAAGGTACTAGGAAGGACTATAGAGCAGCCTTACACCAAGCAAAGATAGCATGGGATTAACACCGTGGGCAACAACTGAAGGAATCACGCTTAGCCAAGGATAAGTACTTAGGGGCATATTTACGAGTTCTGGCGCATCTCTGCATATCAGCAGAGATACGCCAGAACAAATGCGTCACGCAAAACTACCCTTGCGTCACGGCAGATGTGCCGCATTTACAATGCGGTGTGCCGTGGCGCAAGAGTAGGCAGATGCGTGATGCATCTCGTGACGTAAGCCGGCGCATCGCTGGAGTCGCGTCGCAAGCGCGACGCAACTCCAGCAATGCTCAGGGCTGCCCAATACTTAACATGCTGCGTCAGTCCTTACGCCTGCTTCAAGCAGGCGTGAGGAATTAACGTAGCAGGCACTTTTGCAAGGCGCACAGGCACCGGAACGCCCAACCTGCGTGGGAACGCCCCCATTGTGGCGCTGGGCTTTATAACGTGACGCATCTCCCTAGATGCGTCACATTGTAAATGCCTCACAGGGATGCAACATGTTTACGCTGCTGTTGCGTCACGCAAGGCGGCGTAAACGTGGTGCAAGGGGCTTGTAAATCTGCCCCTTATTTTGGACCCTAGTTACCTGCGATAACAAGAGCGATGTACACACATCCCCTAACCACATTCCAGGCCACAAATGGCATGACCATTTTGGATGCTCTATTCTGCACCTGAGGTCCCGCCATCTGTGAAGCCTTGTGACTCGTACAACCTTTCCAATACTGACATTGAGTCCTTCAACCTGGCTTAGATTGAGGCGGCAATAGGGAAAATAGTGCCTGCCAAAGCAGCTGGACACGATGGTCTGCCTGGTGGCCTATTCCTTCCAGACACTCCAAATTGGGCAGGCTACCTTCTCCTCCTTGTTAAAGCCATTGCTAATGGCAGCCCAGTACCAAGATCTTGGAAGGGCGACGACGTGGTCCCGATTTATAAAAAGGTACTGAAAAGACCCTTCAAACTACAGGCCAATTAGTTTGATAGACAAAACAGGTGATGGACCGAATGTGGATCAATGTCACACATTCACCCCAGTCCAAAGATCTGGGCCCAAATCCATCGTTTTTTTGCACTCCACACCACCCTGGGTTAGACAATGGCGATATGCAAATCAGCTCTGACCCTGTGCCCCATGGGAACAGTCCAGTCCGAACTACAAAAGCCATGTCCTTCCCAGAACGGAATCAAGCATCCGAGGACCGGACCGGTTTCGAAGTAACACCTCTTATCAGCCCGGCTAGCTTGACTCCAGTGGTGTGGAGTCTCGAGACAAACTTAAGACAAAATCCTAACTTCTGTGAATACCAAAAGTAGTAAGTGCATTCTGTGAATGCCAAAAGTAGTAAGTGCATTCTGTGAATACCAAAATAGTAGTAAGTTTAGGATTGGGTCTTAAGTTCATTCTGTAAATCGGGCCCAAAGACTCCAGCTGAACTGCAAAAACTACTCAATAGATTTCAACTCTTCTGTGACTCCCGGGGACTGGTCATCAACACCACTACAACTAAGTTTATGACATTCAATCCCCATAAATCCTTTAGAAACAATCTTATGCTGGGTGCAGCACTACTGGAAAGAGTCAGCACCTTTAATTATCTCGTTGTCTGACTTTGTGACAAATATTCATGTAGACTAAGGGTGGGCGTAATTCGCAGAGTAACACTGCACACTCTGTCAACAGAGATCTCATATATTTTTCGTTAAATAATAAGAATCTTTGACTTAACATGCTAAAATGCATATAGTCATTTCACAAAAGTGAAAATGAAAACATAGCAAGCAGTGAGAGAGGTTATGATTATGGGATCCTGCCTAACCTAGCGAGAGAACCAAGGAGATACCTTGAAAACGAAGAGCACATCTTGCTGAATGATTCAGTGATGGTCCCATCCTCTTTGGACCACCCCTAGCACAGTTATTATGGGCAAAAATACAATCCCATCCAAAGGCCCTGCAAAGCATTATGGGATGAGATGAGCAGTGAATATTATAGTGTCCAATATCAAAATAATTCTACAAAGAGCTGCAGTTCAACTCCTCCTTACTAGGTGTCCCTCACGAGCCAAATGCAAAAGCATTGAATCAACCTGCAGTTCCACTAGTCGTTACTAGATGTCCCTCACGAGTCAAATGCAAAAGCATTGCAATTATTACATCAAGCTGCAGTTCCACTAGTCGTTACTTGATGTCCCTTACAGGTCAAATGCAAAAGCATTGAAAACCTGAGCTGAGAGCTAATGCTATAAATTCTACAAAGACTCGTGAGGGACGTTTAGTAACGACTAGTGGAACTGCAGCTTCACACAATTGAGATTGGTTTAAAATCTACCTTCCTGGTGTGAAGGAAACCCATATGATGAACAGGGCGCCCAGGATCGACAGCTGATGGGTATTTTTCCACACAGGAAAGATGCTCTACTTTTGACGTAGTTCATAGCCTACCTAAGAGGATGGGACCATTACTGAATCGTTCAGCAAGATGTGCTTGTTGTTTTCAAGGCATCTGCAAAATCATCACCTCTCTCACTGCTTGCTAAATTTTCATTTTCACTTTTGTGAAATGGCTATATGAATTTTAGCATGTAAAGAAAAAACTTCATGAAGTTCTGCATAGTAGTACTCTGCCCACCCTTAAGTTCCATACTGATTAACCCTGGGTGTAGTAAGTAGTTTGTACTAATTGGTACGCAAATGGCAGGTAGCACAGTAAAAAAACCTGTGCTAAATCATGTAGCATAGCAGTTAAATCAACATCCTCAGATGCTTTGATTAAGCAAATTTACTTGCTAGAAATCATATACCAATCCACAAAAGTGAAATTTTAGAACAAAAACATTAGGTAATGAGAGAGATGATGATTTTGGGGTCCTCCCTAACCTATGGGGAGGACCAAGGAGATGCCTTGAACACAAAAAGCATAAACAAAAAGCATATCTTGTTGAACTTCGGTGGTGGTTCCATCCTCTTAGGACCACCCCAAGCACAGTTATGGGCAAAAAAACAATCCCAACCAAAGGCCCATAATGCTCTGCAGGGCCTTTGGTTGGGATTGTTTTTTTGCCCATAATAACTGTGTTTGGGGTGGTCCTAAGAGGATGGGACCACCGCCAAATTGTTCAGCAAGATGTGCTTTTTGTTTTCAAGGCCTCTGCTTGATTCTCTCCCTAGGTTAGGGAGGATCCCAACATCATCACCTCTCTCACTGCTTGCTAATTTATCAGTTTCTCATTATTGAAAGTATTATATGCTTTTTAGCATATAAAGCTAGAGATACCTATTTTATCATTACTGGCACCAACTGTGCAAGATGCCATTTGAACTTATTTCACAGTGCAGACAAATATACTGTGCTATCAGCTATGTTACGCGGTACTACGTGACTACATGTGTTTCAAAGTATACTACGTGCAGCTACGTGTAGTGCGGCTACTCAAACTATGCCCACGGTTAATACTGATGCAATGAATATGACTTATGCCCACCCTTAAGTTCCATAATGATGCAATGAATATGACTTATGCCGATTATGAGTGTGTTGCAATATATCAGTGTACACCAGGGGTTTACTCCAGCAGAACAAGGGGTCCCTGATACTTTGCATCCAAATGCCTGTATGAATGTTTACAAAGTCAAAAAGAATGTAACGAAATGATGGATTTTCAAGATTTTAATGTCACTGAATACTGCAGGTCCTTTCAGATGCGTAATATTACTTAGGACATAGCAATACCAGTGGCAGTAGTTAATACGACAGCTAGTTTCTGTGTCCAAGGTTTTGGGAGTGTTAAAGTGAGAAGGAGTATTTGCAATTATACATATGACTTGAGGACAACCAATAGTCCACCTTTACTACCACCCTATAACGTGTATTTTGTTTGTGGGTCTCAGGCTAATGTATGGCTTCCCAGGAGGTGGTCTGGTAATATGTTATGTCTCTCTCCTCCTAGCCCCAGTATATATAGCACCCTCCAGTTATCACAGAGACCATCGATTGCAGCATAGGAGCCTATAGTTGTCTAGAGCTAGAAGGGTTATCAACACAGAAGCCATAGATCAGACAGACACTACTCTGCAGCAGTTTACTGATGCTAAGAAGGGTATTCTGCCCTTCTGGGGTACTATGTCCAATAGCCTTAACATTCGCAGACTCACAAGGGTTGTGGAGGGAGTTATTAACACCAGGGCAGGAATACTAACCGCCATTACAGCTGAGCGTCAGGCTACGAGACATGCTGCTCTTCAAAACCGGATGGTGTTAGATGTTATCCTTGCTGATCAGGGTGGGGCTTGTTGCGTCATCGGTAGTAGCTGCTGCGTGTACATACCGGACAATGCTCAGAATATCTATGCAGCAATACAGAAGTTGCACCGACTTGCATACGATATTCACCAAGAGAATGGCATCTGGTCCCTTACTGGTTGGTTGTGGGGTTTGATAGCATCCTGGGGTTAGAAAATACTCCTCTTCCTATTAGCCATTGCGGATGTCATTTTCCCTTGTTGCCTGTGCATTAATTGTTTTCGTGCCTGCTGTACATATTGTGTTAGCAAGTTAACACCTGCACCTAAGGCCCCAGGGCATGATACTGGTCCCTCAGCTATGATGATGCAAGCTGTCCATGATTTAATGAATATAGATGAGGGTATTTTTGAAAATTAACAGTATGTGTATAGTCCTGCGTTAATAATTTTCTTAGTATGATAGAATAGACAAAAATGTAAGCAAATGCTAAAAAGAGGGTCTGTTGGACTGCAAATGAGTCTAGCCGACTCCTTCTAGCATTGTGCGAGTTAAGTTAGCATTTGCTGCGCCATTTTGTCTTTAGCCACCATTTTGTTTTCTGATTGAATGTAAGCTTTTGTCTCATTCAATTGTCTGCTTCAGTGAAAAGCTGCTTCGAGTTACTTCTTCTTATCGACTTCAAGGTAGAACCCTAATGTACTAATGAATAGCTTATTCTGCCTTTGCTCTACCGTAGCCTTGCTCCCACACTAGAGAGCGTTGAGCTTGATCAAGACAACCTTGAAAATGTGCTGTTTTTGCGTCCTTTTTTGGGTGAAAAGTGGCGATAATTTCATCGCCTTATCAGCAGACATGCTATTGCGTGTTTTGCTGACTTAGCGCTTGTTACATCAACGCCCAGCTTTGCATCGCTAATGAGATGCAAAGTGGGCGTAACACAGAGATATTTGTAGGAAAATGTCGCTAAGCGACATTACTCCTATTATCAACCTGTACGCTAACCTGTGCAGCAATTATAAAAAGGAGCGCTAACCGCGCTCATCACAGGTTTCTTTACGTCTGCTTTTCCTTTGACTAAACAGTGTTAGCCAATGGGTGGTGGATTATAGGGCTGAGACCACCCAGCCCTATCAACAAGGGGGCCCCTGTCTCTGTGCGTTTATCGCTGGATTTCCAGCGATAAGCGCACCCTTTTGCAACTATCGCTGGTTAATTTATCGAAATTGAGATAAGCGTTGCTGATAGCTAGCTATCTCAGCAATATCAACCAGCAATAGCCGGCGATAATTATCCTAGCACTAAGTGCACTTAGCGATAATTATCACCGGTTGTTGCTGATATGCCCCTTGGTTTGTATTCTCTAGTGCTTCAGTGACTCTTCATTTCTTGTGGAAGGCTGACAGGTGGTCGCGAGTGACCCGGGTGACCAATTAGGTTCACTTCCTTCAGCTCAACCTCTGTTCACATCTGCCCCCCTCACTCCTCCTCCCTAGTCCTGGTGCAGGCAGCCTTGAAGCACTCTACAGTTCATTCATACATTTATACTCTCTCAGCTCAACCTCTGTTCACATCTGTCCCCCTCGCTCCTCCTCCCTAGTCCTGGTGCAGGGAGCCTTGAAACACTCTACAGTTCATTCATACATTTATACTCTCTCAGCTCAACCTCTGTTCACATCCGTCCCCCTCCCTCCTCATCCCCAGCCTGAGTGCAGGCAGCCTTGAAGCACTCTACAGATAATTCATACATTTATACTCTCTCAGCTCAACCTCTGTTCACATCTGTCCCCCTCCCTCCTCATCCCTAGTCCTGGTGCAGGCAGCCCTGAAACACTCAACAGTTCATTCATACATTTATACTCTCTCAGCTCAACCTCTGTTCATATCTGTCCCCCTCCCTCCTCATCCCTAGTCCTGGTGCAGGCAGCCTTGAAGCACACTATAGTTCATTCATACATGTATACTCTTTCAGCTCAACCTCTGTTCACATCTGTCCCCTCGCTCCTCCTCCCTAGTCCTGGTGCAGACAGCCTTGAAGCACTCTACAGTTTATTCAGACATTTATTCTCCCTCGGCTCAACCTCTATTCTCATCTGTCCCCTCCCTCCTCATCCCCAGACTGAGTGCTGGCAGCCTTGAAGCACTCTACAGTTCATTCATACATTTATTCTCTCTCAGCTCAACCTCTGTTCACATCTGTCCCCCTCCCTCCTCATCCCCAGCCCGAGGGCAGGCAGCCTTGAAGCACTCTATGTGAGAAGTTGGCCTGGTATATAATGCTCACTAATTCTTAGTGATCACTTTGTACCATGCCAAGCAACCCTTATGATGATTGGTTGTAATTCAACCTTGTAGACCAGTTATCCTAGTGGTAACGTGGACAAAGCAGTCTTAGGCTAAACTCTGAAAGGCATGTGAAGCCAGCTGTAATACCATACACAACCCCCTTGAATACCAAATGAAAGGGACACCACACAGATATATATTGAAAATATATATTGATTTATTAACTATAAAATCCCCTGGACTCTTTATGAGCACAGAAGCACAAGCGTTAAATCAAAAGACAGTTTAAAATACACAAAAGTTGCACAATATGGATGAGCCCTAAGGGCCACCTAAACCATATACTAAGAAAGTGGTATAAGAGATACCAATCGGAATGGGAACAGGCCTAGGGCCTTGGGAATCGCTGGAGCTATTCGAGACTATCAATGATTAAGTCGGGAAAGGCCCGCGGGACTCGGGTACAGTGTTCAAAGTGAACGCACTTTCCAATGTAAAGTCTATGGTGCGTAAAAAGTACAAAGTTAAAGAGTTAGGAACCTTCCGAATGACCTACAACGCTGAAACTTAAGACACAGGCCCTTGAGATGTGTACCAGTGTAGGAACACTGGCAGAGCTGAGTTACCTCACCCACAGGAAGCGGGTGCACAGGGTCGAAGTAGTGTCGGGTTTCGTCACGCTGGTCGATGGTGCTTTGAGCTGAAGATGCTGCAGGCGGCTCGATGTGAAGAGTTCCGGTGGATCCAAGGGTGGATCTGAAGATGTGAAGACCTGAAAGCAGAGGGGACAATGTTCAAAGTCACTAGCCAGTGACTACCGTGGAACCAGATTGGAACCAGGCGATGTCGGGTGCAAACAGGCATTGTCGGGTAGCTTCTCTCTGCAGCCACATGGACACCGGGGGTCGAGGACGTCCAGGAGTCGGTCACGAGCTGTCCCACGCAGGCTTCTCACTGTTGGCGGTGTCGGCGACCTGATCGGAGCAAACAAGCCTTGGCTAATGCAAGCCACGCAGGAATCGAAAGATGCTTAACACTCGGACCAGCAAGGTCAGAGCGAGTGCTCCTTTTCACAGGAGCTTGGGCAAGTCTGGAGCAACCAGACCCGCTGTGCAGTTAGTCGGTTTCGTCGCCAAGATGGCCGCTGACCACGTGGCTAGTGGCCGGGATGGTGCGTTGAGTGGCACAATGCAAAAGGGCCCCACGCAGATTGTGGAGATGCTGGGGGGCTGATCTTCGGTGCAAGGGCTGCTCGATGGTGGGGGTTCTCAGTCCCCAAAGCACAACGTCGAGGATACCTCAGAAGCTGCGCAGTCAGCTTTTCGAGTGTCTTCCAAGAGGTCCGGTCCCACGTCACTCGGTGCCTCCAAGGGTCCCTCCTTTGCAGGGACTGTGGATCGGGCTCTGAGAGGTCTGGGAGTCTGGTTCTTGTCGGGCTCTGGGCTCGGGCTCCAGCGGGAGGCGGCGGCAAAGCAGACGTCGAGTTGCTGGTTGGTGCCTGCGTTCACAGGGTGGCCACTCCTAGGCCACAAGGGAGATTCTCTTCAGTCTTCTGAGCAGCAGAATGTCGAAGTCCAGTCTTCTTCTTTGTTTAAAGTTGATTCAGGATGATCTGCTGTGCAATGGCACTGCTCCCACTCTTATTCCCAATCTGAGGGGTGGATCACCTACTAGGTCCCTCCTCTGGGAGGAACCAGGAAGGGGGGTGGTTACACCCCCTTTCCTTTGTCCAGCTCCTCGCCAGGCCTGGGTCTGGAAAGTCCCAGGACCGGTTTGGACTGGCCTATGCACGGGGACACCTTGTGTGCCCCGGGCATGTCTGATTCTATTCAGCCCTGTCCTACCCAATACACAAAACCCTGTCTGGGGTGGTGCTCGCACCTCCCAAGGCAGGAAACCCTTTGTCCAGGCCACCATCTGCCGAGTTTCGGTCAGCAGCAGGAGGCCAGACTCGTGTCTGTGGTGGCAGCATCCATTTTGTGATGCTGAGGCTCTGGTTAACTTTAACCGGGGTTAAGGCTACACACATGTCGTGTCCCTCTAGAAGGGTGGAATGCTATCCCCGTCGACAGAACTGTCGAGGTGATAGTATTCCAATTCGTATGACACCTTACTCGACATGTTTTGATAAAGCCAAACCAAAGATAGCATTTAACTGCGAGGATTATAATGCACTTAAGAGTATATGGTATGGCAATATCCCAGAACAGCTTAGGGAGTGGTTCCCGACAGTTGCAGACAGGCTCAGCTCATGCTAGAGCACCATCTCACATATTTCCATGCACTCTGCCTCCAGGATTGATGAGGCCTTCCATAGGAGTGGCTGATAGGAACATATGTGTCCAGTTTAGGGTTAGATATAGGGATACTATATCTAAGTAAGAGGTGATTACACCAACTTACCCCAGCTGAGTGATCAGCCAGTTGTGTCAAATATGGAGGCCAGGCCAGGGGTGGCACAATACATGCTGCAGCCCCTGGTAGGCCTTGGAAACACCTATGCCCTGGGTACCTATGGTACACTGTTACAGGGGCCTATAAGGTGAACCAGTTCCAATTATGTTATGCACCTAGGGTACATGGAGTCCATTTTAAGGAGAGAGCAATCAGCCTGGGGCCCTGAATAGCAGGATCCCAGGCCAACTATGTCAAAAACCAGCTAAACACCAGGCAAAAAGTTTGGGGGTAACCATAGTCAGGTATCCACCTTCCTACACTCTACAATTCATTCAGACATTTATTCTCTCTCAGCTCAACCTCTGTTCACATCTGCCCCCTCCCTCCTCATCCCCAGCCTGAGTGCAGGCAGCCTTGAAACACTCTACAGTTCATTCAGACATTTATTCTCTCTCAGCTCAACCTCTGTTCACATCTGCCCCCTCCCTCCTCATCCCCAGCCTGAGTGCAGGCAGCCTTGAAGCACTATACAGTTCATTCAGACATTTATTATCTCTCAGCTCAACCTCTGTTCACATCTGTCCCCTCCCTCCTCATCCCCAGCCTGAGTGCAGGCAGCCTTGAAGCACTCTACAGTTCATTCAGACATTTATTCTCTCTCAGCTCAACCTCTGTTCACATCTGCCCCCTCCCTCCTCATCCCCAGCCTGAGTGCAGGCAGCCTTGAATCACTATACAGTTCATTCAGACATTTATTATCTCTCAGCTCAACCTCCGTTCACATCTGTCCCCCTCCCTCCTCATCCCTAGTCCTGGTGCAGGCAGCCTTGAAACACTCTACACTTCATTCATACCTTCATTCACCCTCATCTCCATGTGTTGCTCAGCTCAACCTCTGTTCACATCTGTCCCCTCCCTCCTCCTTCTCTAGCCCTGAGTGCAGGCAGCCTTGAAGCACTCTACAGTTCATTCAGACATTTATTCTCTCTCAGCTCAACCTCTGTTTACATCTGTCCCCCTCCCTCCTCATCCCCAGACTGAGTGCAGCCAGCCTTGAAGCACTCTACAGTTCATTCAGACATTTATTCTCTCTCAGCTCAACCTCTGTTCACATCTGTCCCCCTCCCTCCTCCTCTCCAGCCCTGAGTGCAGGCAGCCTTCAAGCACTTCAGGGCCATCAGACACTTCAAGTGTGTATGAAAGGTTTCTGGCCACGTTGCCATGGCTCCTATCTTAGGAGTGATTGATGTGCTCGCTGGTCATATGAATATACTCCAGATGTCATTCTAACTTTGTACCTTTACTCACTCATTGGGCAGAATATGTTATTTGGCAGCTGTGTGGCTTGGAGCTCATATCTAAGTCCAGCTCCATCTAAACCCAGCTCTGGTGTGCCAGCTGAGGAACATTTGAACACATCCACGCTGGCCCCTGACAGGCCACCTGGATGCATTTGGAAGGAAACACTGCTCCTGATTGGAGCTGAACGCCTGCCCAGCTCCTCTATACATGACTATAGTCTGGACATCTTGGTTCAGTATCTTGTAAGTGCTTGACCTCAAACTTGGCCTCTCACGTTTATAATTGAATGCTTGGAAGGGCCCATTGTCCTTCAGCTTTGGACAAGATGAGGGGTGATGGTTTAACTGCGAGGCCAGACTGCTTCCCTGTATGCCTGCTGCTGAAACGCTGCTTTGATACCTAGCAGCAAGAACCAGTCCCTCCTTCCCCTGCTGCAAGAAACCATGAACAACACGTGGGGATGGAACAGCAGACTCCCTAGTCAAAGAAAACCTCGAAACTGGCCTAGATACAGCTCTGTCTGTATGTAGACAGCCGTGAAATACCCTAGAGTCCATTCATTCACTCATCCCCCCCCCACATCCCCATGGCCTCCCCGCATTGCTAAGGATATCTCTTCTTCTCAGGCCCTGAATTCATGCAGCCATGAAGCACTCTGCAGTTCATTCATTCATCCATTCATTGACTCTTCCACGCCTCCCTGCTGTGCTAAGGACATCTGTCCTCTTCCTCTCAAGCCTTGAATGCAGAGAGCCTTAAATCACCCTCTAGTCCATTCATTCATTCACTCCCAGCGCCTCCTGCATTGCTAAGAACCTCTCTCCTCCTCCTCACCAGCACTGAGTGCAAGAGCCTTGAGGCACAACACTTCATTCATTCATTCATTCATTCATTCATTCATTCACTCCCTGTGCCTTCTGCATTGCTAAGGACCTCTCTCCTACTCCTCTCCAGCACTGAGTGCAGGAGCCTTGAGGCAAAACACTCCATTCATTCATTCATTCATTCACTCCCAGCGCCTCCTGCATTGCTAAGGACCTCTCTCCTCCTCCTCACCAGCACTGAGTGCAGGAACCTTGAGGCACAACCTCCATTCATTCATTCATTCATTCATTCATTCATTCATTCATTCATTCATTCATTCACTCCCAGCGCCTCCTGCATTGCTAAGGACCTCTCTCCTGCTCCTCACCAGCAATGAGTGCAGGAACCTTGAGGCACAACCTCCATTCATTCATTCATTCATGCATCCACTCCCTGTGCCTTCTGCATTGCTAAGGACCTCTCTCCTCCTCCTCCTCTCCAGCACTGAGTGCAGGGAGCCTTGAAGCACAACACTCCATTCATTCATTCATCCATTCATTCATTCATTCCTAGCGCCTCCCTGCCTTGCCAAGGACCTCTCGCCTCCTCCTCCTCTCCAGCACTGAGTGCAGGGAGCCTTGAAGCAGGCACCTGGGTGCTGCAGAGTCCATTATCTCTCTGATTTGCATCTCTCGATGAAGAGAAGCAGCGCTTTCTGTGCCAAGATAGTAAATGAAACGAAAGGGAGAGAGAGAGTGTGTGTGAGAGAAAGCGAGTGAGAGAGAGAGAGAGAGAAAGAGAGAGAGAGAGAAAGAGAGAGAGAGAGAGAGAGAAGGAGAGAAAGAGAGAGAGAGGGAGAGAGAGAGAGAGAGACAAAGAGAGAGAGAAAGAGCGAGAGAGAGAGAAAGGAGAGAGAGAGAGAGAGGGAAAGAGAGAGAGAGAGAGAGAGAAAGAGAGAGAGACAAAGAGAGAGAGAAAGAGAGAGAGACAAAGAGAGAGAGAGAGAGAAAGAGAGAAAGAGAGAGAGACAGAGAGAGAGAGAGAGAGAGAGAGAGAGAGAGAGAGAGAGAGAAAGAAAGGGAGAGAGAAAGAGAGCTGCACGCGCGGCGCCTCCTAATCCGAGGTATCAGAGAAGCTTTGCTGTAATTTATGCAAACACCTGGGCTTGGGTTTCTGTGCACTTTACACCGACTGCGGATAAGGTGCACTATGGACTCTGTCTCACTGCAAGAGGAGCAGAGTGTCAAAGATAAAGGCCCTGATTTAGATCTGGGCGGACGGGTTACTCCATCACAACGGTGACGGATGTCCCGTCTGAGGACAGATAAATTGCACAGGATTTAATGGGGTTTATAGCTGGGGGGACGTGTTATCCCATATCTGTCCCCATTGTGACGGAGTAACCCATCCACCAAGATCTAAATCAGGCCTACATTCTTCTACAGCGCCTCCTCCCTCACTACTCAACTGAGACACTTCACAAACAAATCAGACACAAAATGAAGGTCTTTCTTCAGGCGCCTTCACGCTGTGCAGAGAGATTTGAATGTAATGACAAAGGTCTGAAGCTCCCTGCTGCAGCTCCAGAATCAAGGAGCGCTTCCCCAACTCTTTTACACCTGGTGGTGACAGAAGCTGCCCGGCTTGTAGTTTGTCCGTCTGTTTGGGCTGCTGACAGCTCACACACACACTGAGTGACAACTCACACATTCCTGAGTCTGTCTGGAGGTGCTGACAACTCAGACATTCCAGAGTCTCTCTGGGGCTGCTGACAATTCACCCATTCCCGAGTCTCTGTGGGGGTGCTGACAGCTCACACGTCCTGAGTGACAACTCACACATTCCTGAGTCTGGAGGTGCTGACAACTCACACATTCCTGAGTCTGGAGGTGCTGACAACTCACACATTCCTGAGTCTGTCTGGATGTGCTAACAACGTAGACATTCCAGAGTCTCTCTTGGGCTGCTGACAACTCACACATTCCAGAGTCTCTGTGGGGACGCTGACAGCTCCCATGTCCTGAGTGACAACACACACATTCCTGAGTCTCTCTAGAGGTTCTGACAACTCACACATTCCTGAGTCAGGAGGTGCTGACAACTCACACATTCCTGAGTCTGGAGGTGCTGACAACTCACACATTCCTGAGTCTGGAGGTGCTGACAACTCACACATTCCTGAGTCTGTCTGGATGTGCTAACAACGTAGACATTCCAGAGTCTCTCTTGGGCTGCTGACAACTCACACATTCCCGAGTCTCTGTGGGGACGCTGACAGCTCCCATGTCCTGAGTGACAACACACACATTCCTGAGTCTCTCTAGAGGTTCTGACAACTTACACATTCCTGAGTCAGGAGGTGCTGACATCTCACACATTCCTGCGACTCTATGGAGGTGCTAACAACTCACACATCCGCCAGTCTCCATGGAGGTGCTGACAACTCACACATTCCTGAGTCTGGAGGTGCTGACAACTCACACATTCCTGAGTCTGGGGATGCTGACAACTCACACATCCCTGAGTCTCTCTGGGGCTGCTGACAACTCACACATTCCAGCGTCTCTGTGGAGGTGCTGACTGTTCACACATCCCTGAGTGACAACTCAAACATCCCTGAGTGACAACTCACACATCCCTGAGTCTCTCTGGGGGCGCTGACAACCCATACACCTTGACAGAGATAGCTGTAGAAAATGGGGAGGGAGGAAGATCCACCAGGGCTCTTGCCTTTGGAGAACGGAGATGATAAACCCTCGGCTAGGTGGGTGCCGACTACTGAAGAGAAGGCCAGTAGCCTAATGGGGTGATTTGGAAAGCCTGCTCTGGTTAGCAAATATAAATTGCCCGGAATTACTGTCCCTCTCAGCGGGTACATGAAAGTGATCAGCTTCTAACATAACATTTCTGTGTTGACACCCAGTATAGACCAGGATAGGATCCCCTGAGCAGTTTGCAAAAGACACACAATTGATGGACGGAGTGCAGACCAAATCAAAACATTCAGCCCCAGTCAAGAGATCTGGGTTAAATCCATCATTCTTTTGCTCACCATGCCACCCCAGTTTAGACCTGGCCATATGCAAATCAGTCTTGACCCTGTGCCTCATGGGAACAGTCCAGACCAAACTACCAAGCCAGGTCCTCCCTGGATCAGAAACAAGCATCCTAGGACCGGTTTTGGGGTTTCGCCCCTCATCAGCTAGGATAGCTTGAATCTAGTGAAACAGTTAGCCCGGGCCCACATCTAGGCATACCCGGCGCACTTAGTGAGAGAAAGCAAAAGACACACAATTTATGGCTGGGTCCAAACTAGAATGGCACGGTGACCAAAAAACAAGGGATTTAGGCCCAGATCTCTGTACTGGGGTGAATGTATGACATTGTTCTGCATACTGACCATCAATTGTTCTTTTTGCACCTGAGCAGTTTGCAGCACCATGATCTCAAACAAGCAGAAAGGAAAGAAAATGAGATACAAAGTAAATCACAAGGGCTAAGGGGAACCAAAGGGGAATTAAAAAGGGGAACAAAACAAACTGAGAGGCAAGTAAGCGGAGTGTACAACTGTTGAGATGAGAAAGCTAATGCAACTATGAGCTGTTTTCAGGTGAAGCAGTATTTATGAGTGGTTTTGTGTCGCATTTGTACTACGCGATGTTGGTCATGCATGACTCAAGCCCAAAATGTGATTTATGAAGCCACACAAGGTTACCTTGTTTGGCCCTGAGTGGCTATATAAATCCAGAGTAACGCAATACAATGCAAATCACTGTGTTGCGTTACTCTACACCAGGTTTTACTCGGGTGTTCTAATGCAACATCTATGAATTGTGTTGCATTATCAGATTTAGGAGAAGTGGTAGAGCTGGGAATGCACAAAAATGCTACGCCTTCCCAGGTGAGGCACAATGAGGAGAAATATTTTTCTTTCTCCTTGTTTTTTCCACTTTTTGTGTGTGCTGCATTCTGCATTAACTCCAGAAATCATGTGTCGTGGGATGTCAGGGTCTATGAATGGTGTTCAAAGACCCTCATACACTCTAACTGGTTAATAGCTATATCTTGGTTCTCTGCTTGAGTTAGTTTAGGTGAGTGGTTTCATCATTGTGTCTTTTTCTGCCTGCGTTTCCCGTTCTCCAGGTGCGCACTTTACCTCCTCCGGGAGGGAGACCATCTATTTCAGTCACTGCTGTGATTAGTCCGTGAAGAGTTGTGGAAAAAAGTGTGAAGTTAAACATTTTTCCTTTACTGTATAAAGTGTTTTATTGGTCAGGGAGGGGTAAGATTAATAACAGGAGCAGGTGAAATGGTGGATATGTTAGTGGTCCACTGCAATTATGTTGTTCAAATATCAGAATTCGACATGTTTCAGACCTCCACTATCTCAACGGTTCAGCTGGCTTTCATCTGGTCACAGAAAAAGTGGTGTGGAATTGGAAAGCTCCTTGGTAGATAAGTTAAGTCACTCACCTATCACAGAGTACATTGACATAGACTGTGAAGTTGTTATAGGTTTAGATGATACTTATAGCTTTGAATAGACAAAAAAGGGGGGGAGAAAAGAAACAGACAAACTTTAACTTTACACTGATTACATATAATTTCATTCCATCATTGAGCTCATAACTGTGCGCTGTTTGTTAGACTCTACAAATTTGTATGTCATCTGTATTCTTTTATTGTATATCGATTATCTATATCTATATACAGTGGCATGCGTTTCTGTTAGGAACAAAGATACCTCACGCTAAGTACCTATAGATCTCGAAGGATGGACCTATTGTCCAGGCCGCCCTTGCTGGAGTTTCCCCCAGCAACAGGAGGTCAGACTCGTGTCAGTGGCAGCAGCATCCATTTTGTAATGCAGAGGCTCTGTTTAACTTTAACTGGGTAAAGCAGTAACTACATGTTTTCTCCCTCGAGAAGGGTGGAATGCTACCCCCACCACCAGGACTGTTGATGGGGGAGGGGGTACTATTCCAAAGTGTTTGACACTTACACGATATGTTTTGATAAAGCCAATCCAAAGTTAGCATTAACTGCGAGGATTATAATGCATTTAAGAGTATATGGTATGGCTATATCATAGAACAGCTATAAGGAGATGGTTCCGAAAGCTGCAGAGGGGCTCTGCTCATGCTAGGGCACCCTCTCATATAAAACCAAGCACTCTGCCTCCAGGATTGTCGAGGCCTACCATAGGAGTGACTTATAGGTGCATATGTGTCTATATATTAGGTAGATATAGGTACACTATATATAAGATACGGGTGTTTACACCACCTTACCCAGGCTGTGTGAACAGACCTGTGGTGTCAGTTTGGAGGGCCAGCCAGGGGTGGCAAAATACATGCTGCATCCCCTGGTAGGCCTTGGATGCACCTGTGCCCTGGGTACCTATGGTACACTATACAGGGGCTCACAAAGGTGACCCAGTAACCAATCTGGTATGTACCAAAAGTACATGGTGTCAATTTAGAGAGAGAACAGCTGGGCTGTGGGTCTGATTAGCAGGCCCACAGCCACACTAAAGTCGAAAAACCAGAGAATCACAGCAAAAAGTGGGGGTGACCATAGGAAGTAGATCCTACTCTCCTACAGTCACTCACCTATCACAGAGTACATTGACATAGATTGTGAAGTTGATATAGGTTTAGATGATACTTATAGCTTTGAATAGACCAAAAAGGGGGGTAGAAAGGAAACAGACAAAATGTAACTTTACAATGATTACATATAATCTCATTTCATCCATTGAGGTACTTAGATCATTGAGCTCATAACTGTGCACTGTTTGTTAGACTCTACAAATGTGTATGGCATCTGTATACTGATTATCTATATCTATATACATTGGCATGTGTTTCTGTTAGTGACAAGGATACCTCACGCTAAGTACCTATAGGTCTCGAAGGATGTATAGATATTGGAATGCACAGTGAGCTGTTAATTTTAGAGTAAACATAACTACACTGGTAGTTTTTTGTGTCTGTGATGGGTGGGTGGTCTTGGTCTTTGTAATATTTCATTGTTTTGGGCATGCAGTTAGGGCTCAGTAACATAAATTTATAATTAAAGATGGCGTGAATTAGCGCATAGTTAGTGTTATTTTTTTTTTATTTTTATTTTTTTAAATATATTTTTATTGCAGGAATCAGTAAAACAATACAGTAACGACCAGTATCGTATTATAAACAACTTATACAAGATATAGCCCACCGGCCCCTTTCCATAACGTTGCTATACAGCCGATCAGCCCATATCCCTGGGGTTGGGCGGCAAATGCAGCTGGGGTCAGTAGGATGCTGGAGCTGGTCCGGATAACACACTGTCCGTCCTCTGCTTTTCTTAACAAACCCAAAACCCCAAAAGAAACCCCCCCCTCAAAATTCCCAGTTACCGTGAAACTCCCCCCTCCCCCCCCCCCCCCCCCCCCCACCATCAGCGCCAGGGAGCTCATCAACATAGGATCCACTGCTTGACCCACGGGGAAGGTAATAGTGCTGTCAATGCTAATGTTTAACGGGACTCGGGTCGAGTTGCTTCTTCACTTTCGGAGTCGCTGGGGGTACAATAATCTCTGGGGGCCTGCACCAGCGTTTCCCATTCTAACGCGGCCTCCTGCGCCTTCTCATTGCTCTGCCTCCAAGCCAACTGATATCGCAGCGCGCTCTCACCCGCCGCCCATTTCAAAAGCTCACTGTGCCATCTGCTGCCTGTAGGACCAGCTCGTGCCTTCCAGTTCCTGGTCACCTCTCGCTTAGCAAGTAGGAGCCCCAGGTCGATAAATTTACTGGTGATTGTATTCCGGGGGGTATGGGGAAACCAGTGCAATAGCCCTACCGCCACATCGAATGATAAGTGCCTCCCCGTCACCTCTTCCAAAGTCGCCGCCACCTCCTGCCAGTAGGACGTCAGTCCTGGACAGGCCCATAGCATGTGTAGGAGGTCCGCCTCCTGAGCCGGGCACCTAGGGCATTCCGCCGAAGCCGTGGCAAAATAACGCCTGATCTTTACCGGGGTCAGGTACGCCCTATGGAGAACATAATAGTGGACCAGTTGGAAACGGGCGCTACGTGTACCCTTCCAGGCACGCCTCACCAGCTGGGACCAGGTCGTCTCCGGGATCTCCCTACCAATGTCCTCTTCCCAGCGGGACTTCAGTGTGGCGAGAGGAACCAACCCCTCGGCAATCAACCTGCCGTAGAGGCAAGTGACCGCCTTCACCGTGCCCGCCGACATCATTACGTACTGGCACACCTGAGACAATTGAGGTTCCTCTAGCCCGTTTTGCCAGTGCGCCTGGATCGCTCGCACAATGGCCGAGTGCAGCAAAAAGTCGCCCCGGGGGATCCCAAAGCGGTCAATGAGATCCTGAAAGGACAGGAGCGCTCCGTCTTCGTACAGGTCCCCGACGAGCTGTAAACCGGAATCCTCCCAGTCCGCCAGTCGTGACCAATCTCCTCCGTGGGGGAGGGCCGTCAGCATCCCCAATGGTATTTCAGGCGCATATGGCGTCCGTAGGCGACCTCTGTTATGAGCCCGATTCCAACAAAGTCGGATAGTCCGCTCCTCCATCGACAGGTCCCGTAGGACTAAGCGCTGTCGCAGCGCGATAAAGGAGAGGACGTGCCTGGCCATACCCGTCCCTCTACCATCCTCCGGGCCTCTGAATTCCCTGGCTATCTCCTGGGTGTAGGTCTGGAGCTGCGCCGCTAGATAATACTTCTCGAAGTCCGGCACAGCGAGCCCCCCCTCGTCCTTCGGCCTCATCAGGGTATTGAGGGCCACCCGCCGCCGGCCCGTTCCCCAAAGGAACCCGACCACCATAGAGCGCAAGCGACGAAACGTAGCCGGTGGGACCCAGATCGGCAAAGTCCGAAAGTAATACAATAGTCGGGGGAGCGCCACCGTTTTGAGCAGGGCGATGCGTCCCGCCACAGAGAGCGGCAGCGTGGCCCAAAAGTCCATGCTACCTCGGAGTGCTCGTATGCAACGGGCAATGTTTCCATCTAGGAGGTCGGGTTGGTCGTGGTACACAAATACCCCAAGGTATTTAAAGCAGTCGGGCTCCCACCTGATCTCCTTACTTAGCGCAGGAGTGGGGGTACCCCTACGCATCGGGAAGAGGCAGGTCTTAGACCAATTCACTTGGAGGCCTGAGACCGCTCCGAACTCCGTTAGCGCTAATTCCGCTCCCCGTAAGGCGTCAACCGGATCCTCCAGGAAGAGCAACAGGTCGTCCGCATAGAGCGAGACGTAATGCGGGCCCGCCGCTGTCCGTAAGCCCGTATAGTGGGCTCCCGAGCGAAGATGCATCGCTAGTGGCTCCACCGCTAGTGCAAAAAGAAGCGGGGATAAGGAGCACCCTTGCCGCGTGCCACGCTCCACCGGATATCGCGATGAAATCAAAGGGCCCGATCTAACCCTGGCCGAAGCGGAAGCGTAGAGGACTGCTGTCCATTTGACAAATCCCTCCCCGAGGCCGAATTTCCGTAATACCGTGCATAGGTAGTCCCACTCCAGGCTATCAAAAGCCTTCTCCAGGTCCACCGACAAGACTACCGGGGACGGGGCATCCACGAATGGTTCCCCAAGCAAGCGGAACAACCTTCGGATGTTCATAGTCGTATTCCGCCGTGGGATGAAACCGGCTTGGTCTTCATGCACTAGGGAACTCATATGTCCCAGCAGCCTCGAGGCCAAGATGCTGCTCAATATTTTGTAATCCACCGTCAGCATTGAAAGGGGACGGTAGGACCCCGGGTCAGACGAGTCTCGGCCTGGTTTGAGGAGAGGAACCACCAACGCCTCACACATCGAGCCAGGGAGACGACCCAACCTCTTCGCCTCCCTGTAGACCACCAGTAATCGAGGGGCCAAGAGGTCAGCGTAAGCTGCATAAAACTCCACCGGAAGGCCATCTAGGCCCGGGGTCTTGTTCCTCGCCATCCGTTTGATGGCCCCGCGGATCTCCCCCAAGTCGATGTCAGAACCCAGGGTTTCCGCCACTTCCTGTCCCACTGTGCGGAGTTCCAGTGGGCTAAGATAGTTATCAAGCCGGTCTGGGTCACGTGCGGAGCGACTGCGGTATAAACTTTCGTAGTAATGCCGGAAGCAACTAAGAATCTCCGGTTGGGTGCACACCTCGGTCCCATCCGCCCTACGCATATTTGTCGTCGTTTGGGACCGGCGCGTAGGGTTGGCCAACCACGCCAGTAACGCGCTCGACCTGTCGCCCTCCGCAATAGACCGGACCGTATAGGCCTTATAATCGAAACAGCGGAGCCGTTCGACCTCCACCGCTACCTTCTCCCTCGCCTCTACCGTTTGTGTTTGCAATTCCGGGTGTCCGGGGCGGCTAATTTCAAGCTCGCGGAGCGCTCGGTCCGCTGTGTCTAAGTCAGCCAGGATAACACGCCGCATGCCCACCTTCTTAGAGATACAGTAGCCCCTCACCACCACCTTGAAAGCGTCCCATTCGAACGCCCTAGTACTCGCGGAGCCGCCGTTGGACGCAAAATAATCCGTGATTCTCTCCCCTAGGTCCGCCTTGAAGACACTGTCCTCGAGGATCTCGGGGCGCATCTTCCAGGTGGGTACTGCCGGCGTCCCAGGGAACCAGCGAATGTCCAGTAGGAGGGGGTTATGGTCCGAGATGGTCCGCGATAAGTACTCCGATCGGACCGCTGCCGAAACTAATTCGGACGAACCTAGAAAGCCATCCAGTCTGACATGCAGCTCATGAAGGCTCGAAAAGTATGAATAATCTCTAGACGCGGGGTGATGCGCCCTCCAAATGTCCGTCAAACCCCAGCGGGTCTGCCAATCATGACGGCCCTTAGCCGTCCGCCGGACCGGGGAATCGGGGAGCGGGGGATGCGAGCGGTCTATGTCTACATCCACTACGGAGTTAAAGTCTCCCCCCAGCAGGAGGGGCCCGGCGAAAAAGTGGGCCAGCGAGCCCGACAACCTGGAAAGGAAGGCAGTCTGGTCCACATTAGGAGCATACACACAGCAAACGTTCAGGTCCCTCCCTCCTAGCGTGCCTGATATGGCCACGAAACGCCCCTCTGGGTCCAACACTGTCCTCGTGACCTGGAAGGGGACTCCTGCCCTAATCCATATTAGCGCCCCCCTGGCATAAGCAGAGTACGCCGTGGAAAAGACCTGCCCTCGCCACCTACGCTGAAGCGCCGCCCCTTCCGCCTTGTTCAGATGCGTTTCCTGCAGCAGCGCCATTTGCACTCCCCTACGCACTAAATAAGCATGGACCTTGTGACGCCTGGACATAGTGTGAAGCCCCCTCACGTTCCAAGTAATACATTTCAAGTTAGCAACATCAGCCATTGTCCCAGAGTGTTCTTGCACAGTCTCCCCGTTCGGGTCCCCACAAAGAAAAAGCATCAATCCTCCCAGCGCTGACGGCGGCCATTTTCCCCAACCAGAACCAAACCACCCAAAAACCAACAAAGCCCCCCCCCAACCACCCCAGAACAGGACCCAAACTGCACCATCTAGATCCCATCCAAACCTCTACGGAGATCAACCCCAACATCCCCACTAGTCCTAAGGTCGCCACCGTAGGAAGGCCTTATGGGCCAGGTGCGGGCTGAGCGGAGGCAGTGGGCCCTCGTCGCCCAGGCTACCAGGACTATAGTAAGCCCCCCCCTGTGTCAAAACCTTTCGGGGCAAGAGCAGAAGCCCCCCAACCCTCCCTCCGTCATTGTCAGCAATAAAGAACGGCAACCGCCTCCCCCCTGCCGGGCCCCCACCCAAAACAAGGCAGCATATCCCGTTACCCTTGTCCGTCCAAAAGGTCCTCCACCGATTTCGGTGTGATCACCGGTGTATGGGTACTGTCTGCCACTGAGTCTTCCGAGTCCGATGGTGCCCCCTGAGCACCCGGGTGTTCTTCCTCTTCCTCGATGACTTCGCCTCTTGCTCCCGACAGTTCCGACAGAACTTCCAACACTCCCCTCCGCTCCGATGATGTCTCCGCTGTCGAGGGCCCCCCCGTGCGGCCGCGGCGGTTCCTGACCCTCTTAGATCGCCTCCTTTGTTCCGGTTCCTCCGCCTGACGGGTCGAGGCGCTATAACCATCTTTCCCTGTCCGGTACAGTTCGAGCCAGTCACAGACCTCCTCTGGGGCGTCGAAGAACTGGGTTTTGTCGTCGACAATGACTCGGAGCCTCGCGGGAAAGAGGAGTGAATATTGAATGCCCTCACTCCTGAGTTCACGCTTAACCGCCAGGAAGGAGAACCGCTTGCGCTGCGTCTCGTAGGTGTAGTCAGAGAAGATATTCACCTGACTGTTTGCAACCTGGAACGGGCCATTGTGCCTGGCGGCATTTAGGATCAGGTCTCTGTCCCGGAAATGTAGCAACCGCGCCACCACTGGCCTTGGGGCTCGTCCCTGCTGTGGGGGCCGTGCTGGAACTCTGTGGGCCCGTTCTAGAGTGTAAAAGGAGGATAGGCCCTCCGGGACCACCGTGTCTCGGAGCCAGGTCTCCAAGTATCGCACCATATCGCCATCCTCGATTTTTTCCGGCAGGCCCACCACCCGAATGTTATTCCTCCTGTTTCGGCCTTCCGCATCCTCCGCCCTCCGTTCGAGGGTCTCGATTCGGGACATGGCATCCTTTATCGTCGCAGCCAGGGTTCTCTGCGCCGGTTCTAAAGTCTTCACCGTGCCCTCCACCTCCTTGACCCGGTCTGAGAGTTTACCATGGTCTGCCCTAAGGAGGCCCAGGCCGGTCGCCACCTGGGCAATGTCCTGTTGGAGGGCCGACCGAGTTGCCTCTATCGCTTCCAGTACACGGTCGAATTGTTGCTGGAGTGGTGCGCCACCAGGTCGTTTAGGGTCTCCATGCTCTTCCTTGTCCTGGGCTTCAGAGTCTGAGGTGGTCTGGCTGGATCCCTTGGCTCCTTTAGGTTTCCCCATGCTGCCAGGGGCTCTCCGCGAGGGTCCCGGAGTAGGCGTCTCCGTGTACAAGTGTCCAGCACGACCTTCCCGGGATTTCGTTCTCAAGTCTGGTATGGGCGATCTCCTGCTCCAGAGCCTGTGGAGACTCCGCCGCTTCGGCTCACGCCACCGCCACGGCGTCCGAGGGCACCGATAAGGGGGCGGAGACAACCGTCGCCGAGTCGGGCAGGCCCGTTCACCCACTATAGCTCCGGGGCGAGGGCCACCAACTCCCTCGGTTGACCTGTGGCGCCAGAGTGTCGCGCCATCCATGTAGTTGGGCTGGCCAGGAAATCGTAGCTGGTTGCGGAGTCACGGTGCAGACCACCGCCTGGAACAGAGGGCACCCGCGCCCGGTGCCCTCTAGTGCGTGGGCACCCGCCCGGTCGTCTAATCGAGTATGAACCCGTTGTAGAAGTTCCGAACCTGCCAATGTCCAATGCCTAAAACAACTGAGGATGGTGAAGCCGGGTGCCAGGCGACACCCGCGAGACCTCCTCAACTCCGTAGTTTCGATCAAGGGGACAAAGGGGTCCGGGCGCCATGTTGGGTCGCACTCCGCAACTCCGCAAACTTCGGCATTTCCTCGAAGCCGCCCCCGTCCAAACTCCACCAAGGCCCCCGGCAGGGTGTCGTCGCCTCGCTCAACCGAATGCGGGGTCTGGGGCGCCCCTCAGCCTCCGATGTTCAGGATAATTTCGGGCTTAGTCCCGGAGCCGAGCTCTCAGGCGACCATCGCCATCGGCGCCCAAGCCACGCCCCCCAGCGCATAGTTAGTGTTATGTCCGCGTTTGCCAAATGGAAGCTGAATGAATCACTGCTTCTTTCTCCCCACTTTGAATTTTTGAATACGTAAGCAGCGCACAGATGTGGGTGTTAATTTTCCAAATGAGCTGAAACTGCTCGGTAAAGCCCCACCCCCCAGATCATTGTGATACAAACTCCTTCACCTGAACAACTATGATCTCGAACAGAAATAAGATGGCAGACAATCAAGGATTGAGCTATACAGATGATGAAATTAGCGCTATCCTCTCCTGTCCTTCTCTGTTACAGGATAGAGAATTAACACAAACTTGAGCACAAACAAATGATTGGAAAGACCAAACAAATAATACGAAGAAACAAATAAAAACAGCCATTCACGGCCTGATAATGACTGAAAATGCAGCACCGAAAGCACTGTGGGTCGGTAATGCACCTGGAATGTTTCTACAGGATATCATCTACAGAAAAGATAGGGATGCAATCCGATGGAAATGCACAAGAGACTACTTGGGATTGATCATAAAAACTGCGACAAAATTTTCAGAAACACTGAGCATCGAAATCCATCTACCTGAAGATAAACTCAAAACAACAGTACAAATCTTTGTTTTCAAAAAACGACTTGAAGAGATAAACACAGAGATGAAGGAGATGAGAGAATATATCACACAAAACAAAATATAGAAACTAGGTAAAGACCTGAAACGGTTCTCGCAAGGAAAAATTTACCCCTACACTCTGAATCACTATACCCCGCCATAAACACTCAACGATAATGATTCGTCTGTGAACAACTCATCGGATAACTCAGACTGGAACAGCAGTGACGAAAAGCGACAATAACGATACAATAGGAAATGCAGGAGAAGCTAAACATGAAGCGAAGATGAAACATGAACTGGAGTGCACAAAACTTTGGGGATCACCAAATGCTCATCCTGCAACCTTTCCACACCCAATTCCAAGGATGGATGAACCCATATATGCACAACCAGCTGCCACAATCCTTTCCTATTACACAACCCCCTTTTTTAGGAAGAGGTCCGAGTCAACTAAGAGGCAAGAGGAAAGGAGTAAACTGGTACCATGCGGACCAAGGACTGCCAACCCAGAGCATGTCGAAGGATTAAGAGAAAACAGGTCTGAGCACAAAAAGTTGCTAGTGGTCACCCTAACTGAACATGTACTTACAGAGGACCAACTAAACCTACTCAATAAATGACTAAGATTCATACCCACCCCTTCATTTGATCAAATCAAATTACACCGCAAGATCGCTGAATTTTTTGGCAAGATAAAACAGAGACCTTACTTCAAGGATAAAGTGAAACCCCACAAAGATGGACACACTAATCTTAGGATGAAATCCACCTTCTGCCCACCTACTTTACCCATGCAGTACTGGTGGAAGTACTAGCTTTCGAACAAGCTCTATTTAAAAAAGTAGAATCCCTGAATTCAAAGATAAAAAAAATCATGAATTTGACAAAGAAGAACGAGCCCTAACAGACTTAAAGAAAAGTAATAAAACCGGCAGATAAAGGCGGAGGGATTGCGCTTTTATTATCGCCCGACTACCATAATCAGTGCAGAGTCCTACTAGCTGATGTGAGATACTATAGGATTCTTCCACAAGATCCATCAGTAAAACTGAAAAGAACCATAGACATAATGACAGAAGAGGCAGAAATGAACATCTGGATCTCTAAAAACGAGGCAGATTTTCTTAGGGACAGAAATCCACAAACACTGTATTTCTATTCCCTACCAAAGTTCCATAAGAACAGGAACCCATGACCAGGATGAGTGATAGTCTCAGGGATAGGCTTGGTGTTAGAACCCCAGTTCCAGTTTGAGGATAACTACCTGAGACCTCGTGTACAACAAACAAACAAACACCTCCTTACCTTAAAGACATCGCAACCTACTGAATCTCCTCTGAATCATGACATACCAACAAGGAATTACCAGTCTAGTAGGACTGGATATATAAAGCTTGTACACGAGCTTCCACTAAGAACCCACATTGCAAACCATTGAAGAGATATTATTCAAACAAATTTGGTCACATAAAACACCGACACTTCATCCTTGAATTCTGCTGCCTAGCACTGACTGAAAACTATTTTGAATATGAAGGAACCCTATCGGCCCTATTCACAGAATGAACTTAAGACTCAATCCTAAACTTACTACTATTTTGGTATTCACAGAATGCACTTACTACTTTTGGCATTCACAGAATGCACTTACTACTTTTGGTATTCACAGAATGAACTTACTACTTTTGGTATTCACAGAAGTTAGGATTTTGTCTTAAGTCTGAGTAAAGTTTGTCTTAAGTCTGTCTTAAGTCTGTCTTAAGACAAAATCCTAACTTCTGTGAATACCGAAAGTAGTAAGTTCATTCAGTGAATGCCAAAAGTAGTAAGTGCATTCTGTAAATACCAAAATAGTAGTAAATTACGGATTGAGTCTTAAGATCATTCTTTGAATCGGGCCCTATATCTCCAAACGCATGGGACTTCAATGGGCCATACATTCGTGAGTAATTTTGAGGAAAAATACATCCTGTGTGAAACCAATCCATTCAGAACAAAGATCCTCTTCTGGAAAAGGTATATAGATGACATACTGATGATCTGGGTAGACCAGCCAGAACCTCTTCCAGAATTTCACATGTGGATCAACACCCAAAACAAATTCCTTGCGTTCACATATACAAATAATGAAACAACACTAGACGTTTTAGATATCACAATCTATGAAGAAAACAATAATCTACTAACAAAAACATTTTACAAACCACTGGATCCTGTCTTCAAGCAGCGTCAAATGGCCAAAACCAAGATTTGCGAATAAAAGGACCAAGAATATCTGCAATATGCTAGTTCATAGTAGACCCAGATAGTTCATCAAAGAACCCAATTTAACACCTTTGACAAGTAGACCCATCATAAGACATCATCCTTATGGCCACTGTTCAGTATACCACCTGATCAGAAAAAACAAAACCGACGATATTGAGTGGACACTCAACTTCACACAAACTGTAATACTACCCACGTAATATACATGATTACGTACACATGCCATTTGAAATATATTTGCATGACATGCCGGAAGTTAAAACAACCAATCTGCGAACATCGCAGCAACATTGCATTTTAAAAATCAACCTCCGGAGGAAGTAAAGTGACTGTTTGGAAAATGGGAAACTTGGTGGAAAAGGACCCAAGAATGAAACCACTCACCTAACTACCTCAAGCGGAGAACCAAGATATACCGCTACTAACCAGTTAGAGTGTATTAGGTCTTTTGAATACCATTCATAGACCCTGGCATCCCATGACACGTGATTCATTCTCTTTTGATTTTTACTATTACGCATGTAAGCTGAATGAATCACTGCTTCTTTCTCCCCACTTTGATTTTCTGAATAACTCCCCAAAACATATCCTTTGCAAATGGTGCCCCTAGCCTGTAAGTGACCTGCAGCCTAAAATGTGAACTACGTTTCCTTGATTATCAGATGTTGATATTTCCAGTAGAATTACTCCAAATGAAATGTGTCTTGGGCTTGAGACATCTAAACTCACAGTTGACTGAAACATGTCAACCGTGATAGGCCTATAACCAGGTCAAATCTATTGGATTTCCTGGAACTCCAGTGGCTCCTGAAACATTCCTCCACTATCACCCCCTACCAAGGTAATGGCCAATGTTCTCTTCTGAGTAGTACCCCATTTAACTCTGACTGGCCACAGTAGGCTCTAGGGAACCGATTCACAGAACTAACTTAAGACAAAATCCTAAACTTACTACTTTTGGTATTCATAATAGTTAGGATTTTGTCTTAAGACAGATTTAAGACAGACTTAAGACAGACTTAGGATTCTGTCTTAAGTCTGTCTTGAATACCAAAAGTAGTAAATTTAGGTTTTTGTCTTAAGTTAGTTCTGTGAATCGGGCCCTAGGGAACTAAGAGAAACTGAAAATCTGTTTATTGTTTAGTGTGCCCCAAAATGCAATGGGCCTCATTTATGGGCTGTGCCTCACTTTTACGCCGCCGGTGCGTCACTTTTTGTGACGCACCAGTGGCGTAAAAATGCGCCTTGTTGCGCCATATTTACAAAGTGACGCATCTAGGTAGATGCGTCAGTTTGTAAACCCCTGCTCCACATTATACCTGCGCCAGGTATAATATATGCAATGGGGGGCATATTGACGCAAGAAAGGGTCATGGAAGTGACGCATGGAAATCTATGAGATTTCACTGCGCCACTTTTAAGACTCAAATGTGTCAAAATCGTACGCCTGCCTCACAGCAGGCGTAAGACTGACGCAGGCCCTTTCACATGGGGCTTGCCCCATGTGAAAGGACACATTGCTGGAGTTGCGTCACTTTTGTGACACACTCCAGCAATGCGTCACTTTTGCGCCTACAGATACGTCAGAAATACTGACGTTCTGTAACTCCTTGCAACATGATGCGTCATACATTAAATATGACGCATCAGGTATGTCGCAAGGAGTGCGCACTGAGAAGTGAGGCATCACTGTTTTCACGCAGCGATGCGTCACATTTCATAAATGAGGACCAATGAACTTTTCAGTTCTTTTTCGAGGCTGTTGGATATGTTGGTGCAAACTTGGCAGGAGGAACTAAAGCGGTTGAGCCACAGTGTCCTCTGCTAGACACTTGTGATAAAGCTAGCTTTCACACATTCATGCCTTGCATTCATCTGCTGACTATGAATCTGTAGCAGACAGAATGGCAACTCCGGAGATCTGAACCCCTTCATAGTGCATCTTATATTGACACCCTTTACTTTCATTACCTTTTGTCTCCATAAATACACTGGGTTCTGCTTTGGGTCAAAACTTGAAAACCATAAGAACAATACTCTTTATTTACACAGTTGTACTCATTTCATTACCAATAAAATACCTCTCCCCGGTCAGTGAACATTATTGATGGAGAGAATTTCTGTTATATTGTAGGCAATAAAAGAACCTCTGACCACTTCGGTCTCGGGTGACCAATGCAAGTAGCAGTTTCAACAGAATTCTTAGCTCTAAAAAGCTGTAGCTCTTGGCATCCATGAGACGTCATGTGCAGTATAGTGACTATAGGTGCACATCCTGCTGCCACTGGCTGTGAAAGTTATGAAGGGTCTTCCACAGTTTTTGGAAGGGAGGCAAGATCATTCTTCTGTGATGTCTGCAATCTCATGATAATGACCATCCCTTCTTGGAATTGATGATACTGCTATGGAATATGAGCTATGCTTTGATAATAGTGCTTCAATTTACTCAACTATTGCTGCTTTGGATTAAATTACAGTATATTTGCATTGGTGTGGGCATATCTGGAGAAGCGTGGCTCAATGGTTAGAGCGGCAGACCCTGATGCAGAGGTCTGGCCCGGGACCAGGGTTCAATTCCCGCCTCGGCGGCTCTTGGACTCAATCTCCCCCGACCTCATAATTCTCGCCTTGGTGCCTATTCTAATCATGGGTCCGATTCTGTCACTCTGGGCAAAAGCTTGCTTAATCGCCACAACGGCCCCTGCAGCGCTTGGATGCCTAGCTTCACTTTGGGGGTGCCCTGGAGTGGACATCTCACAGGAAAGCCAGGAAGGGTTCCACAGCGGTATGAATACAGCGCTACGAGACCTCTGGGTAGAAGGCTACAAACACATTTACATTTACATCTGCTGTTTCTACATGGTCATTCCCACTTGCCCGCATTTACTGGAGCATGTTTGAAGGTAGATGTTGACACCTGAGCACATCTGTCTACAACAAGTCACCTACAAAAAGTAATATGAAATAAACGATAAATCCTGAGCTAAAAAAGTTCATCAATATCAAAAAGACAAATGTTGAGTCCCAGATTTCAAATTCTCTTCATTATTCTTCATTTATTGTCATTTTCAATAGAATCCAATCTTCATCAATAAAGAGGAAAACAACCGCTGCCAACACGTGTTTCGTCTAGGTCGTAAAGACCAAAGACTTCGTCAGGGCTGTAAATGTTACAATAAATATGATCATAATTCCATACCACTTGAATTATATCACATCAACAGCATATAAATTATAAAACAAAGTGGCGTCAAATTTACAGTTAAAGCATTGCTAGATGTGGTGACTTAAAACAGGAAAGGAGGGGTCTTGCAAAATTAATCCTCCAAGACTACCACACATAATATATCAGTTTACAGAGAGACTGCAACTATATTCGCTACTTTGTCATTATATACATTGGAAGTATTTATAACCATCCTTTACAAATTAGATAAAACCAAGAATCAATGAAGTAGGGTAAAGGGAAGTGACAGAAACCCGAAAAGGAGATAGTACTGTTGTCAATAAACCATAGTGGTATAAAGTGAGAGTATATTAGTCTACATAGGACATGAGGAGAATGATGTAAAGTTGTAGAGATGAATACACGACAAACCATCACCCAAACATAAGTGATAACACCAAACCGAAATAGTAGTGTGTCTGTAACAGAACCGGAACCACTGTCATTCATCAAATCGTGATGAGATAGTATAGTCGCCAAGCGAATAAAGACAGCGTATATTTAAAAAAAGTCGCTCACCATGTAGGTCAAAAAGGAAGAGTTGCGTAGAGATAATGAGAGGAATGTTTTAGTCCATAGTCAGCAACAACTCGTACTGAAAAAAAGGGGGGTTTTAGAAGGTCACTGTTTAACACATAAGTGAGACCCTCCCAGATAAAGATTAAGTCTTGAAGTGCCAAGATAACTAAACATGATAATAAACCATCATTGAGGTACCCCAATATCAATAACGAATGTATATCACACTCACTCCTTTCAAAAGTGTTCCAAGTTCATAAGTATATCTTTTCAAAACGCCCAGTCCTTATTGTCGAATAGGTCGTGTCCAAATCACTATGGTGAAAAATTGACGGGTATACTCTTGTCCTGAAAGCCAAAACGGAAAAATCTTCACTGTCAATAGTTGTCCTCAAGGGGAAAATATAATTTCCACCAATTAATGATAAACTTATCAAGTTAAGTCATACATAGAAGCCTCTATCCATGGAATCCGACATAAGAGGAGTACCGATTATAGATCGTATCTGCTATTAGTTCAAAATAGGCATAATGAGAATTACAAGATACAAGTCAGTAAAATCGTTCAAAAGCCAAATACATCGACTCCCACCTGTACACTCATACAAAATGATCTTTGCCAATAAACGTTAAAGAAAAGGGGTCACACACGTTGTTCCGAATAAACACAGCATATCTCCGAGTTCAGAGCCATAAAGAAAAGGGGTTACACACGTTGTTCCAAAAAAGCCCAGCATACCTCCGAGTGCAGAGCAATAAAACAGCTTAGCGCGAATATTTCCAAAAGTTGGTAATCGGAGATAGCGATGTTAGCAACTGTTTTCAGTCGCTAAAATCTTGGCACGCCCACTTTGCATGTCATTAGAGATAATTATCGCTGACATGCAAAGTGGGCCCCTAAATGCCCGCTATCACCTACAAGCTGTCGCTAACTGGTGTTAGCGACAGCTTGGTAATAGGGCGATGAAATTATCGCCGCATTAGTGGGAAAAAGTCCCGCTAATGCGGAGATAATGGCCCTTGGTAATATGCCCCTAGATGTTTAATTAGAACACCAGCCTTTAAACAGTACGCCAATTTTTGTCTGTCATACTATATACAATTCCTTATTTCTTTTAAAGAAAAATGTTTGTTGTTGTTTTAAAAAACAAGTGCATAACTAACATTCTAATTCATCCAATAAAATCTACCCATTAAAATCTACTTTCAAGTAAAATATCTAAGATAGTCCCATAAAATACGTAAAACGTCATGATGACTACATCACTACAGTTCTGACTGCCCTCATGAATCCCCCATTGGCACTTGCTATATCCAAAAAACATATATCAGCAAAAAATTATGCAGCGTTCCTACAGGTTTTAGGGCCAGATGTAGGTGTATATCATTTACCGATTCTAAAATACCGAATTTTACCTATTCGGTATTTTAGAATCGGTAAATGATATGTAGCTAATGATTCAGTAAAATTTTACAGAATCGGTAACATTCGGTAAATTCAGATTCGGTATTTATCGATTTGGTATTCCCCATTTATTCCTATGGGGCCTCGAGGCCCATAGGAATGAATGAGAACTATCGATTCGGTAAATACCGAATCGGTAATAGGGGGTAGACTTACAAGGGTGGCAGTGTGTCTCATTGACACCCTGTTGCACCCCTGTATAGTGCATGGGTGCACATGTGGCACACATACATGCCCTGTATGTCTGCCACATGGCACAGATGAAAAAAGCACAAAATTACTTTTTTTAAGGTTTTCGATATTTACCACCAACTATTAGTTAGTGGTAAATACCGAATCCTTTATACACATAAGCACTCTTAGATGTGCTTGCTACATATCATTTACCGATTCGGTAAGTACTGAATCAGTAAATACCAAATCGGTAACATCCAATTCGGTATTTACCGATTCGTATTTATCGAATCCTTATTTTTTCGGCTCCTACATTACAAATTCCTAATACCGGTCGGCAACGGCAGAAAATTCGGTGATTTCGGCCGTTACCGACCGGTATTGGGTGACCTACATCTGGCCCATTATTCCATATTTCAAAAATATTGGCGTAAAAACTGTCTCCACTGTTGTTAAACATTTAAACAGTCCAACAAAATATGCATCATATTGGATTTGGGTACTGATGACAATGCTGTTGGAAAAGGCTCTGACTGTTGGTCGGAGACTTTCCGACTGCATCATAATATGTCGGTCAGATGGAGGCGGTCGGAAAGGAATCCAATTAGTCATTCCAACTGGCTTCCAATGGGCTCACAGAGCCCATCCTCCAGTCAGAATCCTTTCAGTAATCCCAAGGGCAGCTTTTTCCACCCGTGGGATTACGATGTTGCATTTTGACAGCCTTTCTGGGCCAGCCTTTCCGACACAGAAAGGCTGTCGGAATTCGACTTTGAGGGCCCCGGCAGGGCCCTCTTGGGTGCACAGCCTCTGGTTGGGGGCCGATGGGCACCTATGGTGCCCCCCTGCTGATCCCTACCCCCTATGGCATGCACCTTGAGGTACCTGCCACAGGGTGCAAGGATGAACTTAATCTCCTATTTTACAGTGGAATCATGTATTCACGCTGGAATACATGCTCCTATTGTAAAGTATAGGCATGCAATTGAACAGCGTTCGGTTGCATCCTAATCAGTCGGTCGGGACCGCCAAATGGGTGTTGGTCGGTTCCTTGACCGAGACGATGTTTCCTCCTCCGACACCCCAATGAGGCCCTAAGTGTTCAAGTCACAAGTACAGTTCCCTCCTACATGAATCTTTTGTTATTTTACCATATTGTATATCTTACAGGGGTTGAGTCCAACCCTTACTCTCAATAATTCACTTCTTAGCAGCTGGTTTGGTAAGGTATCCATATGCAGAAATATCACTTTATTCCACCAAGAGCTTACCATAAATTGTACAATTTGTTCCCATTTAAATAGTGATAGTCACATTCATGGTACAGATCTTTACCCAGCGCTTTTAACTTACTCTTTGAGATTTCAATTTGTGATTTCTGTGGGAGCAACATTACTTTCATATATTTACAGACAGCATTCAATTTGCTCTTAACATTTTTTGCCCATTTTAATTCACTTTTCAAAATGTTATTTTTGTGCCAATGAGAAACTTTCTGTACTTCGTCCTCACTCAGTTTTCCCCAGAATCGTATTAATGCATTTGCAGATAATATATTCCATGAGATCATACCAGTTTCTAATCTTATTGCTTGGATCATGGTGGAGCTGTTTAGTGACAGTAAGCTCTTCAAACACTTCCCTTCCTCAGCGTCCCACCTATTTTTGCCACTAATATATGGCAACACAGCTCCGTATTGAAGTAGTCGGGGGATCATTGCTACATAGGCTTTTAGGACTGGTCTGTTTGACATTTCTCCGAAGTACCTAATAAATTTCTTCAGGCCACTTTCTGAGGCCATAAACCTGGTTTTCAGTGTCTCTAAGTGTGTTTTCCATTTCAACGACCTCTCAAACTAGACTGATTCAAGTGTGTCGGCACCTAGGTGCTAGTTTTATCCATGTTTACCATTAATTCTTTACACCTCCAGTGCTCTCTAACTATGTCTAATTTCCTTTGCAGGCCTCTTTCTGTTTGGTCTACAATCAATAGATCGTCTGACTACAGGAGGCATGCCACATGTTTACCATTCATTCTAGGACTAAATCCATTTGCGGTAGGGTATAAGTACCTTCAAGGGATTTTGTTATTATATATTTCTAACACAATTTCAAACAGTACTTGGCGGCCTTGTACACATAAGGCCGATAGTGCAAAGCAACAACCAGCAATTATTCAGTCAATATAGTAACTTCAAGTGATCCAAAATAGAAGAGAGGGGAGAAGGTGTGTATGAAAAAATATAGTATTTAATACTCAAAAATCGGTTTGAGACAAGGGAACAGAATGAATAACAATGTTATAGGAAGAGAATTTCAAGAGTAGCAATCAAACAGAAACCTCTCTATAACAATTGTATGTGCTTATCTGCCTGTTCAAAGTTGGTTTATTAATTGAGCAGACAAAGCATATATGTCGACGTTTCGGTCTCTAATCTTGAGTTGATGAGACCATCTTCAGAACTTGTAAATCGTATCTTGAAAACCTTGGTAGACTGAAGTCTTGTTTCCTTCAATGATAATATGTTGGTATTTAAAAGGCGATCAAGGATGCCTGTGCAATAAATTTCACAGGGAGACTTCCACTTAAGTTATTACGGTGAATTGGGATCTTGGTACCCTCAAAATTTAGTATTGATAATTTATAAATGGTGACTGCGCAAAAAGATGTCGCAGAGCTTCTTCTACTTTAATTTGATTGTTTGTGGAAGACAGAAGATCTGAAGGGAAATTCTTCCGTCCGTCAGGATAACCGCATGCAACCGAAGTTGCATGCGGTTATACTGACGGTTGGAAGAATAACCGCAAGGTTGGAAGAATAACCGCAAGGTTGGAACCCATATCTTTTGCCCAAACCCTTTTGGGTATATTGGGTTGCTCACTCCTTGGTTACTAAATCCATTTGCAGCAGCTAAAGTCGCCGGCAAATCGCCTAGAAATAAGGAAAAGAGTAAGGCGGCTTATACACACCCCTGTCTCAACCCACTGTTAATTTGTATTTTTTGTGTTACAGTCTCTGGATTCATCTTAGAATGTCTTTAGGGATGCCTTGTTTTTCAATGCCTCCCATAGGCAATTCCTGTCTACCAGATCAAAAGCTGCTCGGAAGTCTACGAAGTAGCAAAATAAATTCCCCCCTCTCCTCAGCACTCTTACATGCAATGGATCAGAGTGCAAAACAATGTTCAATTGTACAGTGATGTTCTTTAAAACCCCCCTGTTCTGGAGGCACTATGCAATTAACATCAGCCCATTCCTTTAACATTCCCAAGATTATTTTAATTAATACCTTTTCTGCCACATCAAGAAGATTAATCAGCTTATAGTATTTTGGGCTTTGTATATCTCCCTGTTTGTGCATCGGTGTCATGATTGCGCCTCTCCTGTTTTTATGATCTCTTTTCTGGTCTCTGATTAAAGTTTTATACATTTGCCATAACTTCATCAGCACATTATCACTTTCTGTTCCATATCTTATTTTGAGGTTGCTTTCCCTTTTCCTTATCTGTGCCTTTAGATTCCTACATTCCACAGTAAACCATTTATTTTTCTTACTTTGGGTATTCAAAGCTTTGGCATTCCTTATTCCCTTTCCTTTTAGAGCTACTCTAAGATACTGTACCACCTGTCTGATATTTTTCCCATACCACTCAGGGTGTGCTATCAAGGCATCCTTTAGTGATATGTTTTGCTGCAGATTAGACAATTTTTCCACATGTTCTTCTGTTAGTCTAGTGGTCAGTCTTTTTGGATAATCAATCTGAAGAGGGATCACCTTTTCCCTCAGCATCATTTCCCTCAAATCAAATGTAACTTTAGAGGACGGTTCTCCCTTCCCTCTTCAGACCACAATGAAAGTCCCTTATTTTGTCAAAGTTCCAAGCATGTGTGTGTTGTCCAATTTGCATAGTCTTTTTTCACTGTTGATTGTGCCTTGCGTTGTGTCAACCAATTATATGCACTTTACTATTTGCACTTGCACTTTAAAAGTAGATTCCTACCCCCCATGGCGTTATGTGATCAAGGCCTCTGGGCAGGCCGAAACGTCATGCTGGCAGGGCGCTCTTCTTTTGAAATAAAGATCTAATTGCTCACCTGCATAATTTGGGTCAACTCCTCATTTCTGTTCATTGTGACGCTCCCGGGACAGGGGGCTCGGCGATTCGGACTGAGTTCTAAGCATATATATATTTATAGCCGACATCCTGCACAGCTAAATAAAGAAGATTCTGAGCACTTATCTGGGTCTGTGCTCCACGTTCTTTTCAGGGAGAAAAGCGCAAGCGACTGCTCGTGTGAGTGGAGTGGTGCGATATATATATATATATATATATATTACCTACTGGCTATTGCCAGTAGGTATATATAGTTAGGATTTTTTCTCTATGGGACTTTTGAAAATTCTATGTCTAATAACTTTGGCGTTTGTGGACGGAATCGGCTGAAATTTTCAGGAAAATGGCACATTTTGTTTCGGAGCAGCCCCTGAAAATTTGGGGGGGGTTCGTCAAGGGGGGGGCCGAGAAAAAAGGGGGGTCCCAAAACGCGTTTTTCCCATGTTAATTTCCATAGGGCGTTTGGCCTCACTTTTAGCTCGAACGGCTGAATGGATTTGCACGAAACTTAGCAAAATTGTAGGGACTGTTAGCCCGATGTGCCTTTGCTGGGTCTCAATATACGTGCTCCAGTGGATTTTGAGAAATTAACGTTTTAAAAAATTTATATATCTGTGACAGCGTCCCAGATAGCGATTCAGATCGCGTACTTTTCGCGTCACGGAGCTTTGCGAAGCGATGCTGATTGGCTCTCCGGTGTCTGTCAACATTCTAAACAGTCCGGAGCGGCCGCCATCTTGTCTCTCGGTAGGATCGAGAGACAAGAAGAGGTGAAAAACGAAGGGGGAATTTAATGAAAGGGGGCAAGGTAGACCCCTCTTGACCCCCTAGGAATGATGTTGGGGTTATTAAAGGGTCCCGTGGGGAAAATTAAAAAAATTTGATTTTTCACGGTAGAAGCGCTTCTCGGTTCGCAAATTAACGGCTGAATGGATTTGCACGAAACTTGGCAAAATTATAGGGACTGTTAGTCCGATGTGCCTTTGCTGGGTCTCAATATATGTGCTCCAGTGGATTTTGAGAAATTAACGTTTAAAAAACAGGTATATCTGTGACAGCGTCCCAGATAGCGCTCCAGATCGCGTACTTTTTGCGTAACGGAGCTTTGCATAGCGAAGCTGATTGGCTCTCCGGTGTCTGTCAACATTCTAAACAGTCCGGTGCGGCCGCCATCTTATCTGTCGGTAGGATCGAGAGACAAGAGGAGGAGAAAAACGAAGGGGGAATTTAATGAAAGGGGGCTAGGTAGACCTCTCTTGACCCCCTAGGAATGATGTTGGGGTTATTAAAGGGTCCCGTGGGGCAAATAATAAAAATTTGATTTTTCGCGGTAGAAGCGCTTCTCGGTTCGCAAACTGGTAGCGAAACGTGAATTCGCCATTTTGTGTTTCGATTTCATGAAATTACTAGGTATAAGGGGGTACGGGAGACGTATCCTGACCCCTTTTGTTTTCTGAGGGTGGCTGAGGAGGCTCATATATGTTGATACATGTCTTCCAGCGGCTGTGCGTGAGCGTTTTTTTTTTTGTTGCGTGACGTCTGTTAACGTTCGATTCGATGGAAATCAGGAAGTGTTGACCGCCATTTTGTCACTGCGAGTAAATATTTTGTTTTAAATAATTGTTATAAATTAATCCTTATTGATAAACATTGTCTGCGCCATCTTGTCTTTTTTGCAATGCCACACTTTTGTTGAGCACGGCAGCCATTTTAGATGCCTTGACCAGACCCACTCTCTGCACGCCGCCGATCCTCAGCATGGCTCCTCACCCTCGCAAGCATCTCCCCCACGCACTGGTCACCCCCGCTCTCTCTCTCATGCATGGGCCAGAAACCTCCTCCCATGTGCGCTGCTCTTCCCTGAGAATCACACCCTGTGCCCGCCCGACACCACCCTTTCACCCTATTCACTACCGCACCCTCTGACACTCTTCTTCCTCTGTGTCCGATTGTTCAGGCCGGTCCCAGGCTATCACCTAGCCCTGCAGATGTAGTTTATGGCCCCAGCTGTAGAGAATCACCCCTCTTCAAAGGAGTTACAGTAGATCTGTCACACCACACGCGTTCCTACTATCTGATAACCATCCTGTATTGTGCTTGGGGAGGGGATTCTCACTGTGAGGGTGTGTGGGACCGAGCCTGAAGCGGAAGATTCCAGGGATGCCTCTTTGTACATCAAAGTTTTTACAATTACGGCGTGAACGGGTCTTCCCAGGTGGAGGCTCGTCGGCTGTACTGGGGCGCCCCTTTACCGTTTCAGTTGCCATTCCGCCCGCTTTTGCTACAATGTGCCTCATCCGCCATTCAGCTGTTTATCGCCCGCTCTTGCGGTTACAGCGTCTCCCTCACCATGTAGTTGAGTTGCGCCCACTCTTGCGGTGCAGCGATAGGCGGCTGCCACAGGACTCTTAAAATGGCGTTCGGCTCTTCGGATTTGGGCCTGGTCCACTAACATGGCCCTGGGACACCTTGGAACTCGGACGTCCCCATAGCTTTGAAGATTTTACAAAAGTCTTGGGGGCTCCCGACTCCTGCAGGCTTCCGGTGGGGAGCGGCTGCCATGATTGCTCGCGGAATGACCATGACGGAGCCACGAGATGGTGGTGCTCTCAGGCTGACGCCAGCTTTAGTCTGAAACATCTAGAAACAAGGTGGGGCTTTCATCGTTTGGGAAAAAAAAATGTTTTAATCCAATGAAAAGTGATATTTTTAGGTCATATGATCAAGCCTTCCATCATTAGGAAACCAAAAGTAAAATGAACCAATGAAAAGTTTTATAAAGAAGTCACATGACCTGTTATGCTTACGTTACGCACTGCTGTAAAAAGCGTAGAAAATCCGTTGGCACGTGAGGCGGCGTCAGTAGCGGACCGATGTGCGAATAGGCCGAAGGCAGCACAACGCGCCGAGATCCGGATGGCACCGAGGTGGTGTCCAGCAAGTTGCACTGGTGTGGCCATCCTACAATGCTGCGCCGAAAGTCGGCGTGGGGTGCCTGGGGAGGGGAGGTGGCGCAAACTGGCCTCTCTCGCCTCCTCAGGTGGAGGCACCTGATGTGCAGTGCGGCGCCCCTTATCTTTTCACTCGCCGTCCAGCAGAGTTGCGCCCGCACTTGCTGCTACAGTAGGCCGAAGGCAGCACAACGCGCCAAGATCCGGATGGCACCGAGGTGGTGTCCAGCAAATTGCAGCACTGGTGTGGCCATCCTACAATGCTGCGCCGAAATTCGGCGTGGGGCGCCCCGATGGCCTGTGAGGTCGCGTCAGTCAGTGGGGGCTGTTTGAGAAAGCAATGTGATGCTGTGCATCGCCCCCAAGATGGAGGCTCCTCGGCTGCAGTGGGGCGCCGCTTGGTGTTTCACTCGCTATCCAGCTGAGTTGCGTCCGCACTTGCGGCTACAGTAGGCCGAAGGAAGCACAACGCGCCGAGATCTGGATGGCACCGAGGTGGTGTCTAGCAAGTTGCCGCACTGGTGTGGCCATCCTACAATGCTGCGCCGAAAGTTCCATGGTCCGGCGGAACTTTTTTCCTTTTCCTTTCTGCATCTTGTCCCACAATCCGTTTAACCTTTAGACACGACCAGGTCCCTGAATGTGTGCAGGGGGACGCTATTGATTGAATCAAAATGGCGGCTTCACACAAAGCTGACTCAAGCGTTGCTGGTGATGCTATACAGACAAAAAATGGTTTTCAGTTTGTACATTCTTCAGGATTTTTCCATCCAAGTCTGCTTGAGAGTTTGTAGAACAATGGCTTTAGATCTTGCCCTCCCCTCTTTTGACTGTTGGTCTTGTTGCCTATGTCTTTTGTTGTCATTTAACTGAACCTTTTTTGACTGCCGAAAGGGGTTCTGGTCCGACCGCTGGTTGGTGGAGATATTTTGACTATATCCTGGACCTGCCCGGCCTCGCCCAAAATGGCGCCGGTATAAATGGGACTCGTAAAAATAAATAAATAAAATAAATACCTCCTTGTTGTGTACTGGTTGCACAACCTTGATATCACGAGATACGTATGCAATTTTGAAGCACATGGCGGGCCGGAATGAGAATTGATTGAATATTTCGACATCCCTATTGATATTAAGTTCTGATGTGTTATTGATTACTGTACTATTGAAAGTTCGAATTAACCCATGGTACTTGCCCGCAAAGGTATATCTAGATAATTTTATTGTAAATGGCCCTGTCGTATTTTAATTACAAAATGTACGTCCACCGATTCCGCAACTGTTAGACACCTTAGTTCTTGCAACCTAATGGCCCGCTCGTTGCGTTCCTCTACAGTGTAAATGTCTCCTCATCATATACGATTCCAGTTTGCTCCGTGGCCGGCCCGCGTGGTTATAGGCCCGTATTTGTATACTGATATTTTCACAATAAAGGTTTTTAAAACAAAACATGGTAGTAGTATTTACATTGGTAAAGTTTTTAATTTTAGTCACTGTTTTCGAATCAGTAAAAGGCAAGTGAAATAAAGCAGTCCAATTACATGACGGATAAAAGGTATAATATGCAGGAACGCAGTAAAGATAAATGGTCAAGGGCTGTTGTGTTTTTTACTCCTGCAACATAAAGTGATCGATAAGAATCTGATATTCGGGCGTATCGGCGACTAAGACAGCAGGCCGAGCATCTTTTGCTCAACGGCTCCGTCATGGGACGAAGAAACGCCCTTTTGGTAGAAAAAGGAATATATTTTACTTGCAGGACAGTTGTAAATTTTCCGGGAAAATACATTAGCCTGGAACATTATAACATATATGTTTAAGAAAAAATAATGTTCGAAAGCAATAAAAAGCGTAATTTTTAGGTCATATGACCAAGCCTTTCATCATTAGTATAACAAAAGTAAAATGAACCAATGAAAAGTTTTATTAACAAGTCACATGACCTGTTATGCTTACGTTACGCGCTGCGCGCCGCGCCCCGCATCCCTTCCGGGAAGCTGCGCTTCGCGCACTGGAGTACTTCCGGGTGCGCTAACGCGGCGTGTCATATAACGCATTACGCGACAACGTAGGTCCAGAATATAGTAAAAATGTCTCCACCAACCAGCGGTCGGAACACAACCCCTTTCAGCAGTCTAAAAAGTTCTGTTAAATGACAACAGAAGGGACAGGCAACAAGAACCATCAGTCAAAGAGGGGAGGGCAAGTTCTTCCCTACCGGGTCACGTTGGGGCGCTACCGGAACTGATCGAATTGGTAGTCTACAGTGTTTCTGGATGTTTCAGACTGAAGCTGGCGTTAGCATGAGAGCACCACCATCTCGTATCTCAGTCGTGGCCATTCCACGAGCAATCATGGCAGCCGCTCCCCACCAGAAGCCTGCGGGAGTCGGGGGCCCCCAAGACTTTTGTAGAATCTTCAAGGCTCAGTGGACGCTTTCGAGAATGGGGCCCAAGCCCTAGCAGACAAGCGTCCGAGTTCCAAGGTGTCCCATGGCCATTTTAGTGGACCACGCCCAAATCTGAAGAGGCGGCCGCCATTTTGAGAGTCCTGTGGCAGCCGCCTATAGTTGCATCGCAAGAGCGGGAGCAACTCAACTACATGGTGAGCGAGACGCTGTAGTCGCAAGAGCGGGCAGTAAACAGCTGAATGGCGGAAGAGGCACAGTGTAGCAAAAGCGGGCGGAATGGCAACTGAAACGGTAAAGGGGCGCCCCACTAGAGCGTGTCTTCAGGTCAAACGGATTGTGGGATAAGGTCCAGAATGGAAGAGTCATCAAAAGGCAAAAAGTTCTGCCGGACCCCGGGAGCCCCGGGAGCCGGCCGCCTATGTCGGGGGCGATCTTAGGCCACGCCAGGGCAACACGACTTGGGGAGGGGGCAGAAGTCAAGTGCACCCTCCCAGTCCGCGCTACCACACCGTATGTTGAAAATCTGAAGCCATCGTTCTACAAACTCTCAACCAGCCTTGGATTAAAAATCTTGAAGAATGTACAAACTGAAAACCAGTTTTTGTTTGCATAGCATCAGCAGCAAGGCTTGCTATCAGAATGCATGAGTTTCATGCTCGATCGATTGAGCTAGCCGGATCAGGCAACAAAAAGTAAAATAGTTATGTAAATAGTTATTTAATAAAATGTTTTACCCTGTTACTTTGCTGGTGTGTTGTATATATTTATAATATTTGCATAGAGTTTATCGTTATTTTGGGCGGGGTGGGTGGCGGAGCCGAGCTGTCTTGCAGCCATCATGGTGTGGAGCTCAGTTCATCTCACTAGTTTCGTATTTCTCATGAAGGGTTGTTCCTAATGTTTCTATTTTAGCGAGGTCAAAAAGAGATCCCATTAGTGGCCTACTGATTTTGCTCGATTATTTTTTTTTTAACACGATTTTTCACTATCTTCAAAGACTAAACAGAGTATTGCGGCTTTGTGCTTGTTAGTAAATAGAGAATGAACCAAAGAGAATAAATTCTAAAATAGTAAATGCTTGGATAACAATCAATCAAATGGAGAGACAAGCAGGCACGACGGATTACAACGGGGGCAAAGGCCTGCGTTAACTACCCTTCACTATCTGCAAAGATAGAGTACTTCTAAGAGAAAAGAGGGGGGGGGGGGCAGCGTTTAAAGCACATCAGCGTGCATAAACACGAAAATGTTTTTACCTATCACGTACTTGACATTTGACAGCTTTTGATATTTGTTATTAAAAAACCATTGAAATTCAATGAAAAAACCATAGGTTTTAGCTCATATATAGCGGGATTAGCATTTACAAAACCTTATTTTACTCGCATAAAACCATTGAAATTTGCATATATAGTTAGATGCGCTAACTATATATCGCGCACCCGCAATCCACTGCTGATGATGTCACATATTACATCATTCATGACATGCTCAGTGACATCACTGATGGCATCACTGATGACATCTCAAATGACATCACTGATGACATCACTGATGACATCTCAAATGACATCACTGATGACATCACTGATGACATCACTGATGACATCACTGAAGACATCCCAGATGACATCACTGATGACCTCATTTGACATCTCATTTGACATTACTGAGCACATCACTAATGACATCATTCATGTGATAATACGATTAACCTCTTCAGACTCTAATATAACCTTAGATACACTCAGTGTAAACAAAAACTCACAGACTGTCACTCATCCATGGAGTTACTCACACACCTAGTCAGTCATGCAAAGAATCAATCACACCTCCATTTCCTCTACTATACAGTTATACACACCTTACTTATTCAAACATATACTAACACATATTTACTCTCTTATACAATCCCTGATACAAGTTCACAATGATCCATACAGCCACTCACACATTCACTGGCTCTTATGCACAGTTATTTATATATGTCAATTCTCACATGTACTGTGTTTTACATATGTACTTACTTTGACATGTAGCACTGAGATATCCATTCACTCACCAATACACTCATGCACACAGTTAACCGCCCATACAGCTGTTTCCACATGCACTTTTAACCCATACATCTAGTGAAACAACTGCTCACACATCTATGCACAAAGTCATACACCTCCCAGTCACCCACACACACTCAGTCTCCCATACAAATACTTGGGCAACCAATCAATAACCGATATAGTTACTCATATAGCTACTGATCAACACATGCAGCAGTTTACAGAACAACAGACATAATGATGCACAAATTAAGACAGTTTAGTCACTAACCCATTCACTCAGTGAGACACATTTAATCACTCACTCATACAGTCAGTCACGCACCTACTAAATCCTTCATCCAGACACTTATACATCCACTCATTCTTCAATATGTAAGACATATTTTAACTTTACAGAAACATACAGTCACTGGATGTTGTCATCAGTGATGTCATCAGTGATGTCATTTGAGATGTCATCAGTGATGTCATCAGTGATGTCATTTGAGATGTCATCAGTGATGTCATCAGTGATGTCACTGAGCATGTCATGAATGATGTAATATGTGACATCATCAGCAGTGGATTGCGGGTGCGTGATATATAGTTAGCGCATCTAACTATATATGCGAATTTCAATGGTTTTATGCGAGTAAAATAAGGTTTTGTAAATGCTAATCCCTAACTATATATGGGCTAAAACCTATGGTTTTTTCATTGAATATATATATATATATATATATATATATATATATATATATATATATATATATATATATATATATATATATATATATATATATATATATATATATATATATATATATATATATATATATAATCATCTGGAACAACCTATATCAAAGACATTCATGACTTTGAGAAAAGGTTTTTTAAAATGCTCCAGTTGCAAAGCATGCAAGAATGGTGTTAATAAATCACAGTATTCCACACCATTCAAAGATGACCTTGTACCTATCACCAAACAGCTGTCTTGCAAAAGTGAGTTTTCTGCACTCCCCCTGTGATCTCCGGTATGTAGGGAGCACCAGACTACCGGCTTACAGGAGGATACTGCAGCACATAGGAGCAATTTCCAACAAGGATCAATCCTATCCGATGGTGCGCCACTTCCAAAGCACTCATGAGAGTGACCCCAGACATCTCTCTTATTATGTCATCGATTGCATTTTGCCCCTTAAAAGAGGAGGTAATAGGGATGCACTTTTGAGGGTCCTAGAAACTCGCTACATCCTGGAATTAGACAGCCGTACCCCTGGGGGGCTAAACGCTAGTGAGGATCTTTATACCTGTCTATAATCCACCAACATTTGTTATTACATTCATGGGCATCACCCAATTTATATTATTGGATGTATCAGGTATATCTCATGTTTTATGGCAGCCATTTAATATCTTCTAACTGGGTTTCAACCTTTACCATCTTTTGCCATGATATACAGCTGTTTCAGAACATTAGTCAGACAACTTATTTTATAGGGAGGGGCTCCTCCTTTCACATTTTATATGGACATTTTTTCACTTGCACTTTGCACTTTCACGAATTTATTTTGCATTTAGCTAGAATGTCTGCTCTTTGCTACATAATGGGAACAATATGCTCGTGTTTACTGAGTTCATTGTTTACATTTTGCACAAGACACTTTAATGTAGATTTCCACTTGGGATTTACTATGTACAGTTTTTTTTAAATCAGGAAACTTGGTCCTCGAAGTAATGAAATCGACATTGTGTTAGAATATTTTATACATTTATATATTTATTAACTTATTTATATATGTACTTATTTATTTGCTCAATGTTGCACATGTGTACATATATAACATTACATGACTTTATATACACCCACTGTGGGTTGTATTTGTGACCAGGAAGGCTATAAGTTACTTTTATAGTCCCCTGTTTGTTTCCTTATTTTTGAAACTTGTTTACATATGTAGGTGGTTACGATTAGACCACCTTTTGTGTCAACTGTATATATTTCCCTTGTGGCTTTGCGATCACATCATGTGATCAAGACAGTGGACACTGTCGAAACGCGTAATGGCGGGCATGATGAGCAAAATTGAGCTAGAATAAACGCACTTTGTTTGGCACCATTTGCGGGTTCCTCTCTTCGTCTTTTCCAGCCTGAGAACAAACGTGGCAGCGCTGGGGATTTCTGGGCGAGTTTTCCTTTCATATATATATATATATATTCACTGAAAAAACTATAGGTTTCACACCAGTTATAGTTAGCTGGAAATTTTACTGACATAAAACCATTGAAATTCCCACGTTATAGTTAGTTGAACTCACTATAACTTGCACGCCTGCAATGCACTGCTGATGACGTCACATATTACATCACTCATGACATGGTCAGTGACATCACTCATGCCATCACTGATGACACCATCCAGTGAATGTGTGTCTTTCTGAAAAATAAATATGTTTTATATCTGTATATGTAAAAGTCAATGGAAGAATAAATGTTTAAATAAGTGTTTAAATGGATGTTTTTTTTTTTAATTGATTGGTTAACTGGCTTATTAAATGTATCTTAATGAATACACATATTAGTGAGAAATGTTTAAATATTCAAATATATGTATTAGTGTTTCACTTTGTGTATAAGTGGCTGCATGGGTTTGTGAGTAGCTACATGTATGTGTATATGGGTTATTAAATGTTGTTTTTAGTATCAGTATGAGTGTCTGTATGTTTTAGGGGGTATGACTTAGCACATAGATGCCTCAATGACTGACTCTCTGTTTGTATGTGTTTTGAACACAACATAAGTGCAGGACTGTATGGGTGGATGAGTGTGTATATGTGTGTGTTACTGAGTGAATGACTGTCTCACTACTGTCTTTATCAGTAACGACATATGTTTTAATCTAGTATATGTGAGTATTGATGTATATAAGTGAGTATCTGTGAGAGTGAGAGATTGTAAGAGTTCCTGTTCAAATAAGTATGTGTTTCTATAAGTGATTGTTTAAGAGAGTAAGTATGTGTAAGTTTCCTTAGAAGTAAGGTGGTAGTGTGTGTGTATAGTTGTATATGCTAATAAATGGATGTTCAATAGTTTATTTGCATGTGTGAGTATGTGTGTGAGTAACTTTTGGAAGACTGTCGGTGTGTAATAGGATGTATATGTGTATCACTACATATGATGAGTGAGTATATGTATGAGTGACTATATATAACTGTTGCTGAATGAGTGGATGTGTATATAGATGGTGGTATTACTGAATTGGTTGTTGTAACTGGTATGGGTATCTCCATTTTTTTGAAAATGTTAGTTTCTATTTTTGAATATGTGTTTCAAGGGTTACATTACACTGAAAGGAGGTCTGTCACTTTGTCACAAGGATGGTGTCATGAGTGATGTCATGAGTGATGTCACTGACCATGTAATGAGTGATGTAATATGTGACGTCATCAGCAGTGCATTGCAGGCACGCAAGTTATAGTGAGTCCAACTAACTATAACATGGGAATTTCAATGGTTTTATGTCAGTAAAATTTCCAGATAACTATAACTGGTGTGAAACCTATGGTTTTTTTCAGTGAATTTAATAGGTTTTTTAAATGCTAATTCCTAACTATAACTGGTGTGAAACCTATGGTTTTTTCAGTGAATTTCAAAGGTTTTTTAAATGCTAATTCCTAACTATAACTGGTGTGAAACCTTTGGTTTTTTTCATTGAATTTCATAGGTTTTTTAATAGCAAATTTCTATATCTATGAAATGTAATATTTTTTATAATGAATCCTATAATGTATATTTATGTAATACTATTTTTTTTAATGTATATTTTTCATGTTTTTTTCTTTTTTTTGCCCTGGAGCGCTCCCGGTGCGCGTCCCGGTGAGCGCAACGGAAAGCGCAGTCTTTCTGCGCACCCCAGGGCGCTTACCAGTGAGCGTCACGTTAGCGCTTTTTCCGCGAACGAAAACATCATCTTGACGTATCGCGTAGCCGCGTTCGCGTGATACGCACGGCGTAAACGCACCCGGAACCACTCAAGCGCATACTATCGCGCAATGTAAGCATCCGACGCGCTTACGCGGCGCGTAGCGTAAGCGCGTCGGGTCATGTGACCTAAAAATAACACTTTTTATTGGTGCAGGACAGTTTTGGTTTCCAAATGATGAAAGCCCTGGTCATGTGACCTGAAATTAACACTTTTTATTGGTTCAGGACAGTTTTTTTTCCTAATGATGAAAGCCCCCACCTTTTTTCCTCATTCTCACTTTGTACTTTGAGTGAAGACCTCAAAAAGAAAGCAACCCACTCCATCGGGACCAGAGACAAGAGAGATGGTCCCAAATATTCAACCCCAGTTTGGGAAATACAAGATCACTTGTATTTTTTGTGGGAAAACCATCACCTATGGTGAGCAAAGCATAACGCTCATCAACCGTGCTGGTGACAACCACAAATGCCCCAAAAATCCATAATTTTTTCCTGTTTTTTTTTTTGCTAGAGAAGATAGAAAAATCAGGTCAATTCTGAACAAACACTGGCCGATTATCATGAGCGACCACATTCTTAACACCAGGTTGCCCTCTTCTCCTACTGTGACGTTCAGACGAGCCAAAACTATGGGCAACCATCTGGACAAAGCTGCACCTGAATTAAAATCTAAAGTCCCATGGCTTCGCCCGTCCAGTGGTTTCTTTAAATGCTCCAGTTGCAGGGCTTGTAAGTTCGGAGTCACTACTACCCATTACAATACCCCGTTCAGTAAAGTTGCCAAAACCATCAACGGCAACTACAACTGTAAAACTGATCATGCTGTATATGTTCTGACGTGCACCTGTGGGCTTAGATATGTTGGAAGCACTAAGCTCCAGGTGCACGCCCGGATTTTGCAGCATCTCAGGGCTATTCTTCATAGTGACCCCTCTTACCCTGTCGCCCGTCACTTCAAACGAGTGCACAACAAAGACCTCAGTTGTTTGAGCTATTTTGTGATAGGGGCAGTTCCACTATCAAGACGAGGAGGTGATCGTGAGTCCCAACTCAGAAAAATGGAGTCTAAATTTATATTGGAGCTCGATAGCCGTTGGCCTAACGGGCTCAATAATATTGAGGAGATGCATCATTTTCTGTAGATATATCTGGCTCCGCCAGCGTCTGATATTATCTTTATCTGTGTTCCGGTTTCTGGTTCTTCTAGTTAGGTTCCCTATTAGAAGTCCCTTGCATTTGTCCCATATTCTGTAATTACAACTGGTGAAGGTTACATCGATTCTCACCTATGGGGACATAATTTATGCACTTTACTTGGCAAATATTAGGCACTAGGCATCATTATATACACACTTTCATACAGTCCTATTCACATATCACGTACAACATCTTAATGATAGTCAATTTTGTGATATCTTTTAATTGTACAGTGATTTTAATATTATGTGGATATTATGTATAGAATTTTTGATATTATTTTGACCGTGGGCTTAGTTTTGCACAATGAAGTGTAAATATGAAATCGCACAGGTATGCACACTTGTACATATTCATGTGAGGGTTTTTGCATTGTGGGTGTATATAGTTGAGGTCATTTGTATTGTTTTGTATTGTCCTTTACTAGCACATGGTGATTTATAATCCAGTGGATTAATCACATTGATATAACGGGCCAGGTATGTGGGGTGGTGGGCAAGAGTGTGGGTGTGTGTGTAGGTATGTATATATATGAATTATAAGTCTATTTATACATATTGTCATTTTTAGCTTCTTGATAAAATGGTTCTTCTTTTTCTATTTGACCTTTTAAATAGAATTAATTATGGATTAAGATGATTGGGATGAATTTATGTATATAAACATCGAGTTATGATGCCTAATTGTTGATTACTGTTCCAGTGGCAGTTCCATATGTTTCCGCCAACTCTTGCACTTTATCACATTTTTTTATCGCTTATGCACTTTTCTGTACACGCACTTTATATTTCTGCTGCTATATATACTGGATTGCTCATTTGCACATAACGGATATATTTTACCATCCGTATTTTAACATTGAAGTATGGTGCTGTAATATCATTATAATTGAATATATGTATTCGGATGGTTTCCTGGATTTAACCAGTTATGAATTATTGCATTTCATTCAGCAATGGCAACTATGTATCAGCGGTAGTGCGTTGTTACTGTTTATTACCAATCACATGACCTTGGTGGGCGTCACCAGGGGGTGGCGTCTATTTCACTGCATACACGTATAAAAAAGCATAATTGATTGTAAACATGTTGCAGCGTGATCAAGGGCTTCCTGCCCGAAACGCGTCGCTGGTTCTGTTTTAAATCTTGAAATAAAATACCATCTTGCTGAATTGGCTGGTCCGGTCCTCTTCCTTGTTGGCGTGGAGGCGGTGTCTGCGAACGCAGAGCAGGCTGGGGAGGAACCTTTTTGCTTATATATATATACATATATATATATATATATATATATATATATATATATATATATATATATATATATGCGTGTGTGTGTGTGTGTGTGTTTGTGTGTGTGGGGTGTGAAGAGGGACGTGTTCACCATCCTCTGTAATATATATAGGCAATTGGACATAAATGCTTCCCAACCTTAAACGTCTGTTATGCTAGGCAATCTTCCCCCACCCTACCATTTGAACAGAATAGGCCTTTTGAGCCCAAATATTTTCCCACACTATTATCTCACTTAGACTAATTAGTTGAAGGAAAATATGCCACCTTTATATTGTATGATTTCAATATTTCTTTAGACCAGTTATCCACTTTATTTTGGTTTAATTTATATGATTCAGGTCCCCCATCAGTATAAAAATATCATTTTGTAAATGTTCACCCAACCAGTCAATATCCTTCTTCCCATTTAAAATCTGTACTCCTCAGACTGCCCACCCTGTATATATGGATTAACTATTATTCATTTTTCATTCGTGGGTTATGGGTCCGAAAGATCCACTTTACACTCTACCAACCATTTGCATCTTACTGATGTCACCTTCCTAGCTATTCTGGTGGATGTCAGAGTGGATATCCCCCCTGCAGGACGTCCTTGCTGGCTTTTTATTGCAAACTTATGAACCAGCACATATCCTTCTATCCTTAGGGTTTCATCGCACAGCCATTAGATAGGGCGAGCTATCAATAATATATCATATGATAAAGAAATGTTAAAGTTCCTCTCTTTTTGAAAATGAGTGTATTAAAATTGTGTATGCTAGAATGTGCAAACTAGTGTCATTTTTAATGAGGAACATTCTGCTTTATAAAATGTGTCATTACCCAGCTCACGAGGTATACAGCAGAAGAAATAAATACCAGCATAGAAAGTGCAACAACAGAATTAAATTATAAAAATTATAGTTATGAGAAAATGAACGTGATTGTCTCTACGAACATAATGGGGTTGCTTTTGTTTTGCGCAAAGGAGCTGTCAATATTCACAGTTATAAAAATGCATTTGTATGTCAAGGTGTAAAAGAATCAAATAATTTAAGAAAGAAAATATAATTTGCCTACCTTTACTTTCTATGGCAAGATCATGATGTAGTTGCGGTTTGGAGTCACATTGTTTTCAACATCCTTTTTTCGCTGTCGGTGAACAGGGTGATGAAGGGATGTGTACATGCACAAATGAAGCTTTTCATCATCCCATTCACATGGAAATGTTCCTGCCCTTCGGTACAGCTGAATGGACTTTCCTGCCAAACAGGGTCAAGACTGATTTGCATATGGCTGGGTCCAAACTGGAATGGCATGGTAAGCAAAAAAACGATGGGTTTAGGCCCATACCTCTGTACTGGGGTGAATGTGTGACATTGTTCTGCATCCTGTCCATCAAGTGTTCTTTAAACATGGCATGAAGCAGAACTTTGCCTGGGATTTGATGTAAAATGTAAATCCTGCCTAGGGTGCACCTGTATGAGGGAGTATTACACTGCTGTTGGCTGTGCTATGTCTGTTCTGTGTGAAGGGAGGTTGCACTGCTGATGCTTGTGCATTACCTACATCTACGGTACTTATGCACTGCTGATGCCTATGCTGACCCTGTTTGATGTGTAGGTTAATTTGTACTTATGCAGTCCATGGGGTATCCCAAAGCATGCTTTGCGGCTATCATTAATAAAGTGTTTTTGTTCATGTGGAGAATTACACTGCTTCTTTACTGCTCTGTGTGTGATGTAAGCATGCACTTCTGTTGTGTGCTGTGTGTGTGTGTGTTTGTGTGTGTGTGTTAATGATGTCTGCTGAGCTGCTACTGCTCTCCTCCTGTTTGGTGTGGGTAAAAATTCTGTTCTGCTGCATGTGCTGTTTCCATTCTAAAGTGTGTGATTTAAGCTTCCACTGCCACCTGTGCTGTTTAATGTATCCAAGATGCCATGATGTATGTGTGAAGAGAACTTTCCCTGCTGCAGCCTGTGCTTATTTATGTTCTATGGATGAAATGGAATATTGCAAAGCTGCGGCCCACTCTTTATTTCTTAGTGAATGTGTATAAAGCTTGCAATCCCGCCGGATCTGTACATGACGTGTGTGAGAAGAGAACTTTCACAGCTGCAACCTGTGCTTATGTGATATGGATGCGATGGAAGCTTGCACTTCTGCATATGCTGCACATGACGTGTGTGAGAAGAGAACTTTCACAGCTGCAACCTGTGCTTATGTGCTATGGATGCAATGGAAACTTGCACTGCTGCATATGCTGTACATGACGTGTGTGAGAAGAGAACTTTCACAGCTGCGACCTGTGCTTATGTGCTATGGATGCGATGGAAGCTTGCACTCCCGCCTGAGCTGTACATGACGTGTGTGAGAAGAGACCTTTCACAGCTGCAACCTGTGCTTATCTGCTATGAATGCGATGGAAGCTTGCACTGCTGCATATGCTGTACATGACGTGTGTGAGAACAGAACTTTCACAGCTGCAACCTGTGCTTGTTGCTAAGGATGCAATTGAAACTTGCACTGCTGCATATGCTGTACATGACGTGTGTGAGAAGAGAACTTTCACAGCTGCAACCTGTGCTTATGTGCTATGGATGCGATGGAAGCTTGCACTGCTGCATATGCTGTACATGATGTGTGTGAGAAGAGAACTTTCACAGCTGCAACCTGTGCTTATGTGCTATGGATGCGATGGAAGCTTGCACTGCTGCATATGCTGTACATGACGTGTGTGAGAAGAGAACTTTCACTGCTGCAACCTGTGCTTATGTGCTATGGATGCGATGGAAGCTTGCACTGCTGCATATGCTGTACATGACGTGTGTGAGCAGGGAACTTTCACAGATGCAACCTGTGCTTATGTGCTATGGATGCGATGGAAGCTTGCACTCCTGTCTGATCTGTACATGACGTGTGTGAGAAGAGAACTTTCACAGCTGCAACCTGTACTTATGTGCTATGGATGCGATGGGAACTTGCACTGCTGCATATGCTGTACATGACATGTGTGAGAAGAGAACTTTCACAGCTCCAAACTGTGATAATGTGCTATGGATGCGATGGAAGCTTGCACTGCTGCATATGCTGTACATGACGTGTGTGAGAAGAGAACTTTCACAGCTGCAACCTGTGCTTATGTGCTATGAATGCGATGGAAGCTTGCACTCCCGCCTGAGCGGTACATGACGTGTGTGAGAAGAGAACTTTCACAGCTGCAACCTGTGCTTATGTGCTATGGATGCGATGGAAGCTTGCACTGCTGCATATGCTGTACATGATGTGTGTGAGAAGAGAACTTTCACAGCTGCAACCTGTGCTTATGCTCTAAGGATGCGATAGAAACTTGCACTGCTGCATATGCTGTACATGACGTGTGTGAGAAGAGAATTTTCACAGCTGCAACCTGTGCTTAAGTGCTATAGATGCGATGGAAGCTTGCACTGCTGCATATGCTGTACATGATGTGTGTGAGAAGAGAACTTTCACAGCTGCAACCTGTGCTTATGTGCTATGGATGCGATGGAAGCTTGCACTGCTGCATATGCTTTACATGACGTGTGTGAGAAGAGAACTTTCACAGCTGCAACCTGTGCTTATGTGCTATGGATGCGATGGAAGCTTGCACTGCTGCATAGCTGTACATGACGTGTGTGAGAAGAGAACTTTCACAGCTGCAACCTGTGCTTATGTGCTATGGATGTGATGGTAGCTTGCACTGCTGCATATGCTGTACATGACGTGTGTGAGAAGAGAACTTTCACAGCTGCAACCTGTGCTTATGTGCTATGGATGAAATGGAAGCTTGCACTGCTGCATATGCTGTACATGACGTGTATGAGAAGAGAACTTTCACAGCTGCAACCTGTGCTTATGTGCTATGGATGCGATGGAAGCTTCCACTGCTGCATATGCTTTACATGACGTGTGTGAGAAGGGAACTTTCACAGCTGCAACCTGTGCTTATGTGCTATGGATGCGAAGGAAGCTTGCACTGCTGCATATGCTTTACATGACGTGTGTGAGAAGGCAACTTTCACAGCTGCAACCTGTGCTTATGTGCTATGGATGCAATGGAAGCTTGCACTGCTGCATATGCTGTACATGACATGTGTGAGAAGAGAACTTTCACAGCTGCAACCTGTGCTTATGTGCTATGGATGCAATGGAAGCTTGCACTGCTGCATATGCTGTACATGATGTGTATCTGTCGAGGACTTTCACTGCTGCAGCATGTGCTAATTTATGTTATATGGATGCTATGGAAGCTTGTGATGCTGTAGCCTACACTGTACGTCTTCTTGAATTTGAGTGAAGCTTGCACTGCCACCTGTGCTGTACATGATGTGTATGAAAATAGAACTTTCACTGCCTGTGATTATGTATGTTCTACTTTTGCGATTGAAGCTTGCAATGCAGCAGCACACACTCTAGTTGTAGTTTAATGGGAGTGAAGGTTGCACTGGGTTGCACTGGTGCCTGTGCTGTATACATTATGTGCTTGAGAAGTTCAACTGCTGCAACCTGTGCTTATGTGCTATTGATGCGATGGAAGCTTGCTCTGCTGCATAACCTTCAATGCTGTAGCCTGTGCTTAATTATGGTCTATGTATGCGACGGAAGCTTGCAATGATGTGGCCAACACATACTTATTCATGAATGTGAGTGAAGCTTGCATTGCCGATTGTGCTTAACGTGATATGAATGTGAAGAGAACTTTTACTTCTACAGCCAGTGCTCATTTATGTTCTACGTAAGTGATGGAGGCTTGCCGTGCTTCACACACTGTAATTCTTTTTGAATGTGAGCGAACTGTGCACTGCTGACTGTGCTGCACATGATGTGTATGTCTGTATGAGAATACAATTTTAACTGCTACAGCTTGTGCTTAATTACTCTCTATGAATATGATGGAAGCTTGCAGTGCTGCAGCCCATGCTGTACTTCTTTTTGAATGTGGACGAAGCGTGCACTGCTGCCTGTGCTGCACATGGTGTGTATGTGAAGCAAATTTTCACTGCTGCAGACAGTGCTTATTTATGTTCTACGGATGTGATGGAAGCTTGCAGTGCTGCAGCCCATGCTGTACTTCTTCATGAATGTGAGTGAAGCTTGCACTTCTGCCTGTGCTGCACATGACGTGTGTGTGAAGAGAACTTTCATTGCTGCAGCCTGTACTTATTTATGCTCTAAGGATGTGATGGATGCTCTCTATGCTCTGGCCCATGCTGTGCCTCTTCCTTAATGTGAATGAAGCTTGCACTGCCTCCTGTGCTGTACATGATGTGTATGAAAAGAGAACGTTCACTGCTTGTGTATATTTATGTTCTACCGATGCAATGGTAGCTTGCAGTGCTGCAGCCCACATTGTACTTCTTTTTGAATGTGAGTGAAGGTTGCACTGTCGCCTGTGCTGTATACATGATGTGTACAAGACGATAACTTTTACTGCTGCAGCCTGTGCTTATTTATGTTCTACGAATCCGATGGAATCTTGCAATGCTGCCTGTGCTTTTTTATGTTCTATTGATGTGATGGAAGCTTGCCGTGCTTCAGCCCGTGCTGTACTTCTTCATGAATGTGAGTGAAGCTTGCACTGCCTCCTGTGCTGCATTCTGTGCCTATTTAAGTTCTAGTGATGCAATGGAAGCTTGCAATGCTGCACCCACATTTTACTTCTTCTTGAATGTGAGTGAAGCTTGCGCTGCCTCCTGTGCTGTACAGGATGTGTATGAGAAGGGAACTTTCACTACTGAGGCTTGTGCTTATTGATGTTCTACGGATGTGATGGAAGCTTGCACTGCTGCAGCTCATTCTGTTCTGTCTTCATGTATATGAGTGAAGCCTGCCCTGTTACCTTTGCTGCACACATGATGTGCATGTGAAAAGAGCTTTCACTGCTGCAGCCTATGCTTATTTGTGCTCTACGGATGCGATGGAAGCTTGCGATGCTGCCCCCATGCTGCACTTCTTCTTGAACACGGATGAAGCTTGCACTTTAGCTGCCATCACTGAGTTTGTCCTGACCGCTCAAAGGCACTTGGCAGCAAATATTATTCTGCTGTAGGTCCCCAGACAGGACCGCCCCTCCCCCCGCAGATGCTCTTGAAGATAGCGACTCCAAAGTTGCTGTAGGATTGGAGATGGCGGCTTGTTGCAGGTGACCTTACCTGCTGGATTCAATTCAGAGGCGATAAATCTGCCAAGTGGCTGATAAAGCATCCGTTTGTTCAGGAAACTAAAACACACACAAGGACGTGCCCTGAGATGCATATTTTAAAGACGTGATGTATATTCATGCGTCTCTTCTGATCTGGCGAAGCGGGGAGCGGCTGAAGGTACTCATCTTTGCAGGAGGAGCAGCTCACAGGCCGCGAGACATGATGGATGGATGGAGCGCGCGCATTCTCAAGCGTCGCCATTCTCTTTCTACCGACTGCAGGGGGAGCAGTGTCCAGACCTGAGGGGCGCGGGGGCGCTGGAGTGCCACGAAGACTCTGCCAGCGTCTCAACGACCTGCAGGGCCCTCGGTTTAAGGGACTTGCTACTCTCGGCTCGGGGGCAAGGGGGTTTGCACCCATTGCACTCTGTTCGGTTGTAAGGGGGTTTGCACCCACTGCTCTCTATTTCGGTGTAAGAAGGGTTGCACCCTCTGCTCTCTGTTCGGTTGTAAGGGGGTTTGCACCCACTGCTATCTGTTTCGGTGTGAGGGGGTTGCTTCAGCTACTCTCTATTTGTGGTAAGGGGGTTTACACCCACTACTCTCGGTTCAGTTGTAAGGGGCTTTGCACCCTCACAATCGTTTCGAGGGTAAGGGGTTTTGCACCCACTACACTCGGTTCAAGGGTAAGAGGGTTTGTATCCAATACTCTCATTTTGAGGGTAAGGGGGTTTGAACCCAATACTTTCGGTTCGAGGGTAAGGGAGTTTACACCCACCACTCTCAGTTTGAGGATAAGGGGGTTTGCACCCAATACTCTCAGTTTGAGGGTAAGGAGGTTTGCACCCAATACTCTCAGTTTGATGGTAAGGGGGTTTGCACCCAATAATCTCAGTTTCAGGGTAAGGGGGTTTGCACCCACTACTCTCGGTTCGAGGGTAAGGGAGTTTGCACCCACTACTCTCGGTTTTAAGGGTACGGAGGTTTACACCCACTACTCTTGGTTCGAGAGCTAGGGGGTTTGCACCCACTGCTCTCTGTTCGAGTGTAAGGGGGTTTGCACCCATTACTCTCTGTTCGGGTGTAAGGGGGTTTCCACCTACTACTCTTGGTATGGGGGTAATGGGGTTTGCACCCTCACTCTCGTTTTGAGGGGAAGGGGGTTTGCACCCAATACTCTCGGTTCGAGGGTAAAGGGGTTTCAACCCACTACTCTTGTTTCTAGGGTAAGTGGGATTGCACCCATTAGTCTCAGTCCGAGGGTAAGAGGGTTTGAACCCACTTCTCTCGGTTCGAGAGTAAGGGGGTTTGCACCCACTACTCTCTGTTCAGGTGTAAGGGGGTTTGCACCCACTACTCTGGGTTCAAGGATAAGGGGGTTTGCACCCACTACTCTCTGTTTGGGTGTAAGGGAGTTTGCACCCACTACTCTCGGTTTTTAGGGTACGGAGGTTTACACCCACTACTCTTGGTTCAAGAGCTAGGGGATTTGCACCCACTGCTCTCTGTTCGAGTGTAAGGCGGTTTGCACCCATTACTCTCTGTTCGGGTGTAAGGGGGTTTCCACCTACTACTCTTGGTATGGGGGTAATGGGGTTTGCACCCTCCCTCTCGTTTTGAGGGGAAGGGGGTTTGCACCCAATACTCTCGGTTCGAGGGTAAAGGGGTTTCAACCCACTACTCTTGTTTCTAGGGTAAGTGGGATTGCACCCATTAGTCTCAGTCCGAGGGTAAGAGGGTTTGAACCCACTTCTCTCGGTTCGAGAGTAAGGGGGTTTGCACCCACTCTTCTCTGTTCAGGTGTAAGGGGGTTTGCACCCACTACTCTCGGTTCAAGGATAAGGGGGTTTGCACCCACTACTCTCTGTTTGGGTGTAAGGGGGTTCGCACCCACTACTTTCGGTTCAATGGTAAGGGGGTTTGCACCCATTACTCTCTGCTCGGGTTTAAGGGGGTTTGCACCCACTACTCTCTGTTCGGGTGTAAGGTTGTTTGCACCCACACCCACAGTACGAGTCGTGTGGGAACTTTAGAAAGCTGGTGACTTTTCTCTGCTTTGGTTTCTCCAGTGAAACGCCGAGACCACCACGGTGCACACAATGTGCCTACTTAAAAGGGCGGCCACCTTAGTGCTGCATTTGGCACTCCGCAGTGCTCTAGTCGTGGGGACCCTGGGGAGTCGAATTTAGCACTAACAAAAGAGGAGTAGCACCACAATGACCTTAAAAAAGGTTCTAAATGGGATGTCAGAAAACAAAAGGGATAGTATCATTTTGTTAGAAGCACCCTCACTCATCAACCTGGTTGGTGACATGCTTCATCATCAGGGTCCCACCCTGACGGCTGAGTGCCATCAAGGCCAGAGGAATCTAGGACTGGATACACGTTAGTGTGCGTAGGCCATCCATTTTCCCCTTTCTGGTCCTGACGAAAACCTGGGATTTACCGTTTACTGGTTGAAACATGTAGAACTTTTTAATTACTTTCACATAGATACTCACGGTCATTATCACCTATCAGTATCTCCACTCTGCTTTTAACATTGTCCAGTAGTTTACGAATAAAGTTTTTTCAAAAAGTTATACCAGGACAAATTTTAACATCACTTTTTGCACTTTTCACTCAAAAAACCAGCTCCACTGTAATCAGGTGTTGCAGCACACCCTGATGACACTCAGCCGTCAGGGTGGGACCCCGATGAAGAAGCATGTCATCCACCAGGTTGGTGAGTGAGGGGTCTTCTAACAGAAGGATACTATCCCTTTTGTTTTCTGACATCCCATTTAGAACCTTTTTTAAGGTCCTTGTGGTGATACTCCTCTTTTGTTAGTACTATATTCAAGTCCTGGGGACTAGGAGTACCCTCCATTCACATATGTGAAAAATCCCTTACTCTCTCCTTTGTTTATACCGACCCTGGGGAGTCCCCCACACCCTCAAATTCAGCGCTTAGGTTGCATCACTTCCCGCACGCAGAGGGTTGGGCGAGGTACTTTGGGCGGTTGTAACCCTGAGCAACAGGGGGCTTGCCTTGCAACGCTCTGCCCTTAAAAAGATCTGAGTAAGGTCATGGACTGGGGGTCCACAGTAAATTACGGGGTAAAATCCTCCAGGTAGATGGTAGCACCTATTGGGTGGGCCAAGGTGCAGTTTGGCTCATCAGGTGGACAGGGTAGCTCAGGTCAGTCACCGCCGCCTGCCCTTGGATCGCCCGTAAGTTAACCCACAGCGTTGGTATACTTCTTGTAATAAATAAACCTGCAGCATATTGTTTTCCAACAAACCTGCTCCTGTGTTATTATTTTGCACGGCATGCTATGTTCATTATGCGGGGAGGGGGGTTGCCTATATCGGCACTATTTAATATTAGCGTTACTCCACATCACCCCCAACTGTAGAGCTAGTAAACATGCAGTAATCATTGGTAACTTCCCTGCAGTGTTCCAGCATCTTGTTGCTGAGGCCCCCTGATGAGTCCCCGAGAGTCAGGTGCAGTTGACCTAGATTTAAGCAAGACCCCCCCACCACTGATGCCACAGGGGTCATGCTTTCACACCAAATTAAGGTTTCAATCAGAAAGCCAGTGGCACACGGCGCTATTAGACAAATATGGAGCATATTAACAAGAAGCTGCGATAAATATCACAAAGCGCGCTTAGCACTGCTTTAAACATTGCTAGCTATCGCTGCATTTCGTCAACGAGATATCGCGTTATTATCAATGCTTATCTCCAAGGCAATAAATATTGCAGAGATAGCGGCGAAATGCAGGATTATCATTGGAAATCCATCCATAACTCTGCAGCGATAGGGAATTCATTGTTGGTACGCCACCTACAAAGCTTGAATTCAGTTAAAAATTGCCCTTCTGGCGCACAAAGCCCTTCATTTCAAAACTCCCAGGTACCTAGCACAAAAGCATGAATTATCCTGTGGTGGTAGAGCCTCAAGAAGCGTGAAAACTTTCCTCTTGAAACCTCTCATCCTGAGCAAAAAGAGAATTTGTCACCAAGCCTTCTCCGGCACTGCCCCAAAGATATGGAACTCTATTCCACCCGAAATACGCAGAATCACCTCAATGACTGCTTTCAAACTGGAAGCCAAAAGATTCGTAATGAATACATTCTTACCTTAATTGAACTAGGTTCACCTGCTCGAAGTCATTGATCCTACAACTGTTGTACTATCATTTGACACTGCTCTCCTCTACTGCATGCCCCCTTCGTAGCCCTCTACATGGTTTATGTACTACTCTCCTTGACTCAATTGTCCTGTAATTATGCGATCATTCTTGTTTCCTATTCTTACCTGATGTCGATATTGCGTTTATGTCCTTCCTTCCATCCTGTTGTAAAGCGCTCTGATATCCCTCGGGATCTGGTTCGCGCTATATAAAACTTTATAAATAAATAAATAAATAAATAAAATAGTGGTCGTAGGCTGACAATCCACCTCCCTTTATACATATAGCTAAGTCTGAAAATTAGCAGATGTTAACGTACGGCGATAACCGCGGTTACCCCCAGCTTTTTATATCGCTATGGGTGTAAGGGTCCGGCTTGTAAATACCGCGATGTGCGGTTAGCGACTTTTTCACTGTTGTTTTTTGAGGGAACGCCTTCTTTGCATCTCATTAGAGATGCAATGCGAGGCGTTAGTGAAACGGTGGCTGCCACAAGGAAACACGCACTGGCGCCTATTAGCGTGCCCTTGTTAATACTGAGGTAATTCAATCGCAGCTTTTCGGCCGAAAACGGCCGTTAAAGTGGCGATGTTGGCCTTGATAATAACCCCCTATGTCTATATCACAAAAATATTTACAGAGCACAGTGCACAGTAAGTTTCGTGCGTCCCTCCGTGAAGCACCCACGCCTCGTTGAAGAGTCAGCCAGCACCTGAGCCTACCTTCAATGGCCATCGACTGTGTGACCTATGAACTCCAAGCCAGAACATCTGCATGTTAAACTTACAAGGCCTGAATAGGCTTCTTCAAGGGCCCCTTAGAGACCTGTGCTTTCCCATTGTACTCTCCCTCTTCACATCAAAACCAGTCCATCCCTGTTAATTTTCCGAAAACAGTTGAAAACTTGGCTATTTGATCAATAATTTCACTTCCCTTTTATTTCAGTCAATGTATAATCTTCTGCGCCGAGACACCTTCGGGTATTTGTGCGCAATACAAATTTAATAAACATAAACATAAACATTGTATTTCGTGTCCAGTTAAGATATGTAAAATCTCCCTTCTTTCAGGCTCCAACTGACCTTTCATTTGTGCCCCTGTCTCTACTCCAGTTTATCCAGGGTAACTTGCCCATCTAGGGCCTCATTTATGAAAAGTGACGCATCGCTGCGTGAAAACAGCGATGCGTCACTTTTCACTGCGCACTCCTTGCGACACCAATGATGCGTCATATTTAATGTATGACGCATCATGCCGCAAGGACTTACAGATACGTCAGTATTTCTGACGCATCTGTAAGCGCAAAAGTGACGCATTGCTGGAGTGTGTCACAAAAGTGACGCATCTCCAGCAATGCGTCCTTTCACATGGAGAAAGCCCCATGTGAAAGGGCTTGTGTCAGTCTTACGCCTGCTGTTGAGGCAGGCGCAAGATTTTGACGCAACAGCATCCTAAAAGTGACGCAGTGAAATCTCATAGATTTCACTGCGTCACTATTACGAGGCTTTTTGCGGGGGAACGCCCCCTCTGCATACATTATACCTGACGCAGGTATAATGTGGCGCAGGGGTTTAAAAAGTGACGCATCTACCTAGATGCGTCACTTTTTAAACAAGGCGCATGTTTTACGCCGCAGATGCGTCACAAAAAGTGATGCATCCGCAGCGCAAAACTGACGCAAGGCCTCATAAATGAGGCCCCTAGTTCTTCCTGCAGCTCTACTGGCCCTTGACCTCTGGGGCCGGGCGGATTCAGAGCTAGCTGACGCCTACCTCCTGATCTGCACTCGAGCCTTTCAGGCACTCAGAGGGTCCTTGGCTTCGATGGACTTTTTCCAGGAGACACTGGTCCCCTCTCCTATCCTGCGTGGCGTGACACTGTGGCTGCTGGGAAGGGCGCCCTTCCTGCACGCAGCCGAGATTGAACGTGAAGGAAGGGCTGCTTTATCAAGCACTTGACTGGAATAAGCATGACCATGACTTACGTAGCTCAATGAAGACACGTGCACCAACCCTACATCTGTAAGCGCTATACTTCTCTCCGTACCCAACTGAGACCTGGGCATTACCACTTCATCATAGCGCCCATCAGATGTGTGCATTCCACTTCATCGTAGCGCGTGTGAGATGTGTGCATTACCACTTCATCGTAGCACCCATCAGATGTGTGCATTACCACTTCAACGTAGCGCGTGTGAGATGTGTGCATTACCACTTCATCGTAGCGCCCATCAGATGTGTGCATTACCACTTCATCGTAGCGTGCGTGAGATGTGTGCATTAATACTTCATCATAGCGCCCATGAGATGTGTGCATCACCACTTTATCATAGCCAACGTGAGATGTGTGCATTACCACTTTATCATAACCCACGTGAGATGTGTGCATTACCACAAGTGAGATGTGTGTATTGCCACTTCATTGTAGCGCACGTGAGATGTGTGCATTACCACTGTATCATAGCCCACGTGAGATGTGTGCATTACCACTTTATCATAGCCCACGTGATATGTGTGTATTACCACTTTATTATAGCCCATGTGAGATGTGTGCATTGCCACTTCATCGTAGCGCGTGTGAGATGTGTGCATTAACACCTCATTGTAGCGCCCATGAGATGTGTGCATTAACACTTTTTCGTACCACACATGAGATGTGTGCCTTACCACTTAATCATAGTGCACATTGGATGTGTGCATTGCCTCTTCATCGTAGCACACTTGAGATATGTGCCCTACAACTTCATCATAGCGCACGTGAAATGTGTGGATTACCATTTTATCGTAGCGCATGTGATACGCCTGCATTACCACTTTATCCTAGTACTCGTGAGACGCGGACATTACCACATCATTCTTAACCTAATTTGTAAGCCACATTACCATTTCCTTTGAAGTTCAGATGAAACATGCAAAGTTCTAGTTCATCCAGGCTGTGGTGAGCCGCTCATGCAGGGAGGGGTGTTGGGGTCACAGGGGCTGATTCACAGAACTAACTTAAGACAAATTCCTAAACTTACTACTTTTGGTATTCACAGAAGTTAGGATTTTGTCTTAAGACAGACTTAAGACAGACTTAAGACAGAATCCTAACTTAAGTCTGTCTTAAGTCTGTCTTAAGACAAAATCCTAACTTCTATGAATACCAAAAGTAGTAAGTTTAGGATTTTGTCTTAAGTTAGTTCTGTGAATCGGGCTCATAGTTCCCTGTCGGCTGCGCGCCTGGGCGTCCGCACAGGATGCCCATCTGGAGCGCACATAACAAAGGGTCCTTCTGCTGTGTTAAAAGGAGGTCTAGCACTCAGATCAAACAAGGCGTCCGGCATCTGCAACATCTACAGAAAGCTCTTGCTTCTTGGAAAATGCTCAGTTTCAAGGCTTTGCTTACACTCTGCAGTCACATTGCTTCACAGTCCCTTACCCTTTCCAGTCAAAACCAACATTATTTATTTATCGAGTTTAATGTAGAGCAAACTTGTGTTTTGATGGTTTATATTGTTTTGGTTATTTAAATTAATAAGATGTGTGGTGACAAGTTTGTCTCTATCCCTGAGACAAACTTGTCACTTAGAATACTTTTTACTAGAAAGCAGGCTCACTATGGGGCATATTAACAAGCTGAAGTATCGCCGCTTTCTTGGCACAATTAGCTGAGAAAGCGGCGATACTTCCAACGCCCTATTAACAAGGGCAATGCAAATCCTGCCTCAAACCCACTAATGACATGCAAAGTGGGCGTTCTCACGTCCAACCACATGTAAAATGTAGTTGGAGGTGGGAACACCCTATCACCAAGGCAGGCGTTGGGAGGAAAAGACCTGCGATACACTCGTTTATCGCAGGTCTCCCAACGCCTGCTCTGACCAGGCGTTAGGCATTGATAACATGGGGGTGTGGATCATAAAGCTGAATCCACCCCCCCATATTATCAAGGCACACATTAGCGCGTGAAAACAACGCTTGTTTTCACGCGCTAATGTTCACTATCGCCGGCTATCGCAGGATTTACTATCGCCTACGTGTTGCGCGTTGATAATAACGCGCTAACACAGCGAAAAAATCCGGCGATAGCCGGTGATAGTGAAATGTGCGATGTGCGTTTTTTAACGCACATCTTGTTAATATGCCCTTGGGATCGCTTTATATGTCGTTGTTTTGCTAATGTATACATTCAGGTGTCATTTCACTTCTCCTATCAGTCTGTTCCAAACCGGGTGATTTCAATACAAAATATGAGGCCTGATTTTGAGTTCGACACCTGGTTGCACAGCGGTGGCGGTCCTGCTGCCGTCGTATTACGAGGCAGCTTTTTGGACCGTCCACTGCTGCACTGGCTGTGCCAGGGAACCGCTGTTCCCTGGCAGTGGTGCAGCAGACAGGGCTATTCAATATGCAAGGCTGGACCGTAGCGGTGCGCCGAGCATATTTCGAGTTTCGCCACCACCAGCCTTATCATGGCGTGCTCACCACCATGAAAAAGCTGGCAATGGGGAAACAAAGGGGACCCTACAGGGCCCCCATGCCCCAGCCACCATGGGGATGCATTCAGGGGAGCACAACATGTGCCCCTCTGTTTGCATGCACCCCAAGTTCCAGTACAGCATGGACTTTGCAGTCTATGATGTTCTGGAACTTCTTTTACATTTTTCATTGCGGTGCCCATTTTCAGGGCACCGCTGAGGGAACAGAAAAAGAAAAGCCCGCCAGACATGACTTTTTACTCGTAATATGGAGGGCAGTCCCTGCACCCCTTTGGCGATGCTGAGCCTGCACAGCATCACCAAAGTCATAATCGGCCCCATAGTCTACTTTCCTTTGGAATTAACTTTGTTCTTTGGAAAGAATTCTTATGTTAAGTTATTTAACATGTGAGGTTCTAAACACATACTAATTTATTTCCTGTAAAAAAAACTTAATCCAAGCTTTTTCTTTTGTCTCAAAATGAAGGGAAAAAATATATCCAGGCAAAATCGGAATGTTACAATGTCTGCAAAGAAAACATGAAGCCAAATCCCAGCTTCCCTGCTTTACCTGTGATCTTTGGCAAATCGCTTTGCTATCCTGTTCCTTATTTTTCATGATCGCCAAACATGTAATTCAGTTCATGATGTATGCTATACAAAAACATCAATGTATTGTTTAATAAAAAAATAACATTATTCTATATATAAAAACAATGTTTTGTATAACCCTGGGCGGAGTTTGCGTAGTAGCACTACACGTAGCTGCACGTAGTATAGTTTGAACTACACTTAGTACTGCATAGCATAGCTGATGGCACTGTGTACTTGTCTGCACTGTGAAATAATTCCAAATGGCATCTTGCACAGTGCCATTGATTATAAAATAAGTATCTCTATCTTTATATGCTAAAGAGCATATAGTACTTTCACAAAAGTGAAACTGAAAAATTAGCAAGCAGTGAGAGAGGTGATGATTTTGGGATCCTCCCTAGCCTAGGGAGAGAACCAAGCAGATGCCTTGAAAACAAAAAGCACATCTTCTTGAACGATTCAGTGGTGGTCCCATCCTCTTAGGACCACCCAAAGTACAGTTATTGGCAAAAAAAAAATCCCAACCAAAGGCCCTGCAAAGCATTACGGGATGAGAATAGCAGTGGGCAGTGAATATTATAGTGTCCAATATTGGCCACAGAGCAGTACAACCTTTGATGGGGAGCACTGTACTTTCATTCTTATAGGTAATGGTTAAATTAACTATGGAAGGATGAGAAGCTGAGGCATTTTAACCCAAGGCCAGCACTTTCCTACAGCAGATGCATTAACCTATGGAGCTATGACGAAGGGTTGGTATATTTCATGAGCCCTGCCTCTTCCTACACCACTACCTCCACAAACTATGGCTTTCTAGAAAATGCAGTTGGAATAAAAAGATTTACATTTTACTGTAACCGATATGAATGTAACAGATATGTTGCCTCTCAGTGCAGGAGAAGTAGCACACTTGTGCGCATAGCGGCTAGTGTTATGAGTCAGTTGGCAAATCACCACTCAGGAAAGAGTGCTCATAAACACTGCAGAGCCGCACACCAAGATAAATATTCAGAGGGGACATTGATTGGGGTATATGTCTTAAGCCTCAAGAGGAATAGCTCTTATTTTCAGTTGGAGTGCTGTGAATAGCTACAGGTCCGGGGAACATCGTTTACAACGTGGTGTTTACACCGCACTACCTTAACAACGCTGCCATTACAACGCAAGTCGTTACTACGACTTGCGCTGGATGGCGCTGTTGGTTAAGGAATATTGTAATTTTACATTCCAACACCTTCCCTACTGTTACGTGGACTGGTGTTGGAATATAAAACTATAATATTCCACAATCCACGCCCTTCAACGGAAGTCGTTGTAACGACTTGCGTTGTAATGGCAGCGTAGTAAAGTACCACAATCTAAAAGATTGCGTTGTACTGACATACATCCACAGGTCCTCATCCTGGCCCCTACAATGAGTAAGCACACACAGTATTTGGCATTTTGCAAAATACTGTAATTTATCATGTACTATTCATGCATAAATCTTGTGTATCAGAATGACAGTAATTATTATGCTAATCTCTGCAGTTATAATATAAAACAACATGAACATTATGAAAACCCCAGCCATCTTTAGCACAAATCTCTGCATTCCATACTCAATTAGTCTAGTCCCTACCTACTATCTACATATGTGTTCTCAGCCTCATGATTGTTATATCGGCTGAAATCGTATTAGAATTCCCTAATTATCACTATCCAAAGCAATATAACTAACTCACATGATTTACAAAGCCTTCAGATCTACAGTCGGATGTTAGCATTTCAGCATGGCCCCTTAGCAATCAATCCTCGTGTCTGCCCCTCCCAAATCCGCAAATCCCTTTACATCCTCCCCTCCTATTATTCCTACAGGGGAGGGGGAGCACCTATGCGGTTTCTTGCATTATAGCTCTGGAACACCAGCAGTGCCAATGTTGCAAAAGCACAAGAAAGGGAGGCAAATACAGTCAATTCTTTTTATTTATTTATTTATTTATAGTTTTCTATAGCGCGAATCAGACCCAAGGTAGGGTATCAGAGCGCTTTACATAGTGAGCAAGTTATGAATAGCACATATAGTAAAAACATGGCATACAAAAACAACACTTGCAAAGTAACAATATAGCATAACAGAGATCGGGGGATAAAAGCAGATTAGAGAATTGTTCTGAGCAGTAAGAATCTGTTTGAGATTGTGCACGTCTTAGCTTCGAATTAGCAGTGGACGGAGAGTACAGGCAAGTTTGAGGTTGTAAGCTGGCGTGGTGTTTGTGCGGATTTTAAGGGAGGAGTTTGCTCATCAAGAATAATTTTGCTTCCTTTTTGAAGAGAGGTGTTGAGGTGATTTTTCTGATGAAAGGCGGAACCGAGTTCCAAATTCTTGGAGCCGCTCCAGAAAATGCTCTGTTGGAGGTTTTTGTCTTGTTGAACCGTGAGGGTTTCAGGAGTAGAGTATCCACGCTCCTAGAGTGTCTGTTTCCTCCAGATAGGGTACGTTTTTGGGCTAGGTACTGGGGGGTGTTATGGTGTAACGCCTTGTGAGTGATGCAAGCCATTCATTAAGTGAATACAAGCTTCATAGGGTAGCCAGTTGAGTGCCTTCAGCCAAGACTTTTTGATTTTACTAATACTATATACATTGTATACCTCAACCAATACCTTTATTTCTTACATTGTTTACAGTAAATAAAAAGTACAAATAAAAAATCACATCACGCATATATAAAGACAAATAGTATAAATAAACAAAAACATTTTAAAAGCAAATATAATTTCCTCAAGGGTCATATTTTATCAGTGAATCTGTATCCCATATTATGCTTTTTACGTTAAATCAAATGAAATTGTGTACCCCTCAGATTTCTAATTCTTTAAATGATTAACATACAAAATCACAATATAAGATTTTAGGGGATGGCAAACTCCCCAGATTTCTGTTTAGTCCACACTTGCTCAGTTTCAGAGTCCCAAAAAATCATCTATTCCTTCCAAGTCTGATTTCAATGAGGCAGAACAGCCTTGTAGGCTCAACTCATTACACCTAGCTCTGCAGCTTCCAGAGACTGGAACCTTTCCAGCTCTCTTTTTTGTTATCCTTACGGGGCCGATTCACGGAAGTACCTTAAGACAAAATCCTAAACTTACTACTTTTGGTATTCGCAGAAGTTAGGATTTTGTCTTAAGTTTGTCTTAAAACAGACTTAAGAATGACTTAAGACAAAATCCTAACTTGAGTCTGTCTTAAATTTGTCTTAAGACAAACTTAAGACAAAATCCTAACTTCTGTGAATACCAAAAGTTGTAAGTTTAGGATTTTGTCTTAAGTTAGTTTTGTGAATCGGGCACTGAATCTCTGAAAATAATAGCTTAAAATAATACGGCAATCTTGCACACACTGTTAGCATTACCATTTAGAATATTAGTATTGAAGGCCGTAAGTCTGTGACAGACGCACACACACACGCAACAAACACACACACACATACACACACACACACTCTAAAAAGTTTGGAGCATATTATCAAGGAGATGCAATAATTATCGCAAATTGCGCTTAGCGCGATTTACTTTATCGCTGGGTTACATTGCCGTGTTAGCGACGTATTATCAACGTTTTGCTAACAGACGATGAAATTCCAGCGATAGAGGCTGATTATCAGGAATAGCGTGTGAAATCCAGCAATAATTTCACAGCGCTAAGGAGAAGCTTACTGATAGGGGAGTGTGGACCTAACCAGGAAATCCACCTCCCATTATCAGTATGCCTAAGTCAATTCAAAAGCAGGCGTTACATTCCTGCGATAACCCCGGTTGGCGCAGTTAGTTTTATCGCTTCGCAGGTCTGCTGCATGGCTTGTAACAATCACGAAGCCGTGTTAGCGAGGATTCCGATGTTGTTGTGCTCAGGAACGCCTTCTTTGCACGTCATTAGCGATATTGATCGCTGACATGCAAAGTCGCAAGGAAACACGGGCTAACGCTTGTTAGCGTGTCCTTGTAAATAGTGTGATAAAAAAAATCGCTGCTTTTTTGGCGCCATGTGCTGAAAAAGCGGCGATGTATCTCTTGATAATATGCCCTAAGTGCTTTCATGTTGACATTTAATCAGTCCGGGATGTATGTATTATGGAGAAAAAAACATACCACACAAAACAATGCCCACTTGAGATATGTACATTTCTGATTCAACGTTGAGCATTTGGGACACATGTATTATTGCATATGTAGCTCAACTGAGACATGCACATGACCACTTCCTTCATTTCCCAAATAAGATGTACAATACCACTATATGTGTAGCCAATTGAAAGACTTCTTCATCCAGCCCAATAAAGACTCATGCTTTACAACTTCGCTTGTAAGTCCTTTTGAGAAAAGGACATTACCACTTCACCCAATGTCCAAGAAAGATGTCCTTTGCACTTTATCACATTAATTTAACCATATTCTGTCCTGTTTCATGCATTCAGGGCAATCAAGCACTACCTTCCACAGAGATGTCTTTTTAAGTTGAGCATCCATTGGGAATTGCACCATTCACAATGGACATATTGTATTAAATAAATGCTTTATGCATACAGAAATTGGCTTTAGATTAGCCTCATGAACCACTGGCTTCTTGGGCTCAGGGCACTTCAGCAACTGGATTGAGACATTGCCAATCACAGCTTGTGTTAGCCCACAGGAGTAGTTTAGTTTTGCCTTCTTTCTTTTGGCTGTTAAAAGTGTCTCCTTCTGCCTCCATTGGGTTCCCTGAGGAACAGGTTTATTTTTATTTTTTTCAATAACCAATTTTATTGATTTTCACATTAATACACAGCTGCGTCTACTGAAATGTACACATTTGAAATACCATCCCACTTAATCTAATCATATGGCACCGACCACCTCCCAACCACACCATACAATAATACAGGTAGTCCATAGTGGGCACAACACTTTTCCCATATCTTTACATGCTTTTGAGGACAAACCCTGGCTTCATTTAAAGACTGTTCTTGGTGCACACATCAGTCAACACCCTTCCACCACACCTCTAGGAGGGGGCCTCCAGGCGCCTGCAGCAGTGGGCAATGTCCCGTTTGGCCACAAGGGTTACAATCCCAATAAAACGCCTCTCACAACGATGTTCCCCAAAGCCATCCAGGAGCACTAACAACACCTCATGAGGGCCCAGTATTACAGTGTGTTCCAGGACTTCCAACATTTTCCGTGTCGCTCCCTCCCCACACATAGGGGCATATTTACAATGGGTTATCGCCAACCGAACGTCACTTTCTTACATTCTGTTGGTGACAACCCCTTTGCCTTATTTACAAGATGCCGTATGTGGCTTATTGTCGCCTGGTGAATAATGCCCCTATTTACACAGCACTTAGCATGAAAGGGGCGTGTAATAGGTGTTGCAGTGGGCGTTCCACTGCAACACCCATTGCTTTTTTGATGCTGCCCCATATTTACAAGGCTGGCATAAATATGGGGCAGCGCCAAAAATAAGACCAGGGAAAACCTGGTCTTAAACTGTTGCAACAAGGTGAGATTATTAATTTCCTATTCCTTTTGTTGTTTCAATGTGTGTTGCATTCTGCAGCGCACATAGACAGAGCAAATCACCATCAGTGATTGTTCTTGTGCAGGAAGGTGTCCCTTCCTGCACATTAACAATCATTGAAAAATGACGAGTTGCAACTTCTATGTGTGCTGCACAAAGCAGCACACATAGAAGCTACAAATCACAATTAGTGATTGTTAATGTGCCGGAAGGGACACCTTCCTGCAAATGACCAATAATTCCCTGCAACTGAGGCACCATTGCACTATGGAGCAAGTGTACCTGCGTTGGAATTAGGCAACTAAATTTAGCGCCAGTGCTAGGCGAAACGCAGGGGTGCACTGTAATATTGTAAATATGGCGCATTCCTACATTTTCAGAATGTCGGAGCGCAGCGTTACCAATTGTGGTGTAAAACTGCAACCAGCCATCCTGTTGTGAATATGCCCTATAGTCTCATATACAACCAAAAACATCCATAGACACATACACACTCACACACACCCACACAAAGTCTCATATACACCAACAAACACGCAAACACACGCACACACATAGACTCACATACACTCATGCACATTAAATTAGCAGTATGCACTATTTAATCTGATGCTCTGCAACTGGTACAATTCGCCTCGTTGTGGTCAGTGCACATTTTTTCACATATTCTGGCCAGTAAATACATTTATGTGTGCACAAAAGAGAGCACATTAGCTTTATTTGCCCAGATAACTCCTTGATGGCATGAAGGTGGGTGGAGTGTGAGCTGCTACAAACAGTTCTCAGTTGCTGCTCATCTTCCTTGCAACATTATTCTCTCTCTCCACTTACCCATTTATTTCAGTGTGATATTCTGCCTCTCTGTTCCAAGACACCACCTGTGTTCTTTAGCTTGCCACAATGTTGAGGTGAAGAATGCGGACTTCCCAACATCGACTTTCAACATATAGTCAGTGTATGCATACATAGTGATGTATAGAATCACTATTCTCAACCATACATGTACTTACTCACCTTGAAGATACGTCAGTAGTCAGTATTAAGAGTCAGTGTATATGCAGGCAGGTATTTAACCCCTTGCATGCTCGTGACGGAACTATTCCGTCACGAGCCACAGTGGTGCTGTGCTGGTGACGGAATGGTTCTGTCACGGCCCGTCCGGCACGCCTGCGCGGCGCTGATTTCGCTCCTGCGCTGAGCGTTCCATTGAGCGGGCGGGCCGTGACGGAACCATTCTGTCACAAGCACAGCGCCACCCTCCCCCCCTGGCGCCGTGCGGCCCCCCTCACCGCCTAGCGCCGCGGCAGAATTACTGCCACGGCCAACTGGTTAAACTTCTGTGTTACTGTGGTGTAGAACCACACAACCCTAATCTAGCCTCAGTGGAATTACGACATGGCAAAAAGATGGGGGGCTTCAGCATTGCCGAGAGTGGCCACGCCTGTCTTATTCAGTCTCGATGGTAATGGAGTCCAGATGGACCTATCCGGGAGGGATTCACATGTTTATTGTCGATGGGTAGGTGGGTTCTACAATCCAAGCAGAAGGTCAAGGATCCCTGGAGGACCTTTCTTGGGTCAACAGCAGAAACCAAGACCCCACTACCTACAACTCGATGTGAGGTCTTAACCCCTTGCATGCATCGGATTTGCCCACGCATGGAATTCGCCTGCACCGCGGGGGTATTCCAGCCACGCCCAAAGGCAGCTGCTTAGTGACAACGCTTTAGATGGCGGGGCAGATTTACAAGCCCCTTGCGCTTCTTTTACGCTGCTGTTGCGTCACTTTTGTGATGCTGCGGCAGCGCAAAAGATGCGCCATGGTGCGGGGTATTTACAACGTGGCGCATCTGGGAGATGCGTCGCGTTGTAAAGCCCTGCACCATAAGGAGGCGTTCCGGCTCAGGAACGCCTCCTAAAAGTGGCTGAGTGAAATCTACAAGATTTCACTCAATCAATTTTAGGCCAATTCTGCGTTAAAACCCTGCGTCTGCTTGAAGCAGGCGTAAGGCTTGACGCAGCATTGGACTGATAGGGCCCCCCAGAGCATTGCTGGAGCTTGCGACGCAGCTCCAGTGATGCGCCGCTTTTACGGCACAGATGCGAGATGCATCTGTGCCGTTTTTCCCCTATGGTGCATTGTAAACGCGGCGCACCATGGGTGGCGGAGCCAGGGATGCGCCAGTTATGGTAAATCTGCCCCGTAGTGTCACTTCTTGGTGTACTGCCTCCTGCGCTTTTACTTACCAGCTGGTGTGTTTACTAAATATATCAGCAAACATTACTGGGGGCGTCTGACATCTCTAGCAGCCTTGAAAAGCCCTAAACTGTCCTGGAGGACGTCACATCATTGAGAGGGGATAAGAGTCAGTGCATCCGATCCAGAGCAGTCTCGTGACAGCAGCGGGTGCATCATTTTCGAAGCATAAATAGCCCCAGCACAGATAGTGATATAATTATAGATTTTTCTAAATGCCAAGGCTCCGACAGGCTGTTATAATTCGATCCGAGTGAAATTGTTTCAGCCCTATATGAAAGTTCTGCTAATGAAGCTCCTCGTCCCGATCGATACCTTTAATGTAAGGCTGATTTGTGTGCACCATCGTTGACTAACATACTGAGCAATATTTGTGGAACAGAAATACTTTCTCCCTGGCCATGCTCAATTATTGTTCCAGTATTTAAGAGAGGTATTGTTACCGACCCCGAAGGCTACAGGCCCATCTCAATTGACTTCACAGTCATGATTATAGGAAGGACTATTTGTCATAGAATTGGGGGTTGGGTGCAGGAAAATAATGGTTCGAGTTCTGGCCAATATGGGCCTCATTTATGAGAAATGACACATCGCTGCGTGAAAGCTGCGATGCGTCACTTCTCAGTGCGAACTCCTTGCGAATTACCTGATGCATCATATTCACTGTATGACGCATCATGTCGCAGGGAGTTACAGATACGTCAGTATTTCTGTATGGCGCAAAAGTGACGCAATGCCGGAGTGGGTCACAAAAGTGACGCAACTCCAGCAATGCGTCCTTTCACATGGGGCAAGACTCATGTGAAAGGGCCTGCGCCAGTCTTACGCCTGCTGTGAGGCAGGCGTAAGATTTTTACGCAACGGCGTCCTAGAAGGGACACAGTGAAATCTCATAGATTTTACTGCGTCACTTCTACGAGGCTTTTTGTGGGGGAACAACCCCCCTGAATACATTATACCTGACGCAGGTAACGTTTACAAAGTGACGCATCTGCTTAGATGCGTCACTTTGTAAATAGTGCGCAACAGGAGGCATGTTTTACGCCGCAAAAAGTAAGGCATCGGAGTGCAAAACTGACGCAAGACCTTATAAATGAGGCCCTATGGCTTTAAGAAAAGTTTAAATGAGCTTACATTTTCATTTGGTTATAGAAAACTAAACTATGGCACAGCACTACCCATTGCACCTGGCATTTATGGATTTGTCATGCGCTTTTGATAAGGTAAATCAAGCTACACTTTGGATGCTTTTACTTGTAAATTTTTGGGTGACCATGGATAGAAATTTAAAAAAGGTGTGTCTTTGCTCCACCTTTGTTTATTATATATATTACCGAACTTAACGAACACTTGAAATGAGTTATGCAGGATGATCCATTAGTCAGTTCTGTCTCTACACTAGCGGTTTTGCCTTGGGATGATGTTACACTCCTTGCGCACACTGTGACTGCCTTACACCAGTGGTACTCAAATTGTGCTCCGAGGAACCCCAGGGGTCCGCGACTCCTGCGGGCATCGTTAAGTGTTTTCTACTGGGACTATTTGGTAGGGAAACTTAATGTGTGTGCCCGTATGATGGTGTTTCAGTCCATACTAATATGTATTTTATATTTGTTCGCACATTTTATGTTTTTTTTTCAGAGCTCAATTATTGATACCACGTATAAGGGAAAAAACATCAAATGAATGCAGAGTAGCTCTTCCATTTCTGCAACTGTTATAATTCGCAGCAAGCTCCTCCCCGAAATGTTGATAAATTCTATTGCTACAAATAGCTATCTGCCCTAGACATTCCTCTCTTTTTGTCTGCTCAGCAATGACTCTAATAAGTTCTTCCTCGGCTTCTCGCAACTGGTTATTCCAACAATAGACCCTCTCTTTAATCACCCTTTGGCGATGAAGCGAGAAGCTGAGAGTCTCCCCCCTCACTAATGCCTTAAAGGCATCCCAAACAATTACCTCAGGGGCTGACCCATTATTTCTCTGAAAGAAATCTTTTATCCAATTTGTCATGTGACTTCAATACTCTTGGTCGAGCAATAATTTCCGTTCAAATGTCCAGATTGTCCCGGGTGGTTTTATCCCCCTAGATGGAAGTTCCAGAATAAGTGGATTATGATCCAAAAAATAATCTAATCGGGCAAACTTGCTGTGGGGAGCCGAGTAAAAGGTATAACCAGGCTCGGACGAGCGCAACTTCTAGAGTAGGGTGTTACTTAATGAGGATATATGTTATAGATTAGGGTGTTCCCTACTGAGGATGTATGCTATAGAGTAGGGTGTTATCTAACAAGGATGTATGCTGTAGAGTAGGGTGTTACTAAATGAGGATGTATGCTATAGAGTAGGGTGTTATCTAACAAGGATGTATGCTGTAGAGTAGGGCGTTACTTAATGAGGATGTGTGCTATCGAGTAGGGTGTTACTTAACAAAGATGTATGTTGTAGAGTAGGATGTTACCTAACGAGGATGTATGCTATAGAGTAGGGTGTTACTTAATGAGGATGTATGCTGTATATTAGGATGTTACCTAACGAGGATGTAAGATATACAGTAGGGTGTTATCTAATGATGATGTATGCTGTTGAGTAGGGTCTTACTTAATGAGGATGTATGCTATAGAGTAGGATGTTACTTAAAGAGGATGTATGCTGTACAGTAGGGTGTTACTTAATGAGGATGTATGCTATAGAGTAGGGTGTTATTTAATGAGGATGTATGCTATAGAGTAGGGTGTTACTAATGAGAATGGATGCTATAGAGTAGGGTGTTATCTAATGACGATTTATGCTATACAGTAGGGTGTTATTTAATGAGGATGTATGCTATAGAGTCGGGTGTTACTAATGAGAATGTATGCTATAGAGTAGGGTGTTACTAATGAGAATGGATGCTATAGAGTAGGGTGTTATCTAATGACGATTTATGCTATACAGTAGGGTGTTATCTAATGAGGATGTATGCTATAGAGTAGGGTGTTATCTAATGAGGATGTATGCTATAGAGTAGGGCGTTATTTAATGAGGATATATGCTATAGAGTAGGGTGTTATCTAATGATGATGTATGCTATAACTAAGGTGTTATCTAATGAGGATGTATGCTATAGAGTCGGGTGTTATCTAATGAGGATGTATGCTATAGAGTAGGGTGTTATATAATGAGGATGTATGCTATAGAGTAGGGTGTTATCTAATGAGTATGTATGCTATAGAGTCGGGTGTTATCTAATGAGGATGTATGCTATAGAGTAGGGTGTTATTTAATGAGGATATATGCTATAGAGTAGGGTGTTATCTAATGAGGATGTATGCTATAGAGTAGGGTGTTATCTAATGAGTATGTATGCTATAGAGTCGGGTGTTATCTAATGAGGATGTATGCTATAGAGTAGGGTGTTATTTAATGAGGATATATGCTATAGAGTAGGGTGTTATCTAATGAGGATGTATGCTATAGAGTAGGGTGTTATCTAATGAGGATGTATGCTATAGAGTCGGGTGTTATCTAATGAGGATGTATGCTATAGAGTAGGGTGTTATTTAATGAGGATATATGCTATAGAGTAGGGTGTTATTTAATGAGGATATATGCCATAGAGTAGGGTGTTATCTAATGAGGATGTATGCTATAGAGTCGGGTGTTATCTAATGAGGATGTATGCTAAAGAGTAGGGTGTTATTTAATGAGGATATATGCTATAGAGTAGGGTGTTATCTAATGAGTATGTATGCTATAGAGTAGGATGTTACTTAAAGAGGGTGTATGCTGTAGAGTGGGGCGCTTTCTTCAATCAGCTATACTTTGTTGCAAATGTATGAATTTTAATTACTCATGTTTACGGCTAAAGTTTTAATGATGTATGAGCTCATTACATTGTATAGTACTGTAATTGTGTGCATTTTTATTACCTACTTCATGATTACTGGTTTTTTTGATGTATAAACATATTTATGTACTTTTATGACTGTCTTGGACTTTAAAATAGAGCTGTGATGATGATGATGATACACTTTGATAATATTCTAATCACCATAAGCCTGTGCCTTTATACTACGGACACTCTGAATCTTCAAATAAATTAACAAAGACAAATTCTTGACTAGACTAGAGCTTTTAGTGACTCTGTAGGAAGGAGGAACCCTCATAAGGTGCTTGAGATGGACTTAGAAGGCTGATGGTTCAGACGCAGGTGTTCAGTGGTTGAATCTTCACTCTCATTCAGACCTGATGTACATTTGTATAGCAGTAAAAAAATGCAGCAAAAGATGTTAGTGCACCTTTACCTTTTTCTGGACAGTTAAGAAGAAAAATAACCTTTTCCCTGATCCAACTTGGAAAATAAACAATTCACACCTTCTAGCCTGGATTCCATTGCAAGCGCAGGTAAAGGATGCATCCTTGACCTGCAGCCGGGCAGCCACTCAAACACCAAAGAAGGGTCTTTCGGCTGCTGCAGGAGGACTGTTGGAAGGCCCTGACACAAACCTAACTTTGCTGTAGGTGGGCTCCAGTATCCACTACTCAACAAATAAAAATTACAGACTCACAGAACAACATGAGCAATCCACCGTATCACCTGATGTGTTTGTGAGCAGCCTGTAGCTTGGAACCCCATTATCCACAAGCCCATGCAATGATCCATACCTTTTTTCCATGCCCCTATGGATGGTGGCTAGTCTGCTTCCCACATTCTGGCTACGTCTCTTAGTCGCCAACGTGAATCCCAGGATTAACAGGCGTCGCTTATAGCTGCCCCCTCCCAGTCCCTCTCTACAGTGGAGGAGGATCAATTTAGGATCAAATGGGATCTCCCAGGAGAAGACTTCTGCTAGACGAGACGTCACCGATTGCTAGAAGCTCTGCAACATCAAGCAACTCCACACTGAGGGCAGGAAGGTAGCCTCCTCCGTCCTGCATCCTGTGCCTGCCATTTTAATTCTACCATGAATTTGAGATTCACTGGCATAAGTATCACCAGGGCCGGCGCTAGGCATGGGCAGCATGGGCAGCTGCCCAGGGCCTCGCACCAGCATGGGGCCTCGCACTGGTGATATGTCCTGTCGGTTCCCTGGTGATCCATTTCAAAGAAAGGTGTCACCTTTCTTTGAAGTGGAGGGGCCCCCCTCCCTTGGCCTCTCAGGGATGGTATCTGGATACATAAGGGAGAGAAATGCTCCCTTCAATTGAAAGGAGACCCATTCACAGACACTGTGGGAGGCCCATTGTCCATCATTTTGGCGCCCCCATAGTTTTAACTTTTAGCCCACAAGCAATTCTCACACCTATCGGACTGAAGGTGTGAGAAATGCTTGTGGGCTCAAAGTGAAAACTGTGGGGGCGACAAAATGATGGACATTGGGCCTCCCACAGTGTCTGTGAATGGTCTCCTTGCAAGGGGCCACTTATTTACATTAGAGGGGCCTCGCACATTTTCTTTTAGCCCAGGGCCTCGCAAATCCTAGAACCGGCCCTGAGTATCAAATCAAATTTGCAAGTCCAGACCAATTTAGTGCTAGCAGTTTTAGATGGCCCTTGAATAGAGTTCACAAGACTGCAGCACCTTTCTGAACAATTCTTATGATGCCAGAAACTTAGCTTAGTTGCTAAGAAGACTCTCTGTTATTGAAAGTCCTTGAGAGGTCAAACAATGCCAGGGTGGCATGCTCACCGCTATCTGTGATGCACAAAATAAATGTAATGTATGTATAGGCATTTATATAGCGCACTACTTACCCGTAGGGTCCCAAGGCGCTTCGACCGCCGCGAAACCCTTCCTGGCTTCCCTGAGAGATGGTCCCTTAATGGGTATCTCCAGGGTGAGACCAGGCATCCCCGGCAGTCTGGTGGGGCCGTTAGTGAAGATGAGGCAAGCTAATGCCCAGAGTTGCCGAGTGTGATCACTGATCAGAGTGGGCACCGAGGCGAGAGAATTATCAAGTCCGCTGACCCTGGTCCAGAAACCTGCCGCGCCGGGAATCGAACCCTGGTCCCGGGCCGTCCTCTGCTCTCGGGTCTGCCGCCTCTAACCAGTGAGCCATTGTGGTTTCTATGCTTCTTTGTAGGCAAAAGCCTGTGTCTAGGTCATCATTCAGGTGGTATTGAAGTCAGTTCACTGCAGAACATGCTGTGAGCTTTGTAAGCACTCGTAGAGGTGAAATGGGTTGACTTTTTATAAACATCGCCCGGGTCCAAAAGATGCACACGGAATTGCATTGCATTTACTCTGCAAAATGTTTATATTTTTGCCAAAACTTTGCAATGTTTACATAGATTGTAAAGTTCATACAATGTGCAACCAAATCCTGCAAAAGCAGGTTTTAAAGCAGGTAAACACAAAATCCACAATTAGTAAGTAATTCCTTATTTTTAAAAAGCTCATTTCGTAGAAATATTCTTCCACAAAAGATTTTGACAAGAATTTTCAGCTGAATTTTCATTTTTGCAAAACTAGCAAAAGCGTACAACCTTTGTGAAATACGTTTTTCAACTTAGCATATATTTAAATGCCCCTTTGTTGGACCTGTCCCTCTCTGCGGGGTCACCCCCAAACCTTTTGCTTTCACCCTCCTGTGTTGCTGAATTCGTTTTTGTTGGCTTCAGGACTCTGCACTTTATCACTGCTAACCAGTGGTAAAGTGCTTGTGCTCTGTCCCTAAAACATGGTACAATTGTCTTACACCTAATTGACACATTTAATTTACTCGTAAGTCCCTAGTAAATGGACTACATGTTCCCTGGCTGTACATTAAAAGCTAACAGTGGGCCTGAAGCACTCATTGTGCCACCCACTAACGTGTGGGGCTTTCAAAACATGCCTCAGACCTATCTCTGCATCTGGTACATTTTTCCAGGCGTAACCCTACCTTTTTAATACATATACATTACTCTAAGGTAGGTCCTCAAGGCTCATAGGGCAGAGTGCATTTTATTTAAATAGTAGGGCATGTCTTTTAAAGTTTTACACACCCTGATAGTGAAAGGCTCCTAAATGTGTTTTTCATGACTGTAAGGCCTACCTTTCCCATTGGATAACATTGGGGTACCACGCTACAGAGACGACCACCGTGAAGCTCTCCCTGCTCCACAAGGCCTCCATCGTGAACTGGACTCTTTGCTCCTGACGTTGAGAAGGTAACTTTTTCAGTGGGACTAACTGGGCCCCTGTATCCAGCCCACACTCCCTTTTGGCCGGCCTGAACTTGTGACTTTTCCCCCGGTCTAGCATGACTAAATGACAATGAGTGATGCTTTGTGTTTTTGGCACTATACTTTCCTAAAACTGTGAAATTCAATATCTCTGCTTGTACTTATTTAATTTTTGTTATTTTGGCATCATTTTATTTATGACACTTTGGGGCCCATTAGGATGTCTGAGTGATTGCCCCTGCCAGGCTGGCTGTAGCCACCGCTGGCCTGGCGGGGGCAATCCGCCCGGCATCCTCTCCAGTATTCCCACCCGCCATAGTAGAATGGCGGGGGGACCGCAGCGGATGGAAAGACTGTCCGCTGCTTTTCCGCCCCAGTCGCAAGGCGACCGGAGCGGAAAAGGGTTTCTATGGTGGCGGTGTCTGTCAGACACCGCCTGCCATATTGGGATGCCTTATTTCTAATGCCTTTCTGTGGCGGCAATGCCGCCATGGAAAGGCATGCAGTCTTCACTCTGGGAGCCCCCTGTGGGCCCCCAGAGTGAGGGAGGGGTGGGCGTTGCACACAGGGGGGTTATCTGTGATACCCCCCTTCATTTGCATAAACAAAGCGGCAGGCACCACGCGGTGCCTGCCGCTTTGTTTATGCAAATGCATTTTTGCATTTATAGAATTGTGGCGGGCGGTGCAGAGAGCACCGCCCGCCACAATGCCATAAATGCAGGATGTGCCCGCCACTGTGGCGGGCACATCCTAATACCCCCCACGAGACCCCCCCCCCTAATGGCGGGCGGTCCTGAATTCCGACAGGATGGCGGGCGGACAAAGTCTGCTCGTCATCCTAATGAGCCCCTTTATGTTTCTAAATTGGTGAGGATTTTGCTTGTGTTGTGTTTTCACTTTATTACTGTTTGTGTGTGGCATAAATACCCAAAACATTGCTTCTAAGTTAGGCTTGACTGCTTTTGTGTCAAGCTACCAAAGGGTTAAACACAGGTTAATTTAGTGGCGTTTTTGGTTCACCCCGATTAGGATTGTGTTTATTATTTGAGTGGTGCTCCCACCCCCTCACCCAATAACCACTTGAACCAGTTGTTTGTTACTTTTCATTTTTTTCTAAACTATATTTATTTTTTACTACAGTGGGTGAAGAGGTTACATTCTCATTTAAATATTTATTTTTTAACCAGTATAAAAATGTAACATTCTTAAGTGGACCTCCTGCCAGAATCTTAAGTTGCTGCCATGGGATTCTGTGCTGCTTCCTTGCTTGGTTCCTATAATTGCCATGGTTGGAATCACCTCCAAATGACCCCTCCCCCGGGCCTGTATGAAAGCTCACAAAAGAGGCATACAGAGAGTACAGAAACATGATGTCCAGATATTAATCCCAGCTACTGATAGATCCGACATTTGTAAAACAAAGGAGCCGAGAAGGTGCAGATAAAGGATGCCAGCCTCAGGATGGTCCGCAGCGGCGCCATGATGGATGGATGGACGAGACAAAGACCTAGATGGAGACAGATACATAAATGTAGAATTTCTAATGCTGACCTTTCCTGTAAAAGGAAAATGTCTATGGAATATTGTGTCTGCATTATCCTGATCATTCTCACGGATGATAGATAAGGGAGAGTCCAAGAACCGAGAGCAATTATCAGTCTTGTACAAACCGTGTCTCCAAGAAGGATTAGGCCTATTACTGATGTCAACGCAGCTTTCTTTTATGTTTCAAACGTTCGTCATGTTGCTCTGGTCTTTACTTATATTGCCATCTGGGCTAAAGACATTCATCATCACTAGGGGCCCATAGGATATAATGGGATTTATATTTCAGCAGACAGGATATCCGTCACCGTTGTGATAGAGTAACCCGTTCACCAAGATCAAAATCAGGCTCTACGGCAAGACCAGCAGAAAGAGAGGGTAAGAAGGATTCAGCTGCTGCTGAATGTGCTGATGTCAGAAAGTGGCTGTAATAGGAAAATGACAAACCGAGTCACTTGTAATTAGATATTAGAAGCAACTCGTAACATCATAGCGGTCAAGGGAAATAGTGACTCAACAGGAAGAAATTTGGTACACCAGGACCCCAGCAAAGTTTGTGTTTATCAATAGTTTTTAAAATAAACAGGCCCTTTGCAGGGACACTGCTTGGAACTATCAACCACATGCATCAATCTAGGATTTTGCATTTCCTAAATAGCGAAAATTAAGGAATCGCTATTTAGGAATTGCAAAATCCTATGCATCAAGAAATCCTAAAATACTTTAGGATTTCTTAAATTTTGGAATTTGCGATTCCTTAATTGCGAATCGCAATTAAGGAATGGCATTACATTGATTCCTATGGGCCTAGAGGCCCATAGGAATCAATGCTGTTCTTTTTTTAGGAAATCGCAATTTGTTGATGCATTGCAAGGGTGCAGAGGGGGGTCCAAAGGACCCCCCCCTGCACCCCTGAAATGTATTTTAAAGTGCATGTTTCACACACACATGTCCTAAGGACATGTGTGTCTGTAACATGACTTTTCAAAATGCATTTTTGTGGTTTTTGAAACAATTTTGCAAATTAACACGAGGGTCAACTTCGTGTTAATTTGCACTTCCTATTTCAAAATTCGCATTTTTTTTAAAAATGATGCATTGCATTTAAGGAATCGCACAAATGTGATTCCTTAAATGCATTCTAATTTTTAGGAAATGCAAAAAAAAACGATTTTTGAAAAAATGTTTCATGCATCCCAAAAACGTATTTAGGAAGCACAAACGGCCGAATTTACCGATTCGCACCGTTTGCACTTCCTAAATAGGTTGATGCATGTGCCCCTAAATTTCAACTTCCCTCATTCTCCCTGGGAAAGAAGGCAGATTTCTTAGGCTCGCTTAGACAGCCGGGGGGAATGTGCAGCGATGGGCTGTCTGAGAAATGAAAAGCATGTCTTTCACGGTGGAACTTGTTCATTCACCCCTCTATTTTACCCATAAATAATTATTGTTTTATTTTTTATTTCTTGGAAGGGCCAAGATATCTAAACTTTAGTAGCTTCCTAGGCATAATTGAAAATTCAAACCTGAAAGGTGGATGTGGTAGTATATACCACTCTGGTGGGAGCCATTTGTTTCTTTTTTCTTTCTTTTTTTATGGGATCTGATGGGATATGTTGTAGACAAGTAAACATGTCTTAGAAAAACTCTAAGGGCGTGATTTACTTAAATTTTGCACTAGGTTTGCATCATAATGGTGATGCAAACCAGCACAAATATTTTTTAGTATTTAATTTCCAGTGTAAAACTTCTTTTGTGCTGGAACTTGGCTAAAAGTAATGCAAAGTAGTGCAAAGTGCTGCTTTGAGTTAGTTAGCATCAAGGGGGATTTACACAGTGGCAGCCGCTCCATTAGAGCATTGGAGTGCCACTTCACTGCTTTCTCGCAGTGCACGCGCTGCGAGAAAGCAGAAGGCAGGCGTATGCCTGGTTGGGGGCTGGTGAGAGGGTATGCCTGGTAGGATCAGATCAGGGAGGAGTGGCTTTCACCACTCTGAGTGCCCTGACTGTTTGGTTGGCCCTGGGCCTCACCAAAGCAGGTATGCACACTCTACATTTTCTCTATGTAGGCTGCATGCAGCCTAAATAGATAAAATTGCGTCCCTACTGGTGCCCTTCTGGGCGCCGACCGGGACTCCCCACCAATCACAACGCTGTCATTGCAGCGTTGTGATTATTTTAAATCCTAAGTAGTACATTTATAGGTAATCAGCCTAGGTCCTCCTAGCTGCTCAGCCAGAGTGAGAGATGGTAGTGGAATGTTGGTGTGCCTGTGATGAATGGAATGCCTGGGTGCCTGAGTGGATGAGTGAGGACAGTTGGAGATTGGCTGAGCAGCAGGCAGGCTGCTCCTGGTGGGGCTGGTGTAGGAGATGTAGGAGCTGGTACATGGCTGAACTGAGATTGATACTACCCTGACCTGGAACCAATAAAGAAGACATGAAATAATACTACAAAGCTACTAGTGTCTCAATGTGCAGGGTACAACATTTATTTTGGCGACAAGGATGAAATCTGGATCCAAGCATACCTAGGGAAAGTACAGAAACCAAGAGACTACTGAGAAATGAAAGTAACCAGTGAAACTACAAGACAATTAAGCAACTACATGAAGCAGAATGGATTAACAGGCATGCCAGCCCCACCAGCGTCCATGTCATCGGACGGCACAAATGACAGTGTCTGTCCAGCCTGAACTTACTCCATGTATGTTAGGGTATGATTGGACTAACTTTCACCCTACCACTTCCTTTTGTATCTGCCGTAAGATGTTTCTACAGCATAAAGGAGTTGTGGCTGTTCAAGATGTGAGTTATAGACTAACTCAGTGAAGGTAATTCACACGTGTCACACAAGAACGGTGTGGTTCTCCTAAAATTGTTGTCTTGGTGACACATGGATAGCAGAATTTAGTATTTGCTTGTGTACAAGTACTGTGTTTGTCCTGGATCTGGAAGTCTCTACAATCTGCTGCAGTTTCTGTTCAAATCGAGAAGTTGAAATGTAATTCAAATTAAGCAAGCCAAATTCAGTAACAGAGCGAGAATGTGGTTGGGGCTGTTCACAATCAAGATTGTTTTTATTGGCAGCTGTGGTGAATGCCAGCACTACTTTGGAGTTTTGCTCATTTGGAATGGGATTTCTCATTCACTCATCTCACTACATAAGGATGCATTGATTTTAATCTTGTGGCAAGCGACGGTGGTTCCTGTCAACTGTGCACCTGCTGCGCACGTCTGTTTAATTGTAAGGCGAGACACTGTACTCCGACAAGCACTATTAGGGACTCTAGCCGGCATCTTGTAAATGGAGTTTGGTGCCGGATGCTGGATTTGTCCAAATGAGCTTAAATTCAATTTGGACATGCGTCCAGATGAGCTGCGCAAATGCCCGTTTAACCGTCATGCAACATTTAGCGCGCATGCCTCTACTGTCATCTTTATGACATGCCTCAAGTTTGTGTCTCCATGGAGCCCTCTGACTTTCTTCTTGCTCGCGGTGTTTTGCTGCCTCTAGACGCTGAATGCCCAGACGTGCCTGGAGCCACCCGGCATGATGGCGATAGCGTGCCACCATCTTGTGGTTGTCAGCTAGTGATTCCTTTATCTTGCCAACCTGGTCTTCAACACGAGTGCACTGTTTTCTGCGTGTTGGACTTCTGCACCACACAAGCAGCGGCGCTCCGGAAGCTTATGCGACCTGGTTGTTGTGGTCTTCGTGGATGGATAGTTGCTGTGACACAGTTAATTGAGAATGGTTGACGGGTGGCATCCAGTTTAACCCTGGGCGTAGTTTGCATAGTAGCACAACATGTAGCTGCACATAGTATACTTTGAACTACGCATAGTACACAAACTGTGTAGTGCGTAGCTGATGGCACTGTGCACTCGTCTGCACTGTGCAATAATTGCAAATGGCAACTTGCACAGTGCCAGCTATGATAAAATAAGTATCTCTATCTTTATATGCTAAAGAGCATATAGTACTTTTCCAAAAGTGAAACTGTAAACTTAGCAAGCAGTGAGAGAGGTGATCATTTTGGGATCCTCCCTAACCTAGGGAGAGAACCAAGCAGATCCTTTGAAAACAAAAAGCACATCTTGTTGAACGATTTGGTGGTGGTCAACCCCAAGCACAGTTATTGGCAAAAAACCAATCCCAACCAAAGGCCCTGCAAAGCATTATGGGACGAGATTAGCAGTGGGCAGTGAATGTTATAGTATCCAATATCAAATTAATTCCACAAAGAGCTGCAGTCAAATGCAAAAGCTTCATGAAAGGGTTTCAAAGCTTGGTGTAAGAATAATTTCAATGCTTTTGCATTTGACTCGTGAGGGACATCTAGTAACGACTAGTTAAACTGCAGCTATTTGTGGAATTAATTTGATATTGGATACTATAATATTCACTGCCCACTATTAATCTCGTCCCTTAATGCTTTGCAGGGCCTTTGGCTGTGATTGTTTTTTTGCCAATAACTGTGCTTGGGGTGGTATAAGAGGATGGGACCACCACCGAAGTTCAACAAGATGTGGTTTTTGTTTATGCTCTTTGTTTTCAAAGCATCTGCTTGGTCCTCCCCCTAAGTTAGGGGCGACCCCAAAATCATCACCTTTCTCAGGGCCCGATTCACAGAAGTAATTTAAGACAAAATCCTAAACTTACTACTTTTGGTATTCACAGAAGTTAGGATTTTGTCTTAAGTTTGTCTTAAGATTGACTTAAGACAGACTTAAGTTAGGATTTTGTCTTAAAACTGTCTTAAGTCTGTCTTAAGACAAAATCCTAACTTCTGTGAATACCAAAAGTAGTAGGTTTAGGATTTTGTCTTAAGTTAGTTCTGTGAATCGGGCCCTCATTGCCTAATATTTTCAATTTCTAACATTTTGTGAGTTGGTTATATGCTTTTTAGCATGTAAAATTGCTTTATTAAAGCATTTGAGGAAGATGTTGATTTAGATGCTAAGCTACGTGATTAAGCACAGTTTTTGTACTGTGCTACGTGTAATTTGTGGAGTGCGAATTAGTACAAACTACGTATGCTCAGTTCGCGTAGAGTAGTACTGCGCCCAGGGTTAATCTAGTTTTGAACAGGTGCGGTGCGATGGAGTTCAATACTGAGAGCTCACATCTTGATTCATGGGCGCTACTGTTTTGGATGTTGTGTCAACTGGACTCTTTATGTGCTTTAAGGAAAGAAGAGGTATTGACATTCTAGATTAATTTCTTGACTTTGGTTTGTCCGCGATTTTGTTCTATGTACCAAGCTACATGAGGAGTTACCACAGCTTTTTTTTTCGACGGACATACGTAGTCATCTGTCTGTCTTTTTGGGTGTAGTTGCATTTCTGCTCGCTTCCACAGTCTGGATTACATTTTACAGCGGGAGATTTTTATATTTACTGTGTGTGTTATGTACTTTGTTATATTGGTCATGTCTCTTCACACAACATATTGAAGTTTGACATGTGATTATTGGGCATCAAGTTACATTCTAGTCATTACGTGTGATAGTCATCTACGTTTTATTGCCATCATTAATATGTTTCCATTTACGTGCATTGTAGGCAGGGAAAGTTCTGTCCTAGCACATATCGGGTGAGATCTCGCTCACCGGCGTGGCGCACAGGTCACTAGTGTACTATAGTAGATGGAATTGTTTTAGTATATCAAAAGTTTCATATTTCATGATGCCACAGTCTTTACACTGTTTATAGGTTGGGACGTCCGAATCTCCTAGTGTGTGGACATCACAGTTTATCCCTTACATGAGGGTGGTTCTGGTCTTGGTGGGTGGTTTCCCACCTCTAAGTGTTGTGGTTACGTTACATTTGTGGTTTTATGTTGTGATCAGTGTGTGTACGTCGTCTTGCGTTGCACATTTGGTCTGCATCTTTGGTCAGAGGTGTTGGTAAGTTGACCTGTGCTGCACGTCTTGTCTGTAAGCATGTTTGTAAGTCGCCCTGCTCTTCAGGTGTTGTTGTGTGTATGTCAACCTGCACATACGTGTTGTCCTGTGTAAGTCACCCGCGCTTCAGATGTTGTCATGTGTAAGTCGCCCTGTGCCTCACTGTGTGTATCCTTTATGTGGTCCATTTTGTGGTACACGTGCATCTATTTTTGGTGTTGTTTCACCCTTGTTGTCTGTTTCTGGCCTCGATGTTAGTCGAGGGTTGTTTCCAACCTTTTCTATATTATTTTTCAATGTTTTTTGGGAAGGATGGAGTTGTTGTTTGCAATTTTATTGACTATTTCTTGGTATTTATTAGTGCTTGACTATATAATTCCATCCCAAAGGTACGCAGTGTTTCTACTTTGGCGAAGTTGCCATTAGTTTGGCTTCTCTGTGTTTTACATTGTTGCGATTTAATAATTTATTTCACGTTTTGAAATAGCTTAATCATTTTCATGTGGGAGGATGGGGGATATTGATGCACATTATTATATGTCGTATTTTGCTAATCTTTTCTTGATTTGCATTGTTCTCTCTTTTGTGATGTTTTGCTTTTAGTTGCATCCCTGAGTTATGAACATTACTGCTTTCTTGTGTACAGTTCTCTTTAGAATTGTAATGTTTGTTTTCATTGTCAAAGGAACGGGATAATGTTATATCCTAATTATTACATTTATATGTAATCAGCCTAGATCCTCCTAGCTGCTCAGCCAGAGTGAGAGATGGTAGTGGAATGTTGGTATGACTGTGATGAATGGAATGCCTGGGTGACTGTGTGGATGAGTGGTGACAGTTGGAGATGGGCTGAGCAGCTAGGCAGGCTGCTCCTGGTGGGGCTGGTGTAGGAGATGTAGGAGCTGGTACATGACTGAACTGAGATTGATACTGCCCTGAACTGGAACCAATAAAGAAGACTTGAAATAATACTACAAGGCTACCAGTGTCTCAATGTGCAGGGTACAACACATTGGCTTACAGGAGGGGAGAGAGAATGCCTGATCCAGAGCAGTAGAGGCAGCCCGGACCCAACCCAGGAGCAGAGACGGTGCAGGACCGGTAAGGTAAGTTTTTATTTTATTTTAAAGTCCCCCCGACCCCGCAGCAACCCCTGAGTGACCATCTTTTCACCTTCCGCAAGTATTGCGAGCCGCGAACAGTAAAGATTGCATTCCCTTGCCTTGGAAGTGAGGAGTTGCTACCAGGAACTCACGCAGCCTTTCTTCACAGAGCACTTCGGCTCAAATGGCGCAACTAAATGTGCTTCGTGCCATTACTGCTGCCAGCATTCTCAGCCATTAAAGCACCTTGCAAGCTTCAGGTGATGCACTCCCAATAAAATACTATTAAATGTGGGCTTTGGATAAGTTTCTTGATAGGCGTAGCTTCCCTTCACTCTTTACACCCTCGAGGACAGCGGGCCAGTGCTTTGTAGTGGTTTTGTCCTTCCATTGTGGAACTCAGTAGAAAGCACAGCCTCACATCAGCCACTTATTCTGTTTATAAACACCAACCTCTATTTATATACTGCTTAGTATTGCTGTTCAGAAGCTCTGTAAAAAAAAGTGCTGTTTTTACCCGATTTAATGGCACTTGACGTATTGAACTCGGAAGGATGAGAGGTCGTGTTGACACTGTCGGCTCCTGGAAGGGACCTAAAAAACACACCCAGATGACTTTATTCACAAGCGTGTGAGAGAGTTAGATGAACCCGGTGGGTCCCAGCAGACCACGTGGGATGATGTCCACCTAGGCATGTTGGGCCCGATTCACAGAATGAACGTCATGCCATATATGTCTGCCCATCAGAACAGCTCTATCCCCATAGTTATGGCTCATACATCACTCCTTTTGACATTTCAAACCCACATTCTCAGTGCTATGTGCTCGCATGCGTGCCTAACTAATATCACATAGAGAACCTTCAAGCCTCCCTAAGGGGAGTCATTCCATTGTCTGTAACGTTGCTTACGTCTAACAGGTAACATTGCAACGGTGCCCATATATCTGCAGGCCGTGAGGTGGCCGGCAGTAACTCCGAATACGTATTTATCTGTTCCTGGCAATAAGTAAGGTCTTGCAGCCAGTCCTTAAATTTTGGGGCTCTGCCTCTGCCCCATCTACATGCAACTCTTCTTTTAGCTACTAATAAGGCTAGTGCAGTGAATTTACGATGTGCTGCCTGTATGGGTTCCACATATCCCAGTAGTGCCAGTATAGGGGAGGGGTCTAACTCTGTATTAATCATTTTTTTCATTTTCAATCTTTATTTCGACCATTTGGTCATAAAAGATACACATAGATTAAGATCACATAAATTCTGTCACATTTGATAAAACATCAGTGCATGATTTAAAGGTCCACATCAAACATTATTAACAATGTTAAAAAATAAAACAATTCTGCAGACTACCCAGCATTTTTTAAAAGACGATTACGCGTATACCACACATTTGTAAAAAATTTGGCAAGCACAAAAACAATTGGGCCGGAAACATCGCATTTTAAAATCCTGTACATCGGTATATATTCCCTGCCACCCAAGTTCTTAATCAAAGGCAGCAGCCAGTACTTTCTGGCTGCCTTATATGCTGGGCAGAAAAAGATCACATGCAAGTCATTTTCCTCTTTGTCAGCGCAAAGGGGGCAGTACTTGGCGGAAGGGACTTACGACCAGGTGCTAGAAAAGGAGCGAAAAGGCAATGTACCGTATCTCCACTGAAGAAATAACTTTCTAGTGAGTACGGGATATATGGGATCAAAAGCTTTTTCAAGTGCGTAAAGATCCTTATTTTGCAGGAATTTGGAAGAAAGGGACCCCTCTGTCTGGGTAGCTAAAGCCCTTACCCTTTTGTGTTCATGATACAGATTCGCCAGAGATCTCTTAGAGATTCTAGGTGCTGTATCTGCTGGTTTAGTCCACAATTCGGGGAGCCCCAGATCTGTGCAAGTTGACTGGATATTTTGGACCCAGGGAATACTGAGCGCCTTGGGATGATTTAATAGTTCGACCAGTTCCGCCCTATAGTCGGCGAGATCGTCGCTGCTCCATAGCCTGCGCCAGAAGGCAATGGGTCTTAGACTTATCTCGTCGGCGAGAGGCTGTAGCCCTAGATCAAGCCTCAAAGGGAGAAGTGGGGTGCTAGGAGGAAGTGCGGTAATTTGTCTTATGAATCTGTTTTCCGTGGATGACAGATTCCGACATGGAATATGGCCCCACAGTTCAGCCCCATATAGGATCGCCCCCCTGGCCTGTGCCTTATATATCTGAATTAGGGCCCCCAATGGGCGATAGGTCGAGCCGGTCATCATCCGGGAGATACCCCCGGTGATTTGTACTAGTTTAAGGTTAGCCCTGGTTTGATGGGTCCCCCAGGTCATATTTTCGTTGAGTGTCACGCCGAGATATTCAAACGTGGCTACTCTTTCCAGCCGTGCTGCTCCCAGCAGGGGATTCGGGCGCTGTTTGGGGCTTGGATTCAATACCATATATTTGGTTTTTGTGGCATTGATTTCCAGTCCTCTGTCCTGACAGAAGGCCACAAAGGCATCAAGTATCCTTTGGATGCCCATGGGAGTTTTAGATACCAACAGCGTGTCATCCGCAAACATTATTGCGGGCACACTGTTGCCATTTAGTTTGGGGGCATCTGTGTAGTCGGTGGCGTTCAGATGAGCGATTACCCCGTTGACAAAGAGGCAAAACAGGGTCGGCGCCAGCACACAGCCCTGTCTTACCCCTCTGCCCACGGGGAATCTATCAGTCAGCTCCCCCGACCTCCCACACCTCACCTGGGCATAATTATTATGGTGCAGCCTCTGCAAGGTCAATAAGATGTCTGGTGGTACGCCCATCCCTGCCAGAATAACCCAGAGTTTTCCCCTGGGCACGAGGTCGAAGGCGGCTCGTAGGTCCACGAAAATCGTGTACAAACTGCCACCCTCGAACCTCACTGTCTTCCAGTAGACCAGATTCAATCTAAAGACCTGGTCCACAGTCGATACCCCTTTCCTAAAGCCTGCCTGGTATGGACTGAGGGCGCCTGCCTCCTCGATCCATTCCTGAAGCCTATTCAGGAGAACCCTGCCGAACAACTTCTGCGCTACATCTATCAAGCTAATCGGTCTGTAGTTGGCTGGGAGGAGGGGGGATCCCTTTTTGTAAATCGGGACCACCTCAGCCCCCAGCCAAGTACTAGGGATTTCCATCCCACCGAGGATACCATTAAAAAGAGCAGCGAGGTAGGGCGCCCAGACGGTGGGCTCCTGCTTGTACAGGTCTCCCGGTAGCCCATCCAGCCCAGGAGCCTTCCCCGAAGCCAGGCCTGAAATGGCAGCAGTGACCTCGCTCAGTGTTATTTGATCCACCTGAGAGCCCTGCCTCTCTGGTTCAATTGACACAGGAAGTTCTCCGGACTCAGCGCTGTATAAGGACTGGAAGTGGGCCTGCCACACTCCAGGAGCTATGTTAGGCTCCACTGCCGAATGTAAACTCCCTGATCCCCCGTTCACCATTCTCCAGAACAGGCGTTGATCTTGCACTGCTAGGGCCTTAGTGAGTTCTTCCCACTGGTTTTCCTCCCATTCTATTTTAGCCTGGGCAAGAAGTTTCTTGTAGGCTTGCCTACATTGTTTAAGGCTTTCCCCTCCTTTGCCCTCCTTTATTACTCCGAGGAGTTCTGTTTTGGCCCGTCTACAGGCCACATTGTACCATTGAGTTTTGCCTTGGCACCTATCTCTTGACTTTCGTACCTTACATGTGAAGTGGGGTGCCGCAACTTTTATAAGCTCCTTGTGGGCATCAGACAATTGGCTCCTTATATCTATTTTACTTGCCACACTATCGAGGTCCCCAACAATTTCCAGGATAGGGGTAATCTCTGCATAGAGCAGTGGGAGTTTGTCCTTTTTTGTGACCAGATGCTCCCACCTAATTCTTCTCCTACTGTTATCTATGAGGAGCGTGGGGTGGTTCCCTTCTTCCTGGGTCACTGAGCCCTGAGGTGCTGGATGAACAAGGTCTAACTCAAGGGCATTGTGGTCACTATCCAGCCTGTCTATTACCCTAAAATCCTGTATAGTTGACCACCTCGCTAGTTGGACCAGAACATAGTCCAAGTGTGACTCTCTTCCCCGGCGGTTAAAGGTATTTTTACCTGGTATGTCCGAGTTAACTCTCCCATTACACGCTCTAAGTCCATACCTTAAGGTGAGGGCAGTGATTTGCAACGCTAATGGGGTCCAAGCCTTCGGAGATGGAACATCAACCCCTGGTACTGCCCACCTAGCTTCTTCATCTAATAGGAACCCTTCCTGGAGGCCGGGGAGTGGCTCAAAGTGAGAATTAAAATCCCCACCCACCACATAGTATGAATCAGTCGACAGTTCAGATAAAAAGTTCGAGAGTTCATTAAAAGTCGGTGATTCTTTCGCCTTTCCCATCGGCCTGGAATAGATGTTAACCAACAAGAGGTTTGCTTTGTTTGGCCATGTTAATGAGACCACCAGGATGTCATCAGAGTTGCATGGGAGCCGTGATGCCACACAGCCCAGGTGAGCAGCAACCCATGTCACAAGGCCCCCTGAAGGGCGGCCTTTACCTTCCCACCTAGCTGGAATAAAAAATGATGTGTAGCCTTGGTGTCCATGGTCCTCTCTAGCCCAGGTTTCCTGGAACATGCATATGTCGCCAGTTTCTATGTAGTTTTCCCAGGTCGGCTCTCCCAATTTGTTTGCTAGTCCCGCGATGTTCCAGGAGATTATCCTCAGATGTTTAGAAGTGGGAGATGTCAAAGCGCAAGGGTTGGAAGAGGTAGGTCCTGGCTCCTCTTGTGTTGCAAGGCCTGGAGCGAGGGCAGCATAGGTTACATGTGGCACCATAGATCCCCTCTCCCCCTCGCCCGCAGGGAGGGGAACCAAAGTTATCCCCTCGGCAGCAACTGCTCCATCAGTGTCTAGGTGAGAGAATTCGATTCTGCCGTGATCTATGGCAGGTGGATCATTCAATGGGCCGGAACTTAGGCCGGAGGACAAAGTGAAATGCTCCAACGTCCCACGGGAACCCAAAACCCCTGGCGCTGTCTTACAGGCAGTAAGTCAGTCGACCCCATCCAAGCCGTCCAGGCAGTTGAAGCGATTGAAATCACAAAAAGGTGTATCCGGTGGTTGAAAATACGGGCGTTGTACAGAGCCTTTGTGATTGCGTCTATGTTCCACCCTTGTCCAGTCATCGTACATTGGGGCCTGGCGCTTAGGAATCGGGGGGAAGAAAAAAGATACTGGGAGGGTCTGTATGGTGGAATCTAGGGATCGGTTCATTCCTCTGCAAATGTGTCGAACCGTGCCTGGATCCTTAAAGGTTGCCATGATACAGTCCCCCACTATAGTTTTCCTGGTCTTCCCTAGCCATGGAACCCTTCTCACCATGATGATTTCGTTATTATATTGGGGAGGCAAGGGTCGGTTCCAGTTTAGCCATTTGATTACCTTTTTCTTGAGGGACTGGTAATCCTCATTTTCCCCTGATCTTAAGTGCGGGGCACCCGCTAGAACCACCATTAATCTATTGGCCTCAGGTGGGAGGTCTGGCCTCCGTGGTCTGGGAGTTGGACAAGGGGGCGTGAGTGGGGGAACATTGACCTGGCCTTGAGTGGGTCTGGGGCTTTGATTGTTGTGCCGTGCCTGGATTTGAATGGCCATAAGGGGTTGCAGAGGGGGAGCAGATGGCATGCTTCTGGGGGGGGCTCTATTGGCATTAGTTGCGACATCTTCTTTCGAAGGTTCCTCAGCCGGGGGAGGGATTTCCACTAGCTTTGTCCGCTTACTTACTAGAGTGCTCAGGGTGGTGAGAGAAGTTTCTAGTAAGGTGAGCCTAATCTCGACTTTTTTTAAGCTGTCGGTGATGGGCTGTAGAAGGGAGCGGAGTAGGAATTCAATGTTCCCCTTAGCAGAGAGTGGATTATTTGGATTTGGCGTAGTACCCTCTTGTTCTTTGGTGGTGGCAGTGGTACCGGTATTTGAGAGCTTAGAAGGAGGCACTACCTCCGTATGCTTCCCCGGTAGAACAATATTTGGCCGTTTCTTGCCAAAATCCAGATGGGATATTTTGGGTTTCCCCCGCCCCCCCGTTGTTTTCCGAGCACGTTTGCTGGGTGGGGGCCTATGTAACTCCGCCACTACATTTATTTTGGGCTTGCTCTTATTGGCCAATTGGATAGGTGGAGTTTGGGTTACCAAGTTGACATGAGAATGAGAAGTCTCTTGGGGGACTGGCTCTATGTTTTGTACAAGCGCTATCCCTGGAATGGGGGGGATTTCCCTTAATAGGGCAGGGAAATCCTCTAGAGTCGAAGTATTTAGACTGCTGGATAGCACGCTTCCCTCTTGAGTGGTGGGGAAGGGGCTGATGTCAATCAGGGGCCTGTTTTTCATAGATTCAATGGAGCGCCTGCGCTCCGCCCTGCGTTTCTCAAGTGAACCGTCCATGTCCGCCTCACCTTTATTGGGTTTGAAATAGTTATCCAAAGTCCCGGAGCTGGAGGCTCCATCCCTTGAGGGGGTTTCCCGGTGTGTAGGCGAGGGCATTACCTTGGTTATGGCACAGGAAGGAATCAAGAGAGAGGGCCCAGCCCGGCCTCCTTCGGCCACTGACGGCCTAAGACGGTCCCGCCCTTGTCCCGGGCTTCTCCCGGGACGCTCCGCGCGCTCCCGCGCAGCGGGCGTGCTAAGGTCTTAAAGTACTAGTGCACGTTATGGGCGGGGTCGCGGCCGGCAGGGAGAGCAGCCCAGCTGATGGTGATGGGGCTCGCAGGGGCTCCTGGTCCACGGAGTCCCTGCTTTGCTCGCAGCCCTGCCGGTCCGGAGAACAGCCCAAAACAGCAGCCCCTCGGGAGATATCACGCTGCGGGACCCGCGTAGCGGGTCCGGCGAGGTTGGAAGCAGGTCCGGTGGCAAAAATGCAAAGCGCCTTCAGCAACACAAGTGCAGCTCCTCAGAGTGTCCCGTTTGAGCGCGGGAGATCCCGCCTGTTTAAACTCCGTGGGCGGGGGCGCGGCCGGCAGGGAGAGCAGCCCAGCTGATGGTGATGGGGCTCGCAGGGGCTCCTGGTCCACGGAGTCCCTGCTTTGCTCGCAGCCCTGCCGGTCCGGAGAACAGCCCAAAACAGCAGCCCCTCGGGAGATATCACGCTGCGGGACCCGCGTAGCGGGTCCGGCGAGGTTGGAAGCAGGTCCAGTGGCAAAAATGCAAAGCGCCTTCAGCAACACAAGTGCAGCTCCTCAGAGTGTCCCGTTTGAGCGCGGGAGATCCCGCCTGTTTAAACTCCGTGGGCGGGGGCGCGGCCGGCAGGGAGAGCAGCCCAGCTGATGGTGATGGGGCTCGCAGGGGCTCCTGGTCCACGGAGTCCCTGCTTTGCTCGCAGCCCTGCCGGTCCGGAGAACAGCCCAAAACAGCAGCCCCTCGGGAGATATCACGCTGCGGGACCCGCGTAGCGGGTCCGGCGAGGTTGGAAGCAGGTCCGGTGGCAAAAATGCAAAGCGCCTTCAGCAACACAAGTGCAGCTCCTCAGAGTGTCCCGTTTGAGCGCGGGAGATCCCGCCTGTTTAAACTCCGTGGGCGGGGGCGCGGCCGGCAGGGAGAGCAGCCCAGCTGATGGTGATGGGGCTCGCAGGGGCTCCTGGTCCACGGAGTCCCTGCTTTGCTCGCAGCCCTGCCGGTCCGGAGAACAGCCCAAAACAGCAGCCCCTCGGGAGATATCACGCTGCGGGACCCGCGTAGCGGGTCCGGCGAGGTTGGAAGCAGGTCCGGTGGCAAAAATGCAAAGCGCCTTCAGCAACACAAGTGCAGCTCCTCAGAATTGGTTTGCTTCCATCCTGCATAAGTAAAGCCTTTGGGGAAACCAAAAACAACTACGAAGAGCAACAGCACGCCAAGAAGACCATCTACTCCTTGAAAGGCGGAGAACCGGGCCCTTTAAAAACATCATAATCATTTTGGACAGTGCAGTGAACACCTGGCGCCAATAGAGTTATACGGCATCACATGCCCATGCCAGAAGCAAAAATTCAGCTCCCAGGGCGTGGCATCTGTCATATTTGTCAGTGGTGCAAAGCTGAAATCTACCCATTCAGGCCGGGGTGTAGTACAGTCTATGCACAAACTTATAGTGTATAATTCTATATTCTGGAATAATTCTTTCGTGCAGATGTTGCATCAGCACAATCTTGCGAACAAAGCTACTAACTGTTGGGTCTGTGGGCTGTTACCACATGCCACTGAACATTCCATCCCTTTCATCGCCTTCACCCTTTTCTATTCATGGATATTGCCTTGCCTGGATGATGCTCCTACAAGAAAGTTACAAAGACAATGCCACTTCTGACGGAACAATCGCCCAGTTCTACACCGAGTTCTGGTGAAACAAAACAGGAAGAACCACGGCCCCATTCTGCCCTAACACCTCCAATGCGACATTCCCGATGAATGTCCCCTCCAAAGAACGAGTAGAAATGCAAGTGTTCAATAATCCTAACAGAGCCACATTACCCTACCATAAGAAAAGAACTGCTGCAACACTGACTGTGGCTCTATCTGTGGTGAATGTCTCTGGCCTTGTATGCATTGAAGACCGTGGGACTAAGAATCTGGGTCACAGCACCTGTAGCATTGTAAGGGCTTTGAACTTCGAACCCTCCAGCGCTTGTTGCATCGCCCAATATGTACTTTGTTTGTGGAACCAAAGCCTACACCTGGCTCCCAAGAAATTGAGGGGGCACATGCTATATCGCCTTTGTTTTGCTACCAACCTACACAGCCCCTGCAGATCATCATCGAGAAAAGCGTTCTAAAGACACTGATCAAGCAGACTCTGCCGCATCACAGTTCCTCCACGCAGCAAAAGGGCTCATCCCGCTATGGGGTCTGATGGCAAACAGCCGAGCCATCAGACATCTATGTCAAGTGGTAGAGACCGCCCTGAACGTCACTGCTGGCATCCTCACCAACAACACTGCTGAGCTCCAAGCAGTCCGTCTAGTTGCCCTGCTAAATCGCATGGTCCAGGACGTGGTACTAGTGGATCGTGGAGGAGCATGCCGCATTATCGGTGCCAGCTGCTGTGTATACATTCCTGATAATTCACCTTCTATCTATGAAGCAATCGAACATCTCCATAGACTATCTTCAGAAATTATCAAGGATCAGGGACTTGGACAATTGGAAGTTGACTTTGGGGTATCTTGAAGGAGTGGGGTTGGAAAATATCAATGATTCTATTGGTCCCAGTATTGGCAATATGTGGTTGTTGTTTAGGTATACACTGTATACCACCTTTGTGTTCTCTTTGCATAACTACCTTGTACCCTAAGACTACAGACACTCAGCTAACAAAAATGAGAGTAATGTATGATCAAGAGATACAGGACATTATGGAGATCGAAATAGACTGACAAGCTGGCTAGTTATGTTCAAAGGGGTGACTGTTAAAAGCAAAATGACAATTGTGAACATTACCTGCGCCATCTTGTCTGGTGGAAATTTCTATGTGCACATAAGCTGCAATCATTTTAATCTATTGCAGCCATTTTGTACTCTTTTGGTCAACTTTGTTTCACCCTGCCCTTACTCGATCCCTCTGACCGACCTGGTATGTGTGCTAGGGGCTTTAAACTCTATTGTCACGACAAACCTCAGCGCCACTTGCTGCCACAAACTCGTTTTTCCTCTAGTCTAGTCTGGATATTTGTATTGCGCAGCATATCACATCCCAAGGGAGTCTCATGGCGCATGCGGACAGTCCTGGAGAAAAGAAGATGAGTCTGGATGGAAATTTTTAACTAAAGAGCCATGTCTTCAGTTGTTTACGAAAACTCATGAGTTCAGTGGTTGTGCGTATATTTAGAGGAAGTTTGTTCCATAGGAGTGGCGCCATATAGGAAAAGGCGCATCCTCTCATCACATTTACTGGCAAACCCTTGGACACTCTACCTCTCACTGCACCTAGTTACACAAACAGGTTCCAAATACCAAAAAAGACTCTTGCAAACATGATTTATTGCACTGCAAACAGCAAGACTTGTTTTTACCAACAATGGCACCTTTTTTCATCAACAGAATGGACTCTTAGATCTGGCCTGTCTCACATGTTTTAGACCCTGAAGCAAGGTCCAGCTGCAAGATAAGATTGTCTGTTTTACATGGGTGGGAAGAGAATTACTGTTGGGCATGTGTGGCAACCTGCCCGGGGCGGGAAATCCAAGCTTGTGTAACCATGTTGATGAAACAAATGCATTATGTGAAACCTGTATAAAAGGAAGAGCCAAAGGAGTTATCAGCAAACCTTTTTTCCTGTTTGTGAACGCTGTTTGCTTGCTAGGTGGAAATATGTTGCAAACACTAATTTTGAAAGCGCGAACAAGCCAAAAATTCCTTGAAGCTGCATATCACAGAATTTTTGGCATTTCCGCACTCTACGCGGAACGCAAAATGACCCAAATTCCCAGAGTGTAACGGAATTTACCACCCACGCCTAGTTTTTACCACCCCAGCAGCAGTCAAGGGTACCATCTTCCTGCTGGCCCATTGTGCCCATAGCATACTTGCTATGCTGCTACATGCGTGGGTGCATTTGTGTATGTTTCAGGAAAATTGTCAGTGAACAGATGTCTTCTGGTTTTTAAAAGATACAGAGCCTGTTCATAAAATAAAGTTGGTATCTGAAAAGAAGACTTTAAACAGGAAATCATTCTGCAGATTCACCACAGTTCCCATGACTGAAAGGCCCCAAGCTAAAAAACAAAAATGAAATGTGAGTGACAAGGCAGCTATTGGAATTACAGCTCGCTCAGTAGTGAAACATGTTAGACCCCACTCCTGATGATATGCAAGTTGTCTACCGCTCCAGTGTGCAGTGTTAGCCGTGGTCACTGAAAGTGCATTGAATTGTCTGATTATCTAATACTTTAAATGACCAGGTTCGCTCAATTTCAGAGAACCCCCTAGCAGTGCCCACTCCTCTGTACCCTCCCCTACATTCACTTGCAAATTGTGTGTGTGAGTGTGTGTGTGTGAGTGTGTGTGTGTGTGTGTGTGTGTGTGTGAGAGAGAGAGATCAGGCTTATCCTAATCCTAATCCTAATTGTAAGACTTTCGGTATTCACAGAAGGCTTTTAGGAGTCCTAAAATTAGGAGTCCTAACTTTACTCCTCCTAAACTGAGAAAAATCCTAGTTTTAAGACTTTTGGTAGTCACAGAAGGCATTTAGGAGTCCTAAAGTTAAGACTCCTAAATTCTGTGAATACCAAAATGAGTAAGTGCTTTCTGTGAATACCAAAGTAGTAGTAAGTTTAGGATTTTGTCTTAAGTTAGTTCTGTGAATCGGCCCCAAAGCCTTGTACTTGCTGTGGTCACCCCTGCACCGCCTGTCTGCTTCCCTCTGTCTCCATCCCTGGCTCTGGGCCAAGACTCTTTAAAGTGTGTAAATGGCAATAATACAACGAGCTTGGTTTGTATCATGCCTCTCCGGCTGGCTGTGTATTTTAAGCTGATAGAGTTTAGAATCAGTTAAAGCTCTGGATTAGTGAGGCTCAGGCAGCATTGATCTGTGAGCTGCTGTGAGGATTGATGGTGGCTGTGTGACTTGCAGCTGAGCCGCCTCTGGGGAGGGCCTGGATGAGCCTGAATATTGATGATCAGCAGCTCTTGGGTTATCTTCTTTGGATGGAGAGCAGGGCTTTAAAATGTTTATTTTATAGCATTATTGACTTGAGACAGGCAGATCTCAACTATTTATACTGGTATAAGGGAACCAGCAAACTTACTTGGGGAAGGTAAGTAAGTGTTTATTGTTTAGTTAATTAAAACCTAAACAATATAAAAGCTTTATGTTTGTACAAAAAAAGGATTAAAAATAGAATTACACACTGTCATTTCATCCCTGCTTACCACACATGAGATTACATTATTAAAATTCAATTGCCATAAGTTTGTCAGTTTTTTCATTGCCTGTATTGCTTACCACATGTGACATTACATTATTAAAATTCAGTAACCAAAAGTTAGTCAATTTTTCGTTGCCCCTGTTCAGACCCTTTTAACAAAGCTTTAAAAAGACTTTGAGGAATTTGATCAGTCTACCATTCAGGTGGGGGGTCCGATGGGTTTAGGCACGCGGTTATTGCTGCTCTACTTTGGCAATGCTCTGTGTCTAGGAGCCCCTGATTACACCCTGCGGAAACTCCAGCTAATTCAAAATAGTGCTGCGCGCACGTTGCTCCAGCTCCCCCGTAGGCTTTCAGCCAAGCCCGGGCTGAGGAGCCTCCATTGGCTTCCCGTTAGAGAGAGAATTAACTTCAAATCTTTGTGCATTGCTCATCTGGCCTTTTGGGAAACAGGCCTAGTGATCAATCACTCCCTAATCACTCCATATCACCCAAAAAAACAGTTGCGCTCTTCCCATTCCTTTTTTGCCACAGTCCCCAAAATTAGGAAATCAAGAGCAGGTGGTCGGTCATTCTCCTATAATGTGGCGAAGATGTGGAACTCACTCTCTTTTCACCTGAGATCTAACCCTAATCTGCCTTCTTTTCGCAAACAATTGAAAACTTTTTTGTTCAACAAATAGAATCTCTTTTTGTCCGGCCCACTGGCCTCCTCAGCTAGCACCTTTTTTTTTTAGCGCTTGGACGCCTCAGGGCAGCAATTCGCGCTTTACAAAACACATTTCCATTCCATTCCACATGACCTAATGCCTCTCACGTTAAAGCTTTGTTTAAGGAGAATGGCTCGCTCTTTGTAGAGTTTGTTACATGTGCAGATTACATGGATGAAGTCTTCTTTGTGGTAATCATACAGCCGGCATGAATTAGGACCTATATAGATCCAGTTTGGCTGATCCGCCAAGGTTGGTAATTTTCCAAAACGTAATGCCATTAGTTGTTTTTTTACGTCAATTGAAAATGTCAGATTCAGGTATGAAGCCGGTGCAAGAGACTTATAATTGTTTATCACCAAGTGTGCGACCTTAACCTAAAGATTTTTTATCGGTTTGTGCTGAATGGATTTTAGCTGCTTTATTTTTTATTTGTTTAAAAGACTGATACAGCAGATTTTTATTCCACTTGGGGAAGGGAGGGTGGTGAGAACAATTCACACAACACTTTTTGTGATAATATGCAATCGACACAGTGTAAAGCACTTACTAGCAGAGTGGGTGTGTGTGTGTGTGATTGTGTGTGATTGCCACAGGCAGCCACGCCCACCAAGTCTTAAAACCCACTGTGACCAGTAAAATGAATAGTCACTGACACTGGAAGAGAAAACACAATGACGCTGAGTTAAGAACTACACTCACTCATGACAGTAAAACAAGCACTTTGAACCAGTGAGACCTAAAAACATTGGGGCTCATTAGGAAGGAGGAAGGACCGCCACCACCAGCCATGCGGTGGTGGTCCTTCCAAACGCAGACTGCAAATTTCCCCCCACCAAATTAGGATGGCAGGGGGAATCTCACCGTGACCGTGGCGGTCAGAAAGACCGCTCACCATGGAACCGCCACAGGCAATCCGGAGGATTGTTGGCGAAGCAGTCTCCACCTGTAAAGTGGCGGCGGTGCCTAGCAGGCACCATCCGCCAAAGTACAATGAAGGATGGAGGGAATTGGGTTTGGAGACCTGTTGCGGGGCACCCCTTGTGTTGGGGAGGCGAGGGTGCATTTGGGGGGTACCCATGGTACCTCCCTACATTCACAGCACTACGTGGCAGGCACCGTGTGGTGCCTGCCACGTATTCTGTGAAATGCACAACATGGCATTTTCGCATCGCGGCTGGTGCTGCTGTAGGCAGCAACCGCTGCAATGTTAAGATGATGGATCCGACCGGCACGTCGGCTGCACCATCCTGATCCAGTCCGTCCCCCATCCTAATAAGCACCTAAGTAAGAAAGACGTCTACATGATTATGATAACCGGACTGAAGACACCTGGACGGGAAACACATGTAATGCCATTTAAACAATCAATGGAGTAGCAGGCAGATGACAGCATGGTACCTCACTAGCGGTGACTGGCCCACTAAGGGATGGGTTACTGGACACGTGTTGTGGTCCTATGGCGGTCCTGTCAAGCCCTTGGGTACCCATCTTGCTTCTGACCAGACATTGTGAAGTGGGCCTCCAGGCTTACAGAGGGGCAGCATAATGTCACTCTTTCCATGCTGGACAAAGGCCAGAGAATGAGTGAAGGCTCCTGGGTGCAGCATTCTATAAGCGTTCCTCTTGTGTTGTGATTACGTGAGGAAAGCAATCAAAAGGAAGGTGGACACCAAGGTCCAATGTTGCATGAGTTCAAATCAGGCAATGCTCCAGAAAAGTGAGGTGAAGTCTGGGGGAAACTTGACTTCAGGAGCCAAACAGGGGCAGCTTCCCCGCCCAATTTATTTCACCATTGTCTTTCGCATTGATGCCTAACATGGATCTGGACCTCTCCCTGAGAAGGGTCTCAAGTATAAGCCCAAGACACTCAGGGGCATATTACCAACGTTTAGCGATATTTATCGCTAACGATGCTTAACAACGCATTTTTTAACGCTAAGCATCGCTGGAAATTTTCGCAGAGATAACTTGCTATTAGCAAGGTTTATCTCAGAAGTGATAAAAATCCTCGCTCTAACTGCCAATTGAGAGATTATCGCTGGCAAACCAACGATAATCTCTCGAAGTTTGGCGTTAGCTTGATGATAGGGGCTCACAAACTTAGCCATGATATCCACCTTCCATAGGATACCAGGGCTAAGGGCCCGATTCACAGAACTAACTTAAGACAAAATCCTAAATTTACTACTTTTGCTATTCACAGAAGTTAGGATTTTGTCTTAAGTTTGTCTTAAGACTGACTTAAGACAGACTTAAGACAAAATCCTAACTTAAGTCTGTCTTAAGTCTGTCTTAAGTCTGTCTTAAGACAAACTTAAGACAAAATCCTAACTTCTGTGAATACCAAAAGTAGTAAGTTTAGGATTTTGTCTTAAGGTAGTTCTGTGAATCAGGCCCAATGTCAGGAAAATACCAGGTGTAAAAAAAGCAGTGCTAACCGCGGTTAGCGCTGCTTTTTTATCACTAACAGGGTTAGCGAAATCCTTGCTAATAGGAGAAATTTTGCTTAACAACATTTCTCTTATTATTTTTCTCATTAGAGATGCAAGGGGAAGCGTAGAGAAAAAGGGTGCTAACATGGAAATTCGCGTGTTAGCACCCTGTTGCTGATAGGGAGATAATTTTATCTCCGCTTTCTTGGCTTTTAAAGCCAAAAAAGCGGAAATAAATCCCTTGATAATATGCCCCTCAGTGAGCTCCCCTGGCATTAGAGAGGTTCTCTTCCTAAATGGAAGGTCATGTGAAGGACTGTACACTATGAAGGTCGCTCTTGTTTCCTACTTGATACCCCTAGGAAAGGTTGACTACTCTATGTAGCCACATTGTCACCCGGGAACTTAGTATGCACAGGAAAAGATCCAGTGTCTCCGTAACAAAGACCAAGTTAGGAGCAAATACCATAAAGGTTGGTAATATTGGTAGATCCCAATTGAAGGTGACGAATGACGCTAGTGTTGAAAAGCGAGGTATGAAAGCTACCCTGAGACGCAGACTGGATTTTATTGCTGGAAGGAAGAGTTTGTTGGAGTGATGAACTGTCTATCCACTGCAATATGTTGATTCGGTGTTGGTGCTTCCGGACTGTGCCCTGTGCATTCGTTCGTTCATCCAGATAGGCAACCCAAACCTCTGTGATGAGTCTTTTATAATACTCTATTCCTCAGGCAAGCAGGATAACTAGGAACCTGATCTAGAGTTTTGCAGACTGTTTCCTATGTCACACCTGATAGATTTACTGTGCATTATAATGCTAGTGCCATAGGAAGGAATGCACTTATAATAAGGCACCTTCACTATGCTTGTGATGGAGAACCCAACTTCCATACCTGAGCTATGGTCCTAAGTGCCTAAATCCTTGCTGCTGAGAAATGCATTGATCTGAAGACCATCAATAATTATCTGGCAAGGCCAACTTAACCATTTACAGAGCAGCACAGCAGTCTGAAGTGCCACACAAAAGATATGGTATTATTTTAATTGAGAGGTGATAAGAGGTGGTCCCCTCTTAGCATCTTCCTCTTTTGGCATCTCCGTGCCAGTTGCAGCATGTCTGGCACTACTGACCATCTCAATATTCCTATGTAGAGGGCTCATGATGCTCTCATGATGCTCTCCATCCCAGAAGAGAAGGGACTAGTCTGACCATCGAATTAGACATTGTTTGTAGGTGTTGACACTTGTGATGCATAAACAATTGTCAGTCCTGGAAGAAACCAATTTTGTCTTTATTCTGTCTAGCACTTCCTCACATTATTCAATGCATTGATCAGGAAGGTGAATTAATTTGGCTGCAGTGACTTGGAGACGTAAATCCTGCAGAAGATTAATGGAGTGCAGAACGTTTTCCTGATAAAAGTCAGTGAGCTAGGATAAGTAAACATTCCTTGCGATGAAAAAAGTAACAACCATTGCTATGCATTTTGAAACCTCTGTGAGGGCTGCCGGCTAGCAAAAGGGAAGAACTCTATATTGCCGGTGTTTAATTTCAACCCTGACTTTCAGGAATGATGTGATTTGTTCTGATCAGAATATGAAAGCAAGCAGATTGGAGATCTAGGGCACACATCCCACCCCTGGCTGTAATTGTGGACATATTTGTATAAAGAACCAAAATCCTGCACTTCACTCTCTTTAGATATTTGTTTGCAATCTTCATGTTCATTACAGGGCTGCATTAATGCTTGGGGCCTATGCTTTTACTAGAAAATTGATGACGCCATTCTAAATTTGATGTTTGCAATATATTCAAACACTCTCTTCTTTATCATGTTTACTTTCTCAACCGAAGGTAGTTTACCACCATAGTGCAAAATGTTATGTTATATTATATTATTTTGTATGTATTTGCAAAGTACACTATCACCCACAAGGGTATCCTGGTGCTGAGCAGGTGTTTGTGCCTTGCCCGGCCTATGGAAGGATGGTTAATTGAAAAGCCAGGTCTTCAGGTTCTTGTGGAATTCAAGAAGAGAGGAGGAGTCTTTGATGTGGAGCGAGAGGCTGTTTCACACTTTAGGAGCGATGGAAATGATTTCCGGTCCTCATCTGGTTCTATGCCAGCGTGGGATGTGTGTGACTAGGAGTCCTGCAGAGGGGACGTGTCTGGCTCACTGGTGGATGGAGAAGCGACTGTTTAGGTAGAAGGGGCCTACGTTGTGTAATGTTGAAATTAGTGTGAATCTGTATTGGTAGCCTGTGTAGGAGGTTGAGTAGAAGCCTGGCTGATGAATTCTAGATTGTTTTTATTCTTCTAGTGAGTTGCTTGGTGATCTCGGCATTGAGGGTGTTCTCATAGTCCAACGTACTGGTGGCTAGAGCATGAGTGACAGTTGTTCTAATGTTGCTTGGGAGCATTTGAAGAGCTTCCTCATTGTGTCAGTTGTGGACTCAGGATGTAGTGACGGTGTAGATTGTGCAGTCATATCCAGTTTGGGTTGGAGTTTGTCCAGTCATCAGTTAGAGTCACTTAGTGAAGTGTTCTTGCCGAAGATCACTACTTTTGTCTTGTCGGTGTTGAGCTTGAAACAAGTGGCTTTCACTCACTTAACCATTACGGTCATGCAGTGGGTACATTTGTTTCTTGTTTTGGGGGTCTTATCCGAGAGGGAGAGTATGAGTTGTGTATCATCAGTGTAGGAGAGGACGTTGGTGCCATGTGCATGATGATGCTGGTCAGATCATGTATGTGTTGAAGAGGGTGGGGCTGAGCGATGAACCTTGAGGCACTCCACAGATAAGTTTGCGTGCTTTCTAGAAGCAATGTGCCAGGCTAGCGGCTTGTGTTCTATTTGTAAGAAGAAGCAGATCCAGCGGAGTGCGGGTCTTGAATGCTAATCTCATGAAGGCAACTGATGAGGATGGGATGTGAGACCATGTCATATACTGCAGAGACGTTCAGACGAATGAGGGCTGCAAGGTCTCCTCTGTCAAGGATCATGCGGCTGTCATCTGTGGCAGCAGTGAGTGGTGTTTCTTTACTATGGTCGGGCCTGATTCCATACTGCGTAGTATCAAGTAGTTGATGATTGCTGAGGTGGTCGGTGTGGCATCAGTTGAGTCATTTCTCTAAGACATTTGGCAGGTATGGTAGGAGGGAGATGGGCCTGTAGTTGGAAAGCATGGCTGGGTCAGCAGATGGTTTCTTGAGGAGGGGAATGACAATTGCATGTTTCCAGGTAACTGGGAATGTAGCTGAGTTAATCGAGGCATTGAGGATGGTTGTTAGTGTTTCAATGATTAGTAGGAATCCTGTGGCGAGGGCATGGAGCCCCGAGTGGATGTCCTTCATGGTAGCAACAATTTCAACAGTGGTGTCGGTGGGCCACAAGGTCAGGGTTCTTTCTTTGGCCATGATAGGAAGATGAGTTACGACAGTGATGGAGTCCGGTTGATGGTCGAATTCTGTATATGGAGTTGATTTTGTTTAACAGAGAAATTCTGAGAGTTTTATGGGTGAAGTAGTTAAAACTCAGATTTTTTAAATCAATACTGCACCATATCTTGCACCCATCCATCAAATAATATCCCTTGCTATGCAGGAGGTTGCAGAGTGCCAGAGGTTTTTCCAGTTTTGGCCAAGGGCTGCTGGCTGCCTATATATTTAGATAGTATTTGGCACTGGGTGTTTTGTGGTTGTTGCTGTTATTACTACTGGGTTTGTCTCTGCTAGTGAGGAATATGAGTTTGCTGGTGGTGTTTGCCACATCCTTTGAACTGGACCTTGTGAGATCCCCTCCTCTTTTTCATGTCTGGGACCATGAGAGTTTCACTATCAGACAACTTAACCTTTTGAAACTCATCATCCACACATTTTCAAGCGAGTAGAAACTGAGAAGGAAAGGTGAAGGTTTTTTTTTGTTCTGCCTGAGAGGACAAAGAAGTGAGGCATAACCAAGGTCTGTTTCAAGTACGAAGTGATCCAATGATGGCAGAGCATATCTCAGGTAATCATACTTTTCTTAAAAATGACTTGCAAATCTCCTATTTTCTATTTTGGTCAGTACTCAGTGTAAAAGACTAAGTTATGGGGACCTGCACTGAGAGGCGTCTGCTTCTTCAGAACTGGGTGCGGACATAGAGAAGAAGTCTAACCTTCCACCTTAAAAGTGTTTGCAGACAAATGTTGGTTGTGACAGTCCAATTATGCTTCGAAAGATTAGGAGGCCCCCTATCTAGGTTTTGTCTGGGACCAGGGGGAAAGAAAATAAAACTTGCGTGGTGTCCTACTAACAGTCCAAGTATCAATCTTAAGCGCTTGTATATGAAGCTTATTTGTAAATCTTATCATACACAAAACTGTCTGGTGATACTTGAGTATAAGAAAAGGCAAGAGGTAAGAGATGCTAATTTTTGACGTACAATAATGTCATGTGTTCCCACACGTAGTTAGGCTATCATTCTACAGTTCAAACAGAAAAAGATAAATGAGGATATTTTCAGAAGGTTTTTGTGAAAAAATTGTATACAAATTTTATTTAGATTACATACAGTTTGGTTTATCAATGCATTAAAAACATAGATGAGTACACATTTCGATATATTTGACAGTTTGTGCAAAAAAAGTTATTAAAACATAAAACAAGTTACTAAAACAAGAATCAGAAAATTGTCGACTCGGCGTTTCGGCTTTCTTTCATAAAAACACCTTCTTCAGGACAGATTCTCGGGGTAAAAAGTAATATTCATATGATGAACGCAATGATAAATAGAAGTTCATTTTGCCATGGGATCCCTTTTGGTATATGGATCTGTTGGCTATCAGCGCTTCTTTTGTGGATAGTAGCAACTGACTTAAATGATAATAAGTGCGGCGTTACACACTGTCCATGGAGCCACCGTGTTAAAAGGAGAATACTTCTTAGTGGTATTTCATTTTTTGGCCAATTATTGCGAGCAGAGACCTTTTTATGCTACATTCAAATGGCACCAGGAGCAGGGAGGCCGGTTTACACATTTGAGATCGTGTCTCCATCATCTTAAAGACTGGAAGTCAACTCCTGAGTCTTAATGTGCCATTTGATTGTAGCATAAGAAGGCTTTACACAGAAGCCTGTGCTGGTTGATTACATTCAGTGGTGGACAGAATTTTTCTCCCATTTGGTTACTAGAAATGTAAGCTTTTGATTGCTAGTGAGATTTGATGTCCCCTAGAGTGATTTTCTAATGAGGGTGGTCACGAGCGGTCGTGGTGAGAGGGGTGTTTCTTGAATAGATTTGTAGCCAGTCAAATAGATTTTCTTCTCGAGCTGCATCAAAGTCAACTCAAATGGCTGCACACTCTTGCGCACTGCATGGTGCAGTTCGCATGCATTTATCTGCACTGCTCATACTACCAGTACTAAATTGCAGTGTGAGCAGAGCAACATGCATATTTTCCACCCGTTGGCAGAACTCTGTGGAATCTTGTGAAGTTTCTATGTAACCCTGCAAAATTCTGGGCAGTGAAACTCTGCGAGTTCCGCCCACCTCTACTTACGTTCCTATGGACCAAAGAATTCATTTGCATGCTTAGGATTTCAGCACCTGGGGCATGTCAAGTAAGCAGGAACTGGTCACGAATGTGCACCATTGGTTGAACCTGCATCCTGGAGAGAACAGCTTGTAGTGGCGTAGAGGGGTAACATGCATGCCTAGATTCAGAGTCAAGTGAGGCATCTACATGGCATGTGACTTACTTTGCCCCAGCCCTGCCAACTTTCAACTACAAATCTTGCATATAACTAGGGGAATGTAAATTCATGTAATTTGCTTTTGCGTAATTGTGTCAGAAAAATTAATCCTAATTAAGTGAAATTCACATCTATCAGTGAGCTTAAATTTTAGCGCAAAATGCATCCTTACATCAATTTTTTATGCAAGCATACATTTGACGCTAAAGAGAGAGAGAGAGAGAGAGAGAGAGAGAGAGAGAGAGAGAGGTGGGAAAACAAAAGGAGGCAAAGAAACAAATGAAGAGAGAAACAGACTGAGAGACATGGCTGAAAAACAGAGATAGAAGATCCCTCTCAAAAGTGTGGAACGGGAGGCGGTGAAGAGACAGCAGGAGGGAAAGGGCAAAAAGAGAAAGCAAGAGGAGCTTGATCTGATTTGATTGATTTGATTGATAGGCTTTATTTCGATATATGCAATATCCTAAAAGCAATAAAACAGATAAAATAGTCACAATATTTACAACATGTACAACACCTTTACAATGAAAAGGAATAAAAACAGTGACATAATTGAGAACCAATAAATACAATTAAAATTAAGATTAAATTGAGAGAGAAAGCCTTTTTGCACGAATCAACCAATCTGATTTAACAAAGGGCCTGGGAACCCCAAGGTGCAAATTCACTACTATTTCACACAACGTGGTGCAGAACGGGAACTGTGTTGCATGAAAATCAGAGAAGAGAAATGCTTTATTTATTTACAAAGATATGGTGCATTTCGGCTGCCTCCTTGAGGGGGCTCACTTCGTGCTGCCTAGCGCCAACAAAGGCACCCGTCACCATTCTTTAATGCGCAAGAAGGGACACCTTCCTACACAAAAACAATCTGTAAGACATATTCCTCTTTCTATGTGTGTAGCAAAATGCACACATGGATACAGGAAGTAACAGGGAGAAGTGAAGATTTTTTCCTTGCTAAGGGGCATATTACCAACAACTAGCGATAATTATCGCTATGTTGGCTTAGCGGCAATATTTTTATTGCCGTGCTGTGGCGATTTTTATCGCTTAGGAGCCTTGCTATTTATTATCAAGGTTTATCTCCTAAGCGATAAAAATCGCCCGAAATGCATGAATATCGCTGAAAAGTCAGCGATATTCATGCATTACCGAGCTAATGCTCTTAGCCATGTTATCCACCTCCCATTGGATAACATGGCTAAGAACTGCTCAGGGCAGGTGTTAGCTTTTGGAGATATTTGCGCTTAGTGCGAATATCTCCAAAAGTTGGTAATAGGAGATTGGCACGCCCACTTTGCATGTCATTAGTGATAAATTTCACTAACATGCAAAGCGGGGCCCAAGATGGTCGCTATCTCCTACTAGCTGTCGCTAACTGGTGTTAGCGACAGCTAGGTAATAGGGAGATCATTTTATCTCCGCTTTCTTGGCTTTTAAAGCCAAAAACGCAGAGATAAACCCCCTTGATAATATGCCCCAGTCTCTGCCAAGCTATCGCACCATTTGGAGCAATCCAGCTTTAAAGATATTTGTAAAACTCCGCCCCAAGTCCGACTTTAGTTTGGTCTGCCTAACAAAATATCCAGAGTAAAGGTGCATTTATTAAATTATGTTGGAGGCTGCTTGCATCTGAAATCTGCTCCAATAACCGTCTGTGCTGGAAAGGAATAGAGAATTAAAAAGTAAATGAAATTCAAGCATCCTGGGGTTGCTATCTATACCAGGTGATAGAGGACTTGTGTGATATCTGTAAAACTCGGTTTGCATCAAAATACATAAGAACGCCCATGCTCCACCTATATAACGCCTGCCCGATGCAAAGTAAAGCAAAGCTCTGATATGCGATGATTTACATTACTAAGGGGCATATTTACAATAACTGGCGCATCCCTGCAAATCAGCAGGGATGCGCCAGTTATTGTGCGACACAGCTCCGCCATCATGCATGCGCAGCATTTACAATGCGGCGCACCATGGTGCAAAAAACGGCACAGATGTGTCACGCATCTGTGCTGTAAAGGTGGCGCATTGCTGGAGTTGCATCGCAAGCGCGACGCAGCTCCAGCAATGCTCTTGGGGCCTTATCTAGTTAATGCTTCATCAATCCTTACGCCTGCTTCAGGCAGGCGCAGGGTTTTGACGCAGCATGGGCCTAAAAGTGACTCAGTCACTTTTAGGAGGCGTTCCCGTGATGCCCCCCCCCCCCCCCCCCCCCCCCCCCTGCGCCGGAACGCCTACTTCTGGCGCATGGCTTTACAACGTGATGCATCTCCCAGATGCGTCACGTTGTAAGTACCCCCGCACCATGGAGCAGGATTTGCGCCGCTGCTGCATCACAAAAGTGACGCAATGGCAGCGTAAATGAGGCGCAAGGGGCTTGTAAATCTGCCCCTTTGTATTTACTAAACAATGCAAAGTGGCTTTGAGGTGCTCAGTAAATGCCTAAAATAATTTTGGGTCAGGTCTGCACCACAAAAATGAAGCATCCTGATGTAAAATCATAGTACATTTGGGCCCAGGTATCTCAACACAAAGTGGCATGGTTTGAGAGCCTGTCACCTCTGGGTGGACAAATTCTCATAGCCTATTTCCACTGGAACATGGTCCATGGAAGGTTGACTAAGCCCGATTCATGACTGGCATGGTTTGGCTGTTTAGCTGTTGGTGTCTCCCATCACAAAACCTCCTCAGCTGTTTCACACATCCAGAAAATTGTGCCTCAGAAAAGAGACCTTGGAATAAGCTAAACTTGTATTTTACCCTTGCAGTCTCTAAAACCAACAATTATGTAATACCAAACTGGTGTGGCAAAAAACGAGGGAGGTCACTTGCATTGGCACAAGAATTGTGCTAAAAAATGTACACAATTTTCGTGGTGCAGGTGTTATCATTTTCAGACTTCATTGCTCTTTTCACTCGGCAGTGCGCACACAAAAATACAAATACAAATACATGAAAACATGAGCACATAAGTTGTTTTATAGAGCAATCCCCAACAGACTTAATACTTCACAAAGTTCAGAAATGCCTAGTTAAGTAGCTGAACTCCAAAAGCATGTATATTCACAAAAAGCATTTTGCACTCAGTTTGTTTCATGTCCAAGACAGAAGTCCTGCCCAGCATAAACATTGATCCAGAATTGGTAATAGCCTGGAGAAGACTGTGGGGCATGTTATCAAGGGGGTTTATCTCCGCTTTTTTGGCTTTAAAAGCCAAGAAAGCGGAGATAAAATTATCTCCCTATTACCTAGCTGTCGCTAACACCAGTTAGCGACAGCAAGTAGGAGATAGCGACCATCTTGGGCCCCACTTTGATTTGATTTGATTGATTTGATTTGATTTGATTTGGGATTTATAGAGCGCGTAGCTACCCTAGGGCATCCCAGCGCTAGTGACCATAGATCCAGCAAGGTGGGGAAGCAGGGGAGAGGTAATCAAGGGTAATCAGGGGAAGAGCCAGGTTTTCAGTTGCTTCCGGAAACTAAGGTGATTGTGTTCTCGCCTCAAAGAGAGTGGGAGGGAGTTCCACAATCTGGGGGCATTGTAAGAGAACAGGCGACCGCCAGTTCTAGTCTTCCTAATCCTAGGGACGTTCGCGAGAGATAGGGAGTTGGATCTTAGTTGTCTACTGGACTGGTGCGGTTTCAGAAGTGGTCTAAGAATGGGGGGGCCTTCGTCATGCATTATTCTGTGGGAAATGCACAGGGTTTTGAACTTGACCCGTTCTTTCACTGGCAACCAGTGCAGGTTTCTGAGGGCTGGTTTGGCCGAGCACCTCGCTTTGGTTCCAGTTAGGATTCTTGCAGCCGCATTTTGTGCACATTGTAGTCTGTGGACTATAGAGGCTGGAGCCCCCAGATACAGCTCATTGCCGTAATCTAATCTGGAGTTCACCAGCCCCTGCATCAGGAGTTTCCTGGATTGGGAGGGGATCAGATGGAGGATCTTTCATGCCATCTTTATGAGGCCGAAACAGGTTCCCGCGGTTTTCCTGGCTTGAGTCTTGAAACTGAGATCCTGGTCCAGCCATATCCCCAGACTTTTTACCTCGGTTTTGGGGGTTGGTGGAGTTCCCATACATGGCGGCCAGGGAAGGGATGTGGGGATTCTGTTCGGATTTCCCAGGAGGAGTATTTCTGATTTATCACCGTTTAGTTTTAACCGGGAGTCACACATCCACTGGTACACCTTCTCTAGACAACTGGATAGATTGTGGAGGGAATTGTCTGATTGGTTGAAGGAAACGACCAGCTGTGTGTCGTCGGCGTACATTATAGTTTTAATGCCAAAAGGTTTGACAACATCCTCGAGGGGGGCCATGTAAACATTGAAAAGTGTGGGGCTCAGGGAAGATCCCTGAGGAACCCCACACTTGAGTGGCTGAGCCTTGGAGGTGGTGTACCCATCTGCCACTTGAAAGGATCTATCTTCGAGGAAGGATTTAATCCAGGCTAAGGCGGAGTCCGCCACTCCTATCAGACCGAGCCGGTGTATAAGGGTTGCATGGTCCACCGCGTCGAAGGCGGCACTTAGGTCGAGGAGGATCACTGCCACTGATCCTCCTGCGTCCATAATGCTCCTAGTTTCTTCGACCACGGCTAACAGTGCGGTGTCGGTCCCTTGTCCCGGTCTAAAACCTGTCTGAGACTGGCGGAGGAGGTGATTAGTTTCCAGAAACCCGGAGAGTTGTTGGTTTGCTACACGTTCGGCAATTTTGCTGATGGCCGGCAGCAATGAGATAGGTCTAAAATTAGATGGGTCCATGGGGTCTAGATGCGTTTTTTTTATAAGAGCCTTGACCGTGGCTTTTTTCCAGTTCGCCGGGACCGTGCCAGTTTTGAAAGAGGCATTAACCAAGTTGGTAAGAGGGGGGGCTACAGTAGAAGCAACCAGTTTGAGTTTACTGATCGGGGCTGGGTCTGACGGGGCACCACTTTTTACCGTATGTAAGATGTTTAGAAACATCTCAGTGGTGATTTGGGGGAAGGTGCATAATCTCGGGGCGTCTTGGAGAGGTAAGGTGATAGAGCATCCTTGGGAGGTGGAGGGGGCCGGTAGGGAGGTCAGGATTTTTTCAATTTTTGCCGAAAAAAACTCAGCCATCTGGTTACACCTTACGCCCTCCAGGTCCAGAGTAGGCGGTGGGTCCTACATTTTGGTGAGGAGATTAACTATGAGGTAGGTCTCTTTTGCGGAATTGGCCGCTGAGGCTTTGCATGTCAGTGATATTTATCACTAATGACATGCAAAGTGGGCGTGCCAAGATGTTAGCGACTGGAAACAGTCGCTAACATCGCTATCTCCTATTACCAACTTTTGGAGATATTCGCGCTAAGCGCGAATATCTCCATAAGCTAACACCTGCCCTGAGCAGTTCTTAGCCATGTTATCCAATGGGAGGTGGATAACATGGCTAAGAGCATTAGCTCGGTAATGTATGAATATCGCTGACTTTTCAGCGATATTCATGCATTGCGGCCGATTTTTATCGCATTTGCGATAAACCTTGGTAATACCAAGGTTTATCTGCGATAAAAATCGCCGCAGCTCTGCGGTAATTCTTTGTCTCTAACCAAACAATAGCGATAATTATCGCTATTGCTTGGTAATATGCCCCTGTGTTTCTGAAATAAAAAAGAACCAGTAATGTGCCAAGCACTGCCATCAGATTTACTGTGCATCTGCAGAATAATGGCATATAGAGGTGCTCTGCAGTGGAATAGTGGCCCTCAACACTATCTCATGGAGCTGTGCTTCTGAGAATACTGGGCTAAGTGTGAAAGTTGAGGAAATTGATGTACATAGACAGCATTCATTCCCCTTCTTCTCCCACTCCTCTCCCTGTGAGCACCATGAATACCGTAAACTATTGACCGTATCACTCGGCCAGTAAGAGCCCCTACCCCTATGCTTATGTACAGCCAGTTTAGGCACCATGGCCTTTTTACCCATTGGGATCCCCGGCTTCCCTCCTGCGCGTATCTTAACCCCCCCCCACCTCTCTCATGCATAGACCATGAAACCCTCTCCCTCTGCGCGACCCTGCTGTGAAAGGCAACTCTCCTGCTTGACCCGCACAAAACCCCCCCCATTCCTTCTTGGAGTGGCATCCTTCGCCTTAGTTGACGTAGCCCTCCCCAGCCGCACCTGACTGCCCCCGCTCCCTCATGTACTGGTCATCAGATCTCTCTCTCTCTCTCCCTGTGACTCTGTCCCTGTGTCCACCCTGGCTAACCCTCCCTTCTCCTCACATGGGCAAGTCATAACCCCTCTTCTTCTTCTGCAAGGCCCTGTCCTTGAGAGTCACGGCCGCGCCTGACCAACACCTCCTTCCCTTCCATGAATGCCCCTCTGTTGACAAGCCTTCCTTCCGCGCTCGATTGTCCACGCGGCATGAATACCACTCCTTTGATGACCCCTTCCCCCGAGTCCGGCTGACCACACATGTCCGAGGCCATCGCCTGAGCCAGGAGATACCATTTACTGCCCTTATTGTATGAAGTCACTCCTCTTCAAAGGATCCTCTATTGGTCTTAGCCACCCCACCCCCCTGGGCTATGATCAGGCGTACACATCCTACGAAACACTCAGCTGTGTGATTGCCTCCCCTCTTATCAGCAGGTCAAGGGCCCCCATTGTGAATGTATGTGGGGTAGGATCACCACGAGGATTATAGGGATGTCTTTCTTTTGCGTCATACAGTCCTGATTGTGTTATCGAGTGTTTTGTAAGGTATAAAAGCCAAGAGTCTCAGCTCACTTGTTAGAGCACCTCCCGAAAGACACTGTGTTTCGTGTCCGAAATGACTGGCTCTCCTCATGAGAAATAAACTCTGTTCTTGATTCCCGTTTCCAGTGCCCGTCTCTTTGTTTGGTAATTATTCAACATGGGAACTAAGAGGCGGTTTGCGCCAGCGACCTGGGCATCGATAGGATCACGGGCTCGTTTTCAACAATTGGCGTCCCAACGCGGGGTCCATCAGTGACATAGGGCCCGGTGAGAGAGATCCAGACGAAGAAGTGAACATCTAAATGATCGGGGCATGCCTGCCTTGAGAGGGCCCTCGCCCGGCTGCCGATCGACAGAACTTCACCGATTCTGAACTGACCTCTCTTGAGTGACCTATTGTCCTGACTGGAATCCCACAGGAATGCTACATGGAGTAAGAGAACGAACGGGCGCTGGAGGAGGAAGTCAAAGAACTGTCCGTATGGTCCGGTCCGGGTAAGATTAAGTAGGGCGTTCTTACGCCTGATTGGAAGAGTGGTTCTATCCACTTGATTGATTGATTGATTGTATTGAAAATCGGTATTTGTATACCGAAATTTGTTGGTATTGGTTCATTTAGCTTTGAAGGCTACTTGACATATTGGTTCTCTTCTGAGAACGAGACATTCTCTGTTTGCAAACAGCGGCGAATAGGAACGTCGTCCCTCTTTGCAGATAGAGAAGGGTAGGTAATGCAGACTTTTGTCCCCGGTATTAATCCGTCATGCCTACTTTTCTCCCCACTGAATTGTTTGAAGTCGATTAATAATCGATTGTTGTTCTTTGAGAATTGTTTGAAGTCGATTAATAATCGATTGTTGTTCTTTGAGAATTGTTTGAAGTCGATTAATAATCGATTGTTGTTCTTTGAGATCTTCCCTGTCTACAAACTGAGACGAGTAGAAATATTCTGTCTTCCTTTTTGGATAGCGAAGGGCAGGTAATGCAGACATTTGTCCCCGTTGTAATCCGTCATGCCTGTTTTTCTCCCCACTGATTGGTTGGTTGCCTGGACATTGTTGTTCCAGGAATTGTTTCGTTTGAGGTATTTTCTACTTGCAAACAACGTGGAATAGGAATATTCTATCTAGTCTTTGCAAGTAGTAAAGGGTAGGTTATGCCCCTTTGTGAATTCGTCAGTCCTACCCACTCCCCACTGTTTGGGGGGTAGCTCGCATGGTCCGCCCAGGAGACTACCCTTATGGAGGACATATGCTCCCCGCTCATGGGCCATTTAGTGGAAGTAGACCATCTGGTCTGTCCAGGAGGCTACCCTAGTAAGTGGAAGTACATCGCTCGGTCTGTCCAGGATGATACCCTAATGAAGGAATATATGTTCCCCTTTTGATCGATAATCTCGTTCCACCCCGGACCATTTATTGGAGGGAACTCGTCTGGTCCGTCCAGAAGTACCCCCTAGTGAAAAGGACACATAAAATTATGAAGTGATCACCATTCCCTACTAACAGAAAACTTTAGCTCGAAACACGCTAAGGAAGAGAAAGAAAAATAAAAAGAAATCAGGCTAAGTCAGTAACCCCCTGATGAGCTTTTGACTTCACTAAAAATAAGAAACATTAGAAATAGTTCGTAATAAGAAATGTAAAATGGCTAAAAAGTTTGACAGCAAAAATAGCCACGAGGTAGCTAGGCTTCAATGCCTATTCTTGCTCCCGACATGCCTGCCTCATTGCCCGCCACGCCCGAATAACGGTCACATGAAATAGAAACAATCCAATAGGTACCTACCCCCATTCCGGAAGCTCCCGAAGTGCAACAGGTCCGCGGTTACGCCCATCCGGAAGGCGAGGCCTCGAGGCACGAGGGGCTCGCCTGACCACGGTCGGGAGGAGATGATGTTGGGCAGGCGGTCCAAAGAATGGCAGAGTCCTCTCCTTCTCTCCTCTCCTGCTGCCCTGCAGGCCACGGGGGGGGGCTGTCTTGCCTCAGCCACCGACCACCCCCCCCTTCTGTCTCTCGCCTGGTCCGACCCACGAAGAAGGCCGAAGCCAAAAGCGAGAATGGCGGCGCTTGCAAGTAGTCCCGCCACATGTCAAATTCCTGGATAGTTACAGGTAGTGCCGCCACATGTCGACGCCTGGACAATTCCAGGTAGTCCCGCCACATGTCAAGAGAAAAGGGGGGGCTGTCTTGCCTCAGCCGCCGACCCCCCCCCCATCTTCCATAGCCAGCACGGCCGATATCGAAGCGACGGAGCCGAGGAACGGCGCGGGGTCGCTGGAAGGGGGAGGTGACGCGAACGAGCCTCCCCCACCTCCCTCCAGGTGGAGGCTTCCAGCGACACCCCAATGCTCTTACTTAAAGAGGGTCAACATCATAAAGCGGTCCTCTGCCCAGGACGGGCACACGTTCCATGCCTTCTCCCCTCAACCTTGAAGATTCTATAAGAGCCGGGGGGCCCCGATCCCTCCGCATGGGTGCCCCCGCCCCCTTCACTGGGAAACACGACACCGGTGCAACTCCTGCCGGCACCAGCCTCGGATTGGAAATGGCTAAAATGAAGCCACGGCACGGACTTGTTCAGTTCCGGAGGAACGCCAGGATGACCCGGTAGGAAAATTGTTGCCGCCCTTTCCACTCTTTGACTCATGGTCCATATTTGATAAACTGTTAACCACATAGCACAAGACTTTTTGAACTACCAACGGAAAGTTCTGGGCCAACCACGCGAGACTAGAGACTTTCTGACTGTGCTGGAACTTGCCTGACCCCACCTAAAATGGCGCCGCCACAAAATGAAACGTATTTGAATAGACTTTGTCGCACCCTGATTGCGCAGCTTGTTGTCCCGAGATCTATGTGCAGTTTTTGGATAATAAAAGTAGATATGAAGGGCGTTGAGTATGTGCTTGAATAATGAATTGACTTAGGGTGGGTACTGACTATGATTTGGAAAATGAATTGGTGTAATTTAGATAAAGAATGAGTATTGGATAATGAATTTTTGAATTAATTAAAAATTAATTCTTGACATGCATCATACTTGCTCTGTAAGGAAATTTTAATGCGATCTTATTTGCACTGCTGCACTTTATGCAATGAACTGCCACCAATTTCGTTTATTAAAAGTATTTTGAAGAAGAAAGCATGGTCGTAGCAGTTGCATTAATGAGTTTTGGATGCCTTACTACTGTGAGCGAAGAGTAAAGTATGATGAAGGATGTAGATCAAAAGGGATCAGATATTTAGCAGCTACCTTATGTGCCACAAGCAGCCGGAAAAATGTTTCAGATACTCTTAAAATGACACCACCGAAAATGCCACCTGACCGCCACCCCTGCACCCGATAAAGAGGGTTACGACCAAGTGGCTCATGTAGATACTCAGATCGTCAATGATTATCTGTCTGACACCACTGGTCCCTCTGGGCTTAAAACGCCGAGATGACAAGGGAATGCAGTACGAGGAGATAGGGCGAGTATATGGTAGGTAAAAACATTTTCGAACTACTGCATGATGATGTGCTTTGAATGCTGCCCCCCCCACCCCTTCTTTTCCTCCCTTCTGCAGGTCACGTCAGAACGTCGGCTAAAGTGTGGAAGAGCGACGGTTGGACCACCGGCGAAAAAGGGAAAGAAGGAATATGTGTTTAGTCGTTGTAACGATAGGTTTTTAAAGGACGTAGACTTAACATGACTGTTCCTCCTTAGGACATAGCGACTGAGAGGATGGACTGACATAGAAACTGGACAGGTACTGAATGACGAAAAATTGACTGGAAATGACGTGTTAAATAATGTAACTGGACGTTTGACTAGGTAGGGAAAGGACCAAGAAAAATTATACGGGTAAGGGTTGCCACGGCACCGCTCGTCTAGGAAGTTAGAACTGTTGCTGATGTTCAAAATGCACTACCCCCTTTCTCACACTCTTATAGATATAGCCAAGCTGTCCGACTGTTCTCCCGATCAATACTTGCCGTTGCCTCAGCCTGGAGAACTTCCCACCAAAGGAAGGAACTGAAAATGGCTTAAGATCCAACCATGGGTAACTAGCACGGCCAGGGTAATTACTGATCGACCAGCCGAGGTGTGAGTATTGGTACATGGGAACGCTCGCAGGCGTGACAAGCGAGAAGGGAAAGGGGGGAAGGGTAGAAAGAGCTAAGCGCATAGATAAAATAGGATAGTAGAGATACGTAGGATATACATATAAAAAACTGATCTTGTAGGCTAACAATTGTTTCCTGTCTTGTCATGAATGTCTTGTATATGTGTAAAACATGTGCCGTCTCCCCTGTCCGAGTTTGTGTGTGTGTAATGTACGAATTTATGTCTTCCCTCTGTCTGTATCTGCGTGTTACCTGACCTTTGCTGTTCCGTGTTGTGAGCGCACTAAATGACCTATTTTTGTACACGTCTCTCTCTCTCTCTCTCTCTCTCTCTCTCTCTCTCTCTCTCTCTCTCTCTCTCTCTCTCTCTCTCTCTCTCTCTCCCTACATGTCATACGTGTACCGAATGGCTCGTTTAGATTGCAGACGACTCTCACTCTCTATGAGAGTCTCCCTATTTTCTCTCCCTCTTTGGTAAAATTGTGCCCCACCGGCACCAGTCTGATTTGATACATATTGAACGCGAAGGTGTTCAGCGAAATTGACCGAAACTAAAATGATTGTATCTCGCCATATTACTGCCTCTCCTTTCTGCAAAATGAATGAACTTGAATTGGCTGAAAAAGGAAAGGACAGGTAAGACGACTAAAGTCCCCCAAATCTGGCCATTTATAGGGGAACTGTATGTCAATGGCACCTTATGTCTGTTCTTCAGAGACGAACGCCAACGTCTAGATTGAACCCCCAACGCCCAGATTGCCCCACCCCCTTTTTTGCACCCAACCGCAAGCGCCCGAAGCATCCCCACCCCATTTTTTGATAAACCCCAATTGCTGTCCCGAATATAAACATGATGACCATGAGTAGCTGTTGACCCCCGAGAAGACCCTGTTTTGCCTGACTCTCGATAATGGCACCCCCGCCCTGTTCGAAAGGGTTAGCCAGTCCTGATGGGAAATGCTCTGTAATGCTGAATATGATGTAATGCACGGTTGATGGGAATATCATTTACCTCACTTGATTTATAAATAAGACGATGAATAGACCTGCCATGAACCCAGTAGGAAAACTGACACATGCACTGCTTGGTAATGGACCTCTGACTGTGACCAATGAGCGTATCTCCCAAATGCGTAGAATTGAGGGAGGAATTCACATGCGTAGATACCTTCTTTTGCCATTTCACTGAAATTTTGTCTTGTACCTATTCAAAGATTCACGACCACCGAAGGAGATGGGTCAGATGTGACGTACAGCCTGACTGCGGATCTTGGGACTCGTGTGACCTCGACCAAAGGTGGAGCCGCAGAGCAACAGGATACGGGACGAGACCGCAATTTCAACGTGGAAAATGAAAACGGTGGGCCGCCTCGAAGCCCCCGCCTGCTAACCCACGTGTGCCTGGAGTCTCCGTCCCCCTTCCTTGGGCCCGATGGGTGGGCCTGCCTGCTTGTTATCCTATGCTCCCTTGGTCCCTTTTGTGTGTCCCAGGAACTCTGACCCAACTCCGCCCCCTCACCTATTGACTATTTGAACGACACTCACCCTCTTTTCCACGTGACTTTTTGCCAAGGGAAAGAACTGCATTCCGCTGGGAATAGGGTGCTGCCATAGAACTATGGGTGCCGAGCATAAGGCGCCACCAACCGGATTGTTTAGGGAACAGGACTGTGGTCTAACAGCAGAGGACTGACCGCACCCTGCAACGCGTAAGGATAAGAACCGAGCTGGACCTATAGCTCCACCGCCGGTGCTCAACAGCGCCAACGAAAGTACTCGGACTAGAGCCTACCAGTGATGGCTCACTGACAAAAAAAAGACACTGGGACGAAGAAGTATTGTGTATTGAACTGAATTCCGCTCTCAACTGCCTGGTCAAAACTGTTCATTGGTCACATTTTTAAGTCAGAAAGATTCTCGCTATGTAGTGTGTCTAATTGCTAGGAACTCAGTGAAAATGCAATTTCCTAAGTACTGCATTCTGCCTATCATCTTAACTGTCTATGATCGCGCGCCAAATGTTAGTATCGACAAAATGCTAATTCTTCAATGATGCCTGTCTACCTGTAAACTCGTCAGTTGCAAAAATGATTGCTGTCATGTAAAAAGGGGCGACTGTGAAAGTTGAGGAAATTGATGTACATAGACAGCATTCATTCCCCTTCTTCTCCCACTCCTCTCCCTGTGAGCACCATGAATACCGTAAACTATTGACCGTATCACTCGGCCAGTAAGAGCCCCTACCCCTATGCTTATGTACAGCCAGTTTAGGCACCATGGCCTTTTTACCCATTGGGATCCCCGGCTTCCCTCCTGCGCGTATCTTAACCCCCCCCCCCCCTCTCTCATGCATAGACCATGAAACCCTCTCCCTCTGCGCGACCCTGCTGTGAAAGGCAACTCTCCTGCTTGACCCGCACAAAACCCCCCCCATTCCTTCTTGGAGTGGCATCCTTCGCCTTAGTTGACGTAGCCCTCCCCAGCCGCACCTGACTGCCCCCGCTCCCTCATGTACTGGTCATCAGATCTCTCTCTCTCTCTCCCTGTGACTCTGTCCCTGTGTCCACCCTGGCTACCCCTCCCTTCTCCTCACATGGGCAAGTCATAACCCCTCTTCTTCTTCTGCAAGGCCCTGTCCTTGAGAGTCACGGCCGCGCCTGACCAACACCTCCTTCCCTTCCATGAATGCCCCTCTGTTGACAAGCCTTCCTTCCGCGCTCGATTGTCCACGCGGCATGAATACCACTCCTTTGATGACCCCTTCCCCCGAGTCCGGCTGACCACACATGTCCGAGGCCATCGCCTGAGCCAGGAGATACCATTTACTGCCCTTATTGTATGAAGTCACTCCTCTTCAAAGGATCCTCTATTGGTCTTAGCCACCCCACCCCCCTGGGCTATGATCAGGCGTACACATCCTACGAAACACTCAGCTGCGTGATTGCCTCCCCTCTTATCAGCAGGTCAAGGGCCCCCATTGTGAATGTGTGTGGGGTAGGATCACCACGAGGATTATAGGGATGTCTTTCTTTTGCGTCATACAGTCCTGATTGTGTTATCGAGTGTTTTGTAAGGTATAAAAGCCAAGAGTCTCAGCTCACTTGTTAGAGCACCTCCCGAAAGACACTGTGTTTCGTGTCCGAAATGACTGGCTCTCCTCATGAGAAATAAACTCTGTTCTTGATTCCCGCTTCCAGTGCCCGTCTCTTTGTTTGGTAATTATTCAACATGGGAACTAAGAGGCGGTTTGCGCCAGCGACCTGGGCATCGATAGGATCACGGGCTCGTTTTCAACACTAAGGACAGAAACCAACTCCAAACGTCGCATGCCCCCTAACAATGAGTGCAGATCACTCCCTGGCTTCAGAACACCATATTGCCAGGCCTTGCTATCCCAGTGGGTCTCATTGAAAGAAAAGAAAAATACAACTCACAAAATGCACGTATTCCTGAATTGAAAGCACAAACTGGAAAGATAGGTCCTAGCCACAGGAGGCAATCTGGCAACCAAACACCGCTAAGGGCAATTCACTGCTGGGCAGAGGGCTTGCAACGTGCAGAGCAGACCACATGGGAAGGACCATCAACAAATGTCAGATGGACCCTATAGGCTGCTGCAGACCCCTTGTCAATTATGAACCCCTAAGCCTTTCGATCCCTCAAATCAGTTATGATACAAGTATATTAATTGACAACTCCAACTTTGCACCGTCTAATATTTATCTAATGATTGATAATAAAATTGAAAGGTCGTGGTCTCTTTTTATTTGTTATGGGAATCCACTACTTAAAAAAATTCTAATTTAAACAAAATGTATTTCTATTCACTGTCACATCTTACACACAACAGCATGCAGATTTTCGTCGGTGCTTAGAATAAATTGGGCAATAGGCTTGATTGGGATAATGCGCTTGCTGCATTAATAACATTGGTTACAAAAAATGGCACTCGGTAACTGTATGGAACAACAATACAGGTCAGAAAACTGAAAGCAACTCGATGACGTGCATGCAAAGCACACTACTAAATTGGGAGGTGACACCCGACAGTGGTAATAATGCTGTGCAGGGCTCTACTCCCCCTCCTCTCCCCCCTTCAGCTTTCTTTTCTGGTACAAATAAGGTGTGACAAGCAGTAAGAGTCACTCCACCTGTCAGCACATTTCTGTCAGCACATGTCCCACTTGCTGATGGATACGTGTCAGATTCTGAGTGCTGTGCTGTGGTTTTCATCATGTAAATGGCACTTTAAAACTGTAGCCCACAAGCTGATTTACACTAAACTATTAATGCATGCAAACAGTAACCTATCTCGACAACGGGCTTTCAATGGCCAATCCTGAAGTTGTAAGGTTAGAAGTACTGAATTGAAACATTACATTCGACGTGCCTGTCAACTCACAAAATACAAGCAATTTGTGGTTTGTGGTTGTGTAAGTTTTAAATGAACATCCTAGATTTTTAAGGTATTCATAAACCAACGCGAAAGTTTTTTTTTAATCCCACCACAATGACAGCTCCCATCAAACTTTTTTTTTGTTGTCAAAGATGTATTTTATTGAAAGAAAAGACAGAAAAAAAATCTTGCAACAATCTCGCACAACATCCCTCGCAGGGGGTTAAGCAAAGCAGGCGGGAGGAACTGAAAATTATGGGCAACCCCTCCATCGGGGCCACTAGGGCACTTAGGTTAAACAGTCACCATAGCTGTAGCCCAGAGGTGCGCACCAGTTAACAATCATAAGTCCATTAGGTCACTTCTAGTTCCGAAGAACTGCAACCGACATAAGTCCTCCTGGTCGAACAGCTGAGTGCCTCCCGCCACAGGCATGGTAGGAATGTCCCAACCAAACTATAACTAAAAAACTTCCCTCACCCACCCTCACCCCCCCTCCCGGTGGTGGCGTCCTTCGCATTCATACTCAACCTTGCACCAACATTCACACTTGGAAGAGATGTAGGCTCCGCAACGTAGGCGGGTATACCGCCGACGGTAATCCACTAGATAGGAACCGAACCAGCGGACCCCAACGAAAGGCAAAATTCTTAAAATCGCCTAGAAAAACCTCAGCCATGCGTTCCATGCTTAACAATCGCCACAATCTAGCATACCACAGAGAGATTGCTGGGGCCCCCTTCTTTTTCCATGCAGCCGCTAGGGAGGTCTTCGCCTCCCCAATGCACAACCAAAGGATTTTCTTATCCGCCTGGGTTTGAAGTTCCAGCAGAGGGTCTCGGAGTCCTAATAGTACATGTGCCATGGAGTCAGCCACGGGGTAGCCCAGGATGTCCTTAATGTGGGAAAGAATTTCCTCCCAGTAGGGGAGGATAGCTGGGCAATCCCACCAGATGTGGCGAAAGTCACCTAACTTGCCACAGCCCCACCAGCATCTGTCAGAAGTGCCGGGAAACACGTGATGCAGTTTAGCGGGGGTGAGATACCAGTCTATCATAGTCTTAAGATGGGCCTCACAAAGTTCAATAGAATGATTATGTTTTGCCAAGTCTCTCCACAATTGTGACCACTCAATATCAGATATCCTGCGTTCCAACAATTCTTCCCAGAGGCCCATATATCGCGGTCTGGGGGAGGGCGCCGTGGACAAGAGGTGGCGGTATAGGAAGGAGATGACTCCCCGCATGCCAGTGGTCCGGGAAATGAAGGCCTCAAAGGGGGTAAGCGCTCTAGTGGCCGCGTCTCGAACAGCGGGGGAGAGCGCCCAGTGTAACAACTGCGGTACAAAAGCGGGTGGTGATGGACGGAGCATCTGAATCAATCAAACACTCACACCCAGTCAAAAGAACTGGGTTTAATCCATCACCGTTCTTTAGCCCACTCTCCCACCCCAGTTCAGACATGGCTATATGCAAATCAGTCTGACCCTGTGCCTCATGGGAACAGTCCAGCCCGAACTGCCAAGCCGTGTCTTCGCTGGACCGGAAACAAGCTTCTGAGGACCGGTTTCTGGCATTCCAGCCATCTTCAGCCCGGCTTGCTTGAATCCAGTGGCAAAGTGAGCAAGGGACTCACGTCTGAGCATACCCTACCACACTTATGGCCGCCAAAAGTGGTACAAAAGGGGGTCGTGATGGACGGAGCATCTGAATCAATCAAACACTCACACCCAGTCAAAAGATCTGGGTTTAATCCATCACCGTTCTTTAGCCCACTCTCCCACCCCAGTTCAGACATGGCTATATGCAAATCAGTCTGACCCTGTGCCTCATGGGAACAGTCCAGCCCGAACTGCCAAGCCGTGTCTTCCCTGGACCGGAAACAAGCTTCCGAGGACCGGTTTCTGGCATTCCAGCCGTCTTCAGCCCGGCTTGCTTGAATCCAGTGGCAAAGTGAGCAAGGGACTCACGTCTGAGCATACCCTGCCACACTTATGGCGGCCAAAAGCGGTACAAAAGGGGGTGGTGATGGACGGAGCATCTGAATCAATCAAACACTCACACCCAGTCAAAAGATCTGGGTTTAATCCATCACCGCTCTTTAGCCCACTCTCCCACCCCAGTTCAGACATGGTTATATGCAAATCAGTCTGACCCTGTGCCTCATGGGAACAGTCCAGCCCGAACTGCCAAGCCGTGTCTGGGCGTGATGGTATCGCTCCGTTGGTAGGACCTCATAGTCCCGTCAACAATTCTCAAATGTAAGCGGAGCCTCTCCATGGAACAAATGAGTAAGGGCGAAGCAACCCCCCTTTCTCCACTCATCAAAGGGCCCCTCCAGTAAGGCAGGAGGGAACGCCGGGTTGAAATGGATGGGCGTAAAAGGGGAGGGGAACGTTGTCCATCTCTCGTCCCCGGCGACCGAGTCCCACACCTTTAGGGTGATGCCGGTAGGAGTGCTAATATACGCATTTTTTAGGTCTGTCCCCCTTAGGCTTCCAAGCTAAGTCCCATATCGAACGTCCCGCCACACTCCTGTCCATATGCAGCCAGTGTTTTTCTGACAGAGGCTGAGACCATTCCACCATCACCCTGAGCTGCGCTGCTTTGTAATAGAGAAGCACATCCGGGAGGCCCCCCCCTCTCCCATCGGGCGCCTAAGAGCGGCAAAGGAAAAGCGAGCTCTTCCACCTTGCCAAATAAGTCGGAGCATAAGGGTTTTAACACAGCGGAAGAAGTCAGCATCCACGACTATGGGCAGCACCTGGAAGAGATAGAGCAACTTAGGAAGGAGTGTCATTTTGAGCGCGTGTATCCTCCCTAACCACGAGATGTACAGTGGTAGCCATCGCCTCAGATCTGAGCGAATACGCGCCAGCAGGGGAGGGAAATTGGCAGCATACAGCTTCCCTTCTGTGGGGGTGAGGTGGACTCCTAGATACAAAAGGGAAGAAAGGGTCCACGGCAAGGGAGACAGCGGGCGGAGGCGGCCTACTTCTGCCAGGGAGAGCGTTAGGTTAGAAATAACAGACTTGTCGTAGTTGACTTTAAAGCCCGCTACTGTCTCAAAACGCACCAGTTCGGTCTGAACATGAGGGAGGGAAGTCGCGGGGTCCGAAAGGGATAGAAGGACGTCATCCGTGAATAAAGCGATTTTATGCTGTTTGCCCGTGAAAGTGTCAAATTCAAGCCCGTTAGAGGGACTACAAATCCCAGAATGCTTGCTGCAGTCCTTTCTCTCTCTCCACTTGTTCTGTCCGTTTTCTATTTATTCTTCCTCAGCGCCTGCCGCGGTGCTTGTCACCTGTGTTTGATCGTACCTTCTTTTGGACTAAGCCTTCTGTGATTAAATGCACGTTTCTGTGGTTCGAAGTCTCAGGAGTTGGCCACTGGAGATTTATTATTTCCGATCGTTCATTTGGGGCGTGGACGCCGAGAGCAGCGGAAAGCCGCGCTGACACTGAGAGCCGCGCTGTGAGAGAAGCAGCGCCGGGGAGCCGCGCTGACACGGAGAGCCGCTGAAGAGCCGTGTGGTGAGCTGGGGGAGACACGTTGTGCTTTGGACTAGGATTACAGTATTCGGAGCTTGCTGCTCTAAACTCTTTAAATGTTCTCCCTTTACCGTCATTCAACAGTTGTGTATTCTAGCGGGTTGCTAGCAAAAGAAGAGTGTTTTGGAAACTCTTCTTGTTATTTTTGCAAGACTTGGTTATTTACATAGGTTTTTTTTGGCATTGGTACCTTGCTGAACATTTTTGGATTACTGGAGAGCTGTTGAGTGGCTCGGATACAGAACTCTGTTACATATTGTTTTTCAAGTCTGGACTTTAGAACATTCTAAAAGAACCTTGATTTTATTCTTTGGGATACCAGCCTCTGGCATTGCAGAAGATTACTTGAGAAGCCTCTAGCTTCTTTCTGGAGATAAGGGCAGATCCTTTCTTCTTTTCTTTTACTTTTACTTTATTTTTTCTATTTTGCCTTCTTTTTCCTATGCGAGAGTGGAAGCCTTATTGAGTAAGTGTAAGTCCTCCTATATCATACATAGAAAGGTAGAGTGTTGTAGGGCAAAGGGTAACTGTCTTGCTCTTGTATCCCTGTGCAGGTATCTACCTACAACCTCTACGTTTGGCGTTTCTCCTGCTGTCAAGTCCTGTAGATGGTTTCTGGCTGCCACTTCTTTATATTTTATTTATCCACTTTTCCCCTTCCCTGGGTAGGGTCCTATAGGCGAATGTTGGTCTTACGCTCGCCTGTGGTACCGTGTCTAGGGAGGAAGGAAGTTAGCTTCGGCATCGCTCCTGCTGTACCGGATATCAAGGTTAGTCAGTCTGGCTGAACATGACAGAGTGACAAGCCCACGTTCTACTACAGCCTGAGCGATGGAGACTGAGACTATTCTGTCATCTATGTTAGAAGCCCTTAACGCTTTACGGCTGGAGGTAGATGCAGTCAGAGGGGAAAATCATGAAATGAGAAAGGAGATGGGTACTCTACGTCAGGAAGTAGCGGGAATGGCACGAACTAGTCCTGCTGGTTCAAGAGGAGCCCATTACATTAGAGAAGCCACCTTGCCACCTCCGATGCACACTCAGAACCCCATTGTACAGGGAGGAGGGCAAGGCCCTTCTACCATTCAAGTAGTGCAACCAATTCAATTGCCTCTGGTGCCTCCAGAAAGGTTTTTGGGGGACCCTAAGAAATTTGGTACCTTCCTGGGTCAGTGTAGATTACATTTCTTGTGTAAACCTACTGTATTCCCTGATGACCACTCCAAAACAGCCTTTATGTTGTCCTATTTGGGGGGTAACGCAGCTAGTTGGTCGTTCCCGCTCATTGAAAGGAAGGATCCTGTATTGGATGACTTTGAGGGATTTTGTGAGGAGATGCGTAAACTTTTCAACCGTAAGGCACATATGCTGTCCTTAGACAGGGAATTGATTACTTTGAAACAAGGATCCCAAGACTTGTTGTCTTACATTACCAATTTTAACCGTCTTGTTGTTGAAACTGATTGGCCAACCAAAAAGAGGGTCTCCTTGTTTTATCAAGGATTGCGAGGAGAATTGAAGGACGTATTGGCACAGGTGGTTACCTTGCCCACCACCTGTGAAGAATTAATTGACCTCACTGTTCAGCTGGATCACCGACTACAAGAACGCAGAGGCGACAAACATCGGTATGACTTCCGATTTCCAACGGTAAAACCTAAAGCTGCTGCAGAAGGCGCTACAACCTCCGATACGCCTGAACCTATGCAAATCGGAGGGGTAAGAGTACCCTTAACCCCGGAAGAGCGCACCCGCAGACGCAACCAAAAACGCTGCATGTATTGTGGGAAATCCGGACACTTCATTAGAGAATGTAGAGCAAAGACCAAAGGTACACGTTCTCTTTCTGTGGTGGAGCATCCCCTCAACACGGCGGGAAACGAGAATGCTCAAGTGAGTCCCAGACCCCTTGCTTGAGCCCAGACACAGAGCAAGAGGTCTACCATGCCGTAGCCAATACAATGCAGCCGGCTGTACCCCACATGAATGTATGCGTTACTATACAATGGCCAGGTGGTCAACCTGTGATGGTACACGCAATGTTGGATAGTGGAGCAACGGGAAACTTCATCGACCTGCAATATGCCAAAAGACTTGGAATTCCTTGTATCCAAAAAGAGACCCCCGAAGCGGTGAAAGCGGTGGATGGGTCTGATCTAACTTCTGGGCCGGTGTGCTACCATACAAGTCAGTTGGTAATGCGAGTGGGACAAAATCATCATGAATATATTGCTTTTGATTTAATAGATGCCCCGCAGTTCAAACTAATATTGGGAATGCCCTGGTTAACTTTGCATGATCCTGTAGTTAAATGGGCTGCTCGTACTATCACCTTGAGTTCCGCGTACTGTACGGACCACTGTTCCCTCCCTTGTATCCATGAGACAATACAAGTGGAAACCCCAGCGAGCACTCTAGCAGGAGCAGGATTACATCTCAAAGTGAATGCCATCTCCTCTCTACCTGAGGTGTATAGCCAGTATCGAGACGTCTTTGATGAGAAAGAAGCTAGCAAACTACCCCCTCATCGGGATTATGATTGTGTGATCGAGTTAGAACCTGGGGCCAACATTCCATGTAGCAGAATATACGCTCTCACAGAGGCAGAAAATGTTTACCTTCAGGAGTATCTAAAGAAGCTCTTAGCCTCAGGTTTCATACGTCCCTCCACGTCTCCAGCCTCATCTCCTCTGTTCTTTATCCCGAAAAAAGAAGGGGGTTTGCGAACCTATATCGACTACCGAGCCATCAATAGGGTAACCAGAAAGAACAGGTACCCTCTTCCAGTGCTATTGGATCAGCTGAAGGATGCGACGATATTTACTAAACTTGATCTGCGGGGGCATACCATTTGGTGCGGGTTCGTCGCGGAGACGAATGGAAGACTGCTTTCCGCACTAAATATGGGCTCTACGAATATCAGGTGATGCCCTTTGGCTTGTGCAATGCCCCGGCGGCGTTTCAATTTTTCATGGATGAGGTGCTAAGGGGTTTATTGGATGTGTCATGCATAGTTTATATCGACGACATCCTCATCTACTCTGCCACGCAGGAAGATCACGTTAAGCATGTGATGGAAGTATTGGAATGACTACAAAGGCACAAATTATATGCCAAATTAGAGAAATGTCTTTTCCATACCACTGAAGTGGAATTCCTTGGATACATCATCGGTCCTAAGGGATTACGAATGGATCACAAGAAGATTCAAGCCATTACACAATGGGAATCACCAGCTAGTGTAAAAGCGTTGCAGAGCTTCATTGGTTTTGCTAACTTTTATCGTCGATTCATACAAGGATTTTCAAGGATCATCCAGCCATTAACTCTTCTTTTGAAGAAAGGAGCTACGTTTAAGTGGACTGACGCTGCCGAGCAAGCTTTTCAAACCATGAAAACATGTTTCATTTCTGCACCCATCTTACGCCATCCAGACGCCAGTCAGCCATTAGTGTTGGAGACGGATGCATCACATTTTGCTATTGGAGGTGTATTATCACAACGGAATCCGGATACAGGTCAGCTACACCCAGTAGCCTATTTCTCCAGAAAACTGTCTTCTAGTGAGGTTAATTACAGCATAACCGATAAGGAGTTGTTGGCTATCAAGCGAGCTTGTGAAGAATAGAGACATCATTTGTTGGGGGCAAGACACACCGTGGAAATCTTTACCGATCATCGAAACCTCCTCTTCTTAAAGAGTGCAAAGGCTTTAACACCTCGCCAATTGCGATGGTCGTTGTTTTTCTCTGATTTTGACTTTGTAATTAAGTACCGTCCTGGCCCTCAAAATGGCAAGGCGGATGCCTTATCAAGACCAGAATCTGTGCTAAAGGACCAGTCTTCAGGGATGGAGGATCCCCCCTTTCTTCTACACAGAGCGTCCTTCAATCAGTCAGTAGCAGTGATTGCCGGTCCTGCGGATTTCCTGAAACTAGTCGAGGAGAAAAGCAACCTCTTAGATGTACAAGCCTGGTTAGCCAAAGAACCACTGCAGAGGCAGAAGAAAGACAAACTCCTCTTCAGAAACAATCAGTTGTTCCTTCCAGACCATGAAGTACAAAGCTTGGTCCTCCAATGGACCCATGATTCATCTTTGAGTGGACATCCAGGGATGCTCAAGACCTTCCAGACTACCTCCAGGTACTTTTGGTGGGAAACAATGCGGAAAGACATTGAAGAATACGTTACCAAGTGTCCCATATGTATTCAGGCTAAAACACAGCATCAAAGAAGTACTGGATTGTTGCGTCCTATACCGATTCCTCCCTATCCATGGCATACAGTTTCAATGGACTTCATAGTAGAAATGCCTATCAGTTTCGGCAACAACACCATTCTAGTGGTGGCAGACCATCTCACCAAAATGGGTCATTTTATTGCACTACCTAAGTTACCCACCTCAGGCGAACTAGCTATAGTCTTTCTACAGAATGTAGTACGGTTGCATGGACTTCCTTCTGTTCTTATGACGGATAGAGGAACTCAGTTCACTTCAAAATTCTGGAAGGCCTTGTGTGAAGTGATGAGAATTGATGCTAGGCTATCAACAAGTTATCATCCGCAGACGGATGGTAAAACAGAAAGACTGAATCAGACGCTAGAGCAGTATTTAAGATGCTTTACACTTCAACAGGAGGAAGAGTGGAGAACGTTGTTGTGGATGGCTGAGTTTGCCTACAAAAACACGACTCATTCTTCGTTAGGATGCTCTCCTTTCTTTTGTCTTACTGGGTATCACCCTAATTCATTACCATTTGATCAGTTATGCCCCTCCTCTCATCCCTCCAAACAACAACATCATGCCCACCTTCAATCTGTTTTGCAGTCTGCCAAAGAGCAGTTGGAGGCAGCCAGAAACCGTGACAAAACACAGGCGGACAGAAAGAGAACCCCAGAACCATGCTATTTAGTGGGAGACAAGGTGTGGTTGAGTACCAAATACTTGCGGTTGAAGGGCAACACGCGTTTGCAACCTAAGTTTGTGGGTCCTTATCCCATTGTTGCTGTGATTAATCCAGTAGCCATGAAATTGAAGCTTCCTTCGTCCTGGCACATTCATCCCGTTTTTCATGTGTCTTTGCTGAAACCATACATTCAAGGGACGAGAGCCGTAGCCAGACCCCAGCCTTTGACAGTGGAAGGGAACACTGAGTACGAAGTCAAGGCAGTGCTGGATTCCAGGAGGGTGAGGGGGGCCTTGCAATATCTGATAGATTGGAAGGGGTATGGACCTGAGGAGCGCTCCTGGGAACCTCTTGGTAACTTGCACTGTCCTGGGTTGTTGAGGCGTTTCCACACTAGATTCCCTATGAAGCCTGGTGGATCGCTGAGACGTCGGTCATTGAGAGGGGGTTCTGTCACGATTCAAGCCCGTTAGAGGGACTACAAATCCCAGAATGCTTGCTGCAGTCCTTTCTCTCTCTCCACTTGTTCTGTCCGTTTTCTATTTATTCTTCCTCAGCGCCTGCCGCGGTGCTTGTCACCTGTGTTTGATCGTACCTTCTTTTGGACTAAGCCTTCTGTGATTAAATGCACGTTTCTGTGGTTCGAAGTCTCAGGAGTTGGCCACTGGAGATTTATTATTTCCGATCGTTCATTTGGGCGTGGACGCCGAGAGCAGCGGAAAGCCGCGCTGACACTGAGAGCCGCACTGTGAGAGAAGCAGCGCCGGGGAGCCGCGCTGACACGGAGAGCCGCGCTGGAGCTGTGAGAGAAGCAGCGCCGGGGAGCCGCGCTGACACGGAGAGCCGCTGAAGGGCCGTGTGGTGAGCTGGGGGAGACACGTTGTGCTTTGGACTAGGATTACAGTATTCGGAGCTTGCTGCTCTAAACTCTTTAAATGTTCTCCCTTTGCCGTCATTCAACAGTTGTGTATTCTAGCGGGTTGCTAGCAAAAGAAGAGTGTTTTGGAAACTCTTCTTGTTATTTTTGCAAGACTTGGTTATTTACATAGGTTTTTTTTGGCATTGGTACCTTGCTGAACATTTTTGGATTTCTGGAGAGCTGTTGAGTGGCTCGGATACAGAACTCTGTTACATATTGTTTTTCAAGTCTGAACTTTAGAACATTCTAAAAGAACCTTGATCTTATTCTTTGGGATACCAGCCTCTGGCATTGCAGAAGATTACTTGAGAAGCCTCTAGCTTCTTTCTGGATATAAGGGTTTGGGCAGATCCTTTCTTCTTTTCTTTTACTTTATTTTTCCTATTTTGCCTTCTTTTTCCTATGCGAGAGTGGAAGCCTTATTGAGTAAGTGTAAGTCCTCCTATATCATACATAGAAAGGTAGAGTGTTGTAGGGCAAAGGGTAACTGTCTTGCTCTTGTATCCCTGTGCAGGTATCTACCTACAACCTCTACGTTTGGCGTTTCTCCTGCTGTCAAGTCCTGTAGATGGTTTCTGGCTGCCACTTTATATTTTATTTATCCACTTTTCCCCTTCCCTGGGTAGGGTCCTATAGGCGAGTGTTGGTCTTACGCTCGCCTGTGGTACCGTGTCTAGGGAGGAAGGAAGTTAGCTTCGGCATCGCTCCTGCTGTACCGGATATCAAGGTTAGTCAGTCTGGCTGAACATGACAGAAAGGCAGGCCCCTGATGTCTGGGTGCTCCCGCACCGCGATCGCCAGCGGCTCTATACTCAGGGCGAAGAGCAGGGGAGAGAGTGGGCACCCCTGTCTCGCGCCACGGGAGTGTGAAAAGAAGGTCGACAGGTGGCCGTTGACCGAGACCCTGGAACAAGGGCAACTGTAATTCGCTCCCACCATAGATAGGAATCTGGGTGAGAAGCCAAAGGCCGCTAGGCAGGGTCTGGAACAGAAATCCCCAGTCCACCCGATCAAAGCCTTTCTCCACGTCCAATCCCACCAGGACCGCAGGGATATGGAAGCGAGTAGCCTTCTCAATGAGGTGGACTACTAGGCGAGTGTTATCGTGTGTCTGACGCCCCTTTATGAAACCGGATTGGTCGGGGTGGATGATAGCGGGCATGAGGTCCTGTATCCGGGACGCCAATATAGCCGAATATAGCTTGGCATCTATATTCAGCAGGGCTATAGGCCTATATGAGGCACATCTGGTGGGATCCTTCTCTGGCTTGGGGATGATCGAGATAACCGCCTCCGCCATGGAGCCCGTGGTCGTACCCGATTCTGCCATAGCGTTAAAGAGGAGCACTAGAGAATCGCACACCTCCGCCGCTAAGGTCCGGTAAAACAGTGCCGTGTAGCCGTCCGCCCCAGGTGCCTTGTTGGGTTTCAAATTCTTAATCGCCGTCAGAACCTCCTCCCTAGTGAAGGGAGCCTCAAGCAGCTCATTCCACTCGGGGAAGACGCAAGGGAGCGGGAGCTCATTAAGATAAGCACGTTGGGCCTCTGGGTCCAGGGCGTACTTTTGGCGCGTATTCGCTCAGATCTGAGGCGATGGCTACCACTGTACATCTCGTGGTTAGGGAGGATACACGCGCTCAAAATGACACTCCTTCCTAAGTTGCTCTATCTCTTCCAGGTGCTGCCCATAGTCGTGGATGCTGACTTCTTCCGCTGTGTTAAAACCCTTATGCTCCGATTTATTTGGCAAGTTGGAAGAGCTCGCTTTTCCTTTGCCGCTCTTAGGCGCCCGAGGGGAGAGGGGGGGTCCTCCCGGACGTGCTTCTCTATTACAAAGCAGCGCAGCTCAGGGTGATGGTGGAATGGTCTCAGCCTCTGTCAGAAAAACACTGGCTGCATATGGACAGGAGTGTGGCGGGACGTTCGATATGCGACTTAGCTTGGAAGCCTAAGGGGGACAGACCTAAAAAATGCGTATATTAGCACTCCCACCGGCACCACCCTAAAGGTGTGGGACTCGGTCGCCAGGGACGAGAGATGGACAACGTTCCCTTCCCCTTTTACGCCCATCCATTTCAACCCGGCGTTCCCTCCTGCCTTACTGGAGGGGCCCTTTGATGGGTGGAGAAAGGGGGGTTGCTTCGCCCTTACTCATTTGTTCCATGGAGAGGCTCCGCTTACATTTGAGAATTGTTGACGGGACTATGAGGTCCTACCAACGGAGCGATACCATCACGCCCAGACACGGCTTGGCAGTTCGGGCTGGACTGTTCCCATGAGGCACAGGGTCAGACTGATTTGCATATAACCATGTCTAAACTGGGGTGGGAGAGTGGGCTAAAGAACGGTGATGTATTAAACCCAGATCTTTTGACTGGGTGTGAGTGTTTGATTGATTCAGATGCTCCGTCCATCACCACACCCTTTTGTACCGCTTTTGGCCGCCATAAGTGTGGCAGGGTATGCTCAGACGTGAGTCCCTTTCTCACTTTGCCACTGGATTCAAGCGAGTATAGTGCCGCATAAAACTCCCCAAAGAAATGAAATGAAATGAAAATAAATTTGTTAAGCGCGGTTGCTGCCCACGGGCGTCCAAGTTCTGCCTTGTCCTCGTCGCGATGCTTCAGTTCCCCCCCGGAATCCTGGATGCTTTCGATGTATTCCTTCTGTCGCTTGGCCCTCAACTGACGCGCTAGGTGCTTCCCGATCTTGTTACCCTGCGAATAAGAGAGTCGGCGTAGTTTAAGGAGAGTGAATTCCGCTCTGTTGCTATAGTGGTTTCTGAGCATACCCCGGACTGCCGTCAACGCGCGGAACGTTTGTCTGGTGGGGTTTTGTTTATGAGTCTGCTCCAAATGGCCCAACTCCTCCTCCAATCCTTCCCTCTCCTCGCGCCGCAGCCTATTAAGGGCTGCGTTGAGAGCCAAGCAACTACTTCTGAACGATGCCTTAAAGGCATCCCAGGTGACAAAGATCAAGGTGTCCTCTACTGGATTAAGGTAAAAAAAAGTCTCAGATTGCTACCCGTAGTGCCTTACAGGAGGTATCGTCTCTAACCAGTGAGGCTGGGAAATACCACTTGCGTGTTCCAGAAGAGTCCGGGCCCAGTGTACACAGAGGGCCATCAGACTGTGATCGGAGACTGACAGGGGGAAAATCGTAGCACCACGTAGGGAACCCTGAAGGGACTGGCTCAGGAATCCATAATCTAGGCGGGAATAAGTATGGTGGACATGGGAATAATAGGTGTAGTCCTTCACAAGGGGATGCAAGGCGCGCCACCCATCGAACAGTCCCAGGTCTGCAAATCGCCTATGTGTCTCAGTTGAAAAGACCCCAGCTTCAGCCCTCTGAGGGCGAGAGCAGTCCAGAGCACGATCCCACACCAGATTGAAATCCCCTAGCACAAAGAGTGCCCCCTCAACAAAGTCCTCCACAGTAGTCAGCAGGTCCTGGAGGAACCTATTCTGTCCCACATTGGGTGCGTACAGTACCAGAAAAGTGCATAGCTTGCCGCAGAGCATACCCTTGACCAAGACCCACTGACCCTCCTTATCGCTTCGAACCCCCATTGGTTGAAACCGCATCGCTGAGCTGAACATAAGGGCCACCCCTCTGTGCTTAGTGAGGGCAGAGGACCTATATATAAGCGGGTAATGTCTATGCTTGAGGCGGGTTTCATCCTTCCTCGCCAGATGTGTCTCCTGGAGACCCACCACATCCATGCTATGGTCTATGATGTATTTCCACACTTTTTGCCGTTTTTGAGGGGAGTTTAACCCCTTAACATTCCACGTACCCACAGTAATCGGCATCACAGATAGAAACCCTCATTCAGGTCAGCATCCCCCCATTCCATGACCAGTAAATACCACTTCATCCAACAGCCCTGGCCTCCCAGCAGACCCAGCCCTCTCTCAGGACCTGCCAACGGGCCCCCCATTCTCCGGGAACAGTGCCCGCCTCCCTAGCGCACCACCTCCCATGCAACCCCACAACTCCAAGCATCCAGCCAGGTCTCGGGACAGCGTGCCCACCCTCCCGGGGAGAAGCAACCCCTCCCAGAATGAAGCGCAGGTTCCACAACATATCGCCACGCACACTCACGCCACCACCAACCCACCCCTCCGCCTCCCCCCCAAACTCCCCCCACCCCACCTCCCCCGCCCCCCTCCACAGGACCGGAGAGCCTCAACAGGAGTGCCTCTCCCGCCCGCAACTGCAAAGGCCCCAAGGGGGCTAGAGAAAAAAAACAAAAAAGAGAAAAATAAAGAACCACCATAGGGGTGTTCACAGGACACCCTGAGGAACGGCGGGTGAGGATCAAGTCAGTGAACCACACGTTCCCTGGACCGGGTCATCTTCCCCAAACGTACATAGTTCCCACAGTACCTGAGCGGAGGGAGGCGGTCCCCCCGCCGCCAAACAGCCTTCCCTTCTTGATCACGCTGTCTCCGAACTTTCTGGAGATGGCGACACAGTTGCGCTCGCCACAGGAGCCACAGCTCCGTTTCTCTCCTGTTGGCTGGCCGAGCGATCCGGCCTATTCTGCGTCGCTGGGCGCCCAACTCTCTGCCAAGAGGAAGAACGCCGCCTTTGTCGCGTTGGTGATTGCCCATCACTCGGGAAGGGGGCCGTGTCGTCCATGCCCAGAAGCTCTCTGGCAGCCTGCAAGGAGCGGACCTGGACCACCCTGTTCTGTCACCTGAAGATGAGGCGGAAGGGATGACCCCAAGACTATGCCACACCACTCTCCCGCAGGAATGATGTCCCCGGTTTGAAGTTGCGTCTCTTTTGTAGAGTCGAAGCAGCCAAATCCTGGAAGAGCTGGGGGCGGTGATCTCTTTTTTTTTTTTTTTGAGTTTATTGAAGTATAAAGGAGTAAAGACAGAAAATGAAGAAACAATCATGAATTATAAAAAACAAGAAATATCTCTTACAGAAGAGTAAATCAGATTGATGAAACAATACAGAAAAATATAGTAAACAATAATGCTTATGAAAACAGAAGAAATGAGGTCATAACCTGTAAAATAAGGTAAATAAATGGTATGAAAAAACATTAAATGCAATTAAGAAAATGTAATCACGGTGGTTTTTGAACCTCAGCAGTGCGAACTTGAGAAGCAGGTGGGATTGTAACAACTCTGGATAAATACTCATTAAGGGGAAGCCATAAAAGATCACGTTTGATTGCAAGGGAAATGGGGGAAACAAAATTAGTATCTAGACGGTGGTTAAAACAGACTGCATTCCACCAAGCACTAAATGAAACGTCATTAGCTTGTTTCCAATGAGATGTAATATGGTGTAAGGCAATGGCTATCAAAAGGTCAATTAATTTATAGTTTTGGGAGGAATTGGTAAAAATAGGGGAAAGGGAACCTAGAAAAATGTTAACAATGGAGAAGGAAAAATGAAAATTGAAAATCTTTTTAAACTGGGACCAAACCAATTGCCAAAAACGAAAAATGGGAGGACAATCGAACAACATATCCTTCAAATCAGCTGAGGAGCAGGGACAGGACCAGCAAGTGGAAGGAGTGTCTGAGGAGAACGATGACAAAAGTAGTGGAGTAAATAATGTGCGATTATAAACAAAAAATACGGTTTGAGTAGTGTTAGCAGCTCTGGAGGTACTATGGATTTTTGACCAAATTCTATCCCACAAAGTGAAAGACCAAACCTGAGAAAAATCTTTTTCCCAAGCCAACTCAACCTTGGATTTGATGCGATCAGTAGAAGATTGCATTGATTTATAGAGAAAAGAAGCAGAGGGTGAGTGGTCGAGCGCATTGGACACAGGAAGATATGCAATAGGGATAGAATTCGTAGTAGGGAGGGAAGAGAGATATTGGGTAAGAGAGGGAAGAAGTGATATATATTGTGTACGAGAAGAGGAGGGTAACAAAAATTGGTGTTGGAGATCCTGAAAAGGAAGAGGTTGATTACCCGAAAGAAGTTGAGAGATCCATTTTAAGCCAAGAGAGTGCCAGGTTTTCCAATATAATGAACGATTACGGATTTTGAGGAGTTTATTATGCCAAATAGGTTGGATATGAGTGGAGGAAGCAGATGGGTAAGAGGATTGCAGGTATGGTTGAAGAAGAGAACGAGAACGGGAAATGATGGGGGGAGCGAAGGGACGTAACGTTAGAAGTGAAGGAAAGAACCTCGTTAAAATCAAAAGGATGAAGGAAGGAAGATTCTAACTTAAGCCAGAGAGGAGGATAAAATGGGAGGTCAGAAGAGAGCCAACGCAAAGCTTGCTTTAATGAAAAAGCATTATGATAAGATTTGAAACTAGGAAATTTAACCCCTCCTAGTGATTTATCTTTTTTTAAAGCAGAAAGAGCTGTTCGAGATTTTTTACCTTTCCACAAAAACTTGAGCAAAATAGAGTCTATCGACTTGAAGTAATAGTCTGGAATGTGAATGGGAATCATCGAGATGGAGTAAAGTACTAGAGGTGCCAACATCATTTTGATGGAATCAAGACGGCCCCACCATGAAAGGAAAAGAGGATTCCAGAGAGTAATTGCCACATTTAGTTTTGCCGAAAGTGAATCGAAATTAAACTTAAGAGTATCTGAGAGACGTGGAGCAAACCAAACACCCAAATATTTAATCTTAGAAGGTTGCCATGAGAAGCCAGAAGAATCAAAGAGATGTTTTTGACAAAGAGGATTTACGGGTAAAATTTCGCATTTATCAATATTAAGACGGTAACCAGAACCATTAGAAAAAAAGGAAACTTGATTTAAAAAGAAAGGTAAAGTGGATTGTGGATCAGAACAGTATAGTAAAATATCGTCAGCATAGACTGATAATTTAACTTGTTGTTGGGAGCCAAAAAGAAAACCAGAAATGTTTTCATCAAGTCTGATCTTTGTCAAAAAGGGTTCTAGAGCTAAAACAAACAGAAGAGGGGATAAGGGGCAACCTTGACGTACACCCCTTTGAAGGGGAAAATAATCAGATGCCATACCATTTGCAAAAATTGAAGCATGAGGGCTGGAGTAAAGTAAAGAAATAAGAGAAATAAATTTAGATGAAAAACCGATCCAACGTAGAGCTTGAAACATGAAGTCCCAACCTATTCTATCGAATGCCTTTTCGGCGTCAAGAGAGATGGCAGCCAAAGGATATGAAAGTGAGGGGGCTTTATCTGACGATAGACGACCTTTAACGAAACCTGATTGTTCTGGGCCAATAATTTCCGGTAATAGGGGGTCTAATCTGAAAGCTAAAATTTTGGTGAAAATGTTGTAATCTGTACTTACAAGGGAAATGGGGCGGAAATTTTTACACAAGGTGTGGTCTTTGTCTGGTTTGGGAATTAAACAAATTAGTGCTTCCTGAAAGGATCCCCGGGAAGATCCAGAGTCGACAAAAGATTGAAATAACAGGAGTAGTTTAGGAAGGAGAAGAGAGGAAAAATGATTGTAGAATTCAATAGTGAAACCGTCAGGACCAGGCGCCTTACCGTGACGTAGTTCAGAAACGGCGTGTGAAATTTCAGAGAGGGTGATATCCGAATCAAGTGAGTGAAAATCAACATGAGAAGAGAGAGGGGAAGGGATGTCTTGAAAATAAGTAAGAAGATCAGTGGGGTCAGGACAGGATTCAGGAGTATATAAATTTTGATAGAAGGAAATAAATTCATTTAATATATCTTTATCTTTAAACAAAGATATTCCAGCTGGGCCTTGTAGAGATTCAATCTTTGTCCTTTCTTTTCGTATTTTAAGATAGTTAGCTAGTAATTTACCCATTTTGTTCTGTCCTCCGTAATATCGAGAGTTGCATTTAAGTAAAGAATTAGAGGCAGCATTTGTGGTAAATTTATTAAAATAAAATTTGGCTGAAATGAGCTCGCGAAGGGAGTTTTCAGAACCAGAATTATAATAAGCATATTCTAACTTCTTAATTTTATCCAAAAGTTGAGTTGACTTAGAAATCGACTTCTTTTTCTTTTGAGAGACATAGTTAATGACAAAACCCCTAACAGCTGCTTTAAAAGAATCCAATACCATTACAAAGGAAGAGTCAGGGAGATGATTAAGTGTAAAAAATTCAGTGGCAAAAGCAGTGAATTGGGTACAAAAATCAGATTCAAGGAGTAAAGAATTATTAAATCTCCAACGTCCGGAGTGAGGAGAAAAGGGGATAAGGTCAATATCGACAAAAACGGGAGCGTGATCTGAAATTAAAATAGAACCAATGTCTGAGTGAAAGACAAGTTGAGCTAAGGATTTGCTAAGGAAAAGGTAATCAATACGAGATTGGGAGTGGTGAGTAGGGGAATAAAAAGTGTATTCTCTAAGGTCGGGGTTACAAAGTCTCCAAATGTCTACTAATGCGTTATTTTGAATAGATGCAGTGAATTGAGAATGCATTTTGGAGGGAACAAATTTAACCTTAGAATTTCTGTCTAAAATGGGGTCTAGTACTTGATTGCAGTCACCGCCGAAAATAACATATTGTTCATCAAGCGTAACAAGTTTTTCAGAAATAGCAGGCCAAAACAATTTATCAACACCTGTAGGAGCATAAACATTAAAAATAACTATTGGTATCTTGTCTATGAGTAGATTTACAAGAACCCAACAACCATTAACATCACATTCTTGGGATATAACAGAAGCAGTTAACTTTTTATGACACAATATAACAGAACCATTTTTCTTACCTAAAGCAGGAGAGTGAAAAACATGACCCACCCAGCAACGTTTGAGTTTTAAAGCCTCCATTTCCGAAAGGTGGGATTCTTGGAGGAGGGCTACATCAGCTTTAAGCCTAGTCAAATGTGTCAGAACTCGTTGACGTTTAATGGGGTTATTTAACCCTTTAACGTTCCAAGTAATTACTCGGAATGTAAATCAAAAATAGAATGATACGGAAAAGTAGATAAAGTATAGAAAATGAGATGATGAAATAAGATAATGGTGGAGAAAATGGAGACAGAGTGTAGGAAAGAGAAATAAACAAAGAGAAAACAGAGAGAATGCAAGGAGAAAGAAGGAGAGAAAAGAGCGAAGAAAAGAGATATCAAAAGAGAAAGAGATAGTAGCAGAAAGAACATAGCAATATAAGAAGAACATAGAAACATACCAACAGATACAGAACGAAGAGTGGGGGTGACGACGCCAGAAGATGACGACATCAACAACGACACACACGCCACCGAACACCTGAGGAACCAGCGTAGGACTGAATTGGACGGATGGATAACACCGGGGTGAAGAAAAGGGGGGAGAGCATCTGCAAGAAAAAGAAAAATAAGAAGGATATTAGAGAGAAGTACAAAATACAAAATACTAGGGCATGACAGAAGCAGCAGAGAAGGAAGAACAATAAAATGGCACAATAGGATAACGTAAAAGCAAATAGCTCAGTCAAGCGTAATTAAACAGCTCTAGCAGTATCCATGACGTCGGCTCCTTGCTGGCGAAGAAATTCTTGAAGGACAAGTGGGTCATCAAATGTAGTAGTCTTGTCTTTATAGGTCACCTTGAAGAGACATGGGTGAAGCAATGGAACGGGCACACAGAGTGCCGGCGAGGCCGCCGCAACAGGGCCGCGCCCGCGACCGGTGGTGGCGCGTTTGCCGCACTTTCGGGACAGAGACCTCATCCTCAATGCCGCCAGGCACAACGGCCCTTATCAGGTGGAGAATAGCCAGGTGAACATTTTCCCGGACTACACATATGAGACCCAGCGCAAACGGGCTTCTTTCCTGGCGATCAAGCGCGAACTCCGGAGCGAGGGCATCCAATATTCGCTCCTTTTTCCTGCAAGGCTCCGCATTATCATTGATGACAAAACCCAGTTCTTCGATTCCCCGGAGGAAGTCTGCAACTGGCTCGAACTCTATAGGGCTGGCAAAGATGGTTTCGGCTCGTCGTCTCAGCTGGCTGTGGAACCTGGGCAACAACGTCGTTACAAAAGGCTTCGCAGCCGCCGCGGCAAGCCAGGCAGGCCTTCGACTGTGGAGACATTGGCGGAGCGGCGGGGAGTGCTGGAGATGGTGTCTACTCTATCTGGTTCACAAAGTGGCCCCATTATCGAGGAATCGGAACCTGGAGGCGAGGGGGCACAAACAGACACGGAGGAATCAGAGACCGATAGTGTCCACTTGCCGGTGGTTACTCCAGACTGGGCTGAGGGCATGCTGGATGGACAGGGTTGACTGGGTGAGCTACTTCCATTTGGGTGGGGGTTTGAGGCGGATGTGGTAGGGAAAGCGATTGATTGTAGACTCCGGTGGAGGGGGGGGGGCCCGATCGAGCTGTAGCTTTTTATTTTGGGCTCAATTTAGTCTCGGCAGTCCGAGAATCGAGGGCCCATTACCGGCGCCCAGCCCGCACCTAGCCCTTAAGGCCTTCCTGCGGTTGCGAACGCAGGATTAGTCGGGGATTGTGGGATTGTTGGGGGTATGGTTTGGATGGGAACTAGATGGTACTATTTGGGTCCTGTTCTGGGGAGGGTGGGTAGGGGTTTGTTTCAAACGGGAGTTGTTTTTTTGTTGGGGAAAATGGCCGCCATCAGTGTTGAATTGACTGTCGCTCGTTCTTTGTTGGGGCCTTGGTGGGGAAACCCGGAACGGACAGTATGGGACAATGGTTGATATTGCTAATGTGAAATGCATCACTTGGAATGTACGGGGGCTTCACACTATGTCTAGACGACACAAAGTTCATGCTTATCTGGTGCGTAGAGGGGTGCAGATAGCGCTGCTGCAGGAGACTCATCTCAACAAGGAGGAAGGGGCGGCGCTACAGCGTAGATGGAGAGGGCAGGTCTTCTATACCTCGTACTCAGCGTATGCAAGGGGGGCGCTACTATGGATCAGGGCTGGGGTTCCCTTTCAGGTTACGAAATCAGTGGTGGATCCGGAGGGTCGCTACGTGGCTCTCTCAGGCACGCTGGGGGGTAGGGACTTGAACATTTGCTGCATTTATGCGCCTAATGTGGACCAGCTTGCCTTCCTCTCCGGGTTATCGGGTTCGTTGGCCCACTTCTTCTCGGGAACCCTCCTACTCGGGGTGATTTTAATTCAGTAGTGGACGTAGAGGCCGACCGCTCGCACCCCCCCCCCCTCCCAGACTCCCCAGTTCGCCGGGTGGCAAAAGGGAGGAAGGAATGGCAGACGCACAGGGGGCTCACGGATATCTGGAGGGCACAGCACCCCGACACTAGAGACTACTCCTATTTCTCTGGCCTACATGAGTTGCACGTGCGACTGGATGGGTTTCTAGGATCGGTGGAGTTGGTATCCGCAGCGGTCCGCTCTGAATATTTGTCCAGGACCATCTCAGACCACAACCCCCTCTTGATGGACTTTCGTTGGTTTCCAGGGGTTCCTAATGTGCCCACCTGGAAAATGTGCCCGGAGATCTTAGAGGACATAGTCTTTAAGGCGGACCTGGAGGACAAAATCTTGGAGTATTTCGCGTCCAATGGGGGTACCGCGGGATCGAGAGCGTTAGAGTGGGACGCCTTTGAGGTGGTGATCAGGGGCTACTGCATTTCTAAAAAAGTGGGCATGCGGCGAGTCATCCTTGATGACTTGGCTGCGGCTGATCGGAAGCTCCGCGAGATGGAACTTCGCCGCCCCGGAAATCCTGAACTCCAGGAGCGCACGGCGGCGGCGAGAGAGACAGTTGGGGTCGGAAGTCGATCGGCTGCGCTGCTTCGACTATAAGGCCTACACTACTAGGTCGCTCACAGAGGGGGATAGGTCGGGCGCGTTATTAGCGTGGCTAGCCAATCCTACGCGCCGGACCTCTCTGACGACGTCCATGCGCACGGCGGAGGGGTCTGAGGTGCACACTCAGCCGGAGATTTTGGGCTGCTACCTGCGCTACTATGAACAACTGTACCGCAGTAGCTCTGCCAGGGACCCCGACCTGATTGACGAATACCTGCAACCCCTAGAGTTGCCAACGCTGGAGCCGGAAGTAGCGAAGGCTCTGGGCTCCGACATCGAACTAGGTGAAATTCGTAGTGCCATTAAAGGGATGGTGAGGAATAAGACCCCGGGCCTGGATGGTCTCCCGGTTGAATTCTACTCCGCCTACGCTGACCTCTTGGCGCCTCGGCTGTTGATAGTCTACAGAGAGGCGAAGCGGTTGGGTCGCCTCCCCGGCTCGATGTGTGAGGCCTTAGTGGTTCCCCTCCTCAAGCCTGGAAGAGAATCGACCGACCCGGCGTCCTACCGACCTTTATCAATGCTGACGGTCGATTATAAGATCCTGAGCAGCATATTCGAGGCTGCTGGGGCACATGCGCTCTTTGGTACACGAGGACCAGGCTGGATTCATTCCCAAGCGAAACACAACCATGAATATTCGCAGGCTGTTTCGCTTGCTGGGGGAACCGCACATAGAAGCCCCATGCCTGGTGGTTCTTTCGGTGGATTTGGAAAAGGCCTTTGATAGTCTGGAATGGGACTACCTGCGCAGAGCATTGCTGCGATTCGGTCTGGGAGAGGGCTTTGTCAGGTGGACCACGGTATTATATGCCTCGGCGTCGGCCAGGGTAAGGGCAGGCCCGCTGATCTCCTCACAATATCCGGTGGAGAGAGGCACGAGACAAGGTTGCTCACTATCCCCGCTACTCTTCGCGCTAGCGGTGGAGCCACTGGCGCTGTTGATCCGGTCCGAGGTCTACCTTAACGGTTTGCGGACACCATCTGGCCCGCATCATGTCTCGCTTTACGCTGATGATCTGTTGCTCTTCCTTGAGGACCCGGTTGCTGCCTTGAATGGGGCTGCGTCGGCGCTAACGGCTTTTGGGGAGGTCTCGGGCCTTCGGGTAAATTGGGCCAATACTTGTCTGTTCCCGGTTCGCAGGGGAACGCCCAGACCAGACATCAGTGGGGGAATTAGGTGGGAACCTAACTGTTTCAAGTACCTGGGGGTATACATATACCACGACCCAACTGACCTCCTGGATGGGAACATAGCCCGCTGTACTCGCGCGTTGCATGGTAGCATGGACTTTTGGGTTACCTTGCTGCTCTCGGTGGCAGGGCGGATCGCTCTGTTGAAAATGGTGGCACTCCCCCGGCTGCTCTACTACTTTCGAGCGCTGCCGATTTGGATCCCGCCGGCCACCTTTCGGCTATTGCGATCCATGGTGGTCGGATTCCTCTGGGGTTCGGGCCGCCGGAGAGTGGCCCTCAAGACCCTGATGAGGCCGAAATCTGAGGGTGGCCTTGCGGTGCCGGATTTTGAGAAATATTATTTGGCGGCGCAACTACAGACCTTCACCCAGGAGGTCGCGAGGGAGTTTCGTGGCCCGGAGGCCGGGAGGGGCACGGGGATGCCTAGGCATGTTATCTCCTTCATCACATTGCGACAACGTCTGGCCTTGCAGGACCTGACGCTCGAAGAAAAAAACCATTCGATTATGTTGGAATCGCGCCCACGCCCGGGGACAGTTGAGGTTACCATATGCACCTGAAATACCACTAGGAATGCTGACGGCCCTACCTCACGGGGGAGATTGGTCACGCCTGGGGCACTGGGAGGACGCGGGACTGCAGCTGGTGGGGGACCTATATGAGGACGGGGCGTTATTGCCCTTTCAAGAGATCATAGACCGCTTCGACGTTCCTAGAGGTGATTTCCTTTTGCACACAGCTCTGGTCCGAGCGATTCAGGCGCACTGGAAAAGCGGGCTGGAGGAACCGCCTACGTCCCCGGTGTGCCAGTATGTTATGATGTCCGCGGGGACGGTCAAAACGGTCACGTGCCTGTATAGCAGATTGGTTAACGAGGGGTTGACCCCCCTCACCACTTTACGAACCCGCTGGGAGGCAGACATAGGGAAGGAGATACCGGAGACGACCTGGTCACAACTCATGAGACGGGCCGGGAAGGGCGCACGTCATGCCCGCTTCCAACTGGTCCACTTCTACGTACTCCACAGGGCCTATTTGACCCCGGCGAAGATACAACAGTACTTTGCCGCGGATTCTGCAGAGTGCCCCAGGTGCCGTGCGCCTGAGGCTGACCTCCTCCATATGTTGTGGTCTTGCCCGGTGCTGTCTTCCTATTGGCTTGGAGTAGGAGACACCCTGAATAGGGTAATGGGGAGGTCCTTATCGGTCGACGCGGCGGTGGGGCTCCTACACTGGTTCCCGCATACCCCCAAGAATAAAATCTCAAGTAAATTTATTGATCTGGGGCTTCTCCTCGCTAAACGGGAGGTGACCAGGAATTGGAAGGCAAGTGTTGGTCCGACAGAGGTTAGGTGGCACAGCGAACTTTTGAAATGGGCGGCGGGGGAGAGCACTCTGCGATACCAATTGGCTAGGCGGAAGCACAACGAGAGAGCGCTGGAATCTGCACTAGAATGGGAGACGTTAGTGCAAGCCCTCAGGGATTATTGCGCTTCCAGCGATTCCGAGAGTGAAGATGCGGCACATCCCGAGTCCGGATAGGCAATTATACTTCAGATACCTATAGAATCCTCTGGGGGTTTTTCCCATAGGCTTTCCTACACGCACTACAATACACACTGATGGCGGGGTTGGGGGGGGGAACTAGTCGAATCATTGGGTTGTTGGGGGGGGTTTCTTTTTCCCTTTTTGTAGGATGATTTGGAAAAGCAGATGAAGACCTTTGGATCATCCGGACCAGCTTCGACCTTATATCAGATCCCCTTTGGTGTTCGCCGCCCGACCCTTGGGTTGTGGGCTGAATGGCTGTGTACACATGTCGTTTGCCAAAGGGGGATGGGATGTGTTCAATTTTTTCTGATTGTGCCTATATTGCTGGTCCGATATGTAATTTTGGCTAATTCCTGCAATAAAAATATATTTAAAAAAAAAAAAAAAATGGGTGAAGCAAACCGAACCTGGCATTTAGAGCTCGTAGTTGTGGTCTCAAGTCAAGGAACTGCTTTCGACGTTCCGCTGTTACTTTAGCCACATCCTGGGATAGATATAACCGATGGCCTTCCCACATAACTTGCTTTTTTAGCTTTTGCTGCTGAAAGAACCTGCAGGAGATCGGTATATTGTAGGAACAGCATAATGACACCACAGGGTTTGGTGGAAATTTTAGGACCAAGTCTATGCGCACGTTGTATGTTGAGTGAAGAGGATGGAGGAAGGTCTAAAATTTTCTGCAGAAAGGTCTGAAAAAATGCAGTTGGATTGGACCCCTCTGTGTGTTCAGGAAGTCTATAAATTCGTAGGTTATTTCTGCGATTACGATTTTCCAACTCCTCTGTCTGCCTCCTCAGGAGAGATACATCTTTTTCCAAAAGTGAAATTCTAGAGCAAGAGGTTTGGAAGGATTTCGTGGACTGTTCCACTAAAAGAACACGCGATTCGAGAGATGACCACTTGTCGTGAAGAAATTGCAATGTCTTAGTAGTCTCAGCCATAAAGGGTTTGAGCGCACGAATTTCCTCAAGAATGAGATCCATAGAGGCAGAATGTGATGAGGAGCCTGGGGAGGGTGGATCCTTTTTCAGGCGTTTCGTAGAGGCAGGTTGCAAAAGTTTACTTGAGGAAATTGTTTTTGGAATTGCCCCAGGAGCTAAGTCAAATGCGCCAACCAGGATTAGGAAAATTGAAGAAAAGAAGCAGAGTTATTTAAAATGACGTCTGTATTTCAATATGGAAAAAGGAGAAAACTGCGACTGGAGGCGCATTCCACAGTGATTTGGAGGATGATGAAAGAGGAGGCAGACAACAAATGCATTGTAGATAGGAAAGACAAGATATTTATGTAGAGATTTTCACTGGCAGTAAATCACGGCAAAAAAAAAATGGCGGCCGCAGCAAAAGCGGACCGCGTCACAACGAAGAACAGCGCATATCGCTGGTTTTAGTGGGTAAGGAGCAGAGCCATTTGCTCACCTCATGCTCCCCCAAGTAAATCAGGGCTTGCCAATAGTGGAAATCCGGTGAATGTGCTGGAATCCGCCGGTGTCGGTGCTCGGTTAGCGGAGCTCCGACGCTAAGCCGCCATCTTGTGCGGCGCTCAAGCCACGCCCCCCGGGGGGGGGGCGGGGATCTCTAAAATGCAAATCCGTGATACCTCTCGCTTTCTGAAGGATCCGTTCCACAAGTTGAACGTCATGAGTGCAAACCAATATGTCCGGAGGCGGGCCCCTGTGCCCCTCGGCAGTCCGACCCTGTGCACCCTGTCCATTCTGACTTCATGAAAGTCATCCTCCCCTAGGACCTGTAGAAAGAGTGCCTCTACGTAGCCGCGCAGTTCCCCCGCCTCTCCGCCCCATGGCACCGCGCGAATGCGAATGTTATTTCGGCGAGAGCGGTTCTCTAGGTCTTCTGCGTGCGACTGAAGATCCAAGTTCTGTTCTGTCAGCCTGATCACATCCTGCTGAAGCTGGTGCACATCCTCTGCTAGGCCCAGATCGTGTTCCTCCAACGTCGCGACTCTTTCTCCAATGCCGTCAACATCTCTCCTAACCTCCCTGAGATCGGAGGCAAGCTGTGACCGGAGCTCCGAGAGGTCCTCTTTGATGGCGGAGAAGAGTTCCAGCATGAAGGCTTTGGTGGCCGGTGCTTCATCGTCCCGCAGCCGGGGAGACAAGCTGGTGCTAGGGGACCCCGCCGCTTGCGTACCCTTTGGAGGCCCATCTTTGCCCAGCTTGTCCTTGCGATTCCGTTGAGCCATCCGAACTCGCCCGGCTCCTTCAGCACAACCACTGCCACCGGGGGGTGCACCCTCCAATAAGTTCCCCCCGAGGCAAGCGACCTCACCTCTGCTCTATAGGGGGCTCCGCTGCTGCCCGGGCCACTGCGACGACCCTCCACCTCCTCGAAGGACGATCCCTCCGCGCCGCCTTACGCTGCTATCAGCCCGAGGACACTCCAAGGTGCTTCTCCAGTCCGACCCGGGGGTGGACGCAGCCCAAGCCTCATCCCCTGCAAGGACTGCTGGCCTCTCCGACGTAGAGCAGTACACCCTTCTCTGCCCCGAGCTATTCAGGGGAGCTACGCTGCCTCTCAGGGCCCTCCTGATCTCCGGGGAGCCACGGCCCACCGCCAGCAGCCCGCCACCAAGGCCAGCACAGTCCGAAGGTACTGGCAGAGCACTGCCCGGCCCAGGGGGTCCCCCGCAGAGTCTAGTAGTCACCGCTGCAGGAATCAGGGCAGCAATCAGGGCAGAAAATTTCTCCACTTCGGCCGGGTCGGGCGTAGGCCCCTGATCCCCGGCCTTGAGTGCGGCAGGCGCCCGCCAGCCACCAGGCTTTCCCCGCTCACCATCGGCTCCTCCTCAGGCTACTATTGCCTGCGGGGCCGGGCCGCTCCTCGCGGAATTCCGGGCCGGCTCCTCCGCTGGCAGGCGTCTCCTCAATTGCGCGGCCGGACGTAGCCTCTCCGGCCGTGCCGCACGCAAGTCCCCGGCTCTGCTACGCAGCCGCGCCACAGGCCTCAGCGCCGTCTTCGGGGCCACCTCTTCACCACCGGAGCCGCGGAAAGCTTCGGAACTCCGACGGTGACTCCGGCGGCATCGCAGCAGCGCCCTGGGGTGATCAGCAAGGCTCGGGGAAGGCGCTAATCAAGGCTATGAAAATCACGGCGGCGGAGGGACAGAAAGCACGTCCTACTCCATCGCCATCTTGGACACGCCCCCCATCAAACTTTTTAATTGGGAGACAACATCCTGATACAGGAGCACGCTGGGTTTGGTTCTGGATTCGAATTCCAGGCTCGTCTTATAATACTGCATTCACCCACACAACGTTGCATGGTTAAAGGAAAACCTGGCATAACATGTATCCAGAAATACTGGAAAATTCTGAGTTGCAGCTCAGATCATGTAAAAATAAGCATTTCCCTGTCACATCAAGTTACCGAATAGGTGAGTAATAGCATATCTGATAAATACCAGTCTGCAGCTGTGTTTACAATTTGCAAGATTATCTCCTAGTGAGCCTTAATGTGTATCATTGTTGCCGATATATCTTCACATACCGGACACGTCTAGGGGCATATTATCAAGGGGGGCGAAATGAAATTATCACCGCTTTAGCGGCCGTTATCGGCCGCTAAACGGCGATAATTTCATCGCCCTATTAGCAAGCAGCCGCTAACATCAGTTACCAACAGCTTTTAGGCGATAGCGACCGGTTTGGGGCCCACTTTGTATGTCAGCGATATTTATCGCTAATGACATGCAAAGTGGGCGTACCCAACCTGTTAGCGACTAAAATCAGTTGCTAACATCGTTATCGCCTATTATCAACGCAGGCGTAGCGATGGAAATATTTGTGCTATCGCGAATATCTCCAAAAGCTAACGCCTGCTCAGACCAGTTCTTAGCCATTATATCCAATGGGAGGTGGATAATATGGCTAAAACCCTATTGGCGTTAATGCGTGAATATCACTGTATTCTCAGCGATATTCACGCATTTCGCTTTAGAGATAAACATTGCTAATCACACGTTATCTCTCCAATAATATCCGGCGATGCTTGGCGATTAAAAAAAACTTGCTAAGTCCATTTAGCGATAAATATCGCTAGTAGTTTCTAATAAAAGGTAATGTTTTATTTACATATATGTTATAAAACATTTACATGCTGTTGCCTAGTCCTTTCAGTCTAATAGGGTCAACTTGCAAAATGCCCTTTCTTTGCAGTCAGAGAAAGGAGGAATAAACACAGTCAAATGACTATCAGCAGGTGGTCAGAAAAAGCTTTCTGGCATTTGATAGGGTGTCTTTGAAAAGCATTTATCGCCAGATCTAGAGTTTCTCTGATGGGTTACTCCATCACAAATGTGACAGATAGCCAGTCCGCCTCATTGAAAGTGCCGTAGGAAATAATACACTTGTAATAGGGTGACAAAGTAACCCATCAGTCAAGTCAGGTTCAAAATGTTGCAAGACAGATATGCAAAGGCCCCTATGGAGCTTTTATTGAAAGTGAATTCCTTTAAGGTTATCGAGCGGTGCTGCCACGGCTCCTGTTCCCTAGTTCTAGAGCCAATGAGAGATTGATGAAAAGGGACAGAGAGGTACCGCCAGAGAAAGAATATGAGAAAGAGAATTGAAAATGGGAAGATGACGTAGTGTGATAGACAAACATGTATACACCAGTAAATCAATAGACAGACAGACAGACAAACAGGCAGACAGACAGGCAGACAGACAGGCAGGCAGGCTGATGGATGGATGGTTGGGTGGATGGATGGATGGATGGATGGATGGATGGGTGGATGGATGAATGGGTGGGAGGGTGGATGGATGGATGTTTGGTCAATGTTTGAAGAGCTGAGAAACACATAATGGAAGAACATGTGGGTGAGGAATGGGATAGGAGAGAGGACAAGAAGTGAAGCAATCTTTGGCAAAGCCAATAGGCCTCACCTCTGTAAGGCATTAGTCAAAACCTTTTAGAGAAAGCATATTTCTCTACAGTTTGACATACAACATTGTTGAGTGCCTTAAAGGGAATTGGGAGTTGTGACGCTGGTTGATAGTAGAGAGGTTATTAGTATCTCAGATTTAATTGAATATGGTTGTGGTATTGCGGTAATATTTTTAACAGGAAAGGATTCGTTTATTTACACTACTCTTTGTATTATGTTTGTTCGGGAGTGCTATATGAATTGAAGATACTGGTTTGTGACCATGAATTTTTGGTACAAAAGTGATGACATTTTCTTGAGTAGGGAAATAAGTCATCTTCTAGCAAGAAGTTCAAGAGCTTCCACCACTGTGAAATTGGTTGGGTATGAAAGAGAATTGTGAGATTGTAAACAGAGATACTGATCCATTTAGCCAATGGATGAAAGTATATTAAAGACCTGGGGTCGTATTACATAAAGTGCCCAGGGGGTGAAACGGGCGCTTGAGCCTGCTTTGCGTGCCCTCGGGGCACTTTGGTGTTACAGAAGGGGCCATAAACCCTTATGCTGCCTCTTCTGTAATGCCAATAGTGCAGGTGCACATAAAGGGCCAGCGACATCTTCAAAGGGGCATTCCCTCATTTGCGTGGGGGCGTGCCTCTTGCAAATGAGGGAATCCCTTTGCCTCTGTACCGGTGCCGTAATACCGACGCAGGCGCAGAGGCAAATAAGCCCTCAGGAAGCGCACTTACAGTGCACCAGCCCTCTGCAGCGGGTGAAGGTGTTCTTATGGACACCCCAGACAACCCCTGGCAGGCGGGTGCTGTCACTGCTTGCACCCGCCTGCAAGAGGATCTCTATTCCAGTTTAAAAGTGCAGGCTGGTTGCTGCCTACACAGTAAAAGCACAGAGGGGCATATTACCAACAACTAGCGATATTTATAATGAGCTTAGCGATATTTTTTTTATCGCTGCTCATCGCCGTATTTTATCGCAGAGATTAAGTGCTATTAGCAATGTTTATCTCAAATGCGATAAAATATCCGGCGATAGCGGCTCAATGCATGAATATCGTTGGATATTCAGCAATATTCAGGCATTAACGCCAATAGGGTCTTAACCTGAATATCCAATTCCCATTGGATATACAGGTTAAGAAGTGATCTGAGCAGGCGTTAGTTTTTGGCGATATTCGCGCTTAGCACAATTTTTTTATCGCTTCGCCTGCGTTAATAATAGGCGATAGCGATGTTAGAGACTGCTTTCAGTTGCTAGCAGGTTGGGTACGCCCACTTTGCATGTCATTAGCGATAAATATCGCTGACATGCAAAGCAGGCCGCAAACCGCTCGCTAACGCCTACAAACTGTCTCTAACTGCTGTTTGCGACAGCTTGCTAATAGGGCGATGAGACCCTTGATAATATGCCCCATAGAGCTGTAAAGCAGGCACTTCATTTTTCATGTGAATGCGCTGCCCCAAGGTAGCACGAGTTTGCAGTCGTCGTGGGGGCAGCACATTCTCCAAAATTGCGTGTTTTTATCTTCATTACACTGGACGCGCCTTTTTAGAGAGAGCCTGTTTGCAGGGGGCACAATTTTATGGTGGAATACTGTGCCTGGGGAGCCTGTTTGCAGGAGTCACTGAAGGGTGCACAGTTCTAGTGTGGAATACTGTGCCTGGTGAGTCTGTTTGCAGGAGTCACTGCCGGGGGCACAGTTCTAGGGTGGAATACTGTGCCTGGGGAGCCTGTTTGCAGGGGTGCAGTGATGTGGTAAGGATAGTTCTACCCCCTAGCCTTCCTGGCCCTAACAGTACCTGAAAGATAAGTTACCCTTGTGCTCTTTGGCCCTTTGCCTCGACGTTGGTCAAGTGCCCCCCCCAGAGGATGCTGCTAAAGAGGAATGTACTGTCACAGCCGCGTGCAGCCCTGCTGGATGGGGGCCAGAGGCCTGGACACAAACTAGGCATTACCTTCCTGACAGATAAGGGGTGCACCTACCACGGACCCGTTGACTTCTCCTTCCTTGTGCCTCATTTTGCTCTGTGTCCCCACAAAACCCTCCGCGAGTCACAACTTGAAAATATGTCTTTTAAAGTGGTCTAAATGAAATCCCTTTATTAAAATGATTTTTCTTTAACAAGACAATGTTAAAGTCACTCCAGAGACTTTAACATTGTCCTGTTCCTTTATTTTGTCAAAATAATCTAACCCAATTTCAACTTCTATATCCTTTTTATTCCATCATTCTAATTAGAATGAGCAGAAACCCCTGAGCCCTGCCCCTCTCACTCCAAGTGTGCCCAATTATTTCCTCTAAAAATAGAGAGTCAGCTGTGGAAACCCCACTGCGAGTTCAGCTTTGAATTCCAAGCACAAAAGTTTATAGGTAAAAGTTTTAAAGTTTAAAGTTCCAAGTTGGGAACTTGACTTCCCCTCCTGTCGCGGCGGCTGATTCATCTACAGAGGGTGCCCTCAGGACCACCAGATGCAAAAACAGAAAGAAGCTGCTCACTCTTTGTAAGACATGTTTAAACCCCTCAAATCTAAGCTTTCTTTTCTCACAAAATCTTCCACTACCTCAAGCAGTAGAAATTGTCAGGAACTTTTAGCTCTCCAAAAAAATCCAATACTGGGAATCAAATCAGGGTCTGTTAAGGAAGATGTTGTGACAAACATTTAGGGTATGAGGTATCTGATGACTGTTCAAAACCAGAATTAGTGAACACTGTCGGAGAGTAGGGTCTGCTTCCTATGGTTACCCCCACGTTTTGCTGTGATTCTCTGGTTTTTTCGACTTTAGTGTGGCTGTGGGCCTGCCAATCAGACCCACAGCCCAGCTGTTCTCTCTCTTAATTGATACCATGTACTTTAGGTACATACTAGATTGGTTACTGGGTCACCCTTGTGAGCGTCTGTATAGTGTACCATAGGTACCCAGGGCATAGGTGCAACTTAGGCCTACCAGGAGCTGCAGCATGTATTGTGCCACCCCTGGTTTGCCTTCGAAACTGACACAACAGGTCTGTTCACACAGCCTGGGTAAGGTGGTGTAATTACACCTTACTTAGATATAGTATACCTATATCTATATGTACATATAGACACATATGCACCTATAAGTCACTCCTATGGCAGGCCTTAACAATCCTTGAGGCAGAGTGCTTGGTTTTATGTGAGAGGGTGCCCTAGCATGAGCTGAGCCCCTCTGCAGCTTTTGGAACCATCTCCTTATAGCAGTTTTATGATATAGCCATACCATATACTCATCATAATCGTCGCAGTTAATGCTAACTTTGGTTTGGCTTTATCAAAACATGTCGTGTAAGGTGTCAAACACTTTGGAATCCCCCCACTAGTACTGGTAGCATTCCACCCTTTCTAGAGGGAGAAGACATGTAGTTACTTATTTACCCGGTTCAATTTAAACAGAGCCTCAGCATCACAGAATGGATGCTGCTGCCAGAGACACGAGTCTGACCTCCTGTTGCTGGATGAAACTCCAGCATGGGAGTCCTGGACAATTGGTTTCCTATCAAGGGAGGTGCCAGCACCTCCCTAGGCAGCTTTTGTGTACTGGGGCAGGGAGGGCTGCATTCAGTGTATGCTTTCCAAACACTGCCTGGGGCACACAAGGTGCTCCATGCATTTCCCAGTTCAAACCGGTTGCTGGGGCACTCTGCCCCAGCTCTGGCGCGAAACTGGACAAAGGGAAAGGGGTGTAACCACCCCCTTCCCAGGTCCCCCATAGGAGGGACCTTAAGGGTAGTTCAGTCCGTAAATTCAGTATAAGTATAGGAGCTGTGTCCCTAAGACTTTAGATTACCCTGGTCGAAACTTTGAAAGAGAAATCCTGGACCTCCGACATTCCATTTCAACTGGAAGACAGAAGACATCTCCCTTGTTGTCAAGGAGTGACCACCCTGTTCAAACAGGCACCAACAGCAACTTTGCCGGTCTGCATTGTTGAGGCTCCCGCCGGATCCCAAAGACTCTGCGACACAGGAAATAGACTTCCAGACATCTCTGACTCGATGATTCCAGCAAAGCTGAGACCCATGGGCGACACGAGAGACGTGGGACTGGAACTGCTGGACATCCGGCATTTTGCTAACTGCATCAACTCCCGAGGTGACTCGCAGTTGTGCTTTGGGGTACAAGAAGCCCTAGTCTCGAGCACCATTTGCACTGAAGCTCAGGCCTCCAAACTCCACGAGTGTCCCGTGCTCTTGCATTTCAACTTTTCAGAAAAGGGGGTGGTGATGGACAGAGTATCTGAAATAAACAGAACACTCATACCCAGTCAACAGATCAGGGCTTGACCCATCACCGTTTTTTAGCTCACTGCACCATCCCAGCTCAGAACCTGGCTATATGCAAATTAGTCTGTCCCTGGCCCAGTGCATCATGGGAACAGGGCAGACCAAACTACCAAGCCAATTCTTATACTGGGAAGGAAACAAGCTTCCGGGGACCGGTTTCTGGCATCACAGCCGTCTTCGGCCCGGCTTGCTTGAATCCTGATGGTGCAATGAGCAAGGACTCACATCTGAGTATACCCTTCCACGCTGATGGTGGACAAAACGATTCAGAAAAGGGGGTGGTGATGGACAGAGTATCTGAATTAAACAGAACACTCATACCCAGTCAACAGATCAGGGCTTGATCCATCACTGTTTTTTAGCTCACTGCACCATCCCAGCTCAGATCCTGGCTATATGCAAATTACTCTGTCCCTGGCCCAGTGCATCATGGGAACAGGGCAGACCAAACTACCAAGCCAATTCTTATACTGGGAAGGAAACAAGCTTCCAGGGACCGGTTTCTGGCATCACAGCCGTCTTCGGCCCGGCTTGCTTGAATCCTGATGGTGCAATGAGCAAGGGACTCACATCTGAGTATACCCTTCCACGCTGATGGTGGACAAAACGATTCAGAAAAGGGGGTGGTGATGGACAGAGTATCTGAATTAAACAGAACACTCATACCCAGTCAACAGATCAGGGCTTGATCCATCACCGTTTTTTAGCTCACTGCACCATCCCAGCTCAGAACCTGGCTATATGCAAAGTAGTCTGTCCCTGGCCCAGTGCATCATGGGAACAGGGAAGACCAATCTACCAAGCCAATTCTTATACTGGGAAGGAAGCAAGCTTCCGGGGACCGGTTTCTGGCATCACAGCCGTCTTCGGCCTGGCTTGCTTGAATCCTGATGGTGCAATGAGCAAGGGACTCACATCTGAGTATACCCTTCCATGCTGATGGTGGACAAAACGATTCAGAAAAGGGGGTGGTGATGGACAGAGTATCTGAATTAAACAGAACACTCATACCAAGTCAACAGATCAGGGCTTGATCCATCACCGTTTTTTAGCTCACTGCACCAACCCAGCTCAGAACCTGGCTATATGCAAATTAGTCTGTCCCTGGCCCAGTGCATCATGGGAACAGGGCAGACCAAACTACCAAGCCAATTCTTATACTGGGAAGGAAACAAGCTTCCGGGGACCGGTTTCTGGCATCACAGCCGTCTTCGGCCCGGCTTGCTTGAATCCTGATGGTGCAATGAGCAAGGGACTCACATCTGAGTATACCCTTCCACGCTGATGGTGGACAAAATGATTCCGAAAAGGGGTGGTGATGGACAGAGCATCTGAATTAAACAGAACACTCATACCCAGTCAACAGATCAGGGCTTGATCCATCACCGTTTTTTAGCTCACTGCACCATCCCAGCTCAGAACCTGGCTATATGCAAATTAGTCTGTCCCTGGCCCAGTGCATCATGGGAACAGGGCAGACCAAACTACCAAGCCAATTCTTATACTGGGAAGGAAACAAGCTTCCGGGGACCGGTTTCTGGCATCACAGCCGTCTTCGGCCCGGCTTGCTTGAATCCTGATGGTGCAATGAGCAAGGGACTCACATCTGAGTATACCCTTCCACGCTGATGGTGGACAAAAGGATTCAGAAAAGGGGGTGGTGATGGACAGAGTATCTGAATAAAACAGAACACTCATACCCAGTCAACAGATCAGGGCTTGATCCATCACCGTTTTTTAGCTCACTGCACCATCCCAGCTCAGAACCTGGCTATATGCAAATTAGTCTGTCCCTGGCCCAGTGCATCATGGGAACAGGGCAGACCAAACTACCAAGCCAATTCTTATACTGGGAAGGAAACAAGCTTCCGGGGACCTGTTTCTGGCATCACAGCCGTCTTCGGCCCGGCTTGCTTGAATCCTGATGGTGCAATGAGCAAGGGACTCACATCTGAGTATACCCTTCCACGCTGATGGTGGACAAAACGATTCAGAAAAGGGGGTGGTGATGGACCGAGTATCTGAATTAAACAGAACACTCATACCCAGTCAACAGATCAGGGCTTGATCCATCACCGTTTTTTAGCTCACTGCACCATCCCAGCTGTTGACTGGGTAGGAGTATTCTGCTTTATTCAGAAACTCTGTCCATCACCACCCCCTTTTCTGAATCGTTTTGTCCACCATAAGTGTGGAAGGGTATACTCAGACATAAGTCCCTTGCTCACTGCACCATCAGGATTCAAGCAAGCCGGGCCGAAGACGGCTGTAATGCCAGAAACCGGTCCCTGGAAGCTTGTTTCCTTCTCAGTAAAAGAATTGGCTTGGTAGTTTGGTCTGCCCTGTTCCCATGATGCACTGGGCCATGGACAGACTAATTTGCATGTAGCCAGGTTCTGAGCTGGGATGGTGCAGTGAGCTAAAAAACGGTGATGGATCAAGCCCTGATCTGTTGACTGGGTACGAGTATTCTGCTTTATTCAGAAACTCTGTCCATCACCGCCCCCTTTTCTGAATCGTTTTGTCCCACCATAAGCATGGAAGGGTATACTCAGACATGAGTCCCTTGCTCACTGCACCATCAGGATTCAAGCAAGCCGGGCTGAAGACGGCTGTAATGCCAGAAACCGGTCCCTGGAAGCTTGTTTCCTTCCCAGTAAAAGAATTGGCTTGGTAGTTTGGTCTGCCCTGTTCCCATGATGCACTGGGCCAGGGACAGACTAATTTGCATGTAGCCAGGTTCTGAGCTGGGATGGTGCAGTGAGCTAAAAAACGGTTATGGATCAAGCCCTGATCTGTTGACTGGGTAGGAGTATTCTGCTTTATTCAGAAATTATGTCCATCACCACCCCCTTTTCTGAATCGTTTTGTCCACCATAAGCGTGGAAGGGTATACTCAGACATGAGTCCCTTGCTCACTGCACCATCAGGATTCAAGCAAGCCGGGCCGAAGACGGCTGTAATGCCAGAAACCGGTCCCTGGAAGCTTGTTTCCTTCCCAGTAAAAGAATTGGCTTGGTAGTTTGGTCTGCCCTGTTCCCATGATGCACTGGGCCAGGGACAGACTAATTTGCATGTAGCCAGGTTCTGAGCTGGGATGGTGCAGTGAGCTAAAAAACGGTAATGGATCAAGCCCTGATCTGTTGACTGGGTAGGAGTATTCTGCTTTATTCAGAAACTCTGTCCATCACCACCCCCTTTTCTGAATCATTTTGTCCACCATAAGCGTGGAAGGGTATACTCAGACATGAGTCCCTTGCTCACTGCACCATCAGGATTCAAGCAAGCCGGGCCGAAGACGGCTGTAATGCCAGAAACCGGTCCCTGGAAGCTTGTTTCCTTCCCAGTATAAGAATTGGCTTGGTAGTTTGGTCTGCCCTGTTCCTATGATGCACTGGGCCAGGGACAGACTAATTTGCATGTAGCCAGGTTCTGAGCTGGGATGGTGCAGTGAGCTAAAAAACGGTGATGGGTCAAGCCCTGATCTGTGGACTGGGTAGGAGTATTCTGCTTTATTCAGAAACTCTGTCCATCACCAACCCCTTTTCTGAATCGTTTTGTCCACCATAAGCGTGGAAGGGTATACTCAGACATGAGTCCCTTGCTCACTGCACCATCAGGATTCAAGCAAGCCGGGCCGAAGACGGCTGTAATGCCAGAAACTGGTCCCTGGAAGCTTGTTTCCTTCCCAGTAAAAGAATTGGCTTGGTAGTTTGGTCTGCCCTGTTATAATGATGCACTGGGCCAGGGACAGACTAATTTGCATGTAGCCAGGTTCTGAGCTGGGATGGTGCAGTGAGCTAAAAAACGGTGATGGATCAAGCCCTGATCTGTTGACTGGGTAGGAGTATTCTGCTTTATTCAGAAACTCTGTCCATCACCACCCCCTTTTCTGAATCGTTTTGTCCACCATAAGCGTGGAAGGGTATACTCAGACATGAGTCCCTTGCTCACTGCACCATCAGGATTCAAGCAAGCCGGTCCGAAGACGGCTGTAATGCCAGAAACCTGTCCCTGGAAGCTTGTTTCCTTCCCAGTAAAAGAATTGGCTTGGTAGTTTGGTCTGCCCTGTTCCCGTGATGCACTGGGCCAGGTACAGACTAATTTGCATGTAGCCAGGTTCTGAGCTGGGATGGTGCAGTGAGCTAAAAAACGGTTATGGATCAAGCCCTGATCTGTTGACTGGGTAGGAGTATTCTGCTTTATTCAGAAACTCTGTCCATCACCACCCCCTTTTCTGAATCGTTTTGTCCACCATAAGCGTGGAAGGGTATACTCAGACATGAGTCCCTTGCTCACTGCACCATCAGGATTCAAGCAAGCCGGGCCGAAGACGGCTGTAATGCCAGAAACCGGTCCCTGGAAGCTTGTTTCCTTCCCAGTAAAAGAATTGGCTTGGTAGTTTGGTCTGCCCTGTTCCCATGATGCACTGGGCCAGGGACAGACTGATTTGCATGTAGCCAGGTTCTGAGCTGGGATGGTGCAGTGAGCTAAAAAACGGTAATGGATCAAGCCCTGATCTGTTGACTGGGTAGGAGTATTCTGCTTTATTCAGAAACTCTGTCCATCACTACCCCCTTTTCTGAATCGTTTTGTCCACCATAAGCGTGGAAGGGTATACTCAGACATGAGTCCCTTGCTCACTGCACCATCAGGATTCAAGCAAGCCGGGCCGAAGACGGCTGTAATGCCAGAAACCGGTCCCTGGAAGCTTGTTTCCTTCCCAGTAAAAGAATTGGCTTGGTAGTTTGGTCTGCCCTGTTCCCATGATGCACTGGGCCAGGGACAGACTAATTTGCATGTAGCCAGGTTCTGAGCTGGGATGGTGCAGTGAGCTAAAAAACGGTGATGGGTCAAGCCCTGATCTGTGGACTGGGTAGGAGTATTCTACTTTATTCAGAAACTCTGTCCATCACCAACCCCTTTTCTGAATCGTTTTGTCCACCATAAGCGTGGAAGGGTATACTCAGACATGAGTCCCTTGCTCACTGCACCATCAGGATTCAAGCAAGCTGGGCCGAAGACGGCTGTAATGCCAGAAACCGGTCCCTGGAAGCTTGTTTCCTTCCCAGTAAAAGAATTGGCTTGGTAGTTTGGTCTGCCCTGTTCCCATGATGCACTGGGCCAGGGACAGACTAATTTGCATGTAGCCAGGTTCTGAGCTGGGATGGTGCAGTGAGCTAAAAAACGGTGATGGATCAAGCCCTGATCTGTTGACTGGGTAGGAGTATTCTGCTTTATTTAGAAACTCTGTCCATCACCACCCCCTTTTCTGAATCGTTTTGTCCACCATAAGGGTGGAAGTGTATACTCAGACATGAGTCCCTTGCTCACTGCACCATCAGGATTCAAGCAAGCCGGGCCGAAGACGGCTGTAATGCCAGAAACCAGTCCCTGGAAGCTTGTTTCCTTCCCAGTAAAAGAATTGGCTTGGTAGGTTGGTCTGCCCTGTTCCCATGATGCACTGGGCCAGGGACAGACTAATTTGCATGTAGCCAGGGTCTGAGCTGGGATGGTGCAGTGAGCTAAAAAACGGTGATCGATCAAGCCCTGATCTGTTGACTGGGTACGAGTATTCTGCTTTATTCAGAAACTCTGTCCATCACCGCCCCCTTTTCTGAATCGTTTTGTCCCACCATAAGCGTGGGAGGGTATACTCAGACATGAGTCCCTTGCTCACTGCACCATCAGGATTCAAGCAAGCCGGGCCGAAGACGGCTGTAATGCCAGAAACCGGTCCCTGGAAGCTTGTTTCCTTCCCAGTAAAAGAATTGGCTTGGTAGTTTGGTCTGCCCTGTTCCCATGATGCACTGGGCCAGGGACAGACTAATTTGCATGTAGCCAGGTTCTGAGCTGGGATGGTGCAGTGAGCTAAAAACGGTAATGGATCAAGCCCTGATCTGTTGACTGGGTAGGAGTATTCTGCTTTATTCAGAAACTCTGTCCATCACCACCCCCTTTTCTGAATCGTTTTGTCCACCATAAGGGTGGAAGTGTATACTCAGACATGAGTCCCTTGCTCACTGCACCATCAGGATTCAAGCAAGCCGGGCCGAAGACGGCTGTAATGCCAGAAACCGGTCCCTGGAAGCTTGTTTCCTTCCCAGTAAAAGAATTGGCTTGGTCGTTTGGTCTGCCCTGTTCCCATGATGCACTGGGCCAGGGACAGACTAATTTGCATGTAGCCAGGTTCTGAGCTGGGATGGTGCAGTGAGCTAAAAAACAGTTATGGATCAAGCCCTGATCTGTTGACTGGGTAGGAGTATTCTGCTTTATTCAGAAACTCTGTCCATCACCACCCCCTTTTCTGAATCGTTTTGTCCACCATAAGCGTGGAAGGGTATACTCAGACATGAGTCCCTTGCTCACTGCACCATCAGGATTCAAGCAAGCCAGGCCGAAGACGGCTGTAATGCCAGAAACCGGTCCCTGGAAGCTTGTTTCCTTCCCAGTAAAAGAATTGGCTTGGTAGTTTGGTCTGCCCTGTTCCCATGATGCACTGGGCCAGGGACAGACTAATTTGCATGTAGCCAGGTTCTGAGCTGGGATGGTGCAGTGAGCTAAAAACGGTAATGGATCAAGCCCTGATCTGTTGACTGGGTAGGAGTATTCTGCTTTATTCAGAAACTCTGTCCATCACCACCCCCTTTTCTGAATCGTTTTGTCCACCATAAGTGTGGAAGGGTATACTCAGACATGAGTCCCTTGCTCACTGCACCATCAGGATTCAAGCAAGCCGGGTCGAAGACGGCTGTAATGCCAGAAACCGGTCCCTGGATGCTTGTTTCCTTCCCAGTAAAAGAATTGGCTTGGTAGTTTGGTCTGCCCTGTTCCCATGATGCACTGGGCCAGGGACAGACTAATTTGCATGTAGCCAGGTTCTGAGCTGGGATGGTGCAGTGAGCTAAAAAACGGTGATGGGTCAAGCCCTGATCTGTGGACTGGGTAGGAGTATTCTGCTTTATTCAGAAACTCTGTCCATCACCAACCCCTTTCTGAATCGTTTTGTCCACCATAAGCGTGGAAGGGTATACTCAGACATGAGTCCCTTGCTCACTGCACCATCAGGATTCAAGCAAGCCGGGCCGAAGACGGCTGTAATGCCAGAAACCGGTCCCTGGAAGCTTGTTTCCTTCCCAGTAAAAGAATTGGCTTGGTAGTTTGGTCTGCCCTGTTCCCATGATGCACTGGGCCAGGGACAGACTAATTTGCATGTAGCCAGGTTCTGAGCTGGGATGGTGCAGTGAGCTAAAAAACGGTGATCGATCAAGCCCTGATCTGTTGACTTGGTAGGAGTATTCTGCTTTATTCAGAAACTCTGTCCATCACCACCCCCTTTTCTGAATCATTTTGTCCACCATAAGCGTGGAAGGGTATACTCAGACATGAGTCCCTTGCTCACTGTACCATCAGGATTCAAGCAAGCCGGTCCGAAGACGGCTGTAATGCCAGAAACCGGTCCCTGGAAGCTTGTTTCCTTCCCAGTAAAAGAATTGGCTTGGTAGTTTGGTCTGCCCTGTTCCCATGATGCACTGGGCCAGGGACAGACTAATTTGCATGTAGCCAGGTTCTGAGCTGGGATGGTGCAGTGAGCTAAAAAACGGTGAAGGATCAAGCCCTGATCTGTTGACTGGGTAGGAGTATTCTGTTTTATTCAGAAACTCTGTCCATCACCACCCCCTTTTCTGAATCGTTTTGTCCACCATAAGCGTGAAAGGGTATACTCAGACATGAGTCCCTTGCTCACTGCACCATCAGGATTCAAGCAAGCCCGGCCGAAGACGGCTGTAATGCCAGAAACCGGTCCCTGGAAGCTTGTTTCCTTCCCAGTAAAAGAATTGGCTTGGTAGTTTGGTCTGCCCTGTTCCCATGATGCACTGGGCCAGGGACAGACTAATTTGCATGTAGCCAGGTTCTGAGCTGGGATGGTGCAGTGAGCTAAAAAACGGTGATGGATCAAGCCCTGATCTGTTGACTGGGTAGGAGTATTCTGCTTTATTCAGAAACTCTGTTCATCACCACCCCCTTTTCTGAATCTTTTTGTCCACCATAAGCGTGGAAGGGTATACTCAGACATGAGTCCCTTGTTCACTGCACCATCAGGATTCAAGCAAGCCGGGCCGAAGACGGCTGTAATGCCAGAAACCGGTCCCTGGAAGCTTGTTTCCTTCCCAGTAAAAGAATTGGCTTGGTAGTTTGGTCTGCCCTGTTCCCATGATGCACTGGGCCAGGGACAGACTAATTTGCATGTAGCCAGGTTCTGAGCTGGGATGGTGCAGTGAGCTAAAAAACGGTGATGGATCAAGCCCTGATCTGTTGACTGGGTAGGAGTATTCTGCTTTATTCAGAAACTCTGTCCATCACCACCCCCTTTTCTGAATCGTTTTGTCCACCATAAGCGTGGAAGGGTATACTCAGACATGAGTCCCTTGCTCACTGCACCATCAGGATTCAAGCAAGCCGGGCCGAAGACGGCTGTAATGCCAGAAACCGGTCCCTGGGAGCTTGTTTCCTTCCCAGTAAAAGAATTGGCTTGGTAGTTTGGTCTGCCCTGTTCCCATGATGCACTGGGCGAGGGACAGACTAATTTGCATGTAGCCAGGTTCTGAGCTTGGATGGTGCAGTGAGCTAAAAAACGGTGATGGATCAAGCCCTGATCTGTTGACTGGGTAGGAGTATTCTGCTTTATTCAGAAACTCTGTCCATCACCACCCCCTTTTCTGAATCGTTTTGTCCACCATAAGCGTGGAAGGGTATACTCAGACAGGAGTCCCTTGCTCACTGCACCATCAGGATTCAAGCAAGCCGCGCCGAAGACGGCTGTAATGCCAGAAACCGGTCCCTGGAAGCTTGTTTCCTTCCCAGTAAAAGAATTGGCTTGGTAGTTTGGTCTGCCCTGTTCCCATGATGCACTGGGCCAGGGACAGACTAATTTGCATGTAGCCAGGTTCTGAGCTGGGATGGTGCAGTGAGCTAAAAAACGGTGATGGATCAAGCCCTGATCTGTTGACTGGGTAGGAGTATTCTGCTTTATTCAGAAACTCTGTCTATCACCACCCCCTTTTCTGAATCGTTTTGTCCACCATAAGCGTGGAAGGGTATACTCAGACATGAGTCTCTTGCTCACTGCACCATCAGGATTCAAGCAAGCCGGTCCGAAGACGGCTGTAATGCCAGAAACCGGTCCCTGGAAGCTTGTTTCCTTCCCAGTAAAATAATTGGCTTGGTAGTTTGGTCTGCCCTGTTCCCATGATGCACTGGGCCAGGGACAGACTAATTTGCATGTAGCCAGGTTCTGAGCTGGGATGGTGCAGTGAGCTAAAAAACGGTGATGGGTCAAGCCCTGATCTGTGGACTGGGTAGGAGTATTCTGCTTTATTCAGAAACTCTGTCCATCACCAACCCCTTTTCTGAATCGTTTTGTCCACCATAAGCGTGGAAGGGTATACTCAGACATGAGTCCCTTGCTCACTGCACCATCAGGATTCAAGCAAGCCGGGCCGAAGACGGCTGTAATGCCAGAAACTGGTCCCTGGAAGCTTGTTTCCTTCCCAGTAAAAGAATTGGCTTGGTAGTTTGGTCTGCCCTGTTATAATGATGCACTGGGCCAGGGACAGACTAATTTGCATGTAGCCAGGTTCTGAGCTGGGATGGTGCAGTGAGCTAAAAAACGGTGATGGATCAAGCCCTGATCTGTTGACTGGGTAGGAGTATTCTGCTTTATTCAGAAACTCTGTCCATCACCACCCCCTTTTCTGAATCGTTTTGTCCACCATAAGCGTGGAAGGGTATACTCAGACATGAGTCCCTTGCTCACTGCACCATCAGGATTCAAGCAAGCCGGTCCGAAGACGGCTGTAATGCCAGAAACCTGTCCCTGGAAGCTTGTTTCCTTCCCAGTAAAAGAATTGGCTTGGTAGTTTGGTCTGCCCTGTTCCCGTGATGCACTGGGCCAGGTACAGACTAATTTGCATGTAGCCAGGTTCTGAGCTGGGATGGTGCAGTGAGCTAAAAAACGGTTATGGATCAAGCCCTGATCTGTTGACTGGGTAGGAGTATTCTGCTTTATTCAGAAACTCTGTCCATCACCACCCCCTTTTCTGAATCGTTTTGTCCACCATAAGCGTGGAAGGGTATACTCAGACATGAGTCCCTTGCTCACTGCACCATCAGGATTCAAGCAAGCCGGGCCGAAGACGGCTGTAATGCCAGAAACCGGTCCCTGGAAGCTTGTTTCCTTCCCAGTAAAAGAATTGGCTTGGTAGTTTGGTCTGCCCTGTTCCCATGATGCACTGGGCCAGGGACAGACTGATTTGCATGTAGCCAGGTTCTGAGCTGGGATGGTGCAGTGAGCTAAAAAACGGTAATGGATCAAGCCCTGATCTGTTGACTGGGTAGGAGTATTCTGCTTTATTCAGAAACTCTGTCCATCACTACCCCCTTTTCTGAATCGTTTTGTCCACCATAAGCGTGGAAGGGTATACTCAGACATGAGTCCCTTGCTCACTGCACCATCAGGATTCAAGAAAGCCGGGCCGAAGACGGCTGTAATGCCAGAAACCGGTCCCTGGAAGCTTGTTTCCTTCCCAGTAAAAGAATTGGCTTGGTAGTTTGGTCTGCCCTGTTCCCATGATGCACTGGGCCAGGGACAGACTAATTTGCATGTAGCCAGGTTCTGAGCTGGGATGGTGCAGTGAGCTAAAAAACGGTGATGGGTCAAGCCCTGATCTGTGGACTGGGTAGGAGTATTCTACTTTATTCAGAAACTCTGTCCATCACCAACCCCTTTTCTGAATCGTTTTGTCCACCATAAGCGTGGAAGGGTATACTCAGACATGAGTCCCTTGCTCACTGCACCATCAGGATTCAAGCAAGCTGGGCCGAAGACGGCTGTAATGCCAGAAACCGGTCCCTGGAAGCTTGTTTCCTTCCCAGTAAAAGAATTGGCTTGGTAGTTTGGTCTGCCCTGTTCCCATGATGCACTGGGCCAGGGACAGACTAATTTGCATGTAGCCAGGTTCTGAGCTGGGATGGTGCAGTGAGCTAAAAAACGGTGATGGATCAAGCCCTGATCTGTTGACTGGGTAGGAGTATTCTGCTTTATTTAGAAACTCTGTCCATCACCACCCCCTTTTCTGAATCGTTTTGTCCACCATAAGGGTGGAAGTGTATACTCAGACATGAGTCCCTTGCTCACTGCACCATCAGGATTCAAGCAAGCCGGGCCGAAGACGGCTGTAATGCCAGAAACCAGTCCCTGGAAGCTTGTTTCCTTCCCAGTAAAAGAATTGGCTTGGTAGGTTGGTCTGCCCTGTTCCCATGATGCACTGGGCCAGGGACAGACTAATTTGCATGTAGCCAGGGTCTGAGCTGGGATGGTGCAGTGAGCTAAAAAACGGTGATCGATCAAGCCCTGATCTGTTGACTGGGTAGGAGTATTCTGCTTTATTCAGAAACTCTGTCCATCACCGCCCCCTTTTCTGAATCGTTTTGTCCCACCATAAGCGTGGGAGGGTATACTCAGACATGAGTCCCTTGCTCACTGCACCATCAGGATTCAAGCAAGCCGGGCCGAAGACGGCTGTAATGCCAGAAACCGGTCCCTGGAAGCTTGTTTCCTTCCCAGTAAAAGAATTGGCTTGGTCGTTTGGTCTGCCCTGTTCCCATGATGCACTGGGCCAGGGACAGACTAATTTGCATGTAGCCAGGTTCTGAGCTGGGATGGTGCAGTGAGCTAAAAAACAGTTATGGATCAAGCCCTGATCTGTTGACTGGGTAGGAGTATTCTGCTTTATTCAGAAACTCTGTCCATCACCACCCCCTTTTCTGAATCGTTTTGTCCACCATAAGCGTGGAAGGGTATACTCAGACATGAGTCCCTTGCTCACTGCACCATCAGGATTCAAGCAAGCCAGGCCGAAGACGGCTGTAATGCCAGAAACCGGTCCCTGGAAGCTTGTTTCCTTCCCAGTAAAAGAATTGGCTTGGTAGTTTGGTCTGCCCTGTTCCCATGATGCACTGGGCCAGGGACAGACTAATTTGCATGTAGCCAGGTTCTGAGCTGGGATGGTGCAGTGAGCTAAAAACGGTAATGGATCAAGCCCTGATCTGTTGACTGGGTAGGAGTATTCTGCTTTATTCAGAAACTCTGTCCATCACCACCCCCTTTTCTGAATCGTTTTGTCCACCATAAGTGTGGAAGGGTATACTCAGACATGAGTCCCTTGCTCACTGCACCATCAGGATTCAAGCAAGCCGGGTCGAAGACGGCTGTAATGCCAGAAACCGGTCCCTGGAAGCTTGTTTCCTTCCCAGTAAAAGAATTGGCTTGGTAGTTTGGTCTGCCCTGTTCCCATGATGCACTGGGCCAGGGACAGACTAATTTGCATGTAGCCAGGTTCTGAGCTGGGATGGTGCAGTGAGCTAAAAAACGGTGATGGGTCAAGCCCTGATCTGTGGACTGGGTAGGAGTATTCTGCTTTATTCAGAAACTCTGTCCATCACCAACCCCTTTCTGAATCGTTTTGTCCACCATAAGCGTGGAAGGGTATACTCAGACATGAGTCCCTTGCTCACTGCACCATCAGGATTCAAGCAAGCCGGGCCGAAGACGGCTGTAATGCCAGAAACCGGTCCCTGGAAGCTTGTTTCCTTCCCAGTAAAAGAATTGGCTTGGTAGTTTGGTCTGCCCTGTTCCCATGATGCACTGGGCCAGGGACAGACTAATTTGCATGTAGCCAGGTTCTGAGCTGGGATGGTGCAGTGAGCTAAAAAACGGTGATCGATCAAGCCCTGATCTGTTGACTTGGTAGGAGTATTCTGCTTTATTCAGAAACTCTGTCCATCACCACCCCCTTTTCTGAATCGTTTTGTCCACCATAAGCGTGGAAGGGTATACTCCGACATGAGTCCCTTGCTCACTGTACCATCAGGATTCAAGCAAGCCGGTCCGAAGACGGCTGTAATGCCAGAAACCGGTCCCTGGAAGCTTGTTTCCTTCCCAGTAAAAGAATTGGCTTGGTAGTTTGGTCTGCCCTGTTCCCATGATGCACTGGGCCAGGGACAGACTAATTTGCATGTAGCCAGGTTCTGAGCTGGGATGGTGCAGTGAGCTAAAAAACGGTGAAGGATCAAGCCCTGATCTGTTGACTGGGTAGGAGTATTCTGTTTTATTCAGAAACTCTGTCCATCACCACCCCCTTTTCTGAATCGTTTTGTCCACCATAAGCGTGAAAGGGTATACTCAGACATGAGTCCCTTGCTCACTGCACCATCAGGATTCAAGCAAGCCCGGCCGAAGACGGCTGTAATGCCAGAAACCGGTCCCTGGAAGCTTGTTTCCTTCCCAGTAAAAGAATTGGCTTGGTAGTTTGGTCTGCCCTGTTCCCATGATGCACTGGGCCAGGGACAGACTAATTTGCATGTAGCCAGGTTCTGAGCTGGGATGGTGCAGTGAGCTAAAAAACGGTGATGGATCAAGCCCTGATCTGTTGACTGGGTAGGAGTATTCTGCTTTATTCAGAAACTCTGTTCATCAGCACCCCCTTTTCTGAATCTTTTTGTCCACCATAAGCGTGGAAGGGTATACTCAGACATGAGTCCCTTGTTCACTGCACCATCAGGATTCAAGCAAGCCGGGCCGAAGACGGCTGTAATGCCAGAAACCGGTCCCTGGAAGCTTGTTTCCTTCCCAGTAAAAGAATTGGCTTGGTAGTTTGGTCTGCCCTGTTCCCATGATGCACTGGGCCAGGGACAGACTAATTTGCATGTAGCCAGGTTCTGAGCTGGGATGGTGCAGTGAGCTAAAAAACGGTGATGGATCAAGCCCTGATCTGTTGACTGGGTAGGAGTATTCTGCTTTATTCAGAAACTCTGTCCATCACCACCCCCTTTTCTGAATCGTTTTGTCCACCATAAGCGTGGAAGGGTATACTCAGACATGAGTCCCTTGCTCACTGCACCATCAGGATTCAAGCAAGCCGGGCCGAAGACGGCTGTAATGCCAGAAACCGGTCCCTGGGAGCTTGTTTCCTTCCCAGTAAAAGAATTGGCTTGGTAGTTTGGTCTGCCCTGTTCCCATGATGCACTGGGCGAGGGACAGACTAATTTGCATGTAGCCAGGTTCTGAGCTTGGATGGTGCAGTGAGCTAAAAAACGGTGATGGATCAAGCCCTGATCTGTTGACTGGGTAGGAGTATTCTGCTTTATTCAGAAACTCTGTCCATCACCACCCCCTTTTCTGAATCGTTTTGTCCACCATAAGCGTGGAAGGGTATACTCAGACAGGAGTCCCTTGCTCACTGCACCATCAGGATTCAAGCAAGCCGCGCCGAAGACGGCTGTAATGCCAGAAACCGGTCCCTGGAAGCTTGTTTCCTTCCCAGTAAAAGAATTGGCTTGGTAGTTTGGTCTGCCCTGTTCCCATGATGCACTGGGCCAGGGACAGACTAATTTGCATGTAGCCAGGTTCTGAGCTGGGATGGTGCAGTGAGCTAAAAAACGGTGATGGATCAAGCCCTGATCTGTTGACTGGGTAGGAGTATTCTGCTTTATTCAGAAACTCTGTCTATCACCACCCCCTTTTCTGAATCGTTTTGTCCACCATAAGCGTGGAAGGGTATACTCAGACATGAGTCTCTTGCTCACTGCACCATCAGGATTCAAGCAAGCCGGTCCGAAGACGGCTGTAATGCCAGAAACCGGTCCCTGGAAGCTTGTTTCCTTCCCAGTAAAATAATTGGCTTGGTAGTTTGGTCTGCCCTGTTCCCATGATGCACTGGGCCAGGGACAGACTAATTTGCATGTAGCCAGGTTCTGAGCTGGGATGGTGCAGTGAGCTAAGAAACGGTGATGGATCAAGCCCTGATCTGTTGACTGGGTAGGAGTATTCTGCTTTATTCAGAAACTCTGTCCATCACCACCCCCTTTTCTGAATCGTTTTGTCCACCATAAGCGTGGAAGGGTATACTCAGACATGAGTCCCTTGCTCACTGCACCATCAGGATTCAAGCAAGCTGGGCCGAAGACGGCTGTAATGCCAGAAACCGGTCCCTGGAAGCTTGTTTCCTTCCCAGTAAAAGAATTGGCTTGGTAGTTTGGTCTGCCCTGTTCCCATGATGCACTGGGCCAGGGACAGACTAATTTGCATGTAGCCAGGTTCTGAGCTGGGATGGTGCAGTGAGCTAAAAAACGGTGATGGATCAAGCCCTGATCTGTTGACTGGGTAGGAGTATTCTGCTTTATTCAGAAACTCTGTCCATCACCACCCCCTTTTCTGAATCGTTTTGTCCACCATAAGCGTGGAAGGGTATACTCAGACATGAGTCCCTTGCTCACTGCACCATCAGGATTCAAGCAAGCCGGGCCGAAGACGGCTGTAATGCCAGAAACCGGTCCCTGGAAGCTTGTTTCCTTCCCAGTAAAAGAATTGGCTTGGTAGTTTGGTCTGCTCTGTTCCCATGATGCACTGGGCCAGGGACAGACTAATTTGCATGTAGCCAGGTTCTGAGCTGGGATGGTGCAGTGAGCTAAAAAACGGTGATGGATCAAGCCCTGATCTGTTGACTGGGTAGGAGTATTCTGCTTTATTCAGAAACTCTGTTCATCACCACCCCCTTTTCTGAATCTTTTTGTCCACCATAAGCGTGGAAGGGTATACTCAGACATGAGTCCCTTGTTCACTGCACCATCAGGATTCAAGCAAGCCGGGCCGAAGACGGCTGTAATGCCAGAAACCGGTCCCTGGAAGCTTGTTTCCTTCCCAGTAAAAGAATTGGCTTGGTAGTTTGGTCTGCCCTGTTCCCATGATGCACTGGGCCAGGGACAGACTAATTTGCATGTAGCCAGGTTCTGAGCTGGGATGGTGCAGTGAGCTAAAAAACGGTGATGGATCAAGCCCTGATCTGTTGACTGGGTAGGAGTATTCTGCTTTATTCAGAAACTCTGTCCATCACCACCCCCTTTTCTGAATCGTTTTGTCCACCATAAGCGTGGAAGGGTATACTCAGACATGAGTCCCTTGCTCACTGCACCATCAGGATTCAAGCAAGCCGGGCCGAAGACGGCTGTAATGCCAGAAACCGGTCCCTGGAAGCTTGTTTCCTTCCCAGTAAAAGAATTGGCTTGGTAGTTTGGTCTGCCCTGTTCCCATGATGCACTGGGCCAGGGACAGACTAATTTGCATGTAGCCAGGTTCTGAGCTTGGATGGTGCAGTGAGCTAAAAAACGGTGATGGATCAAGCCCTGATCTGTTGACTGGGTAGGATTATTCTGCTTTATTCAGAAACTCTGTCCATCACCACCCCCTTTTCTGAATCGTTTTGTTCACCATAAGCGTGGAAGGGTATACTCAGACATGAGTCCCTTGCTCACTGCACCATCAGGATTCAAGCAAGCCGGGCCGAAGACGGCTGTAATGCCAGAAACCGGTCCCTGGAAGCTTGTTTACTTCCCAGTAAAAGAATTGGCTTGGTAGTTTGGTCTGCCCTGTTCCCATGATGCACTGGGCCAGGGACAGACTAATTTGCATGTAGCCAGGTTCTGAGCTGGGATGGTGCAGTGAGCTAAAAAACGGTGATGGATCAAGCCCTGATCTGTTGACTGGGTAGGAGTATTCTGCTTTATTCAGAAACTCTGTCCATCACCACCCCCTTTTCTGAATCGTTTTGTCCACCATAAGCGTGGAAGGGTATACTCAGACATGAGTCTCTTGCTCACTGCACCATCAGGATTCAAGCAAGCCGGTCCGAAGACGGCTGTAATGCCAGAAACCGGTCCCTGGAAGCTTGTTTCCTTCCCAGTAAAAGAATTGGCTTGGTAGTTTGGTCTGCCCTGTTCCCATGATGCACTGGGCCAGGGACAGACTAATTTGCATGTAGCCAGGTTCTGAGCTGGGATGGTGCAGTGAGCTAAAAAACGGTGATGGATCAAGCCCTGATCTGTTGACTGGGTAGGAGTATTCTGCTTTAATCAGAAACTCTGTCCATCACCACCCCCTTTTCTGAATCGTTTTGTCCACCATAAGCGTGGAAGGGTATACTCAGACATGAGTCCCTTGCTCACTGCACCATCAGGATTCAAGCAAGCTGGGCCGAAGACGGCTGTAATGCCAGAAACCGGTCCCTGGAAGCTTGTTTCCTTCCCAGTAAAAGAATTGGCTTGGTAGTTTGGTCTGCCCTGTTCCCATGATGCACTGGGCCAGGGACAGACTAATTTGCATGTAGCCAGGTTCTGAGCTGGGATGGTGCAGTGAGCTAAAAAACGGTGATGGATCAATCCCTGATCTGTTGACTGGGTAGGAGTATTCTGCTTTATTCAGAAACTCTGTCCATCACCACCCCCTTTTCTGAATCGTTTTGTCCACCATAAGCGTGGAAGGGTATACTCAGACATGAGTCCCTTGCTCACTGCACCATCAGGATTCAAGCAAGCCGGGCCGAAGACGGCTGTAATGCCAGAAACCGGTCCCTGGAAGCTTGTTTACTTCCCAGTAAAAGAATTGGCTTGGTAGTTTGGTCTGCCCTGTTCCCATGATGCACTGGGCCAGGGACAGACTAATTTGCATGTAGCCAGGCTCTGAGCTGGGATGGTGCAGTGAGCTAAAAAACGGTGATGGATCAAGCCCTGATCTGTTGACTGGGTAGGAGTATTCTGCTTTATTCAGAAACTCTGTCCATCACCAACCCCTTTTCTGAATCGTTTTGTCCACCATAAGCGTGGCAGGGTATACTCAGACATGAGTCCCTTGCTCACTGCACCATCAGGATTCAAGCAAGCCGGGCCGAAGACGGCTGTAATGCCAGAAACCGCTCCCTGGAAGCTTGTTTCCTTCCCAGTAAAATAATTGGCTTGGTAGTTTGGTCTTCCCTGTTCCCATGATGCACTGGGCCAGGGACAGACTAATTTGCATGTAGCCAGGTTCTGAGCTTGGATGGTGCAGTGAGCTAAAAAACGGTGATGGATCAATCCCTGATCTGTTGACTGGGTAGGAGTATTCTGCTTTATTCAGAAACTCTGTCCATCACCACCCCCTTTTCTGAATCGTTTTGTCCACCATAAGCGTGGAAGGGTATACTCAGACATGAGTCCCTTGCTCACTGCACCATCAGGATTCAAGCAAGCCGGGCCGAAGACGGCTGTAATGCCAGAAACCGGTCCCTGGAAGCTTGTTTACTTCCCAGTAAAAGAATTGGCTTGGTAGTTTGGTCTGCCCTGTTCCCATGATGCACTGGGCCAGGGACAGACTAATTTGCATGTAGCCAGGCTCTGAGCTGGGATGGTGCAGTGAGCTAAAAAACGGTGATGGATCAAGCCCTGATCTGTTGACTGGGTAGGAGTATTCTGCTTTATTCAGAAACTCTGTCCATCACCACCCCCTTTTCTGAATCGTTTTGTCCACCATAAGCGTGGAAGGGTATACTCAGACATGAGTCCCTTGCTCACTGCACCATCAGGATTCAAGCAAGCCGGGCTGAAGACGGCTGTAATGCCAGAAACCGGTCCCTGGAAGCTTGTTTCCTTCCCAGTAAAAGAATTGGCTTGGTAGTTTGGTCTGCCCTGTTCCCATGATGCACTGGGCCAGGGACAGACTAATTTGCATGTAGCCAGGTTCTGAGCTGGGATGGTGCAGTGAGCTAAAAAACGGTGATGGATCAAGCCCTGATCTGTTGACTGGGTAGGAGTATTCTGCTTTATTTAGAAACTCTGTCCATCACCACCCCCTTTTCTGAATCCTTGCATTTCAACTTGAGGCATCTTCCCAGTTCCTAGTCTGTTGGCTAGTGAGCCCCTGGAAGACTCAATCTTAAATCTAACTTGCTTTCCCTGTTGCTTCAGGCTTGCTCCAGCTTCCCTACAAAGGAGAAGCACCACAGACCTTGCTGGTCTGCACCGAAGACAATCTTGACATCCTGCATGGGTTGCGTTTGCCAAGGCTTGTTGGGGCCAGTCCGGGTACCAGCATCGCAGTCAACTAGATCCTTTGTGGGATAGCTCGAATCCATCTCCTGGTTGTCATCAACGCCTCCTGGGCCTCGTGGCTGAAGAGACAAACTTCACTTCTTCACCTGAAATCCCCCGACATCTGGTGGCATCTTCCAATCGCTGCCCTGGTCACTGGCAAGTGACCCAGACTCTGTCCCTTCTGCTTTCAGGTTCTTCAGATCTCCGATCCACCCTTGGATCCATCCAGACACTTATCCTCTGGTCGCTGGCACCACTTCTTTGGAGCTCTCGAATGAAAAGTACGACAAAACCCTACACGAAAAGACACCTATGCACCCTGTTCCCTGGGTGAGGTAACACGAGTACTCCGGTGCTCCCATGGGTCTTGACTCTCGAAGTGTCCTAGTTTAAAGGGTTCCATCGTAGTCCATCCGGAAGTTTCCTTAAATTGTATATTTGTAATTTCTACATTTCCCATAGAAAGTCAATGGTAACCCGCGGCTGTGTTTAGACACTGCATGCGTCTCCCGTGGGCTTCCTAATTCCTAAACTTTGGTTGATTAGAGTAGCCCCAGCGATTCCACAGGCCTCAGGCCTGCTTTCTAGTTATCTCCTGGTTCTTATACCACTATTTTAGTATATGGTTTGTGAGGCCCTTAGGGCATAACGTATACTGTGCAACTTATGGTATATTAACTCAGTGACTTGTATTGTATTTTTACCTCATAAAGAGTGCAGAGAGGTTGTGTTTAGAATAAATACATATATATTTGGTATATACCTTGTGTGGTGTCCTTTCATTTGGTACTCAAGGGATTATAATTGGTAAAACAACTTGCTGAATACGCTCTCTGAAGTCTTAGCCTGATGACTGCTGGTTCATGCTACCTCTAGGATAGCTTTCTATAAGGTTGACTTTACAACCACTATCAATAAGGGTCGATTAGACTGGTGCAAGGTGCCCACTAGAACTAGTGGACATCATATGCCAGGCTAACTTCTCACAAACACAAATCCAACATTTTAATGAACGGTCGCCATTCTGGTGAGTGAAGACACCTTGAAGAAACTGGTCGTAAAGTTGCACAACTAATATTTCAAGATTGAGAAGTGGTGCTATCAGACCCATGCGGGAGGATCTGATCTGACCGCAAACTGTTACACAGAGAGTGTAAATGTATAGATGGTCTTACAACTGAGTGGTTATTTGGAGCTGACTTAAATAACTTTTTTTGTAGAATTTGGGGGACAGATTTACAAGCCCCTTATGCTGCCAGTGCGTCCTTTTTAGGACGCACTGGGAGCGCATTTTTCTGCCTCATATTTACAAGGACAGGAATAGCCAATCTGCGCGGCTTTTCCTGTCCTTGTAAATACGGCCCCTTTACATGTAGCACTTTGTGTGAATGGGGAATACCATGGGTATTGCAGCGCTGTGGGTGTTCCCATGCAACACCCATGGAACCAGACACATTTCCAGATTTAAAAGAAATCGTAAATCTGAAAATGTGCCTGAATGCTACGTATCTCCTGGTGAGGTGTCGGAAGGTGCAACGAGGAGAAATGTAATCATTTCTCCTTGTTGATTTCCTCTTTCAATGCGTGCTGCATTCTGCACACATATTGAACGAGGAAATTACCTCTAATAATTGTTTATGTACAAGAAGGTGTCCCTTCCTGCACATAAACAATCCTTTAAATAAATGATGTTTTACAAATTCTGTGTGTGCTAATGCAGCACACATAGAATTTGGAAAAGGCCATTGTTTATGTACAGGAAGGGAGACCTTCCTGCAATCATCCCTGCGACACAGGCATCCTTGCACCATTGTGTAAGGGTGCCTGCATCTGCGTATGGCACCAGTTTGTGCGTTTGTGCAGGGGAAAGCTCAAAGATGCAACATATTGTTGTAAATATGTCGCATCCCTGTGCTTTTAAACCAACGCAGCAGACCAAAATGACTTGCTGCACCGCGCTGCGCTAGCATATTGTAATTCATAGAAGGCTTTGGGACGGAATCTCATGTCGATTAATAGCTGATGTAAGAGGTTCAAGATTCTGTGTTATTTCTTTTTAGAAAATTGTTTTGCTCCTGAAGAAGGAATGTTTAGATCTCAAGGGGTTGATGTGTTGTTGAAGAAATGGAAGTAATGACGGACTGAAATGTTTGATCAATTTCAAGTTTGTTGTAAAGTATATTTATGGACTTTTTAAATCACAGGAATGACAAAAGACTGAATTCCGATAAAGCTGTGCACAATTATTTGATTAAAAGAGCCAACCTATGATCTGAATGTATATGGTGGGAGGTGAATGACCCAACATGGCGAGCATCCGGAAAGTGATAAATTGAGATTTAGAACTGTAAGGAGACTTTTGAATTACATTCACAAGTATCACAATTGAGGCCATAAACCAGTTTGTGCAAGCAACTGGTTGAGGCCTAAAAAGTATCTTGGCATTGGTACCATCATGCCTCACTGAAGTGCAATGATACCCTCCGTGTGTTACATGTGTGGTTTAACATGACACCAGGCCATGTGCTCTTGGGTCATCTGTGTGGATCAGTATCAGCCTTCCAGGAAGACCCACAGTCTTACATTCTGCTGTTCCTTTTTGGGGTCTGTTGCATTAAGAAGGGGGAGTAAAGGAATACGCACCAAAGGGGGCGTGGTCCATCCAAGCCTTGTGGGATGTGTTCCGGGCCATGCACATATATGCACTATTCAAAGAGTCACACAAACACCAGGCTCTTATAACCTCCTTAGACGTGAGGTTACCTTTGTGTGACCGCCTGAGTTCCTACGAGGCAATTCTTTAAATAGGTCTTGGGAAATGTACAGTTTGCAGTCACAACTTGCAAGTTTTGCATTAAGTGAAATGTCTGAAACTTATCAGAATTTCTGTGGGAAGGGAATAGATCACAATGGGTGTGACAAGGGGGTGTTGTCACTTTTGTGCCAGTGATGCCATTTGATGGCTAGTATTATACACCTCTACTAACAACAAAAGTAACTTTTTCTGTGATTAACACAAGGCTTATTTTGTGTGTTTCTTCACCTGCTGGTAATACGAATCACGAAGAGTAGACAGGTCAGCAATGTAAAAGCTTCCTGAAAAAATGTGTGTGTAACTCACATCCTTCTGAGGACGATAAAGTAAGTATCGTTTAGTAGGATGCTAATGCCCAGCCTCAAACTAAGAGTACTGCGGTAGAAGGAGGAGTGGTGCAACAGTGCATTTCTCAGTGTTAGAAATGGGATTTCTGGTTGGCTAGGGCTAGTGCCTAAGCCAGGCAGTAACCACCAACTCTAGTCAGGGCAAGGGAGTTATACGCTGAAGATAACCCCTGTTGACCCACCTGGTAGCTTGGCACAAGCAGTCAGGCTTATCCCAGGGGCAATGTGTAAAGCATTTTTGCAACACACACACACAGCAGCAACACACTAGGCACACCATAAAAGGAACTCCAACCAAGGTTATATAAAAATAGCCTTTGTATTATCCAAAACACATTAGAATCATAATCACACAATGCACACTGTGCCAACTGGCACTGGGCAATAATATACAGGGGATTATATACACATGACAGGGCCAATCGGGCCACTGTCAAATCCTTTAGAAATCACTAGTAGCACTTATAAAAACCAATCAGTGACTACAGGTAAAATACTTGTACTTGGCAATATCACCTGCACCATAAACATAGTGGGCCAGATTCACAGAACTAACTTAAGACAAAATCCTAAACTTACTACCATTTTGGTATTCACAGAAGGCACTTACTCATTTTGGAATTTTCACAGAAGGCACTTACTCATTTCGGTATTCACAGAAGTTAGGACTCCTAAATGCCTTCTGTGAATACCAAAAGTCTTAAAGTTAGGATTTTTCTCAATTTAGTAGTAGTAAAGTAAGGACTCCTAACTTTAGGACTCCTAAATGCCTTCTGTGAATACCGAAAGTCCTAAAATTAGGATTTTTCTCAAATTTACTACTACTAAACTGAGAAAAATCCTAATTTTAAGACTTTCGGTATTCACAGAAGGTATTTAGGAGTCCTAAAGTTAGGAGTCCTAACTTCTGTGAATACCGAAATGAGTAAGTGCCTTCTGTGAATACCAAAATGAGTAAGTGCCTTCTGTGAATACCAAAATGGTAGTAAGTTTAGGATTTTGTCTTAAGTTAGTTCTGTGAATCGGGCCCAGTATGTCTGTATCACATTAGGCATAAAACACATTATACATAAATGATCAACATAAACACATTATGCATAAACACTAAAGTATAACCTTAGGCATCATCATAAAAATTACCTCAGGCCAACGGGCCTTTCGTGGGGCTCAAATTCCCTTTTGTCCCAAATGTTAGGGCTCTACTGTAGGTCCTGCCACTGGCCCTCTGGCTGCTAATGCAGCAAAAGCAAGGTGTGCAAGGCACTGGGGGCTCACCTCCTCCTCACCTTGAAATGAAAATGCCCCTGATTGGCCCAGCACCAACAGTGCCACCTGAGCTCAAAAAGAAATGCCAAGCTGTTGCAGCTGCCCCCGCTCTCGCAGTGCCGCTGTGAGAAATAGTCCTGGCACCGCAGTGCCTCCTGAGTCCCACTCTGGGACTCTTAACACAAAATTGCCCCACGTTGCAGCTGCCAGCAACTGTGGCGCAGCTGAGGAAAGTTACTTTGGCACCACTATGCACTAGGGAGCGCCAATACCATTCCGTTCTGCGCTACTCACCAGGGCTTCTCCTGGTTCTTTCGTGGCCCAACAACACAAAGAAGAGAAAGGCTCCAGTGGAGCCCCAATCACCGGGGCCTTTGATTCCTTGCTGGATGCAGCAGGACTCAGGCAGGGGGGCCCACGAGTCTCCGGCCCCCTCACCCTAGGATCTGGTGAGCCCGCGGTGCTCTGCCACCATTGGCAGGCACACGGGAGGACCCTCAGCACAGAGCGTAGGCCTGCGGGGCTTCCCCTTCTCCACACGGAGAGGTCCCGCCTCCAAACAGGTTTTCACCTTTTGACTTCCGTGGGAGGCTGGGAGAGCTGTCATGAGACTCTGTCTCTCCAGTGTCGTAGTTGGGCAAGTGGGACCTCCTCAGTCCCGGGCACAACCAGGCAGCGGCCTGTCTTCCGGTCCTCTTGGCGCTCCTCGCCCCCAGACAAAGTGCGGGGTGGGCTCTCACCGTAAATTCACCACGAATGTGGGGTGGGCTCCCGCTAAAAGGGAGCACAAATGCAAGGTGGGCTCCCGCTATTAGATAAGTATAAATGCAGGGTGGACTCCCACTTAAAGAGGCATAGAACAACGGGGTGGGTTCCTTCTTCCCACGCAATGCCGGGGAATCCCCATGTCAGGATTCCCTCAGAATCTATCACAGCTCAGCGCTGCACAGCCACAAGCACTCCTCCTGGACAATAGATAGAGCACCCACAAGGCGCTATGCCCCCAACTGGTCCAGGGCAAAGGCTGGGCCCAGGCAGGCCAGCTCACAGGGCCCTTCAGCAGGGAGGTAGTCCCACGTAGCGGTTCCTCCTAGGGCCCGGCAGCAGGTAGTCACAAGGAAGCACAAAAAAGCACAACATTTACATGGGGTCACGGCCTCAATATTTATACAACCTTTTTCTTTGTCTACCCTTGGCACAGGGCTTGGGTTAACCAGCCTGAACTGGTTTTGAGGGGGTTTGGAGAACTCTGCTTACAGGGCTCCTCTTCCTTATTGTCAGGTGGGGGGCTCGGTCATCAGACCACCACAGGGAGCAGAGCCAGCATTCACCCAGGCAGGCACAGACCTATTCAGGGTCAGGGGATTACTCCTCCCATTACTCTAAATGCAGATCTCCCATTCAGCCTAGCGCTGACTCACCCTGCCCTCCCTGGAGCCACACACACCTCACCAGCCTCTGTCATTCCTTGAGCCAGACATGCAATCTACATCAGGCATGCAGACACATAGCACACAGAAATGCCAACTTCTAAATGTAATAACAGAATTCAATTGCCCCTCAAGGAATCATTTGATTCAATATCATTATTCAAAACAATGTCACCTTCGTGATCATCAATTAGCTCTGTGCAGGAAACAATCAACCACTACCAATAGCAGACTGTATCAAAAAACAAGTTTTTTTCATTGTGTTTACTTTTTTTCTCATTATATTTTCTTTATACTAGGCAACACACACATAACTGAAAATTACAATTGATTACAGTAGTGTGAAATCACCTTTTGCCGAAATTATGGACTTTTGAAATACCACAATATGTGAGAAAATCACAGTCATACGTGTATTTGTGTGCACTCCAATTACAACATATTAGCAAAATGGTGATAAAGTGTCGACGTTTCGGTCCTCCGTTGGTCTACACGATCCATAGGACCATCATCAGGACGATGTAGTTGCACATGTATATATCTAATGAAAAAATAAGCTTCAACTTTAGTAATTCACCTGCATATCAATATGTAATGTAATGTATCTAACTTCTAAATGTGGCATTTCTAAAATAGGTATAATAAATCTGCGCACACCATTGCGCAGCATTGATTATTACCATTCCAAATTTTCTAAACTTGACCACAATGCTACTCTCATATCAGGAATTACCACTGAAACACTTATCAGAGAATCCCCAATGCATTCCTATGAGAGAACAACCTCACAGCAGTGACCAGGATATGTCACACACTTCAGGTACATGTCCTACCTGCTACATACAAGGCACTCTGCGGATAGGGCTAGCTAGGGCCTACCATAGGGGTGACTAACATGCAGTAAAAGGGGGGTCACAGACATGGTGCACACTTTTGGTGCCAAGTCACAGCATCAGTAAAACTGCGTGTACAGGCCCTGCAATGGCAGAGGCCTGAGACAAGTTTGAAAGACTACTTCGGTGGGTGGCACAATCAGCACTGCAAGCCCACCAGTAGCATTTAATTCATTGGCCTGGGTATCTGAGATACTACTTTACAAGGGACTGACAGGTAAACTAAATATGCCAAACAGGTGTAGACTGATCTTTACCATATTTATCATAGAGAGCACACACACGTTATACTGGACAGCATTGCTAAAGTGCCCAGAGTCCTAGAACCGCCAACACCATGTCAGAAAAAGGCTAGGAGGAAAGAAAAAAGTTCAGGGATCAACCTGCAAAAAGGGCCAAATCCAACAATCAGGTATCACACAATCCTAAAGTTTCTCCAGATAGAACCCCCTTAGCAATCTCAGGTCTCATGCTTACTTCCATCGAAGGACTAGAGGCCAGTGGCAGTGGAAACAAGCAGAAAAATTCAGCAGTAACCTTTTTACTGTCAGTTCATCCCCATGATTTCTGCTGAGAACAACCTACCTCTAAGTGACATAAGTACTGCTGCAGGGCCCTTCTGCAGTGTTCAATGCTCGAGTGAGAGTTCGGTTGTGTACAATACTACGAAACGCATCAGCAGGCGTGGTATTGAAACACAAACCATTATTACAAGAGTAAAGGGAGGCAGAGGATGGGAGAAAGTGAAACCAAGGCCTACAAGGACTTCACAATCATCAGGTGATGTGCCACGAGATTAAAGAACCTTCTGCCTACCTGAGCAGGTGTGCAAGGGTTGCTGGCATCTTCTTTATTAAATTCACTCCTATCACTCATGTTGAATGGTTAGAAGCAGGTGAGGGGCAATACATGTATTTAATGCCTTGATCTCTCTTTCACAACTCTCACTCCAAAGAAGCGTTGCCTTTTCCCATCAGCCCTCTCGGGATCTTGGTTCTATTTGCAAACATCAGGATCTTAGCTAGCACATGAACGAGGGGCCCCCTCAACCCAAAAGAACAGGGTTATTTAAATCAGATCGCAAGAAATTCCCCTTGGTGATGACCCAGCTAATAACAAGAAATATTATTGAACATTTACATTCATACCAATGGGTCAAAAATCCAGGACCACAAAGAACGTATGCCAAGCCATTCCTCTAGGCACTGGGCAACCTCCCATGACTCCCCTCTCAATGCCAGTGGCCCATGCTGATCCTGCCACTCCCCTTGGCACCAGGTACCCTCTCCAAGCTTTTCCTTTTAGTATCTGTAACTCCTGCTCTGTCCCTCCTCTCAGCACCTGTAATCTTTGCAGATCACCCCCTGTGTGTGCCTTGAGGACCCAAGTCTCAGCCCCTGGAGCCATCCCTGAGCCTCGCCTCATGGCACCTGGATGCCTCAGATTATCTGATTGTGTCTGCTTGAGCCCCTTTCTGAGCCTCTTCTCTGCCCAGTCGGGCTAAGCACCATGAGGCGCCCCCTGCTGGCAGGTCCATGCCCTGGAGGCTCATCCGGGGGTCCAGTTAGTATTATCACTTCTCGGATCTTTGGCTACACTTGGCTTATCGAATGACGGATCTATATGTAAGTTTTAAGGCTTCCATGGAATCATACCTAAAATCAGGCCCCTTCCTGACCTTTCCTGCCTCTCCCAGATCTTTTCAGACCTGTCGACTCTCAAGAACCCAGGGCCCGATTCACAGAATGAACTTAAGACGCTATCCTAAACTTACTACGATTTTGGTATTCACAGAATGCACTTACTACTTTTGGTAGTTAGGATTTTGTCTTACGTTAGTCTTGAGACAGACTTAAGACAGACTTAAGACAAACTTAAGACAGACTTAAGACAGACTTAAGACAGACTTAAGGCAGACTTAAGGCAGATTTAAGACAAAATCCTAACTTAATTCTGTCTTAGGTTTGTTTTAAGACAAACTTAAGACACACTCCTAACTTCTGTGAATGCCAAAATAGTAAGTGCATTCTGTGAATACCAAAATAGTAGTAAGTTTAGGATTGAGTCTTAAGTTCATTCTGTGAATCGGGCCCCCAGAGTTTGGGTAAAGATCTCAGTTAGGAACCTGAACCTCCCCCCCACACCCCACCCCCCCAGTCGTGGATCCAGGTTGATTTTGGTGGTTTGTCTCTGAGAGCAACAATCCCTAAATTAAAGAACCTGCTCTCTATTTCGAATACTCCTTCATCTCCCAAGAAACTATATTAAAGAAAAACTTGATCCATTTATTTTCATAAAAGTCCCATGACTAGGCGGAGTGCTAACTTCTCAACGGTCTCGTATTTTCCAGGTGCCGGATTGACATTAATCCTCCCTGGGTCCTTCCCTGCTCTGGTTTTAGTCTACCTGCTATTCCAGATGTGCTGCTTGTTTCGATAGTACCCATTTTATTTGGATAGAATTATTTTTATTGAGAGAAACTTCTTTCAGACTTTACATGTGTTAATTTCCACTGCTAGGTGGGTGACCTGTCCTTCCATCTGATTCTTTTATCTAATGTTTTGCTCTTCATAAATAAACACAAGGCCACGTCCATTTCCCCCTCTGTTGTTTAGATGTTTCATCAGCACTCGGCCCATTACAGCAATGGTGACTTGGGCAGAAGACACATTGACTGTCAAACCATAGAGACGGGAATTCAGATGGTGAGGGAAGAGCGTCCTCCTTCGTGACATAAGAACGTTGGCGAATCGAAATGTTGCGCCAGTTTCACAGCTGAGTAAATTAAGTCAATTCATAATTACTGCCACACGGAGCAGTGAGTGTGTGGACGGAGCGGGCTGGGGAGGCGAGGGGAGCAGACCTTCCTCTCCAATTAGCGCCTCGACTAATGAGGCCGCTGGAGCCCCTGTGTAGCACTTGGAGGGAAGGGACAAGCTCGAGCTAGCAGTGGTTACTAGGTACACTGCCACTGGAACCAAAAACCTCAATATAAATATTCAGTTCGTCCTTCAGCAGCCCATAATAGGCCCTCATTAGGCCATGTCAGGCACTTTTTATTGTAATGAAGCTCCATTATTGAGACCCCCTGGTCCCAGTCACCCACAAGACATTCATTTCCTCAGCTGCACAATCCCTCTTTGATGTATCTCGTACCTTCAGTCCTCTGCTTTGCCTCATAAATCTGTTTACCACATTCCTACTTGTTGTCTCAGCGTAGAAGCCAATGTTTGAATGGGCAGAGGGATTACCCATTCCTTTGAAGGGTTTGTATTTTGTATTTATTTTATTAATTACTAGCAGCCCGTCCCGACGTTGTCCGGGTGGGCTTTTCGAGAGTACTGACCAGCATCGCCGCTTCTCCCCCACCAGCGGGCACTTCTGAAGCACCTGTCCGAACCCATACTTTACTGAGGCCCGCTGAAGTGGCTCGGCACCCCTGCCCGCCCTGTTTTTCTGACCCTGCAGGTGTTGGCGAAGTGCAGTTGGAGTGTACTGCGCTGTCTGAAGGAGGGCTCACTTGACTGTTGATGTGGCGATCCTGCGGCGGGTGGGGGTGTTATCGTTTTGGGGAGATAGTGCCATGCGACAGTCAGAGGGTGCCAGATCCTAAGGTGGCGGGGTCGCACATTTTACTGGAATGGGAGACATTCCCCCGGATAATGTGAAGAGGTGCAAGCTGCGGTGGGGCGCGCCGAGGTCTACATGTCTGAGGCCCCCCCCCAGCTAAGATTGAGAAGCAAATGGCACCGTCTGTACTCACAGCCCGCTGTATTTACACGTTCGCGGTACAAAAGGGGTGGTGATGAACGGAGCGTCTGAATCAATCAAACACTCACACCCAGTCAAAAGATCTGGGTTTAATCCATCACTGTTCTTTGGCCCACTCTGCCACCCCAGTTCAGACATGGCTATATGCAAATCAGTCTGACCCTGTGCCATGGGAACAGTCCAGCCCGAACTGCCAAGCCATGTCTTCCCTGGACCGGAAACAACCTTCCAAGGACCGGTTTCTGGCATTCCGGCCGTCTTCAGCCCGGCTTGCTTGAATCCAGTGGCAAAGTGAGCAAGGGACTCACGTCTGAGCATACCCTGCCACACTTATGGCGGCCAAAAGCGGTACAAAAGGGGGTGATGATGGACGGAGCGTCTGAATCAATCAAACATTCACACCCAGTCAAAAGATCTGGGTTTAAGCCATCACCGTTCTTTGGCCCACTCTGCCACCCCAGTTCAGACATGGCTATATGCAAATCAGTCTGACCCTGTGCCTCATGGGAACAGTCCAGCCCAAACTGCCAAGCCATGTCTTCACTGGACCGGAAACAAGCTTCCGAGGACCGGTTTCTGGCATTCCAGCCGTCTTCAGCCCGGCTTGCTTGAATCCAGTGGCAAAGTGAGCAAGGGACTCACGTCTGAGCATACCCTGCCACACTTATGGCGGCCAAAAGCGGTACAAAAGCGGGTGGTGATGGACGGAGCGTCTGAATCAATCAAACACTCACACCCAGTCAAAAGATCTGGGTTTAATCCATCACCGTTCTTTGGCCCACTCTGTCACCCCAGTTCAGACATGGCTATATGCAAATCAGTCTGACCCTGTGCCTCATGGGAACAGTCCAGCCCGAACTGCCAAGCCATGTCTTCCCTGGACCGGAAACAAGCTTCCGAGGACCGGTTTCCGGCATTCCAGCCGTCTTCAGCCCGGCTTGCTTGAATCCAGTGGCAAAGTGAGCAAGGGACTCACGTCTGAGCATACCCTGCCCCCCTTTTGTACCGTGTGGCAAAATTATCGCGGTTTTATCTGCAGGAAACTGCAGATAAAACGGCAATAATGGGCTTGATAATACGCCCTTGGTAATTCCCATGGAAGGCCAGGTTCTGATGTTAACATGGGCTTCTATGGGAATTAACAAGGGCGTATTATCAAGCCCATTATCGACGTTTTATCATCAGTTTCCTGCCGATAAAATGGCGATAATTTTAACACTGGTCCTTGATAATATGCCCTAAGGTTCTTTCAGGGTGCATCGGTTTTGAGTCTGGCTACAAGACTGCTTTTGGTGTCAGTACAGCGGAGGCCTTTTAGAAATTCTTTCAGAGTGACAAAGACATATCTGAAGCAGCGGAAATAGCCTGTAAAGAACAAATTATAATCTGGCCACATTTTAACAACCTAATACTACTAACTTTTACTAATATTGTTTTATTTAAATTTGTCCCTTTGCCCTTATGTAGCAACTGTAGGGTGGGAAGAACGAGAAAAATATGTTACTGTTAAAATCAAAAGAAAAGCTAAAGTAAAACAAAACTCAATTGTGGTCACAGGAGACATTTTGTCACGCCTGCACTGGAAGGTCAAGATTAGTGATTCTACTCCTAGTGATTCCCCCAGAATCCTACCCCCAATGATTTTCAGTACAAGATACGTGCCCCAAAAAGTGTTTCCAATAATGTCCTCTGCCCCTGACCCCTTTGGCCTTAAGGAATACCATTTTGAGTTATCTGTGAACCTATCCCTTTGGTGATCTGCAGGACTATCTCGCACATGCATCACAAAGGCTTTTGCAATTCCTTAATTGTAATTATTAAGGAATTGCAATTAAGGAATAAAAAAAAGCCTATGCATGTAGGAATAGCTATAAAAATTACGATTCCTAAACATTCCGCAATTGCGACTCGCAAATAGCGCCTCGCAATTAAGGAATGGCTTCACATTCATTTCTATGGGCCTACTGGCCCATAGGAATGAATGGGAAATTGCATGCGCAATTTGCGAGTACACAATAGGTACTCGCAAATTGCGTATGCAATTTCAAGGGTGCAAGGGTGTCAAAAGGGCACCCTGTTGCACCCCTGAAATTGTTCCGTGCACACATGTTGCACACACACATGCCCAAAGGGCAATGTGTGTGTGTAACCTACAACTTTGAAAAATGCACTTTAGTGTATTTTTCACAGTTTTCGCTATTTACCATCTGGTATATTTTCTCAGTAAATAGCGGACCCAAATAGCAAAATCGTTATTTTAAAAAGCATCTTGCATTGCATTTAAGGAATTGCAATTTGCAGTTACTCAAATGCATCGCAATTTAGGAAATCGCAATAAATGACCTACCCATGTTTGAAGGATGTAAGCTGAATCTGCCAGATATTATACTTGCGGGCTACGGAAACAAGCTTATACATGTGATGGGATATTTTAGGACAATGTTACAATTTGAGAGGATAAAGATTCAGCTCAAGGCGAATACATGAGTCTTTCCTCTTGTGGTGTCCCCAGTACCGTAAACTACAGATTCAACTTGATTCCAATCACCCTGAGCAAGTTCTTGGAGCTGATGATGCCAAGGTAAATGAAACTGGGCCTAAGATTGGATGGATAGATTTCCAGAGCTGGTGAGAAGGGGTTTTGTATTACAGAAGGAGTTCTCCCATGGAATAATTCTTGAAGAAGGTACAGAGCTGATAGCAGACACAGTGAGAAATGTGCACCAGTGATGCTTGAGCCATTACATCAAGAGCTCTTGAGGCGGTGTGAAGAAGGCATAATTGAGAAGCTTCTGAGTGGCTAGGTGCTGTATTATTGGATAAGATGGCCAATGGGGTATTCAGGCTATGCATTGACCTATGCAATCTAAAATCTATCATTTAGACAGACCATATGAGAAAGGCTGACAGCGATCAAGGACGTCAGCTTATCACCAAATCACCCTGCACCCTGATGGTGGACCACTAACCTCTTTGTCATTCCTGAGAGAGCAAATTGATTCAAGTGTGTGGCATTTGTTTTAGGTCCCATTGCTTCAGTATTTCAAAGAACCATGAATCTACAATTTAAAGAGGTCCCGAATTTACCCAATTTCCATCATAGTGGAAATAAGGAAAAATATAAGAAAGCCCTGGCTGCGTACAAAGCTATGATAATAGCAGCTAAAAAAGACTATTTCACACGCCACATAGAAACTGCTAAAAACTCTAGTAAACAGTTATATCACATTGCCAAAACCCTTGCTGGAAATGCCCCGGATCTTAACCCACCCCCATCGCAAACTCTATGTGATGCCCTATCAGATTTCTTTTTTGCAAAGGTCAACGATATCTATCAAGCCTTTAATCTAGACCAGGCCAGTAGTAGTGCTACTACCCCCATGACTACTCCTAAAAGTAACATGACCTGTTTTAGCCCCCTCACCACTGACCAAGTCAAGAGCATAGTAAAAACGATTAAAGCAGGCTCAGCTCTGGATCCATGCCCAACTTTCGTACTTGCTACTGTGCCAGACACAGTCATCCCCATTATCACCACCGTCTGTAATACAATTCTGGCATCCGGATCCTATCCTGACTCACTAAAAAATACATTGATCAAACCTCTGCTCAAAAAGCCTGGGTTATATAAAGGTGAATTAAAAAACTACCGCCCTATAGCAAGTCTCCCTTTCCTAGCAAAGGTTATAGAAAAGGCTATGAACCAGCAGTTATCAGCTTATATAGAAAACAACAATCTGCTGGATGATACGCAGTTCGGTTTCCGCAAACACCACGGCACAGAAACCGCTCTCATCAAAGCAGCTGATGATATAAGAGTCATTCGTGATCAAGGAGGAACTGCTTTACTAGTTCTCCTGGATTTGTCAGCTGCTTTCGACACGGTTGACCATAAGATCTTGGTCGACCATGTCGAGAGGATGGGCATTCAGCTCACCGCTAGGGATCTACTTGCCTCCTTTCTGGCCAACAGAACCCAGGCGGTTACACTGGGCCCCTTCCAGTCGGCTGACCTGTCGTTACCGTGTGGGGTACCTCAAGGCTCATCCCTAAGTCCGACACTATTTAATATATACGTGTCGGACCTCGCTAGTGTCATCAAAGCACACGGGATGAGCCTAACCTCATACGCCAACGACACGCAGCTGGTGCTGGCTATAAAGGGCGATGGTCAGAGGGTGGCAGAGAGATTCCAAGGTGGGATGATTGCTATTGGCGAGTGGATGGCAAGGAATTGCCTGAAGCTTAATTCCGATAAAACGGAGGTGGTTATCTTTGGTAATCTCTCCCCGGTCTGGTCGGCAACCTGGTGGCCATCGGCCCTAGGCACACCTCCCTGCCCCACGGTCAAAGTCAGAAACCTAGGTGTTACTTTCGATGACCAGCTTAACTTCATGGCCCATGCAAACAAGGTGGCAGCCAATGCCCACTTCAAGCTCAGAATGGTAAGAAAAATCACACCTTATCTACCAGATTCAGCAGCTAAAACATTAGTCAGCTCCCTAGTGCTCACATCGCTAGATTACTGTAACGGTCTGCTGCTCAATGCTCAGAGCAGAGTTACCAAAAAACTGCAGACCGTGCAGAATGCTGCCGCTCGCGTACTGGCTAAAAAACCCAAATTTGTACCCATTTGGGACAAGCTCAAAAACTACCATTGGCTGTCCATCCACAACAGGGTCAAATTTAAATCTCTGTGTACGGTATACAAATCATTACAGGATCAAGGACCACGTTTCCTTAAAAAGCAACTGATTCCTTATAATCCATCGAGAACGCTCAGATCCACCTCTCTTACCAACTAGTGGTTCAACGCAGCCGAACAGTTTCCTGGGGCGATCGCCGCTTTACAATTGCGGCCCCCAGACTTTGGAACACCCTACCTAACCATATAAAAACAAGTTCCACACTTCTTCAGTTCAGAAAAAAACTGAAAACCTGGTTATTCAATCAGTAATTCATAGCTCCGCACTTCCTGATCATGGTGAGACATCAATGCACTTTCAGCGCCGAGACGCCTAAGGGTAATTGTACGCGCTCTACAAATGGCATTAAATAAATAAATAAATAAAATAAATTAAATAAATGACATTTTGGTCTTCGGTGTGAGCAAGGAAGTGCATGAGGCTGCTTTTAATACAGTGTTAGGGATCTTAAAAGGAAAAGGATGCACTGTAAAAAGAGAGAAATATAAGATTGAAGTTGATGGAGTGCAGTACCTTGCACACAGTTTGGAAAAATATAGGTTTTCACAACAGTGAATTAGAAAGGGCTATTGAACTGATATTTGCACTGAATTGACGGATCCTCCTCAACTCAGGGCAAAGATCAGTTTAATTCTTCTTGTGTAGCATAAGATGATTCCTGATTTATTCTGATGTTCGAAGTAGTACCAATATTATGAGAGGGCTGGTGATAAAAATGTGTGGGCAGACTGCCTTTGGTTAAATTTCTTCTGGATGGCCAGAAAACGGTAGTGTAGTTGAAGAAGTTAAAAATTTGAGTAATGTTAGTTAGGTACTGTCTTGTGAAGGAGGGAGAGTACTTAGGAAAGAAGTTTGGGTTATATCTGCGGAACTCGAGTAAAAGCTTAGTAAGTGTATCTGGAACTGAGAGGAGTGGCTCTGCATGTGTTCTAGGTGCTGCATGGAAGGGCCAAGGAAAGGTGTCTGGTGCTCGACATAGATTCTAGGTGCTGAGTTGATAGAACAAGTGTGGGCTACAGGTACTCAGACGAGTGGATCAGCATGGGTTCCAGGTACTCAGAGGAGGGGCCGAGGAAGGGTGCTTGGTGCTGAGAATTGGCTCAGAATGGGTTCCAGGTACTGAGAGGGGTGACCCAGCAAGGATGCCTGCGGCCTAAAAAAGAAAGTCAGCATTGGTTCCAGGTACTGAGTGGTGGGGCCATGGGAAGATGCCTGGTAGGGATATTACTTGATAACCTTGGGTTCTGGGTGCTGCAGAGCGGGCAAGGGAAGGTACATTGTACTTAGAGGGGAGGGTCAGCATGGGTTTTTCAAAAACGTTATTCGTGATTGTACATTCAGTGCAATAGCATCAATCATTAAGTATTGGGCATGGAATACATCACGATTTTTCAATTTAACCCCCCATTCCGCAATAAAGGACAGTATCACGTAATCCAGACCGTATATGTATGGATAAATGCATGGTATCGCAGTCATCCGTTAGTGACAGGACATATCTCATACCCACCCATTCCCTCCCCAACAATCCCTCCCCCGCCCCCAGTCCCAGGTGTTAACAGTCTCTCAATAATTCAGTCTCCACTCCACGGTGATGACCACTCTTATTCCATGTGAAGTTCTGTAAATCCTATCTCGTCCCATGAGGTTATGGTTCCGTCACGATTTTGGTGATGCCGTACTGTTTTTAGTAAGTTCGGCTAATATGGAGTAAATTTGTCACGTTAACTAGCGAGTCCATTACGTATTCAGAGACTTCGTCTCGAATATGGGTTCCATTTTGTCCGTGCCTCCATTTTTGTGTTGCCATCACGTGGGCCGATGAATGTGGTCGAACGAATAAAGCGGCCTGGCCTTTTCGTACACGTATACATTAACAAGGTCCTTTCTTGACTCTAAGGTGAACTGTAATGACCTGACTCCTTCACCTGAAACTGACCCTGCTAAGCCAATTTCCCTGGTTGATCGTGGTCTGAGATTGCCAATCAATGTTCAGGACATCGTTAACTTTTAGTTTCTTTACACATGCCTTATCTTGCTCGTTATCTGTCATTGTTTCCTTTCTATGTTTCTTCATTACATGCATTGTGCTTTCAATTATGGGTTTGTCTGGCTTGTGGAGATTGAATTTAGGACATTCCTAATAATTAACTTTGGGTTGGGTTCTTGCAAACTGAGTTTTCTGTCATGTGATACTTTGTTTGAAAATGAACCTCATTGGCTAGAATTTTGTGCAGTGGGTGTACATTTATAATGTGCATATTGTGTTTAAAAAGTGATGTCTCGCCTTGCAAAATTGAGCAGTCTCCTGAGAATTTACACCGTGATGTACTTCTAGGATCACTGTTACTAGCTGCAGCTAATAAATTTGGTCTTTGACGCCACCCAGAAGTATTCCGTGTCTCTGTATACAGAGACAGGTTAATCCGAAGACTTTGGGCGTGCCCCTGGCGCCGCTGGGTTTAAGACCCGGTTCTTCAACTGATAATCGATAAAAAACATATACAAAAAACATCTGTTCCATCTTGGCGTCTGTTATACCCAGCTCTCTTCACTCCATGTATAATGTGCTGTCATTCCCTTTGGGGCAGCGGTAGGTCTAATTTTTCTAACTCCATTAGCATAACCTCCCAGTCCATTGCCATGGGAATTTTCCGCCTCCCGCCCTCCTCCTTTTTTCTAATAGCAATGCATTCTGCTCTTCCCCACCTCACCACTTCCGTCCACCATGTCTCTACCCTGGGCGCTCTTGAGGTTTTCCATCTCATCATAATCATCCTGATTGCCAAAAGGAGGGCAAGATCCACAAATCTGAGTTTGGTTTTTAGCGGCTTGGGACGTGTGCGAGCTCCCACTAAACAATATAATGCACTCTCCTTTACCTGTATCTGCGAAACCTCTCCTATTGTCTGGCATATCTCGCTCCAATAGCTGCCCAGCTGGGGGCATGTCGAAAGCATATGTAAGAGGCCCACCTCATCCAACCTGCATCGCGGGCAATGATGGGGGCGTCTGGAAACATCTCGTGTATTCTCTCCGGGGTGAGATATGCTCTATGAAGAACCATAGTTTGGATAAATTTCACATTTCACATTTCGTGAGACCCTCTTTGGGTGTTCCAGGATCACCCGCCATGTAGCTTATGTAATTTCCTCCCCCGTGCCCGGCGACCAGATCTCTCGTAATGTGGTAAGGGACAGCGCTGCATGTGTTCTAATCCCTGTATACAGCCAGCGCACTAAGTGAGCCTCTGCCCCCATGTAGTGTATCAGGTGTACTAGCTCATGTTGCTATGGTTTAATGCGTTGCGGTGCCCATGTCATCCTAATATAGTGGGATACAGAGGCATGTAATAAATAATGTCTGTCTGCGGTCCCAGTCACCTGAACGAAGGTGCGATGGTCTAGCAGCGAGTCATCTCCAAAGAAACTGCCTATCTCCTCCACTCCGCTCTCCGTCCAGTGTCGTAGTGTATGTTTCGTAAGTTTTCCCTGCGGTGTTGGGATGACCAGTAAGGGGATATATTACCTGCATATGGCAGCCGATGACGTGTAAGCTAGTGCCTAGTTCCAGCAGAGAAGGGCAGTGCGAAGCAGTGGGTGGCACATCCCTGGTATCTTACTTTTGGGTAGCAATAGGTTATGTAGTTCTCCCCGTTCTAATTGTTCCATTGTCCAACCGATCTCGTGAAGGCTCCTCCAGCCAGTAAGACAACCATTGGAGTTGACTGGCATAATAATACCCTTGAAAATCAGGGGCACCTAGATCCCCTAGTTTAGTACCAAGTTGTAGTTTGCGCAGACTAATCCGTTGTCTGCCCGACCCCCATATAAGAGTGGTCAGTAACGTATTTATTGTTGTGAAAATTCGGTGCGGGAGACATATGGGCAGATTCACGAAGTGGTACCATAAGCGAGGTAGCATCACTATCTTGGCGATTGCAATGCGGCCCATGACTGACAAAGGCAGTGAGGTCCAAAAACTGATACTGCCACGGAGGTCAGCAATGGCCCTGGAGATATTGCCATCTAACTGGTCCTCCGTTTTTCTCTATATACGGATCCCCAGGTATTTAAAATTAGACTGGGCTACCGGGATCACGTAGACGCCAAAAGGTATAGAGGGCGGGTGAGGTGCGTCCCAGAAGTAGAATCCCACCGACTTTTCTGGGTTTATAGCCAAGCCCGACACCATTTCAAACTTACGGAAGGTGTCATATAATTGCGTATGGTCTTCCTCCAGGTCCCGGAGATGTAATAAAATATCGTCCGCATATATGGAGAGTATATGGGAGGACCCAGCTATTGGAATACCTGATCCGGTCGCACACTTACGAAGAGCCATGGCCAATGGTTCGAGCGCCAGGACAAACAGCATCGGGGACAGGGGGCATCCCTGTCTAGTGCCTCTGTGGACCGGGTATTCTGCCGACACATAGCGCCCCGTTCTCGCCCGAGCTGCGGGGTCGGTGTACAACAACTTGATCCATTGCAGTAAAGGGGCCGGGAAGCCAAAGCGTTGCTTGCCTCAAACATAAAGGGCCAAGAAAGTGAATCAAACGCTTTGTAGTGTAGCTCCTGTTTTCCCAATAGGCTCTGCGCATTCGAATAACATAAACAGCAGTGTAGACGTAGGACTGAGGTCATCTAGGTCTCTACTGACTATGTTAAACTTAATTTAGGTTTGCACCAGCTAGCTCAGAGGTCACTGGAAACTTTCTTGAATGAATAGGGAGGGATAAACTTCCCTGGCTTAGACAAGAAGGGATTCAGTTTCCGACAACTGCATAGACATGACAACTTTGCTCCCTCAGAATAAGAGTGTATCTCTAGAGTCGTGTGAAAACAATAGACAGCTATTTTGCTCAGTCAACCGTGCATACTTAGTTTCACCAGAGTGCAGAGAAATAGAGAGACGGACGTTTTCAATAAAAGGTGTTATTTATTGAACAGTCTTCTTTCTCATGCAAGAGAAATGAATTGCCACAATTGCAATACTTAAAATAAAGTAAAGTGCGTACAGTAAAAGTAGTATTATGAAATAATACTGTAAAAGCATTGATATGGTTTCTTAGCCATATGATACTCTAAATGTATAAAATATATACATACACAAATACATTGACTAACGTACTCAACTGGTCCTTCTAACTAAGCCTACCCTGGTGTACCTGACCTAAGCCTAATACATGGGAAGGGATTAGTAAGTGGCAGTTTAAGTTAAGTGGTTTAAGATTATTTTGCCAAGAATCTGCATCAAGAATTCTCTTAAGGGTTTAGTCAGCTCCGTACCTTGGTAATAGAATGTGGGAGGTCTGGTATCTCTTTCTTCAGGCTCGATCTCCCAGCAACCCGCAAGGGTAGGCTGAAAACACCGGAGCTGGATTTTCTCGGCTGGAGAGAAAGGCAGCGTCTCTCTCAGTGCGTCAAACGGGAGGGGCGGCTTCCATGGGCTCTCGCACCAGCTGGGCTCTCGGGCAAGTAGATAGCCGCTCTGCTCCAAACCACCGTGTGTTTGCTTAAGGCAACTGTTGGTATTTTATACCTGAAAGGTGCCGGGTTTGACGTAAGGTTGGACATAAGACGTCACCAAGAACTAACAGATCTTGCTGGACTCCAGGAGTTCTTGTTCAAATCAAAACAAAAGCAGGGGGGAATTTCCCGGGCTGCTGGAGGCTTGGTTTGTTTAAAGAACGCGTTGTGCTTTCTAGGAGTCGATGGGAGTAGCCGTGCTGTGCTTTGGACTGCCTGGGCTATTACTGAATATGGATCTGATTCTTATGCCTTTATCAGGATTTTATTGATTATAACCTCACAAGGGCATAAATCGGGAATATTGAATTAGGGTCCTAGATATAAACACTACACCCACTCCACGGATTGATGTCCATCATTACTAAAAAACTAAGCAATAGTAAACATTCAACGATGCATGTGTGTTTTCCGACCCACCCCAAAATGCATATTTCGCATTTGAAATGGTATAAGGTAAATACACGGAAAAAAGTGTTAGTACTCTACGCTTTTCAAGCAGTGTCATCATTCAGATAAATGCATATATATATCAGCTGAATGAATTGGGAAACTTACACATGAAATGGCTCTAAATACAGAAAAGAAGGTCGAGACCATTTCATCACATATTTATACAAATTGCTGTATATGTGTTAGAGGCTGAGGTAAAATATTGTCTCTAGTATCCTAAAATAGATGCTCTGTTCTCTAAGAATAGTTCTACTTTAAGCAGAGTACCATGTGTCAAAAAAAGGTAAATATTTTGGAGAATGAACAAAAATAATTTCGCTTTCAGGGGAAAAAATAGTTCCAAATATTTTCTCTAATTTTGTTTTTGAAAACTGAAGGCCGAATTCAGAGTTCAGGGAACGCTGTGTGCTCATTGTTTTTATTAAGAGTTATTCTCGTTGACTGGATAGAACATTATTTCAGACAGACCCGCAAAAAATTGGTCTACCACATCAGGTGAAAGTTGGACCAAGTTCGAAAATACTGCAACTGTGCAGTTCTCTGCATGATTGCTATCATTGATGGTTGGATCAGCAATGCTCACAGGAGGCTGTACCTGTTTGGTGCTGCTTTCCTCTCGTAGCTCACCGCCACCTATTCGTAGTGGTGAAGTCTCAACGAATGCCGTCATCAGAATCGGTAGCCGCTGGGGACAACACGATGCATGAGTCGTTACAGGACCTAGCAAAGTATCGATATCCATTAGTACTGCTGATTGTAGTGTAAGACAGACGTCCAACACGCATTCTTCTCCGCATAGCAGACATCGAAGCACAGGTATAATGCAATCTTGCCAGATCGGTCTGAATGAAAGAAACCAGGTTGTACTCAGATCTCTTAGCCAGGCCAATCCGAGGACCTTAGTGATACGGTCTAAGTATCGTATTGCTAGGATCGTTTCTTCCATCGTTGCTAGATTATTGTCTGTGGATTGGCTTGCCATATCGGTGCAGAAGGAGCAAAAATAAAATTCCTGCCACGAGTCCCAAGATTAAGGGTAGACAGCCGAAAACAGAATGGACAAAATTTGGGAAGATGCCCAGAACTGTTTCAAAGGGTGCTAACAGTCCCGAAAAAATTGTCTTAAATATATGTGCGATGCCACTGGGATAAGACATGTTTAAGATTTGGCTTAATATTTCTACGAAATGTATGGGGCAATTTGTCGATAAAAGGGAATGTATCTCTGCTGATGTCCTTGCCACTTGCAGATCATACATTTCTTTTGATGATGTTAAATGCACAGTTGTCTGTAAAAGAATAGACTTCATTCTGCTTAAAGTATCAATTCGAATAGAAGAGATATTCAACGAAGGCCATAACACAGCCCCCATATCTGGATTGCTGTGTGGATACAATACTTGCATACAGCAAGCGGTCCTGAAAGTTACAGTTGTAAGATAGGCTTTTCCTGGCAGCATGCCACAACAGCTGGTGGTCACTTATTAAAACGTAACTGCCGTTAGAAAGTGGTCTAAAAAATTGCTCTATCCGTTTTGCAAGCGTGCCATGCAGGTGACATGAAAGGTTATTTGAAGACCCTTCGCAGGCTCCATGCAAATTAATACCTTGACACAGAAGTGTACCACTTAGTGATTTTTTACAATTTTTACCACTAAGGAATACCTCCTTGTTCCCTTCACTATAACATCTGTGTGTATATGGTAAATCCCAGGTTGATTTTATGTATTCTTTACCCAACCTTTCATACTGGCCTGCAGGTATATGCTCTTGTCAGTATTTAAACTGAAAAGTTGTTATCGGAATTGTAATCGTTCCGTGTATTATCCATTCAATGACAGGTCTCTCTGACATTGTCAATGGTAATCTCTCGAGTTTTTCAATGCTCAGAATCGTATAGTCTGCTCCTTTTTGTGCCAAACTGATTTGTTTATAAGTAAGGTTAAAGATACCGAATAATGACGTTGTGTTGATTAAACGCCATGGTACGCAGCCTGAACGCAGATTTTGCAACGTCCAACCAAGCTGTACAATAGAACGTAATTGAGACTGACCATGTTGTAACATTAGTAAGTCCTGCTCTATTATATCAAAAGCAGATGATACAATGCTGTCCAGTGAATATATTCTGGAGGACAGAGTCGTTAACCCATTGTCCACAACAGAAAGTGATGTTTCCAAATTTATACAATCAATTTCTCGTATTTTTTCTGCTGTCTCAATTTGCATTACTTTCCAAGCTTCGTTATACGCAGCGTATATACCGGCCGCTATGAAACATTTTTGACGCTGTTTGCGTGGTCCCAATATGAAATCACGCAAGTCAGCACAGTCTTTAAGTAAAGTCAAGTGTTGCTTAATTTCAGCCAGTGTGGATTTCTCTAGCCACTCAAGACAAAGTTTCCCTACACTGTATGTTGTAACTAACCCTGGATGTTGTCTCTGGGAGTATATAGGGTCTGGTCTGGTCATTTTGAACCCCTGTGTTTTATTCAGGAATCTATCTTGACAGTTATTTGTGTCTGTTGGCCATATCAACCATTTTTTCCAATCAGGATGTGTTCTGTTTTGGTGTAAAATATGGGATACGTCTATCTCCACATCTGTAGTGCTGTCACTATCAGTTATGGGTTTCGGAATAGACGGTGTATTTAAATCTTTTATCTTAGCTAGTCCAAGACAAGTAGTTTGTTGAATTGTGTCATTCAAGAATATAATTTGTACTGGGATCATGCAGGCCCTAAATAATGCTTCTAGGCCTTGTACTTGCCAATCTTTGGAACCCCAGATCGTTTTTGTTTCAATGGTGTTTTTCCAAAATTCGAAACCAAATGTAGACATTTTGTCATAAAATGTTTCAGAATAAATCAGTTTAGTATTTGTCAACATTGTTTTCATTCCTGTCCTACTTAATATTTTAAAATAAAACGTTTCTGGATCACTGTTATTCAACCCTGAGAAGTACTGGAATTTCTCATAAAATGTTTTCGAACTGCTTTTTGGTGGAGTTGGACAGTGTTCCCACTGGTTATAAGATAAAACATTTCTAGGCTGAGCAGTTTTATGCAAATAGTGATCACCATAATGGTTATAACAGTATAACTCTTCATAATTCGATGAACCCTGTAAGTAATCATGTTCTGTGAATTTTGCTGACATTACTAAATCTGACATCATATTATTAATGTTTTCAAAGTCCCAATCATCTGAGAATGTATTTGGTGTCACAAAGTCACTTAATGAAACCTTGAACTGATGTGGATATTTCAAGAGATCAAGGGGCCAAAAATGTCATAATCAGTTCTGTCCCATGCTACCCCACTGGGTATTGGATTGGCTGAGATGTTCACAGATGACAGTTCTCTTTTCTCGACGTGGGAGGATGTGTGAGGCTTTAGGACCAAGTTGATGTTCTGACTTGCTGTGTCCATTGTACTATATTTTCCATCATTGAATTTTCCCAAACAGAGAACCATGATGAGCCAAAGCAGGAGAGTAAGTACACCTAACACATTCCAAAATTCAATCCATGGTGAAATCAGATATGTTTCCTTTAGTTGGTGAGAAAGTTCAATTAATTTGTCTTTGAAAGTTTTTGTTGGAGGCGCTTCTTCATGCTTGCTTGGATCTTCAGAGAAGTCGTCGAAATTGATGAAGTAGCCAGATGCAGTTCTGTCAATTGTTGGAATTTTTTCTGGATTTTCATTTGCTTTTGCATTTTTTATTCTTTCATTAGCATAGTCAGAGGCTACATCATTGTAGACTGGTGTTTCTTGATGAACTGTTGTAATTTGGGTTTCAAGAGGCACTAGTTCCATGGCATTATTGCATAGTCCTTTGTTATTCACTGCAGGTTTATCAAATGTGATTAGTCTCTCAGTATGAGTCTCTTGGATTGCAGCAAATTTCAGTATTCTGCTATTTCTTGGTAGTCCACTTGGCCTACTACTTATTATTGGCCACATGATTGTGGTTTTACCAGGTCGATGGATACAACTCTGTTCTCCCTTTTACCAGCAAGGGGCGGTAGTACAACTGATCTTGTTCCACTGATAGCTAAGACAGGTACTGCTTTTCTGAAAGAAGGCCTAAATTCCTTCTTTACCGCGATCTTTTCTCTGACCAGATCCCCAATCTTTGAAATCCAGACAGGTCTTGCAGGGACAGGTGGTTTTTCTTCAGTGGCTGTCAGCTGTTGTTTCAACTTTATGTTACTCAGGTTTTTCTTGTTTCATTTAAATCCTGTAAAACAGCCAAACGATCTTTGATATCAAAGGATTTTTCTTCTACCACTGAAGTGTGACTATCAAGATCCTGAATAAGCATTCTAGTTCCGAACAATACTTCGTATGGAGTGAGACCTTTTAGAGAATTTCTTGGCAGATTATTAAGACTACGTTGGACACTTGTTAAATGTTTGACCCACCCATCACCCGAACCTAATACCCTCGCCGTTATAGATTGCTTTATGTCCCGTTTTTTTCTTTCCACAACTGCATTTCCCTCAGGATGGAAGGGAGAAGAGTACTGCAATGCGATGCCCATGCTGTTCATGGCCTCTTTGTAAACTCGAGAGATAAACGCAGGACCCTGATCGGAATGTAGCATGCCAATTGCGTATGTGCCGATAAAGACTCGCAAACCTTTCATAACAGTTCTGGCGTCAGCCGAGTGCTGGGGCCACATTTTTAAGTGAATTAAGTCTTTATTAATTATGGGACGCATTTCTCCGACTGGATTTCTGCGCTATAGACAGCCTGATGCTATGTAATAGTGGTATCTGGGCTACAGGCTGGTCCGGTTCACAACTGCGATCTCTGTTTCAGTCCTCACAATTTTTTGCAAACGTGTAGATGTCCACGCTCATTCCCGGCCACCAGTACTCTGATTGTAGTTCCATCAGAGATTTCAGGATCTCTTGGTGCCTCAGACCCAATCCCATGTGTGCGTCTTCAATCAAGAAAACTCTCCGGTTTGTGTTTGGAATTACTCTATCCCCCACTTCAGGGATTCGAGCAAACGGAACGGAGTTTGCATCAATTATGTATGTATTACTGAGTGAATAGTTGAGAGGTAATGCTGCATAATCTCCTTTGGATGAGGCTTTTATCGCCAGCATGGTTTCCCCATCTATGTATTTTTCTGAACGCTTTTCAGTGGCTACGGAAGCCGGTTGAACCGCTTCCGCTGTGGCTGTGTTAGCCAATGAATTCCCTGCAATGTGAACGCCATCACGTCGATGACTCAGTGCGTGTATCACGTGAGTCTTTCGTAGTTCTTTCTTTACAAGAACTACTTGTTCCCAAAGCGTTTTATGCTTTATTGTGGCACCTGTGTCATCTTTGTAACCGTTTTTGATCCATGTCTGCACTGTTGTATGATTTGACGCAGAAATACGAATCGCACACTATTACTGTGGGGAATTCGCGATCGGCATTTTCAAGCGCCATCTTTAAAGTTCTTATTTCAGCTCGCTGAGCTGAACATTTCCTGAGTGATTCAGTTTTAGTAATCATTGGTTTGAATTTACCAGAGCGCCAGCGACCTTTAACAATCGCGCACGCTGCATCGTAGGATTTCTTTTCTACCTCGTAGTGTTGTGCGAATCTGTCCATATAGATTACGCAGGTATATTGTTCTAGAGAAGGGGCCTTCAAACTGTGGGGCGCGACCCGCAGGGGGGCCATGGAGCGCTGCAAAGGGGGTCGCGCCATCACAGTGTCACTTCTGCCCTGGCCTCCAGGGCTTCAGCCCCCCTCCTCCCCCATTTGGTGTCTCAGCCTGGGCTGCTGCAGTGCAGCTCACGCTCCTGGGGCTCGGCTGGGCAGTGTCTGGAGTCTTATCTCCGGCTCGAGTTTTTCACAGGTCTTTAAAGACCATTAGCATATTTACATGCCTTTGTTAACTGATTAGCAAAGCTTAGTTTTTTTATGGTTCCAGTACCCCCTGGGCCCCCACTCTGCCTATTCCTTACATTTGTATTTTTACAAGTACTGCTGTAGTGTGAGAATGCATTTAATGAAAAAAAATATAAAGTTGGGTTGCCAAAAGAAACATGCCTGCTATGTGTTGTTTAAAGATCCTGCAGAGACCTGCTCTTGACACTAAATTGACTTATAAATAAAAAAGTATGTATTAATTAGTGATGTGACTTTTCTGTCTTTATTTTCTTTAATTATTAGTCATGGATCATTGAGGCATCCCTAGAACACAATTAAAAGTGCTTTCTATTTATATTTGCTGTTCTAAGTATTCACAGATAAGTGCAAAAAATACACCTGTAGGTGACTGCTTATTTCTGGGCCATCACAATAATGAGCTGGTAACCCTAATCATTAGACTGGAAGTTTGTTGCAGGATCAGCACATTATTTATTTCCTCCACCCTCAAACCCTGATTAATGCCATTATAGCAATAGTTTAACTTATATCTGAAACCCTACGCTTCAAGTTTCTGGGAATGCACCCTGCTTTCAAATTACTCATTTCTCATTCTCGCCTTCACTTTCATGTTCACCCTGCACTCCCAGCGATCACAATGCACTCACACTGATCACCATGCACTCACACAATTCACCCGCTCACCCTGTACTCACACTGATCATCATGCACTCACACTGATCACCATGCACTCATAGCGATCACCATGCACTCACACTGATCACCATGCACTCACAACATTCACCCGCTCACCCTGCCCTCACAGTGATCACTCTGCACTAAAAATGTGCTTGCATTGTTCACTCTGTACCTCACCCTGCAGTCACACGAGCACACTTCTCACCCTGCACTCGTGTGACACTCCACTCACCTGTCTCCCCCTTACTGCTCAATCTGTAGCTCACTCAAACAAGGCCATCACTAACCATGCACTAATTCGTCCCACTCTGCACTTACAGCCGAACTCAAATTCATATGGTCATCTCACTCACCCTGCAGTCACTCCTTTTACCATACTCTCACACTGTTGCATTGCTCACCGTGCAGTCACATGGGCACTCTTGTCACCCACACAGTGCAGAAGGTTAAAGTGCCGGGTACAAAGAAGATGTACCATGCACATCACAGAACTGAGTGTGAGTAAACTATGAGTAGCGCTATAAAAAAATTAAATGTTTGTCAGACAGGTGCTATGGAGAGATGAGGTGTATTGTTGGTGAGTGGTAGTGAGGGAATTCATGGAGAAGGTGGAAAGACTGTTGCACTGTGTGCGACCAGTGCTTGGACAAGCCCTGGCTGGGAGTGTTAATCCCCCTCCCCCCGAAGTTCGGGTCTAGTGGATCCCCTGCTTCTGCATATTATTTACATTTGTGGTGCGCTACTGTTACCAAAAGGTGTCCTGGGGCTAATAACCATCTGCCTGCAATGTGAGAGAGGGATCCGGGGTTTGGAGAGGAGAGAAGAGAGGGATGGAAGGAAGGGGGTGAGAGGAAAGGGGCATGGGTAAACTGCTTAACTCTGCACAAGACCACCACGGTTTGAATGCACCCTTGCTGCTCCCGGCCATGGACAGGTGAGCTTCTAGCTTCTAATTTGCCCCAGCCCAAGGTCCTAGTGCCCACTGTCTGGGCACGACAATCGGGAACGAGGAAAAAGTCTTGCTGGGATGTTATTTTGCTCGCTCGCGGTCGCCAACTTGATGTTGAGGACCGCGAGCAAGCAACAAATGCCCGCTACGCTACTCGTTTTTGCACTGTGCTACGTGCAATTTGCATAGCACGTAGTTGCGCAAACTACGCAAGCGTAGCGTAGTCCTACGCCCATGGTTACTAACATAGGGTTGCACTGGAAGCCTGAGCCTCCAGTGCAATGTGCCTCGACAATTTCATTTCAGACACTGGACATGTGCTGTACACACCAGAAAATATGCAAAAGGGTGAACTGTTTATAAAAATATATTTCTCCAATTTTGCGCCTGCCACAACAGGACATTATTTGTTTACAAAGTCTGCATTGAAAATTTTAGAAGATAGGGTTGTAGTCTGGAATATCCAGACTGAAATAATATAAGACGTTAATATCACAGCTAAAATATAGAGGACAAAAATATCAAAAGGTACATGCATATAGACAAGTATAGGTTTACTATTCTTAACTCAACATCTACAAACCTTAAAGCTATACATATCATCAAGTGTTTGAAAGGGCCCTTTTTGCATAGTTACTCCAAACATGTTTCCCTTCCTCCTCTTATTTTTCTGACTTTCTTTTTGTTAGTTTTAGGACTCTGAGCACTTTACCACTGCTAACCAGTGCTAAAATGTATGTGCTCACTCCTCTAAACATGGCATAGTTGGTTTACACCAGTTTGGTATATTTGCTTTACTCGTAAGTCGCTGTAAAGTTGCATACTGTATACCCTGCGCCTGTAATTAAAATACTACCAGTGGAAATGCAGCACTGATTGTGCCCCTCACAGAAGTAGCTCTCCAACCATGTCTCAGGCCTGCCCCTGCAGGGCCTTTGTGTACAGTTTACTACCACTTCAACTTGATATTTTAAACTACTTTTCAATCCTTAAACTCCCCTTTAATTATACATAGATCACACATAATGCAGGCCCTAGACAGCCCTATGAGCCTGGTTGTGTGTAAGTAAAGTATAGGACATAAACTTAAATGCTTTACATGTCCTGGTAGTGACAAACAGCCTATTTCTTTTTTCACTGCTGTGAGCCCTACTCCTTCCATAGGCTAGCAGTGGGGGTTCTTTTAAATATCTCTTAATCTATAATTCCTGATTGGAAAGGAGTAGCTACTTCATGCTTAATATCTCTGGAATGGTGAGGATAAATCCTCTTTAATGGTAAAGTTGAATTGGACATTACCATTTTAGAAATGCATACCCTACATCAAAGGCACTTTTGGGTAAAAGTACCAGGGCTCTGACCCCACCAAATCAGTACAATACTTGACCTGGGAAGAACACTGCTGGAGTAAAGACTGCTGTGCTGAAAGGATTGCCACTTTGCTGTGATTTACCTTTCTGAAGAACTGCTTCTCTGTTGAGCTGCCCTGATCCCTGCTGAAGGACTGTACCATCTCACTTGAACCCAGAGTGACTCCAATGGCATGCTGGCTTGTCTCCTGTGTCTCAGGTACACAAAAGACTTCCTGCAATCCTGCTGGTGCTGCTGGACTCTGCCATCTGTGAGCCCTACCCTTGCTTGAGGTACCTCCTCTAGTCCTGGGCCTCAGGAGTAGGTTCTGCACCTAACTTCTCGAAAAGAATTTTGCATTGCCTTGACTGTGTGAGTATTTCTGCTGCATTGCCCCTTTGACACCGACTCAGAGGCTGCTTGCGATGAAGACTCAACAGCCTGCATTGCTCAATGACGATGCTTGGGACAGCTCAATGATAAAGTATTGTATTTTCTCACCAGAGCGCGACGACAATGCAGGACCCTCCCAGGAGAATCCTACAGAAGGGATGCAGAGTTGGCGGGGTAACACTAAGCGGAATTCCATAGATTTGAAAATAAACGTCGTAAAATTCCGTAAAAATCCCGCTCTGTTACTCTGCACTACCCTAATTAATGAGACAGAAACCTCACACATCTTTGGTAAATCAACATACAACTCTACCTTTACATGGTAAAGAGCATATAGTTATCTCAGAAAAATGAAACTGGAAACATAGCAAGCAGTGAGAGAGGTGATGATTTTGGAGTCCCCCCTAACCTAGGGAGAGGACTAAGCAGGTTCTTTGAACAAAAAGAGCACATCATGCTGAACAATAAGGTGGTGGTCCCATACTCCTAGTACCAACCCAAGCAAAGTTATGGGCAAAAATGCAATCCCAACCGAAGGCCCTACAAAGCATTAAAGGACGAGATTCTAGAATGCAGTGAGTATTATAGTTTTGGCTCTCTTGCTGAGACCCCATGCAGCCTGAGGAATGGTTTCCTCTAAGTCTGGTGGGTCTGATGGAGGTACCCATCCCACCGGGCACCTCAACAGTGATCCTTGGTGGACGGCAGCTCAGGCCTGCTCTGGCGTCGGGCTGCCCTCCTTGTTGTATCTGGACTCCTTGCGTCCTTGGGACCCCGTCCTCGCCCCTTGTGTTTCGTCTGTGCTGGTGCCTGAGGGGATCAGGAGGTAACCTTAGAGAGTTGCTATCTGCCCGCTGTTGCTGGCTCCTGACTGAGGCAGCATGCATGGGTGCTGCTGGGCCAGGGAGCTGGCGAGGACAGCTGGGGTGGGCTTTCCGAGCTGCCCTCCACCAAGAATGACGGTTGAGGTGCCCGGTGGGATGGACACCTCCATCAGAGCCAACAGGCTTAGAGGAAACTATTCCTCAAGCACCAGCTCTCCCGGCTCAGCGGGAGAGCCGATACTCTGATATTCACTGCACTCTAGAATCTGGTCCCATAATGCTTTGCGGGGCCTTTGGTTGTATTTTTGCCCGTAACTTTGCTTGGGATGGTCCTAGGAGGATGGGGCAGCCACCAAATCCTTTAGCATGATATGCGCTTTGTGTTCAAGGCATCTGCTTGGTCATCTCCCTAGGTTAGGGGGGACCTCAAAATCGTTCACCTCGCTCACTGCTTGAAATGTTTCAAATGTCACTTTTGTGAATTAACTATATGTTTTTATAGCATGTAAAGGTAAAGTTGTTTTATCAAAAGGATGTGGATGCAGGAGCTAACTCCGCTACACAGCAGAGTTGGAGTTTTTGTTTTTGCAATAGAACATGGAGTTGGTAAAACTCAACTAGCGGAGCACAGTTCACTGCCCACCACTTGGTGAAATGACTTGTCTACTGTGTAAAACATTCCCTCCGGTACCTCAGTCACATCCTTCCCATCACCAGAAGAGAAGGTTAAGCCTACAGAGGGACAGAGTCTTGAGAATGAGATGAAATGAATGACTTGGATACTGTGTCAGTCAGTTCCTCCAGTACCTCAGGCACACCATTCCCACCCCCTGTCATCAGAAGAGGAGTGAAGCCTACAGAAGGGACAGAGTTCTGAGAATGAGATGAAATACTTTGGAATCTCTAGACTGAGCTCCCTCTGGTGCCTCCTTGACCCTCAGCATCAGCATATTGTTCCGCCTGGAGAGCTCTTCTCCTGAAGGTCTCCACACCTGACCCACCGCTGTTCCCTGAACTTGCCGCGGCTGATCATATGATTCTCCCCACCCCCATCATTGGAAGAGGAATGAAGCTTACAGAAGGGACAGCGTCCTGAGAATGAGATTAAATGAACGACTTGGATACTGTGTCATTCAGTTCCTCTGGTACCTCGGTCACACCATCCCCACCCCCTGTCATCAGAAGAGGAGTGAAGCCTACAGAAGGGACAGAGTTCTGAGAATGAGATGAAAGACTTTGAATTCTGTAGACTGAGCTCCCTCAGGTGCCTCCTCGACCCTCAGCATCAGCATCTTGTTCCGCCTGGACAGCTCTTCTCCTGGAGGCCTCCACGCCTGGCTGCCCCTCGGTGATACTGACTGAGACCATCCTGTCCTGCATCCCATCTCTTTGTGCTGCCTTATTGTCCTGGAATTGCCTGCATGTTCTCTGACCCTCCCCGGTCCCCTGTAAAGGCCTCGGCCAGGAATCTATTATCTGGGGAGATGCACCTGGCAGCGAGAGAAGGGAGCAGCGCCGAGTGTGTATATCAGCTGCTGTTGTTCCTGACACAATAAGCTGCAGCGGGATTGGCCATTAGAGCTGGTATTGGATTTCCAAAACTACATTTTAACAAGGTCTCTGAACCCCATCTGATTTATGGTCTGTTTTTGTACATGTGGCTCTTCTTCACCCCACCCTCTCCTTCTATTCCTGCAGAGAGATTTTCTTTCAGGCAATCCTTGAAAGAAGGACAGGATCAATAAATGCCTATAGCCAGCATACGTTTATTTAACACCATCATTGCTGCAGCAATTCCCCTGCTGTGCTGAAGAACTCAGAAAACAATGCAATCATGACGAGCTCAGCTCGTCATGAGCGTATGAGAGGTGTACCTCATGACGAGCTGAGCTCGTCATGAGCATCGAAGGGGTTAATGAGTCTGAACAAATCAGGATAGTTTATTTTATGCCTAATGGTTACTGCTACAGTTTTGAAGATTCTCAGTGTGTATATTACATTTTTTTTAATTTCCCAAATCAGCTTAAAAAATGTTGAGGTATGATAGGTGGTGGATTAGCCCTGTAGGATGGACTCTGAGCTATTTTATTGATTTTCTTTTTTAATCATAGGTCTGACTGGTGCACAGTTATCTGCAAGAGGATTTCAGGCAGTTTTCCATTATGGGTGTGTGCTTTTACGCCTGTGCGACATTTATTCCAACTAGAGGTGTGTGAAATGTGTCACACCAATTTTCTAGTCAGATTTTGCAAAAAAATATAAATACATAAATAAAAAAAATACATGATTCCCAGGTGTGACTCACTCTAAGTATTTCAAGCAGCCCTGGAAGTCCCAATAAGGGCTCATTTGAAGCTTCAAGTTCTGCCAGGGCTCCTGAAAGTCAGATAAGTTCATACAAATGCCCTCCTCTGGTACCCAGAGTGCATGTATTACAAGAAAGGCTGGTGCCCTCTCCGGAATGCATAGGGAGAGAGCATGTGCATATGCTTTTCATTTGGCTGTTCTTTTCTAGATGGTGCAAAAGCCTGGGACTACTCAACATGGGAAATTTTTAAATTAGGCCTGTAGTATTCATGTAATATTGTTTAATTTCACGTTAGGTTTGATACGCAAAATTTCTGCGATTAAGCTTTACTTCACTTTGTGTAATTACACGCTATTAGTGGTACAAATTTACTGCAAATGCACAGTTCTCAGTAACGTGGGAGACTGTTGTTGACACTGTTTTTATCTAAATGCGTCCTCACACCAAAAATTAACACAAGAGCACATATCATGCTAAAATATAGAATGATGGGGCAGATTTTCATTTCTCGCGAATTATGTGTAATTGCACATAATTGTGCCGTCATTTCACATAATTATTCAATAGCAAAATATGCAAATTTTGCACACCCTTATTGGCCCTCCATCTTCATCTGCCTTCCTGACCGGCCCCAGGGCAGTTTAAGTGGGTCTGCCCCCCCGGAGAGCAGACACAACTGGCAAGCATAATCAACAACAAAGATGCCAATACTGAGTTTTACTCCAGACCAAACTTTTTCAACAGGTTAACAACCCATCAATTATTTACCATGAATTGGATTTAAACCATCATTATTTATTTCTTTTTTTAGAAGATTCCGAAAAAACAAACAGTACAAAATGTATTTATAAATATGTGGAAAAACAACTACAAATTGTGTGGGGTCAGACATATACAACATCAATACACATAAATTATAACTCATTCACACAATCTCTTGCATCACCTGACTCAACTCGTCTTCATATCAAACAATCATACCTTCAAACGTACAAGACAAACACAAAAATGAAACAGTACAACAAGGGAGTATGTTGTGACCTCAATCCAAAAGTTTTTTACAAAGTGCAAACGAAGGATTTTCTTTTTCCTTTATCTTAGGTACTTAATAGACAGTACTACTCAAAAACATGGTTACATGCAAATATTTTTAGACATAAGCCCAACAAACAAGGTTTACATTTACATTTACATTTACATGAAGACCACCATTAGATAACCACCAGCGAGAGCCTCTCCCTACCTGAGTCTTCCAAGTAATCTTTGGGCAAGTTGAATTTAATGTATTGTTTTTTGGACTCCATTTGGGTAATCGCTGAAAGCCCAAAGATCAAAGATCAAAAAGATGCCATTTTCTCCCTAGAGAATGATCCATCCTTGATAATCAAGCAAGCAGATAAGGGAGGGGCAGTAGTGGTATGGCAGGCAGAAAAATATCAAACAGAGGTTTTGAGACAATTGGGTGACAAGGACTGCTATAGGAAGATCACTAGAGATCCCACAGTGGAACTTCAAGGACAACTATTCAATATTATACAAACGGGACTTGAACAAGGCTTCTTAGGTCCAAAAGTATCATCTTTTTTGCAGAATAAGAAACCCAGAATTCCAATATTTTATGTACTACCCAAAATTCACAAAAATGAAACAAATCCAACTGGTAGACTTATTATTTCAGGGTGTGATTCTCTCTGGGAACCAGTGTCCAAATATATTGATTTTTTTCTAAAGCCTCTGATCTCAGCAGTCCCAGCACATCTTCAGGACACAACTGCGTTCATTAACAGATTGACCAACATTGAGTATGATCCATCAAGACAACTGCTGGTCACTATGGACGTAGTTGCTCTATACACCCAGATCCCGCAGGAGGAGGCTCTTGAGACCTTGACCTACTTTTTAGACACAAGAGTACAACCAGTCAGGGTTCCAACGGATTTTATAATTTTGCTTGCAAAACAGGCTCTACAGAAAAACTATTTCATGTTCGGATCGGATTTTTACTATCAAATTAAAGGGGTAGCCATGGGCTGCCCTTTTGCGCCGGAATTGGCAGTTCTGTTCATGGGTCTCTTTGAGGCCAAATTCATCCTTAACAACAGTCCATTCTCAACATGCATCAGTCATTACATGCGGTATATTGATGATGCCTTTTTCATCTGGAGTGGCTGTGAGGAACAACTCAATGAATTTTTGATCTGGCTCAATAGACGCACAAAAGATATTCAATTTACCATCAATCATGCCAAACATCAAATAACTTTCCTGGATGTAAAAGTCTACTCGTCAGAAGGTACCTTGGCCACCACACTCTTCAGGAAAGAAACGGATCGTAACCGCGCATTACATTACACAAGCAACCATCCTCGGAACCTCCGTCAAAATCTTCCGATGGGTCAATTTCTACGTATCAGGCGTAATTGCACGTTCAAAGATGAATACTTTGAACATGCTCAAAATCTACTTGAGCGCCTGATGGAGCGCGGCTACCCAAAGAAACTTCTCAAACATGCCATGCGCAGAGCATGGTGGACTCCACGAGAAGCCCTCCTGGAGAAAAAGACTAAGCAACCACTACAAAGAATAGTCTGTGTCACCACCTTCTGCCCGAATGCCAATCAACTTAAAAAAGTTGTCAACCAAAATTGGCACTTGGTGAAGAATCTTGAAGTCAGTTTACAACAACCTCCCCTTTTTGCTTTTAAAAAAGAGAGGAGCATCGCAAACTTTGTCGTGAGAGCAGCACTACCCAAAAAAGAAACATCGACACTACGGAGCATGTTGGGACTACAGCCCATTTACGGACATCATAAAAGTGGCACTTGCGTGTGTTGTGACAACACAATGGAGGGAGATGTGTTTTCACACAACGGTATTTTTTGGAAACATTCAGCTTTCTCAAACTGTAAAACCAAAAATGTCATTTATGGTATTCTGTGCCCTTGCCAAAAACTATATGTGGGGAAAACATCAAAAAAAATCCGTCAGCGGATCACCCAACACAAGTCAAGAGTGAGGAGATCAGTGGCGAATGCACCGTTAGTGAGCCATTGGATTTTGGAAGGACATACAGAAAATGATATAAAATGGACTGTGCTGTCCAGATTGGAAATGGATACAAGAGGGGGCGATATGGAGGCTAAACTCAGCCAACGTGAAGCACAGCTTATCCTAAGATTCAATACAGTCACAAATGGACTCAATGAATTCTCTGAGATCCCCCGGGCTGTTTACTAAACCCTGCCTCCATCTGTGCAACTTTGGTTTTCATCCGCCCTCCCTATCTTCAGCGGGGAGTACTAATGTATAACTACAACAACCACAATCCGTACCGGAATCATCAGACCCACACGGACCAATAGAACTGCTTGATATTTAGACGTGCTGAAACCCGTCCACACGGTTCATTCAGGTAACGCGGACCGCACGGACACATTGCGCTGTGGCCCCGGCTTTTTGAGCTTCTTGAAACTTTCGCCAAAGGTACGTGTGTATTCTAAGTTTTTTAAGATCCAGGACAACTTTAGCAAGAACACCGAAGCGTCCATTCATCCCCGCATAAACTCACAATCATTTCTACTGTCTTGTAGAAAACGGCGAACCTGCACCGAACTGATTTCACTCATCGAGTAGCTCGAATTGCACTGATTACCTCTGCTAAGTGGCGCAGCTTTGAAGGTAAACCCCAGTTGCATTTCACTTTGGGAACCACCGCGCGTCTATTAGGCAAGTGTACTAAATGGCATATACCTCGGTTCCTTCACAGCTCCACGGACGTTGCTCCCCGCAAGCAACTGAAGGGACATCTATCTTTGAGACACACCCGCAAACCAGTCCGTTTACAGGTATTTTCCCGCACCCGGCAATTGTACTTAGTAGAACAAATAGACACTAATCATTGTGACTAATCTTTAGTTTACTTCGTTTTCAGACGTAAATCTACTTCACCCTTCACTATCAGTAGAACGATTACTTGGAAGACTCAGGTAGGGAGAGGCTCTCGCTGGTGGTTATCTAATGGTGGTCTTCATAACACATTGAATTATGTAGATTGTAAGGGAACTTGTTCTTTCTTCTTTCAGATCCTCTGTTTGGTCCTGATGAGAATCGGACAAAGGGTCCGGTTTGAAACGCGTCAACCTTGTTTGTTGGGCTTATATCTAAAAATATTTGCATGTAACCAAGTTTTTGAGTAGTACTGTCTATTAAGTACCTAAGATAAAGGAAAAAGAAAATCCTTAATTTGCACTTTGTAAAAAACTTTTGGATTGAGGTCACGACATACTCCCTTGTTGTACTGTTTCATTTTTGTGTTTGTCTTGTACGTTTGAAGGTATGATAGTTTGATATGAAGACGAGTTGAGTAAGGTGATGCAAGAGATTGTGTGAATGAGTTATAATTTATGTGTATTGATGTTGTATATGTCTGTCCCCCACACAATTTGTAGTTGTTTTTCCACATATTTATAAATACATTTTGTACTGTGTTTGTTTTTTCGGAATCTTCTAAAAAAAGAAATAAATATTGATGGTTTAAATCCAATTCATAGTTAATAATTGATGGGTTGTTAACCTGTTGAAAAAGTTTGGTCTGGAGTAAAACTCAGTATTGGCATCTTTGTTGTTGATTATCTAAATAGACTCTGCTTTACTGAAGGTGAGTCAAAGCCCTTGTGTTGTTCTTGAACAACTGGCAAGCCGGCATCAAGGGCAGGGTGGCCTGCTGAGGGATGATTTTGCCAGCGCCAAGCCATTTTGATAGGCAATTGAGTCTGCTTTCCTGGGTGGGGGTGAAAATCAGACATCCAGCGCAGGATGACCTGGTCTGGAACACTCTAATCGATACAGCATTCTATTTGCTTGGGTATTCTTGGTCTGTTATGGAAAGGACCACTTGAACAACCTTCCATATTGTCTCAAGCAGAGTTCTCACCCCATTTGGGACCATCTACCTTGAGGACCTGCTTTGTGTGGAAGCACTCACAGAGATCATCCCTACCCTGCAGAGCGAAGGCCAAGTGGCCTGGCAGCTTGCTTCCCATTGGTCTTATCAGAGTGGATGGGATCTGATGGTGCTAGCCGCCTGGTGGTCTCATATGCCACACTGTTATTCTATCTTCACACAGCACATTTCTGCATCAGCTCGGAACGACTGCTCCATGAGGAATACTCACCACCCAGTGGTGAGGCTGGAACTCATACATAACTCAGACCACACCTCAGCCTGCCGCTCCCTTGCTTTCTCGTGGAGCAGACTGGGCTGACAGAGCCCATGTGATCAGACTGTCCATCCAACCTCTGAAGGCAGCAGGGTCAAAGGCTCCTGAGGAATGTTAAGGACGGTCAGGGACAGGTACGCAGCTCCTTCAGCATGTGAGGCTACCTAGTTGATCCTGCCCATAGCAACATGCTTGCCTCAATCATTAAACCATGCAGGTGCAAGTACACGCGGCTGGTACAGTGAAACTGTGAATTCTCATTAAAACAGTTATGGTTGAGTTGATCATTCCATCCATTCCTTGGATTGATAATTTGATATTTCCTAAATTGGTGGGTAGCAATGCATGGACATTCATAGTTCATTTTAGTTCAGGAGGGCTGACCTCCCAGGTCACGTGCACTTACCAGACCAAAACCAATTTGTGATCACTCAGACACTTTGGGGAGTGTAGATAACCTTGATTAGATCTCACATCCCCCTGAAGGTGATAGTAACAGTGGATTTCTGCCATATCTATGTTCTGTGCTGCCATGGTGACAATAGATAAGGGAGATGAAAGTTTGATTCCAGAGACAGAGCCTGACAAACGACTACCACGTCCTAAGAACTTGAGGAACTGCTGGTGAAAAATAACAACACAGGACTCTTTTGAGACCCTGTATTTAGAATACATACACTTTAAGTCCTTTAACGAGGATCTGTTGGATGGCAAGACCAGTGCCTGCAGCCGCGGTAATTCCAGCTCCCGTAACATATATTAAAATAGGTCTTTGGATCTTGGGATTGAGCCAGCAGTCTGCAACCAGATGAGCTCTTGCCTGTCCAAACCCTTACTCCTCAGCTCTCTCTCAAGCCCTTTACTTAGTATCCTGGGGGTACAAACTCTTTACCTTGAAAAAGATAGTGTTCAAGGCAGACTAGTCACCTGAATCCATCAGCAAGAATAATAGATAGGCTATCCTGTTTTATGTTTAAACCTATAATACCTGAAATAAACGCCAAAAGTAAAAGAGCCCTCACCAGTGTAACATATAAACACTAAAAAAACACCTTCACAACCACAAATTAAATGCCATTCAAAGAAAGGAAAAGGTGAGTGAAAGAGTCATTTTTATTTTTTCATTAAGAGGCCAATACAATGTAACTTTATTGTATAAGGTAGCAGCAAGTAAGACTGGGCTAACATTATTTTGCTTGAATTTTTTTGTTTAGAGATGTCACTAAAATATTGTTTCTTCTTCCATTTTCTTTTTTATGTGGTCTTTGGTCTAAAAATTATAGGTTTAGAAGCATGTTTTAGGTCTTATTTAATTATTTTTATAGACTGTAGAGAATCAAGAAATATCAAAATCATATTTGATATTTTTCCTGCATTTGATTCTATCATTGATAGGTTAATTGGCTGGGTTCTTAATAATCTTTCCCAATATGTACCATCACATTTACCCACACATAGAGAATATGTGAAACCCTTTGATACATCTAGCGAGTCAGTTTTGATAGTAGGTGAATATTGAAACACCCCAGGCTTTAAACATTCAATACAAGGAGCAGTGACAGGTATATATGAAAAAAGCGCTCTTACTACTAAGCATCTGAGATAGTGGTGAAAACATGACACCAGATGTTTGGAAAACACAGTGTAACTTAGATTGCTGCTGCTAAAAGTTTTTACCAAGATCAATAAAGATTGAAGAGTTCCATTCTTGCACCCGGGTGAGCAAAGAAATGTTGAGGAGAAATTCAGGAAATTGTATTTTATAGTGCATGAGAAATGGCTTGCAATGATGTATACAAATGTCCCTTCACCAACCATGGCATTTGAAGTTAATGAAGCCTCACTGAAGTACTCTGCACAAGTTCTAGATCCCTTCTGTAAAGGGGAATTTTCTCCAGACTTTGAAAAGTACTATTTCATTTTTGACCACTTCAATAACTGAGGGCCTATGCACCCAGTTCAACGCATATGTTGCACAACCTGTCCCAGAGAATCGCAATCCTCAGGTGCACCTGTTTTGGAGTGGAAAGCTATGTCACTGGCCAGAGTTAGCAAATTGAGTACTGGCTGTTTTGGCATTGCCCGTCTCAAGTGCCAATGTTGAGAGGGCCTTTTCAGAGATAAAAAGTTGAATGGGAAGGAAAGTGTGAGCGCACATGACCTTTGACTCACTGAAGAAGCATTGTATGGTGTACTGCAATAAGTCTGATTTGTTAAAATCTATTTGGACCTCATATACCCGTACACAAACTATCTATACACATGCACTATCAGTGCAGAAAGCAAGCAATAACAAAAGCTAAACATTCCATAAACACTGGAAAAACACTGTTTCTGTTGTTTTATGGCATGAAAATGTGTAGCTACTGCTAAGTACAATTTTTTTAAGATATTGAAAACATAGAATAAACCCCACCAGAATTTACCAAAAAGAGAAACTGAAAACAGGAAAGCCAAATAATAGAATACGGCTCTATTTCTATGTTGTTCGTTTTCAGAGAATGACATAACTAGGAGGGATGGCCAGGGGTATGCATTTGGTGCCACTATAGTTGGAATTCTTGGACCGTCCCAAGACACCCTAAAGTGAAAGCATTTGCCAATAATGTTTTCATTAATCAAGAACAAATCTTGTAAATTCAAGGATAATCAGATACACTCATAGTTCTGACCAAACATTATGTTAACCAGTGACCCAGAGGCATTATTCTGATAATCCTCTGAGCAGCAGCTGGAAAACCACAACCGTTGGGTTCTTCGGGGTAGTGGGGTTGCAAAGTTGAAAGGTAAAAGAATTAATGGAAGAACACCACCATGATGGAGTCTGCTGTTTAATTTGACTCAAAACAGGCAATCTTAACCAGACACATAAAGAATTGACAAAGTAACTCGTTCTGGGCTTGGTGGGTTTGTGATGCATGGCCTTTCTTAGTGGAGCAATGGGTGGATCCAGGACAACTAGGGGCATATTAGCAAGTGCACTATCACCCCTTTAGTGGGACTTTTTCCAGCTAAAGCGGCGATCATTTTATCGCCCTATTAGCAAGCTGTCACTAACAGCAGTTAGCGACAGGTTTTAGGCGATAGCAAACGGTTTGAGGCCCACGTTACATGTCAGCGATATTTATTGCTATTGACATGCAAAGTGGGTGTACCCAACCTGTTAGGACTGAAAGCAGTTGCTAACACATCTATCGCCTATTAGCGAGGCAGGGTGTCCAATTTAAAAAGTTGCCCTAAGCGCGATTATCGCCAGAACCTAAGACCTGCTCAGACCATGACTTAACTTGTATATCCAATGGGAGGTGGATATTCAGGTTAACTCCCCATTTGCGTTAATGCCTGAATACCTCTGGATTTCCAGCGATATTCACGCATTGAGCCGCTATCGCCGGATATTTTATTGCTTTAGAGATAAACTTTGATAATAGCATATAATCTCTGAGATAGTCTCCGGCTATAGACAGCGATAAAAAACAAATTCGCTAAGCGCATTTAGCGATAAATATCGCTATTTGTTGCTAATGTGCCCTTAGATTTGAAAGAGATGGGGCCGCAAGGTAGGAGGGGAGTGGTCCCCTACTGCTTGACCTTCCATATGTCAACCTAAGAGGTCATCACATGCATCACATCAATAGCTCTTCTCTCCTGATGCCTTCCCCTGGACAGGGGGGCTCACCCATTGGCACAGCAAAGGGCTACACCTAGGCAAGAGAATCTCAATGTTCAAGGATCATCAATAACTCCTGCCAGTCAAGGTGAAAGGAAAATGACCGAAATGCACATGGGCCAAATGTACGTCATTCCAGGCACTTGGTTGCCCACTCCTCTGCATTCCGGCTGTGGTTTGAAGAATTGTTTGGTCCTGTCTGAGCATTCCAGTGGGCCAATGGTGGAGTTGCCTCCCTCTGCTGTTATGGAAGCCGCTCACCCAGTACTGCAGAGATCTACTCCCAGTGGGGAAGGCTGATGAGTCGTAGGGCCATTTCAGTGAACAGGAACTGGACAGACAGCGCTACCTGGATATGGAACGGGGGGAAATAGCAATGGTTGCCTGTGTCGTCCTGAGTTCTGTCCCCAGATGGACATGCATGATTCCTTGTTGCTTCTTCCACTGGATCTGCCACGTTTGTACAATGTCTTGTACTGAACTGGTGCACTTTGCTAATATTCCTCCTTTGGTGTGTTGACTGTTGGAAAGTAGGTTATTAGTAGAGGTAAATAAAGCATTTACCACTAGCAAAAAATACCACTAACACAATATAGGGCTCAGAATAGGTCTTAGAAAATGAATCCCATGCTGAACCGTTGGTAGCTTCCCTGCAAGCAGTCAGGTTTAACTTCATAGACTGGTATGTAAAGCATTTAGAAACACCAATTCAGTAAATAATTTAAGACACAACACACAATAAACATCTGACACCAATTTATAAATTAAAATGACACCAAAACAAACAAAATCTAATGTAGGGAACCAGAGATATGATTTTTTAAAGATTTAACTCTACCTAGCACATAGAAACATTTAGCACCTATTGGGACGTCTGCTCATGCTAGACTGGGAAAAGTCAAAGTTTCAGGCTGACAGCGATAGAGCCCTAAGTGGCTACGCCTTGCGGTTGGTCTCAGTCAAAATTTTTACCTTCTGACTTAGAAACTTTTCTGGATCTTTTCTTCCTGGAATCCCACAAAGCTCTCAGCCAGTTGAGATTTGGTGAGATTTCACCGGCTTGCCTTGTGACGAGCTACCAGTCAAACTTGAGGAAGTTCAACCTACGGATCTTTCCAGCGGGATGAACCAGAGTTCCAGGGCCGTTGAAGGTGGGTGGCTTGACTTTCGTGGTTGGTCCCTGTCACCTCTCCTATGTTTGGACTTAAAAACGTGTACAGAACTTTCTCTTCAGGGGTCCATTGCTGTACTTCATCAGGCCGGCTTCAGTGAGGGTTTGGGGGCTTGGGTTTCAGCCGACTCCCAGTCGGGCCTCCGAAACTTTTCAGCGGGACGAACCTGGACGGAGGCTGGCCAGGTCATATCCTTCCACTTAAAGAACTTTTTTCCAAAGTTGCTCCATTCTTCTCCAAAATTCTGGAACTTCTTCCTGAAGTTCCTTTGAGGGTCCCAAAGTGTCCAAACTCACTCCATGGAAGTTCCACAATGGCCCATGAAAGTTTGGGACTTCCGTTCTCACAATCCACTTGGAGAAAACCCTTACAAATTCACTGGTAGTACTACAGGCTGGGGATTCTTGGTGGTGATGGTCCAGTTGAGCTCTGTAACCTGTAGCTTACAGGGATTCTACTCTTTTGTCCTTTTGAAGCAAGGTAGGCACAAAGGGCTGTAGTTCCAGATTGAACAACAGGCACAGTCAATCAGAGTGTAGGGCCTGGTTGGTTCAAACCAAATTTTTCAGCATGGACCCTTCTTATTATTATTGTTTCAATCAGAAGATCTGAGCAACTCTACCTCGCTCAGTTACTTATTCCAAGTTCTCTGGTTCAAGCAGGAAGGCACTCCTGTCCAATGAGGTGCAGGGCAACGCCGCAGAGTATGACCATATCCTCTGAAGAGTGGCACTATAATCTCCCAGAGAGCACCATTTCTCCAAAATTCAAGAAGGGCTGATTTTCCAGCAGAGAGACATGAGCTGGCCAACCACACCTCCAGGTTAGTTAACCTCCATATGCTCCCTCCTCTTTACATCTACTCATTCCTTCCTTAATCCTGCCATCTGACTGGGTTCAAAGAGTAGGGTTGTAAAGGAAACTGGTCTCTCCTGTCTGTCACCACCTTCTATTGAAGAATATTGTTTACAACCCTCCCCCTGCTCTGGCATTCCTATGTAGCAGAACTCTGCCCTACCAGAAGGGCTCTCTGACCCCAGGGGCTACTTAACACCCCATCAAAGGAGCCTAGCTAATCCACTTAACTCTGACCAATCAGGACAGATCACTGTAAGGCTGCATTTTGGCTGACAGACAAGAATGTCTTATAACTTCTTGTCTGTACATTTTAGGATAGATTCAACAGTAGCATTTTGTTGGTTTTATCAATATAATTCTAGGAAATCTTTGAATGATATTTTAATGACTTCCTTGACATTAGTGATTATTTAATCACTGCTTGCCATGTTAACCTATGTGGCTGGGGATTTGCAATTGGAAAAATAACTAGGTCAATTTATCTAACATCAGGGCTTTACAAAGCATCTTTTAAAAGTACTCTGCATATATCTACAGGACCCCCACACCGCTGTAATAACTAGGGGAGACTTTAAAGGTTCTGAATATGTAAACATATTGCAGATTGTGAGAGGTTGGCCTGGTATATGATGATCACTATTCTAGTGAGCACCTTGTACCAGTCCAAACGACCCTTATGGTGATTGGTTGTAAGTCAACCTTATAGACCAGCTATCCTAGGGGTAGCATGGACAAGAGCAGCTTTAGGCTAAACTCAAGAGGGCATGTGAAGCCAGCTGTTTTACCATATGCAATCCTTTTAAATACCAAATGAAAGGACACCACACAAGTTATATATTACAAAATATATGTATTTATTTCTAGAATAATCCCCTATACTCTTTATGAGCACAGAAGCACAAGCGTTAAACAAAGAACACAGTATAACATACAATAAGCTGCACAATTATGGATAGGCCGGGTGGCCACTCAAACCATATATTAAGAAAGTGGTATAAGTACCACGTCACAAACAATGAACAGGCCAAGGGCCTTGGGAAACGATGGGCCTACACTGGATTAATGAAGGTTAGGACATAGGAGGCCCACAGGATGCGGGTGCAGTGTCTATAGGCAACCGCGTTTACCATACAAGTCAATGGTGCGTAAAAATCAGAAAGTTATAGGTTTCAGAGACTTCCGACTGGACTAGAACTTAGCCACTTAAAACTAGGACACTAGAGGTGTAAACCACTATAAAAGCACCGGAGTTATATCGTTACCTCACCCACAGGAAGCGGGTGCATAGGTACCAAAGTGTGTCGGATTTCGTCGTGAAGTTCTATGGTGTGTGGAGGAAAAGATGCTGCAGGCGGCCAGGAGAGAAGAGTCCGGTTGGATCCAAGGGTGGATCGAAGATGTAGGGTACCTGAAAGCAAAGGGGACAGAGTCTGGGTCACTAGCCAGTGACCAGGATGGAACCAGGACGGAACCAGGCAATGTCGGGTTGCGATCAGGTGCTGTTGAGTAGTTTGAAGGGAGGATCGAGGATGACCAGCTGGTGAAAACGAGCTGTCCCACAAAGGTTCTTGCTGTTGGCGGTGTCGGTACTCGAATCGGAGTCACCAAGCCTTGGCAAAGGCAACCCACGCAGGACTCAAAGATGTCTTCTTGATCGGACCCGGAAGGTCAGATTGATGGCTCCTTTTCAGGGGAGCTGGGTCCAGTCTGTATCAAAATAACAACAAAAGAGTGTTAATTGGTTGAAGAATACACAAGTAATGGAGCACAAGAGAGAAACAACACCAATGACATGCTTCATCATCGGGCCCCACTGGGTGTGACCGAATGTCACCCCAGTGTGCTTCAACGCCAGATTTACTGCGGAGCGGGTAATGTGAAGATGTGAAGGCTAAGTAATAGATTACGTGAAAAGAGTGACGTGGTGAGTTTAAAAATGCCTTGATTGTATCAAAAATCTATTTTAATGACTGATCAACAAGGACATATTAAAAAATGTGTTGGTAAACACGGCCAACTAAATTAAATGGTCTGTTTCCAATATCATTACGTGATGGTTTTTGCCAGTCTATAGCAAACAGAACAGCAGTGTAGTTTTGATGGATCGTCGTCACAGAGGCCACTAGCCAGCGGGCAAGGGACCAGACAACGCATCAAGCAGGAAAAGTGCAAAAGGGCCTCACGCAGCACTCGGAGAGTGTGGAGAGTTGATCTTTGGAGCACAGGCTGCTCGGGGCTGGGGATTCTCAAACCCCAAAGCATAGCGTCGAGGGAGCCTCGGGAGCTGCACAGAAAGCACTTTGTTAACTTTTCAAGATGGCCGGTCCCACGTCTCACGCCACCTCCACGGGTCTAAGCTTTGCTAGGACTGTGGATCGGGCTGTTGGAAGTCTGGGAGTCCAGGTCTTGCTGGTCTCTGTCGTTCGAGCTCCGGCGGGAGCAACGAAGTCTTGATGCGCTGATGGTGCCTGCTTGTACAGGGTGGCCACTCCTTGACCACAAGGGAGATTCTTCAGTCTTCTACGTTGAGTAGGATGTCGAAGGGTCCAGAGTTATCAAAAGATAAAGAGGGAGCTACCCTTTTGACAGGAAAAGGATTGGATCAACAATCTTATGAAAACAAAAAACTCCTTCTCCTGAGTTTGGCAAATGATTAGTGATGCTAGATTCCCCTGGGGGCCGTTTGCATCAGTGGGAGGGATTTAAGTATTGCGGGAAGGAGTAGGACGACACGCAGCTCAGCTACCCTAAACAAAGTTGGCAGTTAATTTATGAAAGCCCAACAAAGTGATCCTTGATTTCACACTAAAGAAGAAAGAAGGAGGAAATCAAGTTTAAAGCAGGTCTTTTCGCCAAGAAGATAAAGTGGTGAGAAGAACAGCGACGGGTAGCTCCCAGAGGCGTTCTTCCAACCCTTTAAGACACCAAGAAAATAGGACTGGATTGAAGTTGGTCCATTTTTAATCAACCTGGGTGGAGTACCAACGAAAGTGATACATAAGAATAAGAAAGAGGAAAGCAAACAAAAACTTCCTTAGGAGAACACAAGAACAGAAGAGAACCTGCTCAAAAGACCGAGAAGGTAGTGCCAGGAAGGAAAAACAAACCTGGATATGATTTAAATGAACAAGTCCTGAAGAAGGTGCAAGATTATTTGAGGCAACGAAACGCCGCGTCAACAGTTTGTTCCTTATGTCTAAATAAATATGATGTACATGTAGACTTGTGTAAGAATGCTTAACAGTATTTTTCTTTTTTAATTGGAGTTTTTTTAATATAGCTGACTAACAGCAAAGACAAATGTGCACAAGATTGTCTTCATGAAATAAAGTGTTATTAGTTTTAAATTATTTCAATAAATGAATGAAACTTTAAATTTTTGTGTATGCAATGTTTTCAATTCAATTCAAAAGTGCTTTATTCGAGCATTACTCATAAAAGCAGACATACAAGACATATCATAAAAAATCAATTAAACTACAAAAAGTCATAAGCACATAGCACATATAAAAAGTTATTACACATCATAATCACAGGTGTAAAGTTCATTTCTATTAAGGAATACAAAAAAGACCGTGGTAACATTAAGCTAAAATTCATTAAAATTTCAAACCGAATGATACGTTAGATAAACCGTTACAGAGAATAGACGGTAGTCTAGCAGTCTCTGGACGACCAAATAAACAGTTACAGAGAATAGACAATAGTCTAGCAGTCTCAGAACAATTAAATAAACAGTTGCAGAGAATAGACAATAGCTTAGCAGTCTCTGGACAACTCGGCAGAGAGTAGTTACCCTACTAGCATTCTCTGCCTTATTACCCACGCCCACCCCAAATACTTTGCAGTGGCAATTGTGATCCAGGGCACAGGAGTAGATCGAACAATGCGCAGCGCTACCATGCTACTTTTTGTACCTAAGTTCCTGCACATAGGTGCCAACCAGGCTCGCCTTGGGGCAGAATATACTGGACAGGAAAACAAAAAGTGACCAAGGGTTTCATTTCCTTCCCCGCAGACCGGGCAAGTAGCTACACCTCCTGATTTCCACTTAGATGTTAAATTACGGAGAGGGAGGGAACCAACCCTTAGTTGAAAAAGCAATTTCCTGTCCATAGGCTTCAGTATATAGTCCCAATACATTTCATAAGTAGGGTACATTTTAACTTCAAGGAAACTTGTGGTCATGAACCCGCTGTTGGTACTAAGCAGACTCCTTTGAGCAACCTTTTCCCAGAAAATGTTTTTTAAAATACACTTAGTGGGAAATGGTGCCCCTGCTGGATCAGACCATAGAGCATTTAGACCTAATTCGATCAATGCAATCTTTAGTGCTTTAAACCGTACCTATTATCATTTGAAATGAGGATCCCCAGGTAGGTAAATGATTTTACGACCTCAAGAATGCGTCCACTCATGGAAATTTTGGGTTTAAAATTTCTATGCGGATTAAAAACCATGAGTTTTGTTTTGGAAGCATTCACCTCGAGTCCGTGATCTACACAGAACTCATCAAATATTGCCAAAGCTTTCTGCAAACCACTTGGGGTTTTGGATAAAATTAACGTATCATCGGCGAACATTAAAATAGGAACTTTCACACCTGCAAGAAAGGGGGCATCCACTACCTGAGATTGCATACGGGAAACAATACCATTAATAAAAAGGGTGAACAGAGTTGGGGCCATTGAGCACCCCTGCCGAACCCCGCGCTCAACAGGAAATTCGGCTGTGTCATTACCATATCCACCCCATCGGATTTTGGCATAGTTACCATTATGCAATCGCATGATCAGAGACAACAAATCCCCTGGGACCGCTAAAGCCTCGAGCACTTCCCACAGTTTTGCCCTTGGTACCAGGTCGAAGGCAGCCCGCAGATCAACAAATGCCGCGTAAAGGCTGCCTCCGCCTAGCACCACGGTCCTCCACTGGATCAATTGAAAACGAAAGACTTGATCCACAGTGCTGGTTGCCCTGCGGAATCCAGCCTGAAAGGGAGATAAAATATTGTGGTCCTCCGCCCAATCGAGCAACCTGTTGACAATCACACGCCCCACAATTTTTTGAATAGTATCTATTAAACTGATTGGGCGGTAGTTACAAGGCTGGGCACGATCTCCCTTTTTATATACCGGGATAATAACAGCACCCCTCCATGTTGCCGGGATATCTGCACCTCTGGCAATATTATTTATTAACAGGTAAATGTATTTGCACCACCTTCCAGAGTCGTTTAGAAAAACGTCCGCTGGAACCCCGTCAATGCCAGGAGCACGGCCACTTTGAACAGTTTTAAGGGCAGACAGTATTTCACTCTGCGTGAAAATATTGTCTTCTGCCAATAAAATGTTCGGACACCTACTATTTGCAGTCTGGTCCCTGGCAGCATACTGCTCGCTAAAGAATTGTACCCAGGCATCCTGGGGGACATTGTTGGTACTTGCCTCTTCTATCCTTTCGTGACCCCATTTAACAATGTGCCAAAATAATCTAGAATGGTGTCGATCACTTGCACATTTCAACTTATTCCAATGGGCTTCGTCCCAGTCTCTTTTCGCTTTGGCTATACAATTTTTGTAATGTTTCCTGGCTGATCTAATAACCCCCAGATTTTTATTCTTGATTGCGGCTCCTAGTGAGGTTCGTGCCACCTTACAGTCATGATTATACCATTTAGCAGCCCTATAAGCATATACCCTCTTTCTGTTTACCGGTTTTAAGAAATGGCATTTAATTTCAAGAAAGAGATCCTCGTGAACCCTAGTAGTATTAACTTGACTCGGGGAATAGCCAGTCACTCCCTCTAGGGCCATGATAGCCCTATCAGTCGCCACTCCTATTTTTCTAAAACCTGCTGATCTGTCCTAACACTTGCCCACCTCAACCTACGCATGTCATTAGATGGTACAGTCATCGGAGGTGAGGGTTCGACACAGAGACTAGGAGCGATATGATCAGACAGCCACCATTTATGGAGAACACATAGAGGGTTGTGATCGCTCTCAAGCCTTTCCTTTACAGCCATATCGATAACAGATGGCCAGAGGGACATACTACAAATGACATAATCGATACGACTTTTGTTTCTCCCGTTGTTAAAAGTCATGGCTGGTACTCTATCTGACTTTGTCCGACCATTCAGAGCTCTTAGACCCTGTTCAAGGCACATTGCATTTAAACATAAGATATCCTCGGTCCAGCGAGTTACTGGAGTTGTATCAAGTGCGGGAATATCCCAGTGTTTATCCTCCTCCGCACCCAGGAAAGCCTCACCAGTATCTAGCGGTTCAAATGTGCGGTTTAAGTCTCCTGCAATTATTATGTTCTTCCCAGAAGAATGGGACTCCAGTAAATTGTACAAATTCAGGAGGACTTCTGATTTTCCTGTACTACCACCTCTGGCGTATATATTGTAAATGTCAATAGAGATGGATGAGCCACTCGTAAGTCTGATGAGCTGTATATCTTTTAGGTGGAGCTCCACAATTTTCACTACAACCTTAAGAGACTGGCGGACCCATATGGTGAGTCCCCCCATCGGACGCCCTTTAGGGCCCTTGGTGGCTGGAACGTTAAAATTCAAATACCCCAGTGCGAAAACAGGATCACAAGCCCATGTCTCTTGAAAAATACAAACGTCGTACTGGCTGACAAACCCAAACCATTCTCCACAATCCAGTTTGGAGCTTAACCCTGCCACGTTCCAAGACAAAAGATTCCCCATAGAATTTGTCAAGGTTGGTTTAGGACTGGGAACTGACTCGTTCAACTTCACAACGTCAGTACCTTTATCGTTTGTATTTACAGTAATAGGCCCTGCTATGACCACAGGGTAGATTGTCACATTTTGAGCATCTGTTAAATGGCTGGACTCCATAATTGTACATGCGTCAAAAGGAATTTGTAACATAGGCATGGGATTAAATGGTTGTCATTCACATGCGTCTAAGTTTGAGAGGGCAGAGAATCTGTTTTCCAAACCTGGGCCCCATTCATTAAAACCGACATTCTTGCTACCCTTTTTGGTCACAACATTCCATTTTGTTCTTAAGGTGCTAGAATTCGGGCCTTTACCTTTCCGAGGATAGAAAAAGTCCAAAGTCAATGGAACAATTGAGGTGGATCTTCGCTGCGGTGGGAAGATATGAGGCAAGATGTTAGGCAAGACCTCAGGGTCGGAAAAATTGAGCACAACACAATCCCCCTTGAATTTTTTTACTCTGTTCCCAATCCACTCTACCCTTCTTGCATTTACAAGTTCTTCGGATAGTTGCTGCTTTCCCCAGGGAGAAATTGCCATATTGTTAGTGAGCCATGATAAAGATTTATTTAGTAGTGATGATGTTGATTCGACCTCACCAGTTGCTAGTGGAGGTACATTTGCAAGTACGAGAACTAGTGGCGAGGCTTCCACTACTAGCTCAAAAGACTCTTTCAAAGTATTGGAAACATCATTTAATAAGACGGTGGGTGCAACACCAAAGGTACCTCCCGGAGGATTAATCAAAGTTGCTTTTGGAGGATTTGGTACAGCGATAGGAATAGATCCATTGATTGTACATGATTGAATTTCACTCACCAAAGGCTGTACACTGGACACGACAACTTCAGGGAGATTTCCTACCTCCCCCAGGGCTTTTTCAAGTAAACCTTCCAGCTTGCTGACCTCAGCAGTTAGTTTGTCGATTTTACTAATCAAAGGTTTAACTATACCTTTAATTTTTGTGTCCATCATGCTCCAAAGTTTACTAAATTGAGCGTTGGAAAGGGTCACATGTGCTTCCCCAGTCAGATCATCCTCCTCATCCTCGGATGTTTTCCTTGGTGGTGTTGCAACTCTGTTCTTAGCAGACCTTAAACCCCCCCCCCCGTTTTTGTATGGCTTTTCTTTTGCCCCCGGTAACCCTCGGGGCTGGAATAGGGACGGCAGTAGGGATTGTGGACTCCTTGTTAGTAAGTGTCACAGTCACTACTTCGCTGTCGCTATCAGCTTCAGTGTTAGCAACAATACCACTAGGCTGGATGGTGATTGTATCCTGGAAAGAGTCATGTACCACACCAGAGATACTGCCATTTAATAGTGCAAAAGAGTCCTCTGCCACCTTATCTGCCGGAGGGGAATGGTTGGATGTATCTAGTCCCAGTGAAGACCTCCTGTCGCTATTGATTTTTGCCACGACTTGGACAAGGTAATTCTCCATGGTGTTATTAACTGGGGTTTGCTTCTTTCCAGGCATTATAGAAATGGCTAATACACGCAGTACAGGATGTTACTCAGAAGGCTCAACAAAAAGTTAGTTTACCTAATGTGTGGTGGACCAGGAAGGGCTATATCCAGAAGTATGCAAGAGAATTGTCGGGCAGGGTCTCTGGCCCAACCCAACCTCGACCGACCTCGGACGGCCTAAGACGGCCCGCCCTTTGCCCGGGCTTCGCCCGGCGTCCCGCGAGACGGGGGTGATGCAGGCTTTATGCTCCTCCTGGCGCAGAAAGGTCGCGGTATGTACCGCTAAGGCAGCTGGAGGTTGTGGTCCTATGCCACGCCCACACTCCCCTCGACGGCCGGACTCCCGAGATGACTGAAGGAGTCACACGGCAGGGGCGGGCGGGCTATGTCCAAGGCTGTGTCCAGCGCGGTATCTCAGGGCAAAGGGATGTCAGCGTCTATGCAGCGGTAAGATATCCACAACAGGGGGTGGTGAGGGACAGAGTCTCTGAATTAAGCAGAAAGCTCTCACCCAGTCAAGAGATCAGGGCTAGATCCAACACCGTTTTTTAGCTCACTGCACCATCCCAGTTTCAGAACCTGGCTGTATGCAAATTAGTCTGTTCCTGTCCCAGTGCATGATGGGAACAGGGCAAACCAAACTACAAAAGCCAATTCTTACACTGGGAAGGAAACAAGCTCCCGGGGACCGGTTTCTGGCATTACAGCCGTCTTCGGCCCGGTTTGCTTGAATCCCGATGGTGCAATGAGCAAGGGTCTCACATCTGAGAATACCCTTCCAAGCTTAGGGTGGACAAAAATATCCACAACAGGGGGTGGTGAGGGACAGAGTCTCTGAATTAAGCAGAAAGCTCTCACCCAGTCAAGAGATCAGGGCTAGATCCAACACCGTTTTTTAGCTCACTGCACCATCCCAGTTTCAGAACCTGGCTGTATGCAAATTAGTCTGTTCCTGTCCCAGTGCATGATGGGAACAGGGCAAACCAAACTACAAAAGCCAATTCTTACACTGGGAAGGAAACAAGCTCCCGGGGACCGGTTTCTGGCATTACAGCCGTCTTCGGCCCGGTTTGCTTGAATCCCGATGGTGCAATGAGCAAGGGTCTCACATCTGAGAATACCCTTCCACGCTTAGGGTGGACAAAAATATCCACAACAGGGGGTGGTGAGGGACAGAGTCTCTGAATTAAGCAGAAAGCTCTCACCCAGTCAAGAGATCAGGGCTAGATCCAACACCGTTTTTTAGCTCACTGCACCATCCCAGTTTCAGAACCTGGCTGTATGCAAATTAGTCTGTTCCTGTCCCAGTGCATGATGGGAACAGGGCAAACCAAACTACAAAAGCCAATTCTTACACTGGGAAGGAAACAAGCTCCCGGGGACCGGTTTCTGGCATTACAGCCGTCTTCGGCCCGGTTTGCTTGAATCCCGATGGTGCAATGAGCAAGGGTCTCACATCTGAGAATACCCTTCCACGCTTAGGGTGGACAAAAATATCCACAACAGGGGGTGGTGAGGGACAGAGTCTCTGAATTAAGCAGAAAGCTCTCACCCAGTCAAGAGATCAGGGCTAGATCCAACACCGTTTTTTAGCTCACTGCACCATCCCAGTTTCAGAACCTGGCTGTATGCAAATTAGTCTGTTCCTGTCCCAGTGCATGATGGGAACAGGGCAAACCAAACTACAAAAGCCAATTCTTACACTGGGAAGGAAACAAGCTCCCGGGGACCGGTTTCTGGCATTACAGCCGTCTTCGGCCCGGTTTGCTTGAATCCCGATGGTGCAATGAGCAAGGGTCTCACATCTGAGAATACCCTTCCACGCTTAGGGTGGACAAAAATATCCACAACAGGGGGTGGTGAGGGACAGAGTCTCTGAATTAAGCAGAAAGCTTTCACCCAGTCAAGAGATCAGGGCTAGATCCAACACCGTTTTTTAGCTCACTGCACCATCCCAGTTTCAGAACCTGGCTGTATGCAAATTAGTCTGTTCCTGTCCCAGTGCATGATGGGAACAGGGCAAACCAAACTACAAAAGCCAATTCTTACACTGGGAAGGAAACAAGCTCCCGGGGACCGGTTTCTGGCATTACAGCCGTCTTCGGCCCGGTTTGCTTGAATCCCGATGGTGCAATGAGCAAGGGTCTCACATCTGAGAATACCCTTCCACGCTTAGGGTGGACAAAAATATCCACAACAGGGGGTGGTGAGGGACAGAGTCTCTGAATTAAGCAGAAAGCTCTCACCCAGTCAAGAGATCAGGGCTAGATCCAACACCGTTTTTTAGCTCACTGCACCATCCCAGTTTCAGAACCTGGCTGTATGCAAATTAGTCTGTTCCTGTCCCAGTGCATGATGGGAACAGGGCAAACCAAACTACAAAAGCCAATTCTTACACTGGGAAGGAAACAAGCTCCCGGGGACCGGTTTCTGGCATTACAGCCGTCTTCGGCCCGGTTTGCTTGAATCCCGATGGTGCAATGAGCAAGGGTCTCATATCTGAGAATACCCTTCCACGCTTAGGGTGGACAAAAATATCCACAACAGGGGGTGTCAGCGTCTATGCAGCGGTAAGAGGCACTGAGATTTTTCAAGGTTTCACCCCCTCGACCGGGGTGATGCAGGCTTTATGCGCCTACTGGCGCGGAAAGGTCGCGGTATGTACCGCTAAGGCAGCTGGAGGTTGTGGTCCTATGCCACGCCCACACTCCCCTCGACGGCCGGACTCCCGAGATGACTGAAGGAGTCACACGGCAGGGGGCGGGCGGGCTATGTCCAAGGCTGTGTCCAGCGCGGTATCTCAGGGCAAAGGGATGTCAGCGTCTATGCAGCGGTAAGAGGCACTGAGATTTTTCAATGTTTTCATGCTATCTTTTGGTCTGATACATATTACTTTGTAAATTTGGTAACCTACGCAATACTTAAATCCCTCCCACTGATGCAAACGGCCCCCAGGGGAATCTAGCATCACTAATAATTTGCCAAACTCAGGAGAAGGAGTTTTTTGTTTTCATAAGAAGGGTCCAGAGTTTCCTTTCAAAGTTTCAGTCAGGATGATCTGATGTGCATTGGCACAGCTCCTACCTTTATTCCAAATCAAGGGGCTGGATCACCTGCTATGTCCCTCCTATGGGTGGGACACAGGAAGGGGGTGGTTACACCCCTTTCCCTTTGTCCAGTTTCACGCCAGAGCTGGTGCTGGAGTGCCCCAGCACCGGTTTGAACTGGACTATGCATGGGACACCTTGTGCGATGCAGGCAGTGTCTAGTTTCATTCAGCCCTCCCTGCCCTATTCCACTATCTCCTGTCTGGGGTGGTGTAACACCTCCCTGTGACAGGATACCATTTGTCCAGGCCTCTCCTGCCGGAGTTTCGGTCAGCAGCAGGAGGCCAAACTTGTGTCTGTGGCAGCAGCATCCATTTTGTGATGCTGAGGCTCTGGTTAGATTTAAAAGCGTTTAAGCAAAGTAACATGTCTTCTCCCTCTAGAAGGGTGGAATGCTACCCCCGTCACCAAAACTGTCGAGGGGGTAGTATTCCAAAGCGTATGACACCTTACACGACATGTTTTTATAAAGCCAAACCAAAGTTAGCAAGTAACCGCGAGGATTATAGTGCACTTAAGAGTATATGGTATGGCAATATCCCAGAACAGCTAAAGGAGTTAGTCCCGAAAGCTGCAGACAGGCTCAGCTCATGCTAGAGCACCATCTCACATAAAACCAAGCACTCTGCCTCCAGGATTATTAAGGCCTGCCATAGGAGTGACTTATAGGTGTATATGTGTCCAGATATAGGTTTAGGTATACTATATCTAAGCAAGGGGTGATTACACCACCTTGCCCCAGCTGAGTGATGAGCCAGTTGTGTCATTTTGGATAGTCAGCCAGGGGTGGCAAAAGATATGCTGCAGCCCCTGGTAGGCCTTGGATGCACCTATGCCCTGGGTACCTATAGTACACTGTACAGGGGCTGATAAGGTGACCCAATACCCAATTGGAGATGTACCTAGGGAGAGCAGCATACCTGAGAGAGCAGATAGCCTGGGGCCCTGATTAGTAGGAACCCAGGCCAACTAAGTCAAAAACTAGCTAAACACTAGGCAAAACATCTGGGGTAACCATAGTCAGGTATCCACCTTCCTACAGACCTTTACTGCACTGTAGGGAGTGAAATGTGCCATTTTACTAACCCCAGGGCATATGAAAACCATTTTATAAGGATTCTCCTTATAAATACCCTACCCCTCCCACCCCTGGGGATACCTAATATGCCAAACCATTGTAGTTCATTAATTCTAAGTGCCCCAAACACCAAAGTCGAGTTTGGGTAAACTTTGCAGTTCATAAGCAATCCTGCAACACAGGGTTCCTTTAAAGCTGACCTCAAGCCTCAGCAGTGCACACATGCAAGTGCAGAAAGGGCTGCTGACCTCCAAACTGTCACGCAAAATTAAATGCCAGGGACGCTAAAGTTAGTTTCAATCCCCCTGCCCTATTATGTACTATGGCCTTATAGGGTAGGCCATGCCATTCATAGGAGTACCCTAACCCATGGTGTACCCTAGAGCATGTAGGTGTTTACACTGTATTCTAAGTGTCCTTTTCAGCATAGCACTGGCCCTGGGCATGGTTAGTCAGAGCCCAGGGACAGCCATTGTCAGTTACTACCAGGACCAGTCAACATAAAATGGTGGTGCCCAGGGCACAGGATGACTTTGCAACATCGACTAATCCTATTTACTGTTGCCTCTTCTTTTATGGTTGCCCTGTTTGCTGTATACTCTGTCACTGCACCCACCTAGCATTTAGTGGTATCTTCTCTTACATTTCTTCCAGGATCCCCTTGTAAGGTTTCAGAGTTTGTTGTAAAGTATCCTTTGGCATCTGCAGCTTTCTTGGAAAAGGCTTGCATCATCTTCTTCTAGACTTGCACGGTGTGTTACAGAGGCTCCCTCAGATAACTGCACACCTTTCTGTTCAACCTGTTGTAGCCTCTTCTTCTATACTTACTTTGTTGATCACAATTTCTCCTTTGTGATCCGCACACTTTCCTGTTACACCTTCCAGGCTTACAATTTTTGAACACTCTCTGTAGGAAACTGGACTCTGTTGCAGTAACTCCCTACTCTTTGCCTGGTATTCGGTGTGATTTTGACTGAAAGTGTAATGGGTTCCTGCTAATCAGGTCCCCTTTACCAGTGTTCTTTGCATAAAATGTACCATTATTCCACAATTAACACCCAATTAGGATCTCTGTAAGTCCCTAGTTAGTGGTACCCATGGTACCCAGGGCCTTGGAACTAAAGAGGGTCCCTCAGCGCTGTAGCACAAATTGTGCCACCGTAAAGGAGCCCTCACCAAGCTCATGCAAACTGCCATCACAGCTGAAGTGTCTTGGTGCAGAGAAAAATGAAAAGCCGTCATGGCACACACCCCTGCGTGCAATGCCCACAAAGCACTGCATGTGGTATAGGTAAGTCACCCCTACAGCAGGCCTTACAGCTTAAGGCAGGGTGCACAAAACCCCATGTGTTGGCATTCCCGCATAAGTGGATGTGTCCCTGTGATATCTAAGCAAAACCGTAGATATTACAAGCGCACAGAGGCAACAGGAGGACCACCTTAGTTTTCTCACTGCCACCCTTTTCATAGCGGGCTCGCCGCCATGAAAAGTAGGGCAGTGAGGAAACTCATAATATGCTTGGTGGTGCTGCTGCGGCATATTACTCTTGCTCATCCCGCTGCACCACCACGGCCACTGGATCAAGGATCCTGGATGTAGGAGCGGTCCAACCACCGTACTTGTAATGTGACAGGTGGACCGCCACCACAGGTTCTCGTTAACTGGCCCAAAGTGTGTGTGTGTGCGTGCGTGAGTGTGCGCGTGCACACATGGGCGCATGCACTGGGTCCCCATTGGTATTGCATGCACTTTACACGTGTCCTGGAGCATTTGTCCAGGACTGGGGTGTGAGGATCGATGGATGGTGGTCGCTTGCTTGGACTCCAACGTGGTAATCAGGTGGTTTGAAAGATGGAGGTTGGGTGTTGATGTTGGAGATTGACTGCGGTCAGATTGTCGCTAGGCCAGCTTGAAATTCCCCCCTATGCCAGGATAATGTCTAGTATTTTCACATTATGGTTGTTATGCAAAATTCCCCAAATTACCTCGCAGCGCCACATGATTGGGAGCGCAGAAACAATGTGTAAAACCAAGAACCAGGATGCAAGCATCTTCTGTCCTTCACATCACTTGTGTTCTTGTGGCCTTTTAGTGCAAAAAAATTCCCAGTAGAAGAGAAGATGTATTCTATGCTAAAATATAGCGATTAAAACCGTTTTTTGCATTTCGAAACAGAGCTGCCTGCCACTGCCTTCAGTGTTTCCTTCGGCGACTCTACAACTCAACGTTGACAATCTTTAAGAAGAGGTTAGTGGGTTTTATTGATTCTAGTCCAAAGGTTTGATTTATTTGCCTGGTGTCTGATTGGAAATTGGAAAACCCAGTGTGTTCCATGAGGATGTAAACAAAATGGATGCTCGCCACATCTGGCAGGAGCTGGGCCCTCTGCAGCCGCGCGGGGACAACAGCAACTGGTGAGTAACTGAGATGCGGCATATTACACCTCATCGCCACAGGGAAGTCAGGGCTTGGGTGATAATGTACTATTATATTTCATATCACTTATCACTGCGAGTTGATTTCTTATCTTCCCTCCTGGCCTCCCTCCTGGGGGCTCTCAAACACAAGCACGGACTGCACTCCCCAGCCCGCGCGCCCACAATTAAGAGGCAGCGGTGGCGCCCCGCTCCCGGGCACCGCTCTGACAAGCCGCACACACCACGGCTGAATAAAGCCCCGCACTCCAGCCTCCTCGAGACATCAGGCAAGGATGCTGCGGCGCCTTCCCCTGGCAGATCCGCGCTAGGATGCGCTCTCTTTCATCCTCGCGTTTCCATGGTTACCAGGGATGAGGCGGAACTCTGAAGCGGTGACTTATGGCGGTCCATTTGTGCCCGCGCGCGCTATACATTACAGTTTAACTATAGGTTAATACCTACCCCTGGGGCTGATCTGATAATACCGCCCGCCGCAAGTGTTACAGGCACAAAGCACCGCACGTCAGTAATCGCCGGGCTCTGATTGGTTGAGCGCCCTCTTTCTTCTTACTCCTCTGCCCCGCCCTCGCGCATCAGCCTCAGAGCAGCCTCAGGATCCCAGCATCTGTGCTGCTATGATTGTCTCGCGCCCTGGGTACCAACTGCATCAATAATTGTAAGTGAAGTGAGATGTTCGTCTCCTTAAGAGGCGGTGATTGACTCTGTCTCCACCAGGCTTCTTGCTGTCTCTGCCAATGCTCATTGAACATAAAACGCTGCCTCATTACGAGGGTAACTAATCCCCTGCCTTGGAATGGAGTCTGTTACATTTCCAGCATTTCTCCAGGGCGTATATCTCCAATTACTGGTTCTTTTGGCTTGTGTCAGACCTGGCAACTAAAAAAACATGTCACCTAATAGGAGCTTTTGCCCCCCTCTTACTCCCACTGAACCGCCTCCTCCAAAAAATAAAAAATAAAACAAAAGCTTTTTGGGGGCTGATACTCAAGTCCTGGGATGCTTTCATACACTTTAATTGGCATCCGCTCTTCAAAGGCTCGAGGGAAGACCTGGAGATACACTCTTTACAGTGGTTTCCAGCTGTTTTCACTTATCATGGGCAAAGCACTACTCTACGCTAGCGTAGTTTGCGAAGTTTGTGCTACTTCGCACTACGCGAATTGCACGTAGCACAGTGCAAACACACGTAGCGTAGTGCAGCGGTCATTTTTTGCTTGCTCCCGGTTCTCAACGTCAAGTTGGCGACCGCGAGCAAGCAAAATGACATCCCGGCGAGACTTTTTCCATGTTCGCGATCAGCAACATCAAGTTGTCGATCACAAGCATGGAAAATAAACCTCCCGGCAAGCTTCTCAACGCGGGGAGGTCAGGTTTCTCACTGCGAGTGGTCGTGTATGCTCGCGACCGCTCACAATGAGAAACTACCAGTCCACGTTGAGAAAGCTGCAGCTCGAGTAGAAATCTACACGAGCGGCAGAAAATGACAGCTTCCACTGTGCAAGATGCAGTTTGCACTGATAGCAGAGTGCGGACAAGCATCCGGCACTGTGCAATCAGTGCGAACAGCATTTTGCACAGTGCACTACGTAGTTCGCGTAGCTCACGTAGTGTGAAGTGTACTTCGTCCAAGGTTAGTTTTTACCTGCCACGGCATAATATTGAGTCACAACCAGGTGACCGTGTGCATTGGCAGGTCTGTGTCTCTCAGAGCATGAAAAATGTGATGATCTTCTGGGGGACTAAAATCAGCCAAAAGAGAAGTGACAGGCTTTTGCACCATGGGACATCCCATTTCAGGAAACTCTCATTGCTGGCAAGCAGCACACCATAAACTTTGCTGGAACGAAATCTGGAACGTTTCTGCACATCTACAGGGGCGAAGTCTCCAACTTCACACTCGGTTCACCAGCAGGGATGATCTCCTGATGCAGGATAGTCTATGGCAGGATATTAGCAGTCGGGAAAACATGGCTGCGAAACAACTAGAATAGGTACATAGAGGAAAATTCAGTGCTTCCAGTTGGCCAGGTCCCTCTTGGTCGCAGACTCACCAGTGAATAAAGAAACAACATTGAAATGGATCCTTAACTTGTCCTATATCTATGTCCTTAGCCTTACAGATGACAATACTGATCAATATCTGAACAGAGACTGTCATTTCCATGGCAGCCACAAAGTCCTTATTTTAATTTCACTTCCCAGAATGATCACTGGATTGCATTGATCTTGTGCTACGTATGGTGGCGCAACGGCAGCGCCATCCGCAAGTCGAATTTGCAAAGCAGCACAAGGCCAGCTTGTGTGGTCCTGCGCTGCTTGGTAAATCTAGTAGCTGCCTTGCGTTACATTGCCCTGGGAAGGCGTTCCATGAGTGGGCCGTCGGAGTTCCCAAACATACACCAATGATTCTGGTGCATTCACAGATGTACTATGACTGAAAGACCTGGAAATGCATCAACATTGTATGCCTTCCCTATAGAGGTGCAACATGGAGATATTGTTTCTTCTTGCTAAATGCACACTCACAGCAAGTTACTGTGTTGCATAGAGCATTCCCGCCTCCTTCATGTGATGCAACGCAGCACACTCACAGCAAGTTGTCTTACTGTGTTGCGTAGAGCATCCCTGCTCCCTTCATGTGACGCAACCCAGCACACTCACAGCGAGTTGTCTTACTGTGTTGCGTAGAGCATCCCTGCTCCCTTCATGTGACGCAACGCAGCACACTCACAGCAAGTTGTCTTACTGTGCTGTGTAGAGCATCCTTGCTCCCTTCATGTGACGCAACGCAGCACACTCACAGCAAGTTGTCTTACTGTGTTGCGTAGAGCATTCCCGCCTCCTTCATGTGACGCAACGCAGCACACTCACAGCAAGTTGTCTTACTTTGTTGCGTAGAGCATCCCTGCTCCCTTCATGTGATGCAACGCAGAACACTCACAGCGAGTTGTCTTACTGTGTTGTGTAGAGCATCCCTGCTCCCTTCATGTGACGCAACGCAGCACACTCACAGCAAGTTGTCTTACTGTGTTGCGTAGAGCATCCCTGCTCCCTTCATGTGGCGCCACGCAGCACACTCACAGCAAGTTGTCTTACTGTGATGCGTAGAGCATTCCTGCCCCCTTCATGTGGCGCAACGCAGCACACTCACAGCAAGTTGTCTTACTGTGATGCGTAGAGCATTCCTGCCCCCTTCATGTGGCGCAACGCAGCACACTCACAGCAAGTTGTCTTACTGTGTTGCGTAGAGCATCCCTGCCCCCTTCATGTGGCGCAACGCAGCACACTCACAGCAAGTTGTCTTACTGTGTTGCGTAGAGCATCCCTGCTCCCTTCATGTGACGCAACGCAGCACACTCACAGCAAGTTGTCTTACTGTGATGCGTAGAGCATTCCTGCCCCCTTCATGTGGCGCAACGCAGCACACTCACAGCAAGTTGTCTTACTGTGATGCGTAGAGCATTCCTGCCCCCTTCATGTGGCGCAACGCAGCACACTCACAGCAAGTTGTCTTACTGTGTTGCGTAGAGCATCCCTGCTCCCTTCATGTGACGCAATGCAGCACACTTACAGCAAGTTGTCTTACTGTGTTGCGTAGAGCATTCCTGCCCCCTTCATGTGGCGCAACGCAGCACACTCACAGCAAGTTGTCTTGCTGTGTTGCGTAGAGCATTCCTGCCCCCTTCATGTGGCGCAACGCAGCACACTCACAGCAAGTTGTCTTGCTGTGTTGCGTAGAGCATTCCTGCCCCCTTCAAGTGGCGCAACGCAGCACACTCACAGCAAGTTGTCTTGCTGTGTTGCGTAGAGCATTCCTGCCCCCTTCATGTGGCGCAACGCAGCACACTCACAGCAAGTTGTCTTGCTGTGTTGCGTAGAGCATTCCTGCTCCCTTCATGTGGCGCAACGCAGCACACTCACAGCAAGTTGTCTTACTGTGTTGCGTAGAGCATTCCCGCCTCCTTCAAGTGGCGCAACGCAGCACACTCACAGCAAGTTGTCTTGCTGTGTTGCGTAGAGCATTCCTGCCCCCTTCATGTGGCGCAACGCAGCACACTCACAGCAAGTTGTCTTGCTGTGTTGCGTAGTTCATTCCTGCCCCCTTCAAGTGGCGCAACGCAGCACACTCACAGCAAGTTGTCTTAGTATGTTGAGCTGCCTCAAATGATGATCTACCACCATGTTTTACTTAATCTTGTATTCATTCAGAGCGTGCTCTTTTTCGGGTAGGTTTTTATTTCCATTAAGCATGTTGCTCTTGTATAGGGCATACTATGTACCTAGTCGCTTCTCTGCACCTGTGAGTTTGGGCCATGGCTGGGTGTTTACAATGGGGCACGATTCAAATCTCCGGAGCTGTGACTTAACAAGTGCCAGTTTCTCTCAGTGCCTGTCAGAGGGTCATAAAGGTATTCAGAATACATGCTCATCCCATCCATGGCCTCCCTGCAGATGGCATAAAGCAATCATCCTGTGTGCCAATTTTGTCTTAAGACAGACTGAAGACAGACTTAAGACAAAATCCTAACTTAAGTCTGTCTTAAGTTTGTCTTAAAACAAACTTAAGACAAAATCCTAACTTCTGTGAATACCAAAAGTAGTAAGTGCATTCTGTGAATACCAAAATAGTAGTAAGTTTAGGATTGAGTCTTAAGTTCATTCTGTGAATCGGGCCCTAGGAAACCAAGATTATATTTTCAAGATTTATTTTAAAATCTAAATCCTAACCTGGTCCCTAAAATATGAACAGCAACTATTATAAAATACAAGCAAAATAGTGACAACAAAACAGGAGGGTGAATAATAAAAATATGTAACATCACAATGATATCATAAAGCTTTCTTTATATTAATATCACCGTCCCCACCATTCTCATTGCTAACTAAGCTCCAATTAGCATCAAAAGTAGCTGACTTGGAGTTCACACCGCATACCTCTTCTGGATAATAGAACCACTGCTCAGCAAAGTAACAGCCTCTGCTATTCTACTCTTCTAGATCTGCCTTCCTGTAACCCTCAGCAAAAGAATGTGATTACAGCTCTGTATGACCTTTGTCCCCAGTCTCTGGTACAAAGTTCCCCTAGATCTTATTACACCCTGTTGTTAGTATATATATTGTAGCTGAACATTGTTGAAGATTTTCAGGCTATACATTAGCAGTAAGGCCCTGGAAGCCTTTCACTTACTCACATTCTGAAACTTTGCCAAATGTTTAAAAACAACAAGCGAGAAGGGAAGCTATCAGCTTCTAAAATCCCTTGCTTGGGGTTGGGCAGAACTCAGAGAGTTTTACTCCGTGGAATCCCGCAGTTGCATAATACCTCCACGAGATTCGGCGGAGTTCCGCCAATGGGCGGAAAAATGCATGTGGAGCTGCTTGCGCTGCAATTTAGCACCAGTCGTGCAAGCGATGCTGAGAACTCAGCACGCGCGGAACCATACAGTGCACAAAATCGTGCGCCCATTCCAGTAGATTTAGCTGCCGCTTGAGCGGAAAATCTACTTGGGTGGAGGCAAATCTACTCAAGAAGCAGCCCTCTGGCCACAAATGCTCGCAACCAGAAGTGACCGCCTGCTCTAGAAAATGGCACTGGAGGATGCCAAATCTCACTCGCATTTCTGGAGACTCGTGAAAAAAATCAGGCACGCAGCAATTGGTGGAATTAGGCTGGAACTACGCAAGTGACATGGTGTCGCCAAATTATGACAATTTTCAGGGCAAAATGAAACATTCCAACAACATCTACCCTTGTTCATTATTTAAAAACAATTACTGGAAAAAAAATTCAATCCATACAGAAAACATGAAAAGGTTCAAGCGCACATACTAATGCAAAAAGAACAGTTGGTGGACAGAATGCAGAGCAATGTCATACATTCACCCCAGTACACAGATCTGGGCCTAAATCCATCGTTTTTTTGCACTCCACACCACCCCAGTTCAGACAAGGCCATATGCAAATCAGCCTTGACCCTGTGCCTCATAGGAACAGTCCAGCCCGTACTGCCAGGCCAAGTTCTCCCTGGACTGGAATCAAGCATCCTAGGACTGGTTTCGGGGTTTCACCCCTCACCAGCCAGGATAGCTTGACTCCAGTGGCATGGAGAGCACAGGACTCACGTCTGGGCATACCCATCTCACTTGGGGTGACAAATGCAAAAAGAACAATTGATGGACAGAATGCAGAACAATGTCATACATTCACCCCAGTACAGAGATCTGGGCCTAAATCCATTGTTTTTGTGCTCACCGTGCCATTCCAGTTTGAACCCAGCCATATGCAAATAAGTCTTGATCCTCTGCCTCATGGGAACAGTCCAGCCCAAACTGCCAGGCCAGGTCTTCCCTGGAATTGAATCAAGCATCCTAGAATCTTACCTTTATAAAGAAATAAACAAATCTTTATAAAGGCAATGTTTGGTGTATTACCTGACTATGCCACCTCCCTCCATGGATAAAGTCGGAAGAGGACACATGATGTAGACTATGTGAAACCGGAGAGGAGAACATTATTCATTTACTATGTATCTGCCCTGCACTGCAAATTGAAAGACAAACTATAATTAAGGCACTTTTTAATGCTTGAGGAATAAGGTCATGTAGGCAAGCTTTGATAATGTGTCTGCATTCTAATGATATAATTATGAATTCTGCTTTTGTAAAGTTTTTATTAAGAGTAGGAGCCAGATTGGAAGATCACAATTGAGAAATCACAAGCACAGTATGAAATTTTGTTTATATTATGAAATCAATATTTAAAAAAATATATATATATATATACTATGAAACAAATTGTATCTATCGCAACTGGCTTAAAACAAATTTGATGCTGCATTTAATCTTGATTTAGTTGTTTTATATTGTATTCTATATTATGTATAATGTCTTGTTGTAAGATTTTAAGTAATCAAGCAATAAATAATTATTATTATAAGCATCCTAGGACCGGTTTCGGGGATTCACCCCTCATCAGCCAGGATAGCTTGACTCAAGTGGCATGGAGAGCACGGGACCCACATCTGGGCATACCTGTCCTAATCGGGGTGACAAATGCAAAAAGAACAATTGATGGACAGAATGCAGAACAATGTCATACATTCACCCCAGTACAGTGATCTGAGCCTGAATCCATTTTTTTTGCTCACAATGCCATTCCAGTTTGAACTCAGCCATATGCAAATAAGTCTTGACCCTGTGCCTCATGCATTTCGGCCATCATTTGTTTGCATTGCACTTTTCACCCTAAGTGGGATGGGTATGCCCAGACAAGTGTCAAGGCTGATTTGAATATGGCTGGGTCTAAACTGGGGTGGCATGGTGATCAAAAGAACAATGGATTTAATCCAGATCTCTTGACTGGGGGGTGAATGTATGATTTATTCAGCATTCCGTCCATCATTTGTTTGCGTAGCACATTTCACCCTAAGTGGGATGGGTATGCCTAGACATGGGTACCTTGCTCACTGTGTCACTGGATTCAAGCTAGCCTGGCTGATGAAGGGTAATACCCAGAAACCAGTCCCAGGATGCTTGTTTTTGGTCCAGAGAATACCTGGCTTGGCAGTTCGGTCTGGACTGCTCCCATGAGGCACAGGGTTAAGACTGATTTGCATATGGCTGGGTCTAAACTGGGGTCTCCTGACTGGGGGTGAATATGTGATTTCTTCAGCATTCCATCCATCATTTGTTTGCGTAGCATCAAGCACACTTACTACTCATGTTGCAATGAATAATGACATGAATAAATGTCCATTTATATCTGAAACATATACCTAAATAGACAGAATGTTAATTCAAGCGGGGGACACCTAGAAGAGGAAATATAAGATAATTATAAAAGTCTGAATTCTGGCCAGTGAGATGACCTGGGTACAGTCACTTTCACAATGACATCTATCTAGTTCCAGGTGGATGCTGTCTGTTTTACACATACTTTGCCAAAACTGAGATCATTCTTTGTATTTTTGGTGACAAGAAAAGCATTTATCCATCTTGAACCGCATTCTGATTCGTCTACTCAATAAAAGTTCTCTTTAGGATACGGATAGAACTGCCAAACATGAGGTCAACTGCTCCTATCCTGCCCATTTTTGGCTTACTCATTACTCCTCACATAGACTTGGCAGGGTACCTATTCACACTCTGTTTACGGGTGACCCCCAGATGGTGGCTTTGATGTCTTGTAGCATGAGAACAGACATTTTCCTTTATCACTGTAGGAGATGTCAACAAACACCCCTCAGTGATCCATTATGATTTGACATTATGCTCCATTTATTTGCGAATAATTTGGATAGTGGCGTGAAGCCAAGTGATGGGCCCCCATGAATTATGTGAAAAGGGACCCCTTTGTCCTCAGTATCGCACATATATTCATTGACTTTGAGCTAAATGGGACCTTCTGAAAGGTTAGGAAGCCCCTGGAAGGTGGGGCCCACCCTGTGCTGCAGGGGCTGCAGAAGCTTGCTTTACCCCTCTGAACAAGTTATTTATAAACTTAGTGCAAACCTGTGGATAAATGTAATTTACACCTTTTACTAAACTATGGCCAGAATCTGATTGTCTCCATTGGATGTGGCTCATCTCAATGTGCAGCACTAATACATTTTCAAATGTGCCTCTTTTTTCACATTTCAGACCTCTGTCCTAAAATGTAACATTCCACTGTGTCTCAGACTCATGAAAACTTCAAAGAAGTGAAAAAATATAGAGTCAGGTTTCTCAAACTTAAACGCAACGCAGCTAGACAATTACTGCACTGCGTGAAAGGGCAGGGCTGGATATGCGCCATATTTACCAATATATAGCACATTCCTGCCCTGTGCCTGTGCTGGCGCACAATCTGATGCCTAGTGCCAAAGGAGGCACACTTGCGTCATTATGCAAGGGCGCATGCCTTGCAGGCAGAATATTTTTGTGCAGAAAGGCGCACCTTCCTACACGAAAACAATACTTAGATGCATTTTACTCTTTCTAAGTGTGCTGCAGAATGCCCAGAGAGCACCATTCCTCCTAAATTCAACAAAGCTGCTTTTTCAGCAGAGAGACAAGAGCTGGCTAAGCAAATCTTGAGGATGGTTCATGTCCATATTGCCCCCCCATGCATCTGCTCATTACTTCCTTAATCCTGCCATCTGGCTGAGTTCAAAGAGTAGGGGTGTAAATGAATCTGGGTTCTCCTGCCTGTCTCCTCCTTTTATTGGAAGTTATTGTTGACAACCCCTCCCCCTGCTCTGCCATTCCATTGCAGCAGAACCCTGCCCTCTCAGCAGGGCTCTGTAACTCCAGGGGCTACCTATCATCTCATAAAAGCAGCCTGGCTAATCCACATAACTCTGACCAATTAGGACAGGCCACTGGAAGGCTTAACTTTGGCTTACAGACAAGAACTTCTTGTCTGCACATTTTAGGATAAATTCAACAATAGCATATTGTTCGATTTATCAATACCATTCTAGGAAGTCTTTGAATTCTATTTGTATGACATCCTTAGCGTTAGTTAATATTTAATAACTTCTTGTCATGTTAACCTATGAGGCTGGGGATCTGCCATGTGGAAAAAGAACTGGGCAATTTCTCAAACATCAGAGCTTATAAAACATATTTTATAAGGTCCCTGATATATCTACAGGACCCCACACTCTAGGATACCTAGGGGAGACTTTTGGGGTTCTAAATAGGTAATAATGTTGCAGATCCTCACTCCACAGTGCTCCTAGCACTAACGTCAATTTTGGGAACCACTTCAGTACAATGTGGGGCGTGAAATATGCAATTTCACTAACCCTAAGGCATATAAAAACATTTTATTATGACCCTCCTTATACTTGCCCCCCCACCCCAGGTACACTTAGGGAAGACCCTGGGGTACCTAATATGCCAACACATTGTAGTGTATTCATTTTTAAGTGTCCCAAACACCAAAGTCGAGTTTGGGCACAATTTGCATTTTAAAAGCATCCTGCAACACTGAACTGCTTTTAACCCCTTAAGTGCTGCTGACGGCCAACGGTCGTCAGCAGCGCTACCCCCCCACTGCTGCGCACGACCATTGGACTTCCATTCAGCACTGGTTCCAATGGACAGCGCAGCACTGGGGAGGGATGTTTACACGCAGCTAAGGTGTTAACTGCCCTCAGGCTTCAGCAGTGCACACATGCAAGTGCAGAATGGGCTGCTGGCCTCTAAACTGCCATGCCCTATTATGTACTAGGGATGTAAAGGTAGTTTCAATTCCCCTGCCCTATTGTGTACTAGGGTATTAAAGGGGAGGTCATGCCAACCATAGGGGTACCCTAACCCATAGTGTTCCCTTGTGTATGTAGGTGTTTTCACTGTATTCTAAGAGTCTTTTCAGCATTGCACTGGTCCTGGTGCACGGTTAGGCAGATCCCAGGGACAATCAGAGCCAGTTACCACTAGTACCAGTCAGCAAACCAAATAAAATGGGGTGCCCAGGGCACAATGATAGCTTTGCAACAACCAACGTTGCTATATTAAGTACCAGCAGGAATTCGGACTACAGTCCCTCTGTAAGGCATGTGCTAGCCATCCTGGGGCAGATAGGTGCTGCAGGGTAGTATCCTGTGTGGGAGCTGTCATGTACCAAGAGTGTAAATGGTCAAAGTACTACTGCCTTCCAATTGGATATCACAATCACTCCTTTAGCAGATTTGACTCTTTGGGGGCAGCGAGAGTGGGAAAATGACTTATTCCTGGAGGATGAGGGATAGAGCAACTCACTTCCAGCAGGACTGGGGCCTCAATGACAAAAAATTGGCTTAGGACAGTGCTACAAGTCTTTTTGCTACGCTGTGCTATACCAATGTGATAGGGCAGGAATCCACCTTTTTTACGAGACATGGCGCATTCCTGTCCTTTCAACCAGTGCTGACACACACAATTTGGTGCCTAGTGCCAATGCAGGCACCTTTCACCATGGTGCAAGGGTGTCTGCAATGTTGGTAGGATTGCTTTTGTGTAGGAAGGGGCATCTTCCTGCTCAAAAACATTTCCTGAGAGGCGTTTTCCTCTTTCCATGTGTGCTGCAGAATTCGGCACCAATGAAAAGAGGAAAAAATGAGGAGACATGAAAAAAATCACCCCTTTACGCCTCCGCTGGGGAGGCAAAAGGTTGCCCAAGGTTTACATGATGTGGGGCTGCCTCAAAATCCATAGGTTTTGAGTGGAAGCACCCGCCGTAATGCCCATGGAACGCCTCTGTGACGTAGAGTAAGGCAAGGCACTGACTTGCACTGCCTTATTCCATATCTAAGAGACCATGCAAAGCCACAAAGGGTGGATTTGCGTCATCTCATAGCTATGATTGAGGGGCTTGTGCGACCAGAACATCCAAAAAAGTGAGACTCTGGAGGTGCAGGCCTCTTGTAAATAAGCCCTTCAACATAAAACTCCTAGGGGTGTTTCATGATCTTGTTATCGCATAGCGCCAGTACAAAAGGAGACTGAGAACCTCTTTCTGGCATCTTGAGCGGTAACATTAACTTAAAATATTTCCGAGTTAATGCATGCTTTGATGACAGAACGGTAATTGTGTCTTTATATTTCCAAACCCTGCTCTCAACAAAACATGTATTAACTCTGAAAAACATGCATTAACTCTGAGATTGTTCAAGTTAATATGTGTGCTCAAGACGCCACACAAAAGGGCACAGTCCCCATCTTCACTGGCATCATGATCCAGCGTTAGATGGCAAAGGAACATGCACAGGGAGAGAAGAGGAGAGGTGTGGTGCAGCGGCCAGGGCACCTGACTTCAGAGCACAAGGTTCAATCGCCGGCTCCGGTGGCAGCTCAGCTCAGCACCATGTGACTCTGGGCAATAGCTCACTTAATTTCCACATCGGCCCCTAGCTCCTTGAGACCCGTGAGGGTAAGTAGTTTGCGCTTTACGAATATGGATCTTTTTTTATTTTTATAGCCAATCATGCAGATTAAAAGGAAGATACATAGATTAGTTTACTGTAAAGTGGACAAAGTAAAGCAGATGTGTCACACCTTCTGGAGCAGCGATTCGGCCCCACCCATTTTGATGGCTTCTATGTGCTTGGTGCTGATTTTTCATAGCCTGGATCTATGGCCTGTGTAATCCTATCAAATTCTGTTGATAAACAAGTGTCTCTCATCTTTTGTAATGGTTATTCTCAACCATGGGATTCAGGAGTGAGTAAGGGATAAAGTTGAAGGGGGCGCAACATTTTTTTTATCACCAGCAAAGTTTTGCAAAGTTCACAATTTGCGCAAATTTCCACTTTACATTTTACGGACTAAAGTTTGTTTCCTTATTTCAAGATAGTTGCCTCCAAGTAGCGAGATCATTTCAATACTTATCAAGCCCAGCTACAGTGAATAATTTATGCAGAGTACTTCTCTTTAAGTTTATCATTTACAAAACTTTTCTGTGCACATATTTTTCTCTGAAAGTTCTCCTTTGTGTTTTTCTAATTTAAATAATTCATAATGGTGCTAATAACAGAAAAAGAACACTTAACAGCTATATCCTGAGTGATGTATAACCATCTCATTAAAAAGCCACCCTGCAAAATACTGTTTGCAGATTGAAAAAGGCTGATTTTTGCACCACATTAAAACTTTGTGGAGGAGATTCTTAAACTTTTGGTGCTGGGTTAGCATCACAAAAGTGGCCCTGGCTACCACAAAGATTTTTCCTGATTCACTTTTCACTGCTAAACTTGTTTTATGCTGGAAAGTACCCAAAAAGTAACATGTTTAAAAAAGATTTTCACTTTCTGTGTTTACTGTCTATGCCTGTGGTTGTTACAGTTAAAAATTGTAGTTTTAGCCTGGCTGTAATGGCATATTTTATCACCTGTGTTGTGTTTCAAATTTGTGGTTTTCCCTGCCCATAATTGCCTCCATTTAGTGTGTTGAATTGTGGGATTTGCAGTCCAACCTCTGTAGTATATCCCTCTCAGTCCTTGGTGACAATTCTGTTTTCCCTCCAAATTTCTCCTTTGCTCTGTGCTACGACCTCTATGTTAAAACAGTGCACTCCCAGCCACCATTTTGTGTTCACAAGCCAGTGAAACCAGCCCCCTTCCTCCCCCCTACCCCCCAGCAACAGGGATTTTTTTTGTTCTACATCAGAGGGTGCTTCTGTGAGCTGTTTGAACTGTGTTTTACTAAGGCCTGTGCACTTCGTTTTTTGGCCAGCAGGGGGAGTAAAGTTGTATTCAAACAGTATTGTTAGATTTCAAGTTAGTGAGGCCCTTACCTGCTGAAGTCCAAAGTGTGGATTGAGCCTGTCTGTCTCTTAGGAGATTCTGAACAGGAGAAGCAGCTTCCAACTCCCTGGCCAGCAAACCTTGTCTGAGGTCGCTGGGACCTTATATGGTCTGCTAGTGGTTGGTACATATCTACACTGATAGGTGGTTGTATCTGGTGTTTCTATTGGATTAGGGTTAATGGCCTCCTTGGTTGGGCATTTGAGGGTTTTGATTGGTTTCTGGGTCTGTGATTCAATCATTGTAGGGTTGGGACTAGGGCTAGGGTTAGGATTTCTATTGGAAGTAGGGACTAGGGCTTCCTATGTTATTGGTTGTTGGGAGTAGGGTGGGACTAGGGCTAGGGTTAGACCTTCAATTGGAAGTAACGATTAGGGCTTCTGGTGTGATTGGTTGCTGGACTAGGTGTGGGACTTAGAGTAGGGTTAGGCTTTCTATTGGGGACTAGGGCTACCTATGCCGTTGGTAGCCTGGAATTGTTCTGGGACTACTGGTAGGGATAGGGCCTTTATTGGAAGTAGAGATCAGGGTTTTTGAACTGATTGGGTGCTTGGACTAGGGCTAAGATTGGCTGTAAGGTCCTGGTCTCCTATTGGTTCCTAGATTTTAGGGCTAGTGTTGTGATTGGATAGTGTTAGGGCTAGGGTTCCCATTGGCTGAAGGGGGTCACCTGATTACTAGGGCTATAAAAAAGGCCAGGCTTAGGGCGTCTCAGCCCGGGCGTCGAGGCTAAGGGCAGAGAGGACAAGGGAAGTTGCCTTTTTGAGCCAGTTAATGGCAGAGAGGACAAGGGAAGTTGCCTGTTTGAGCCTGTTAAGGGCAGAGAGGACAAGGGCAGTTGCCTGTTTGATCCTGTCCGAGACTGGTCGGGACTAGGGCCAGAAATGCTGCCCTTTTTCTCATTTAGCAATATCCAGCCCACACCATCCACATCCACAAACAGAGCAACACACTCACACCAAATGTACACCACGCACAACACTATGCACATATTATTGTATCAGCCTGCACTACAAACCCAACCAAACCACATCTACACACCCTACTATCCCAACTACCACACTTATCCACCATCACCTACAAACAGTACACAACTCTATCCTACACCACTAACTAATACACTCATCACTAACACAACACCAATCAACACCATACATAACTACATCCCATTCAGACACATTCTCCCTGCTGAATTACACCTAACAGACTTTCCATCAGTTGTCAAACAAACACCCTCTTCTCCCTACTAGCATAATAACACTAACGCAAAACACACACACTGCACACCACCACACTTTGTAACTCTTGCAACACATATACTTTCAATGTAATTATGGATCTACATATTTATCACTTTCTTCTAATTTAGCATTTCCAATGCACTGCCCTATTTCTAAGCCTATACTATCTCAATATATCTTCTAGCCCAACCTTCTGACTCATCTCAAACTTCTTCTACTACTCCTTCCAATGCACTACCCTATCTCTCACCCTTTACATCTATCAATATAACCCCTACATCCACTTTCTCATTTATCCCAAACCCCATACCACTACTATGATTGCCAACATAACCCTTTCTAGACTCTCTCCTACTCTACCCCTCCTTGTATCATCTGTCACCTCTTTTACTATACCGATCCCCTAAAACAAACCTTTCTAAACTCTTTCCTCTGAGTCCTCCCCTCCAAAACTCTTTTTTTTCTCATCCAAAGCCTCCTCCTATTGCTAAGACCTAAAAAGAAAAAAAAAATGTTCATTCTTTTATTCCTCTACTATCCTTTTCAATCGAAATTAACAGACTAACATTTTCACTTCTCAAATTCCATATTAAACTATACTAATATACTACCCAATTAACTGAATAACATATCCACTACTCAAATGACTTCATTTTTTTTTTTACTATACTAATTTTCAACAGTAATCCTTTATGGGTTCCGGAGTGGCGTGCTACTCACCAGAAAAGCGATTCAACACCCATCAGGGGTACCAAGTGCTTTATGAATGCAAATCTTTCTTCCCCTTTTATCCCTCCGCTATCCTTCTCACTCCAAGTAACTGACTAATATCCACCACTGACATTACTTCATATTTCACCATATTAATTCACCACTAATCCTTTGTAGGCTTCCTGAATAGCATGCACCAACAAGCGCTTTATAAATACAAACATTTGCCCTCCTCTATCCTTCTGCTATCATTCCAAATCCAAATACCTGACTAACCTATCCACCACTTAAAATGTACTTGCATGTTTCACTATACTAATTCAACACTAATCCTCTATGGGTCCCGGAGTAGAATGCTACTCACCAAAAAAGCGATTTGACGCCTCGTCAGGAGTAGTAAGCGCTACATAAATGCAATTACAATACAATACAATACATGCCCTATAACTTACAGGTAATCTTCATTACTCCGGGTCCTGTTGCCCTTGTCCTATTCATTACTCGCGGAGATAACTATCTCCCTGACAGGAAAAAAGAACAGAGGAAAGCTGGGACCTTTACCCCACCCCCTCCCATTGGGAGTACGTAACCAGTACTTACCCAGCATTCCGCCTGAACTACTAAGCCACCAACAGGAAGGCTGGCCGGCCGGTCGGCCGGCCGGCCGAGAAGGAGGGACGGTTGTAATGAATTGGACGAGGACAATGGGACCCGGAGTAATGAAGATTACCGGTAAGTGATAGGGCATTATCCCCTGGCCCCTCTAGTTCTAGTCCCATTCATTACTCATGGAGAATTCCAAAGCCAGGAAACTGGATTCTGAACTCTCAAAGACCACCCAGGATACCACACCGAAAGAAGCATCCAAAAGGAAGCAAACTAGAGAACCACAAAAAAAACAGGCAGGAGCACAAAGCTCGCAATGCCCCCAATCAAACAATAGGCCCCCGAGAACAAGGAGGAGAAGACCCAAGAAAACAAAAAACAGCAAGCCCCCTCAGCACTGCCACCCAGAGGGCTGCTAACCCGCACAGTGAACCCCCTGAACAAACAACAGAGGAGGAGTACTCGCCAAGGAAGCACTAGAGATCGCCAACCATAGGTGGACAGCGAGGCGTCCACAGATGGAAGCAGACTCACAGGGGACAGACACCCTCGCCAGACAGGCATATACTAACATGGGCAAATCCAAGGCCCGGAATAACCAGGACCCCAGAAAGGAGAAGCAACCACAGCAACCCGGAGGCAGCCAACCACAGAAAAAAAATGACATGCAGGGCACCCAGGCCCCAATGTCCCCAACCCCCCAAATAAACACCGAGTGGATGGAGGCCAGCCCAGAAAAACCACCACAAAGCCAACAAGGCAAGGACAAACAAAATCAAGGCCTGAAAGAAGCCACACCACAGGGACCCATAGCCCAAAGGCCAACCCCAGAAGGGAAATGGGGGCTGAAACAACTAATCCATCAGAAAAACAGGCAGAACAGACTCAGCACCCCACAGGGCAAGAAAATACTACAAGGGCACCCACAGAGCCAGAAGGCTACCATGCCCAGAGCAAACAAGCAGCCCCAGAGGCAGGGCAGCAGAACAAACATAGAGCGAGCAAACCCAGACCACAGAGCAACTCCCAACAATGCCAAAAAGGCACACAACTGACTCCAGTAGAGATCCGAGGGGAACGGGGGAAGACCCAACATCCCCAGCCCCAGCAGGAAATGAAGGGCACCAAGGTCAACAACAGGACAAACCCCAACACCACCGGGGAAGCTCACAGCAGACCAGCCCAAAAAAAAGGGAGAGGGACTGCCAACCCGACAAAGGCCCACACCCAGAGGACCAACCAATGGCAGGACCACATGGATCAAACCAGGAAGGGAGGGTGCACCCACCAAAGAGCAAGCCCCCAGCAACCACATAGACCCGGCCACCAGAGAGCACAGAGGGCTCCATTGCCACTGAAAACCCCCAGAGGAGGAACAGGCTCCAAGGCAAGAATGAAGTGAAAGAAGGGGGTTCCCCACAGGGTTTCTTTAAGAATGCAGGCAGGTCGTAGGGGGAAAAGAAACTAAGTAAAGAACAGAGCACGTACCCCGCCAGTTGATCTAATGGTCCCAAAGATGGGATCCCGGTATATGAGGGGTGATGAAGCTAGGAGTTGGCACTGCACCGGGCAAAATATCTACAATCCAGATAAATGCAAGGAAGAGAGTTTTATTTCCAAAAATATATGTTTTCTTTATTTATTCATCTATATACTTTTTGGACCAACATAAATAACATATAATATTGCACAATCAGACATAAGGAATTGCTGAGGGATAAAAATGACAAAAATACATTTTTACTACAAGAGCCTACCCAGCAACAATCCACACTTCATTCATACTTTCATTCTCTCAGATTCTCACCAAATAATTCTACCTAAAGTTCTATCATTCCACTCACATTCTTCATTACATTCCCATCATTCTGTTGTATGTCACACATAGATGGTAAATATGTGGCATAGAACAGAGTCTTATTCCATACAAAAACTCATTGTACGGCCCCTTATTTAGAATAACATGGTATGCCGTATTTCTTGAGACATGAGCCGACGCGCGTTTCGGTGTATGGGCCCAAAGGGCCACACCTTCGTCAGGGCTGGGGACTGTTGACTGGGAAGATGATAATGATCTAAAAATAAAACACAATGCCTTAGTATTTTTCTAAAATAAAGAATTCATCTATCATGATACAAATCTCTCTAATCCAGGTTGTTCAACCAATGCAGTTACTTTCAAACATGATTCTGGTCATTTATATATATTATCTTCAAATGGTTGTCATTCTGACCGTGTGCAGTAACCAACTACCTAAGAGCACTCCCACTGACAGACTCCCAAATAGGTGAGGTCTGTAAAGGCAATTAGATGGCCAGGGCTAAGTAACCAATCAGGGACACAGTTTTTCTTCTTACACTCTTAACAATATGTCACATTATAACATTATGTCACATTATGTCACTCTTAACAATATGTCACATTATAACATTGTGTCACATTACAACAAACACTCATTTTGAGACACATATTGACCACAGAGGGAACAAAAAGGTTATTGTAAGTCCCTACAAGCTACAATGTTGGGGATCCCTCTCTTTGGCTGGAGAGAAGGGAACTTTTAAACCCAAATGGTACATAGGAAGTATGTTTACAGTCGTTATTAGTTTTATTTTTATTTTTAAGAGGCGAGGAAACCTGAAGGCCAGAGTAGATACTAGGACACACAACCTATCAGGTAGCTGGTTTTCTAGGTGTTTATGATGTTGCGTAATAAAAGATCAAGCCTAGTTTCAAGTCCAAGGATTACCATAATAAGGCAAGAATGTCCAGCACCAACCAGCAGCGCCGACACAGGATGACCACCCAATCACCGAGACTGGGAGAAGGGGAATGGGGACAGACCAACAGGCCACGATTGAGGCACAAAACCACTGGAATCCTGCCCAACAAAGGCACTGCAGCATACAGGAGGAGGCAGGCCTGATGAGCAACAGAACCACATCTGCCCTAAGACCAACCAGAAGGACCTGGCAACTATAAACACACGTAGGAGGCCAGAACCTAGCAAAGCACAACACTGCACCAAGAAGTGGGACACAACAGTGGACACCCCGAAGGGGTGGACACCACCAGACCCTGGACCGAAACGTACCAGATCACAGCAACCCGCAAGAGTGGGGTGAGGCAAACCCCAGGACCACTGAGACCAGGGGACCCCAAAAGCCAATGATGCACCCCAGGGAAGACCCCACAGCAAACAACACATAGAAAGGATGACACCCCCAACCACCCACAAGGGTCGCCCAAAGGTGGGAAAAACAGCACCGGAGAAGGAAAACCACTTGCCACCGGTGACGAGCCCCACACTGAACAACACAAGCCATGGCATGTAACAGCACACCACAGTCCCAACAACCGTGACCAGGGCCATGGAACAAAGCGTCAACCAGCTCATACCAGGAAGGGGAAAACCCCCAACCGAACAACCAGTTTACCAAACGGCCCAAGGGCAAAGGACAACACCAGGAACCACCCCAGGTGACACCCAACACTGGCCGCATAAGGGCCAAAACACAGCACCACCCGAGCCCCAGAGCGACCAGGGATGCACACCGTCAAGTCCAGAGCCCCAGGCCAAAAATCGGCAGGAAAACAAGAAACATGCCTAGGACAGGGGAAACAAGCAGGGTGGCCCACAGCCCTATCCGCCAACAACCCCAGCCGATAGAACTACAGACTCCTCTCCCCCCAGCAGAGACTAGGGGAGAAACCCCAGTCGGCTACCAGAATGCCAGACTCCCAGAGAGGAAGGACAACAACAGCCCAGGAGAACAAGCAACAGCCCATTACACCCAGGTCAGTGAACAGAGGATGCACAGCCGGCCACCCCTGAAGCCGGATGCAGGCCCACCACCAACTGCCCTAGAAAGAATGGAACAGTGGCAGAATGCCCAGAAACCTGACACTAAAAAGGGCCGGCACATCCGCCCCCAGCATGGGAGCAAGGCAACCACCACTGGCCCGGGAAGAAAGGCATAGTGCCAAATGGCCACACAGTAGAAACACTCCAAACCCCAGAGGACAGACAGCAAAGCCATTGTGACGGCCACAAATGAGGCCCTAGAGACAAACCACAACAAAATGAGACCAGGGTAGCAGATAAGCAATCCGCACGGGGACACCCATCCCATAACCTAGCCTGCACCAGGGGAAAGCAGGCAGGTGCAGAAGAAAACCAAAAGGAAGGGGAAGGGGGCCAGCCAAGCCAGGCCCAGAACCCCTGGACCACAGGGGAACCAGAACCCCCCACCCTTGGAGGATGTCTAGAAGAAGAAGGGAAGCCAGAAAGCTCACCCCCTCCCCACCAAACCAGGAAGCCCCTAACAAGGAGACAGGAGCAGAGAACACATATAGGTGGCAAAGCACCTCAGAAAGACAGCGGCCGGGGCACACACCCGTACAACCCCCCAAGGGAGAAGTGGCCGAAAGGCGGCAGGCCAGAAACCGCCACCTTCCAAAAGCCCCAGAAGGATCTCAAGCCCTGATACCAACAACAAACTGGACCACCAGCACCAACAGGCCAACCCCACACCTCACGTAGGGCCCGATTCACAGAATGAATTTAAGACTCAATCCTAAACTTACTACTTTTGGCATTCACAGAATGAACTTACTACTCTTGGTATTCACAGAAGTTAGGATTTTGTCTTAAGTCTGTCTTAAGCCTGTCTTAAATTTGTCTTAAGACAAACTTAAGACAAAATCCTAACTTCTGTGAATACCAAAAGTAGTAAGTTCATTCTGTGAATGCCAAAAGTAGTAAGTGCATTCTTTGAATACCAAAAAAGTAGTAAGTTTAGGATTGAGTCTTAAGTTAATTCTGTGAATCGGGCCCGTAAGGTCCACGGGAAGGAAACAGACCCCAGACACAGACCAACAAGTGGCAGAGGTCCACCAAGAAACAAGCCACGCCGGGCGGAACAGGAGGACCAAGACACAGAACCACTATGGCAACGCAGAACCCCACAAAGAGGAGGGACCAGAGACCCCAGAGGCACAACACTCAGCCCCCAAAACCCCAGCATGAAGGAACAAAAGCAGGCACAACCTGAACACCAGGCAGAAACGAAAATAAAAGCAGCAGAGAGGAGACCCACAGAGAACAAATAAAGATGACCCTGCAACCACTTTTGGGACTTGAACCCATAGCCTCAGAAGGATCTACTACTCCGAAGGCCAAAGACACTGCCTCTGAGTCACAGCACCTGGGAAGGAAAGGAGCAGCGAACAGAAGGGAAGGCAACAGTGCCAAAATGAAGGCAGGGAGAAAAATAACGCAAAGTGGAACTCATCCCTGCAACCTGTGTGGTAAAAGAATGGATTGTAAAGGTGTATTGGTGGTTCGTACCGCGTTGTTAAGGCAGGCAGAGGGTTGAGTTTAGTTTCTAATGGAAATCTCATTCTCTGACTTTTCTATCCATGAGGGTACAAATGGAGTAGTTTCTGTCCTGTAACTCCAGTTCTGTAGTAGGGGTATCTCTGTTATAGTCATAATCTAGTGAATAGCCCCCGCCCATGTGCGTGGACCCCGGCAATCAAAAATAATCTCTTAAGTTGTCAAAATAATGCAGAAACTGCAAAGACACTTAAGAGAGAATTTAAAGACAAATAATGCAGCCTATATCCACAGGCTACACTGTCCAGTACTTCAACTAGAAATTCCACCAAAAAAAACACCACACATAAAACAGCCTGCAGTTTCTACCATAGAGAAACTTGCCTCCCCCAGTCAAAGACTCTGGAATGATAGAGAGGAAGGTAGGGACAGACAAGCCCCATAGGCTGCCATTATGTGGCTTAAATAGGATACTGTGCCTTTAAGAGAACTTTCCAGAACTTCTCCCAGTATCCCAGAATGCATAGCAGGTCCCTCTACTTTCAGTTCTTTTTGAAGGCGAAGTGCGCCAGACCTGTCGCATTCTTGTATGATGAAAAAATCTCCACCGGGGAGGAGGGCGGGCGCTTATGACTATAACAGAGATACCCCTACTACAGAACTGGAGTTACAGGACAGAAACTACTCCTTCTGTAGTAGGGGATCTCTGTGTATAGTCATAATCTAGTGAATAGAATGGCAAGCCCATCCCCACACCAAAGCGGCGGTGGAGAATAAATACATAACGCCACTACTGTGCGAACAAATTCCGCAGCGAAGCCTGGCCAACCTGAGCGTCTGCCCTGGCGTCAGTGTCCAGGCAGTAATGCTTAGCAAAGGTATGAACCGACTTCCAAGTGGCTGCCTTGCAGATTTCAGCAAGCGGCACGTTACGGAGCAGAGCCGTCGTGGCAGCTTTGCCTCTGGTGGAATGAGCCTTAGGCTTACCTCCTAAGGTCTTATTAGCCTTCTGATAACACAATTGTATGCAGGACACAATCCACATAGAGATGGACTGCTTAGAGGTCGCAAGAACCGTCCTGACAGATCCATAATTGACAAACAACTGGTCAGACCTACGAATATCTTTGGTTTTATCCAGATAAAATTTCAACACCCTCCTCACATCCAGGGAATGGAGAGACCTCTCCGCTGGGGATGAAGGGTTCTGAAAAAACGTAGGCAAAGTTATAGTCTGGTTGACATGAAAATCAGAAATAACCTTGGGAAGAAATTTAGGGTGAGTACACATAACAACCTTAGCAGCATGAAATACAGTATAACGTTCATTACAACATAACACCTGAATTTCACTCACCCTGCGGGCCGATGTAATGGCCACGAGGAACGCCGCCTTCCAGGACAGGTGCTGCAACGAAGCCTTATGAATAGGTTCAAAAGGCTCCTTCATCAATCTGGACAGCACTACATTCAATTCCCATGAAGGCGAGGGAAGCCTGACAGGAGGGAATACTTTCTTCAAACCTTCCAGAAAATCTTTGATCACAGGGATCTGGAAAAAGGAAGTCTGTGAAGGGCATTTCCTGTAGGCAGTCAATGCAGCAAGATGTACCTTAATGTAATGGACATTAAGGCCCGACTGCGCCAAATGTAAAAGGTAAGGAAGGATGACATCTTCCTTGCAGGTCGTAGGATCATGGTTCTTAGACTGGCACCAGATACAAAACCTCTTCCACTTGTAAGCATATGAAGTCCGAGTGGAAGGTCTCTTAGACTCCTTCAGTATGTCCATGCAATCATCGGGCAGATTCAGATGGCCATATTGCACTATCTCAGGAGCCATGCCGCCAAACTCAAAGACGAGAGGTTGGGGTGTAACATCCGTCCCCCGAACTTCGTGAGAAGGTCCGGCCTGCACGGCAACCGAATGTGAGGAAGGAGAGACCGGTGAAGTAGGTCCGTGAACCACCACTGCCTGGGCCACTCCGGGGCGATGAGTATCATCCGAGCTCTGGACCGGGCCAGCTTGATGAGCACCGCCGGAATCAGGGGAATGGGAGGAAAGGCGTACAGAAAGCTGTTCGTCCAGTTGATCCATAACGCATTCCCCAGAGTCCCTTGTTGGAAGTATCTGGAGGCGAAGTCTCTGCACTTGCTGTTTTCGGCGTTGGCGAACAAATCTACGTCTGGAGTTCCCCACCTTGCGAAGACTTCTCCTAGTACTTCGTCGTTTATGACCCATTCGTGGTTTTCCTGGAGCTGTCTGCTCAGTGCGTCTGCCTGAACATTCTGCACACCTGGTAGATGGGTGGCCGTTATCGTCAGTCCTCTGGCCAGGAGCCAGTGCCAGATCGTCTGCGCCTCCTGCGACAGAGTGCGCGATCTCGAGCCCCCCTGCTTGTTGAGGTAATACATCGTGGTGGTATTGTCCGTCTGTACAAGCAGAGAGTTGGTCTGGAAGGACGGAAGAAAGGCCTTCAGCACCAAGTGAACAGCCCTGAGTTCCAGGAAATTGATGTGATACGTGGCCTCCATCGGTGACCACGTGCCTTGAATCTGTAGAGTCCCGGAGTGCGCTCCCCATCCCAGAAGAGACGCATCCGTCAAGACAGTCTGCGTGGGAATGTCCTTGTGAAAGGGAACCCCTCTGAGGAGATTCTCCGCCGAACACCACCACTTCAGAGACTGAAGAGCATGCAGCGACAGGCGAATTTCCTCTTTTCCCACTGGTCCTCCAAGCACTCCTGCAGCGGTCTCATGTGCAGCCGTGCGTGTGGCCTCAGGAAGATACAAGAGGCCATCGATCCCAGTAGAGAAGACACCGTCCTCACTGTTGTAGATGGAGTCGTCATAAGAGCCTGAGCCTTCCGAAGGAGTGATAATCGTCGCTCTTCCGAAGGAGACACGCTTGCTGACAGTGTATTGATGGAGGCTCCCAAGTACTGTATGCATTGGACCGGAGTCGGGACAGACTTGGCCATGTTGATGTGCAGCCCCAGCTTGTTCAAGAGAACGCACGTCTTCTGGAAGTGTGCTCGCGCTTCCGAGAAGGAGGATGCCTTGATCAACCAATCGTCCAAGTACGGGTAGACGAACACCTTGTTCTTCCTCAGGTGCGCTGCTACCACCGCCATGCACTTCGAGAACGTCCTCGGTGCAGACTTCAGTCCGAACGGGAGTACTGTGTATTGATAGTGATTGGTGCCGTCTTGGAACCGCAGGAACTTCCTGTGTTTGTGTGCAATGGGCACATGGAAGTAAGCATCCTGTAGGTCTATGGCTCATAGCCAGTCTCCCTTTTGCAACTGAGGGTAAATCTGATGCAACGACAGCATGCGAAACTTTTCTCTGCAAATCCATTTGTTTGCCTGTCGCAAATCCAGAATGGGCCTGAACTCGTTCTTGTCCTTCTTGCGAACCAGAAAGAACGGGGAGTACAGACCTCTTCCTCTCTGAGACAGAGGTACGTCCTCTATCGCCCTTTTCCTCAACAGGATATCCGCTTCCGCCTGAAGCTCTCGCAGCTGAAACCGCGAGCTGACCGGGGGAATAGCCGGAGGAGGGCTGGTGAACCGAAGACTGTATCCATTGCAAACAATATTCAGCACCCACTTGTCCTGAGTAATTTTTCTCCATTCTGCCAGAAAAAATTGAATGCTTCCCCCTACCGGAGTGGGTAACGGATCCGGGGGAAGTAGGTTCCTAGGGCCTAGACCCAGCCTGGCCCTTGGGCGCCGGAGCCGACTGCTGGCCTCCCCTGCCCTTCTGGCACTTCTGGAACGGCTTACGGAACTAGTGTTGCTGTTGCGATTGTCCCGAGGCCTGTCCCCGTCCACGGCCTTGTCCGCCGAACCGCCGTTGGAAAGGGCGGTACTGCTTCTTGGTCTCTTTGGGCTTTTCCAGGCCCACAGCTGTCAGCGTCTCGGCCTCAGCCTTCATGCGGGCCATTTCATCGTCCACATGTTTCCCGAAGAGGGTCTCACCGGAGAACGGCAGATTGGCCACCCTCTGCTGTGCGTCCGGTTTCAGGGACGTAAGCCGGAGCCATGCGTGGCGCCGTTGGTTGACTCCGTGGCAAAATCCGTGCGCCGCCAACAGGGAAGAGTCCGCTGCTGCGCTGATTATCTGGTTGGCCACCAGCATCCCCTCACTTAGTACTTCCATGAAGTCTTCACGCTGCTCCCGAGGTAGATGCTCCGCAAAGCGCTCGAGGGAGTCCCAGAGGGCGCGGTCGTATCGGCCCAACAGAGCCGTGGCACTCGCCGCTTTCATAGAGGTAGCGGAAGTTCCACAGACTTTTCTCCCCGCCGAATCAATCCACCTTGACTCCTTATCCGGTGGAACCGTGGAGGAAGGAGTGGTGGCATGCTGCTTGCGAGCCGCCGTGACGATGACAGAGTCAGGCGGAGGCTCCGCTCTCAAAAAGGCCGGATCCGAGTCGGGAGCCCGGTACTTCTTTAGTAATCTTGATGGAGCCGCCTTCGTCACCTCAGGGGTGAGAAACAGATCCGTAGCCGGTTCTTCCAGGCCCGGCACCAGAGGCAGGAGAGGACGAGACAGGTGCTTTTGATGTAGGGTCTCGAAAATGACCGACGTCTTCGGAGTGGGCACCGTCAGAGAAATGCCCAACTTCGCAGCGCCTCTCAACAGGACGTCCTGAAACGCCACCAGGTCATCTATCGGGGACACTCTCGTGTCCGGTGACCCCGATAGGGTAGGGGAATAATCCCTGGTCCCAGAGGACCTCGTGTGTGAGCGGGATTCGCGCCTCCTACGGCGGTGCCTCGATCTCGTGGATGATCTGCCTCGCGATCTCTCCTTCCTCCTGGAGCGAGAGCGAGACCTGCCTGCCCGTGGGCGCTCCTTCGGTTTACGTGGAGGGGTCTTCCTTAGTTTCTCACGGGGTTTCGTCGGTTCCTCCAGGGGTTTCGGTTTTGGAGTCCCCTTAGGAGGAACAGGCAGGGACGGCAGGGAAGTGGACCTCGGCGGAGGAACCTTCGGCTGCGGGGTGGGCCCATGCGGAGGGACCGGAGGTGGAAGAGGGTCTCCTGAAGGCAGTGGCGGTTTGGGTGGAGGGTCCTCCATAGGAACAGGAGGGGGAGGCGGAGTCCTGGGCCGAGATGGCGTGTAGACTTCCGAGTACACCGAGCCCGGCGACCCTTTAGGCGTAGGATGCGGAGAGCCAGTCCCGTCAGCGGGCGACCGCTTCCTCTTGCGCCCTCCACTGGAAGCAGCGTGACTTCTGGGACTAGAATCCCTCCTGCGCCGTTTTGGAGAGGGTGACCGACTCCTAGACGCTGACCGCTGTCTGCTGGACGCAGAGCGACGCTTCTCTGGCGTAGAACGACGCCTCCTGGGCTCCGGCGTCGATCGCCGTCTCCTCGACGTCGACCCTCTGCTCCTCGACGTCGACCATCGACTCCTCGACATCGACCTCCTCTTCCGCGACGTCGCACGGTGCCATCTCGACGTCGAGCGTTCCTTCGAAGACGAACGTCACCGTCGTCTTGATGTTCTCGACGTCGAGGAGCCCCTCGACGTCGAACGGCGGTGTCGCCTCGACGGCGATCGACGGTGTCGCCTCGACAGCGAGCGTCGGTGCCGGTTCGACGGCGAGCGCCGATGCACGTCACTCCGCCTACGGCGTCGATAAGAAGATCTCGACGTCGACGAAGACAATGACGTCGACGGTGGCTTCTCCTTCGACGTCGAGCCGTCACGCCATCTCGATCCGGAGCCCCGGGGAGAAGGGGAGCACACCGCCGTCATCCCTCTCGACGTTGTCGTCGATGCAATCGACGTCGACGGAGAATGGGACCGTTTGCTGGACTTCCTGCCCCCGGGGAGCCCCCCAGGGGCCTCAGCAGAGGCAGAGGGAACCTTCCCAGCCTGCCCAGACCCACCTGTAGCCCGCAGACGCCTATCCTCCAGGCCAGCCAGCCTGATCTTCAATCTGTCCCTCAGAGTCCGAGCAGTAAGCTGCTGGCAGATGACGCAATCCTCAGGGACATGATCTTCTGGAAGGCACACGATGCAGACATCATGGGGGTCACTCTTGGCCTTCTTCCTCTCACATGCTGGGCACTTAACAAAAAGGCCAGGCATTTTAGAGCCCTAAAACGCCAAAAACAGCACAAAACAGGAGAAGAGAACACCAACAATTAAACTGCAACACTTTTAAAAGCCAAAAGTGTCAAAAATTTCCAATAAACCCTTGAAAAAGGGAGAGCTCAATGCCAGGGTCCTGAAAGCAGGAGCCGGAAAAAAGAACTGAAAGTAGAGGGACCTGCTATGCATTCTGGGATACTGGGAGAAGTTCTGGAAAGTTCTCTTAAAGGCACAGTATCCTATTTAAGCCACATAATGGCAGCCTATGGGGCTTGTCTGTCCCTACCTTCCTCTCTATCATTCCAGAGTCTTTGACTGGGGGAGGCAAGTTTCTCTATGGTAGAAACTGCAGGCTGTTTTATGTGTGGTGTTTTTTTTGGTGGAATTTCTAGTTGAAGTACTGGACAGTGTAGCCTGTGGATATAGGCTGCATTATTTGTCTTTAAATTCTCTCTTAAGTGTCTTTGCAGTTTCTGCATTCTTTTGACAACTTAAGAGATTATTTTTGATTGCCGGGGTCCACGCACATGGGCGGGACTATTCACTAGATTATGACTATACACAGAGATCCCCTACTACAGAAGTCCATCTATTCTGACTCTCTGAGAGCGTTTCCACTCTTTGGATACAAGTGGGCAGCAAGTTCCATCTCAATTTTTCCTAAAGGCAGACACATATCCAGCAGACATCCTCTCCATCTGGTTGACTTCCAAGGGATTGAAACTTGGAAACTAGTTGTATGTACACAAAGCAAGTAAATCCCGCAGACCTGCCTGCCCACATTTGCAGCAGTTTCTATGTGCTTTGCAGAAAGCACTCCAGAGTAGCCAGTACTGGGCACTTCCAAGATGGCGGGATGCAGGTCCCCTAATATCTGCAAGGGGTTTATTTATGGAGAGGAGGATCTGTTAGGAATCAGAAGGAACAGTGACAACTAACTGGCCCAGGTGAAATGTCCACTTTGTGGATGTTCTGTTCAATATTCTGAATATTTCATGACACACAAAATTCCCGAAACAATGCTTTTATTCCACCTCTGGAAATCATGCACCATTCACAGTGAAGATTTAGTGCATGGCACAACAATAATGACCAGAACACGAACGAATGTGACCAGAACCCAACCGAATGCTGTTTTCTGCTCTGCTGCTTTTTTGTTCCTTTTTTTGTGCCATATTTATTTATTATTTATTTAAGACATTTATAAAGCGCACTATCACCTTACAGGCATCCTGGCGCTAAGGGCTCCATAGAGAGTGGCAAGCAGAAGGAGTGGCAGGATATCACCCGGTTAAACCTTAGGAAACAACCAGGTTTTCACACGTTTCCTGAAGGGGAGAAGTTCGTCAATTTGACGGATCTCCATGGGCAGACTGTTCCAGAGTTTAGCAGCAGCAACTCCAAAGGATCTACCCCCTGCCCTAGCTTTCTTAAATCTGGGTACTCTCATCAGACGTGCCGTTGCTGAACGGAGTACTCTGGTTGGAGTGTACCAAACAAATTTAGCTTGCAGTGATCTAGGACTAAACCCATGAAGGGTTTTAAAAACAAGGCAGAGGGATTTAAATTGTACTCTCTGCCTAAGAGGGAGCCAGTGGAGTTCAGCCATCGCCGCTGAGGCAGAAGATCTTCTAGGCCGGCTAAGGACCAGCCTAGCAGCGGCGGACTGAATTCTTTGGAGTCTATCCATCAGCAGACTCGGAGACTCGATCAACAAGGAGTTACAGTAATCGAGTCTACTCAAGATATAACACCTGACCACTAAAGCCCGGGCCTGAGAGGGAAGTAGCGGTAAGATCTTTCGAAGGGAACTGATAAGGGCAAAGCAGCAGGACACCGTTTTCGTCACCTGAGCCTCCATGCTCAACTTGCTGTCCATCATGACGCCCAAATTACGGAACTTTTATAGATGTTTCTGGAGGCCAGAAATTATCCGGAAAAGGGCGAGGAATACGACTCCCAGCGCAAAAAAGGACCTCAGTCTTGCTAGCATTAAACAGCAAGGAGTTAATATGTAACCAACCGGCAGTGTCCCGCAGACACTCATGAAGTATCTCTAGAGGGATCGACTCCTCACCCTCCCAAGACAGAATTAGTTGGGTGTCATCTGCGTAATTGATTGCATTGATCTTATAAGACTTGATCAGTTCAATCAGGGGTTTCAAGTAAAGGTTGAACAAGATCGGGCTAACAGCCGAACCCTGAGGAACCCCTTGTGACACCGGAGAGATTGCAGATTGAAAAGGGGGGAGGGACACGCCTGCTGTCTGTCCTGCAAAAAGGAGCGGAACCAGCGCAAGGCACCACCACTTACCCTGGCCTCACTCAATCTTCTCAGGAGGATCTCGTGGTTTACCGTATCAAATGCGGCAGACAGGTCAAGCAGAATCAGAGCTGCTGCTGGACCTCTGTCTGCACGCCTTTGAAGATCATCCATAGCGGTAATCAGCGCCGTCTCGGTCCCATGGGCCGGGCGAAAGCCAAATTGTATTTCTTCCAGAAATTGGTGCTGCTCCAGATGTTTGGAAAGGAGTGAGCTAACCAAACGTTCAACAATTTTTGCAGGGATTGGTAGCAAGGAGATTGGTCTATAATTCTTTAAGCATTCTGGGTCCAAAGATGTTTTTTTCAAAAGCGGGGATACCAAGGCCTGTTTCCAGTGCGTAGGAACTATACCACTAGCCAAAGATTGTTTGCAAATCCTGCAAAGGGAAGGAAATAGTTCCTCTCCGTAGTCTTTCCTGATCTTATGAGGGATTGGGTCCAGGGGTGAGCCAGAAGAAATACCCCAAGCCTGCCTGCCGAAGTCCTCCTCCGTGACGGGAGGAAACTCCAAGAGTAAATCAGCAGGCTGCCAACCAGGGCACTCATCCCCACCCTCTGCGCCCCCATCCCCTTGGCCAAAGGAGCTAGTTGATTCAGTGGCTGTACTGAGATCGTTAATAATGGCATCAATGGCAAGTTGCATTTTTTTATTCAGGTGCGGGTTTTGTATGTTGCATAATGAAGTAATTTAACTGCATAATTAATTTTGCACACTTTTTTATGAATGTAATTCAATTACAAAAAAGCAAATTACTTAAAAAAAATTCTCACATTTCTAGAAATAAGAAGGCAGAATGCAGACAGTACATTCCTACTGGTATCCAGACCTTTGAGCCTCATTTCAGATCAGGAAAGGTCAGGCATAAAGATTGTGGATGATGGGAACATGGAAACTATAATTAGAGACAGAGTAGATACACTTCCAGGTAAGGGGCAGAACTTCTAGGGCAACTAGGGTAGAGATAGTAGATAAGACTGTCAGAGGCACAGATAAGAGCCTGGCAACATCCCTGGCTGTTTCTGCTTTTCAATCTTGAACCACTTCTTCTCACAGCTTTGTGCCTCAACACTTTTTATTTTCTCACTACCTTGTTGTCGTTAACCTCTGCTCCTTTTGATTCTCAGTACTCAGGCTCCTTCCTTGCCACAGAGGATTCCTTCTCCTCAAAACTGGGCAAGGCAAGAGGTAAGCTGCCTGACCGTCTGGACCTGCTCGTCAGAGGTCGCTCCCCCTCGCTCCCTGCCTGTCCCGAGACGCTTTGCTGACGCTTTGCTGCTAAAATCACCAACTCGAGCGCTTCGACGATATCGTAGCGCCTGGTATTGTTGTAACTTATTTATTTAATTTTCGCTGCTCATTGGCCCTGCATTGTGTTGTATTTATAGCGCTTTGCTTTGAACAGTGTACTAGTAATCGGCGACTGTGCCCCTGCTTTGTTTTCAGATACCCCACTGCCATTTTGTTGGTTTGTTTACCTTGTTTGTTCCCCATGTCTCCTCCCCGCTCCCGCCTCCCAGCTGACCCTCCCACGCTCCGCCCCCCTCCACTCTCCATTTAAGACAGATGGACCTACGCACAGCGTCCACGCGCTGCGGCCGCGCCGAAGGTGCGCCCGCGCCTGGTCTGCGCCCAGCACCAGTCCCCCTGGTCCCCGCCACACCCAACCCACTAGATTCACATATGATGCCGCAACTCTCCTCGCCCTCAACCCCGGACGCACACCACAATGCTGCAAAGCCACCCCAGGACGTACCCACGGCCCATTCGCCTGCCTCTCCTGCAAGTTCAACTGCTTCAGGACCCTCACCAAATCCACTTCCTCCATACACAGCTCCGACTCTAACCACCTGAAGTGCATCCTGCTTAACACCCACTCGGTCCACAGACACGCAACTGAACTCTGGGACCTACTCGACACTGCGTCACCGGACATCGCCTTCCTTACAGAAACATGGATGAACACATCATCAGCACCCGACATCGCCATAGCCATACCGGACGCTTACAAGATTATCCGAAAAGACCGCACCTATCAAACAGGAGGAGGCATCGCCATCATCCATAGAAACACCTTCAAAATCACGACCAGCTCCGACGATAATCTTGCAACCGCCGAACATCTCCACTTTCAGATCCACACCGACCCTAGGACCACACTTGGAGGCACCCTCATCTACAGGCCTCCAGGAACCCGCACTCAATTCAGCGATGACATCACTGACTTCCTAAGCCCACATGCCCTCGCCTCCGAGAACTACATTCTTTTAGGAGACCTCAACTACCACCTTGAAAACAAACACGACAGCAACACCTCCACCCTTCTGGACAACCTGGCCAATCTCGGACTCAAACAACTTGTTGACACCCCCACCCATGTAGCCGGACACACGCTCGACCCTATCTTCACCTCCAGCAAGCACATTTCCTTCGATCGCACCACAGCTCTCCATTGGACGGACCACAGCTGTGTTCACTTCAGCTACAAAACCACCCTGACCCACAACCGCCCACAACCTATTCCTCGGAGAAACTAGAACAAAATCACCTCCGACCAACTCCTCACATCACTCAACCAAAACCCTCCCACCATCTCATTGGACCCAAACCAAGCAGCCACCAATCTCAAGCAATGGATCACCCACAGTTCTGACGAATTAGCACCCCTGAAAAAGCACCAGATCAAATCAGCCAGCAAAAAGGCTCCCTGGTTCAATGATGACCTTAAAAAATGCAAGAAGCTATGCCGCACCCTGGAGAAAACATGGAGAAAAAACCTAACCACCGACAACATGGCCACCCTCAAGGCAGCCACCCGCAAACACCAGCAACTGATTCGATCCGCCAAGAAATCAGCATTCAAGGATCATCTCGACAACAACACCCACAACAGCAAGAAACTTTTCAACATCGTCAAAGAATTCACCAACCCCACCGCAGCATCTAACGACATCACTCCCTCCCAAGACCTCTGCGATGCGTTATCCTCCTTCTTCTACAACAAAATTGCCGACATCCACAACAGCTTCGAGAACACTCCCAGCGATCAACCCTCCCCACCACCCTCAGATCCTACTCCGCCAACTAACAACCTTAGCGCCTGGAACCCAATCACCACTGAAGACACCATCCGCCTAATGAACTCAATCCACTCTGGCTCGCCAACCGACCCCTGCCCCCACCACATCTTCAACAAATCTGACTCCATCATCGCACCCCATCTCCGTGATGTCATCAACTGCTCGTTCAACTCTGCCACCTTCCCAGAAAGCTGGAAACAGCCCGAACTCAGCGCCCTATTGAAGAAACCCACAGCAGACCCCTCTGAACTTAAAAACTACCGACCCATATCCCTCCTCCCTTTCCCCGCCAAAGTCATTGAGAAAGCCGTCAACAGCCAGCTCGCCGCCTTCCTTGAATCCAACAACTCCCTCGATCCATCTCAATCCGGATTTCAAGCCAAACACAGCACCGAAACCGCCCTCATTGCAGCGACAGACGACATCCGAACACTACTGGATAACGGAGAAACAGCGGCTCTCATTCTACTCGACCTCTCTGCCGCTTTTGACACAGTCTGCCACAGCACCCTTATACAACGCCTCAGCAACATCGGCATACAAGGAAAAGCCTTGGGCTGGATCATCTCGTTCCTCGCCGGGAGAACTCAAAGAGTCCGCCTTCCCCCATTCAACTCAGAGGCCACTGAAGTCATCTGTGGAGTACCACAAGGATCATCACTCAGTCCCACCCTCTTCAACGTTTACATGAGCCCACTCGCATCCATCACGCGCCAACACAACCTCAACATCATCTCTTACGCCGACGACACCCAATTAATCCTTTCACTCACCAAAGACCCTAACACCGCCAAAACCAATCTTCACGAAGGCATGAAAGAAGTAGCCGAATGGATGAAACATAGCCGCCTAAAACTCAACTCAGACAAAACGGAGGTGCTCATCCTAGGATCTTCCCCCTCTGCCTGGGACGACTCTTGGTGGCCTTCCGCTCTGGGCACAGCACCCACACCCACAGACCACGCACGTAACCTCGGCTTCATCCTAGACTCCTCTCTCTCAATGTCCAGATAAGTCAACGCAGTCTCATCCTCCTGCTTTAACGTACTTCGCATTCTCAAAAAGATCTTCCGCTGGATCCCCCTCGAGACAAGAAAGACTGTCTCCCACGCACTGGTCACGAGTCGACTGGATTATGGTAACACACTATACGCTGGAATCACAGCAAAATTACAGAAAAAAACTCCAATGCATCCAAAACGCATCAGCGAGACTCATATTGGACATCCCTCGCCAAGATCACATCACCGGACACCTAAAAGACCTCCACTGGCTTCCCGTCAACAAAAGAATTACGTTCCGTCTTCTCACCCACGCACACAAGGCCCTCTACAATCTAGGACCCGAATGCCTCAACACTCGACTGTCCTTCTACAAACCCACCCGCCAACTAAGATCGTCCAATCAAGCCCTCGCCGCAGTCCCGCGCATCTGAAAATCCACCATGAGTGGCAGATCCTTCTCCTTCCTTGCCGCCAAGACCTGGAACTCACTCCCCACTCACCTCCGCCTTACTCAAAATCACATCTCCTTCAGAAAAGAACTTAAAACCTGGCTATTCGATAAATAATGAACCCCTTCCCCAAGCGCCTTGAGACCCTCTGGGTGAGTAGTGCGCTATATAAATGCCCGAACTTGAACTTGCCAACACTGTGTTGTGTACTTCAACCTTCGGCTCGGGTCTTTAACGCTTGAGTGGGCCTTTAACGGCCGGGAGAACGCACTAAGGTGGGCACGGAGGCTATATTATATCTCAAGAAGTTCTCACAGTCGTGTCCTGTATTCATTTCCTCAGCATCACCAAGTGGTAGTTCTGTGTCTCTCATAGGATGCTGCTGTAAGTGGCTGGTGTGTCCATTGTCTTACTCTTTCTCCATAGTTGTAAATGAAGGTTATTATCACTGAGCATCTTCAGTGGACTGGATGAAGGACTGGACCATTGACTATCCTCCCTGCAGGAGTTAATCCTTCAAACAAAACCCTTGATATTCCATCCCTGAGCAGTTCTGGGAACAGGTTTGCACCAACAGTGAGCAGAGGCAGGTTGGCAGGAAAGTTCCTGTTTCAAATCCTCTTCACACTAGCTCCTGCATTGTACTTACACTGGAGTAGGGCCGGTCCATTGTGTTCCTTTGTGGGGTCATGTGTACACTTTACACTCCTCTTTCCCAATCTGCAGATTTAGTGGCAACTTATCACCCTATTGAAAAGGATGTATGACGGTACGACGCGGGCTATTACCACGCGTACCGTTACAACACGTGTTTTACAACGCAAGTCGTTACCACAACTTGAGCTGAAGGGTGCGGACTTAGGAATAGTTTAATTTACTATTCCAACACCAGTACCCGTGGATAGTAGGGAAGGCGTTGGAATAGTAAATTAACTATTCCTTGTCCTTCAGCGCCCTCCAGCGCAAGTCGTGGCTACGACTTGCGTTGTAAGAGACGCGTGGTAATGGTAGCGTGGGGTAACATCCGCGTTGTAAAGGATGTTCCCCTATTGAAAATGTTCCCAGAGGCAGGAAAATAAAATCATGTTATAAGTGCTACCACCTAAGTATTTCTATATTCTTGTTAATTTTGTGGTAGGTGGCTTGAAAAAGCTCACTAAGGTCTGCTGCTAGGCACTGTGCCCAACCCTTCATGTGCAGATGCTTAGAGTGTGATATGATATTTATTTCCATTGTTGACCCTTCGTGGCCAAGAATCATGAGAGGCAAAGCTTCCAGTGCATCACAATGTCTGTTCTCTCCCTCAACATTGATAATAAATACACACCGCATCAAATGGTGGCTGACATCTACGGGGGTGACGGGTGCGGGGCTCATGCAAAAATAATATTTAAAATATTAAAAATGTACCTGCAGAGGAACACAACATTTTCTGCACCCAGCCTCTCCTTTCTCCGACTTTAGCCCCTACAACAGGAAACTCCCTTGACCAATCCTGGCAATGCTCTCATGCAGCATGAAAGCAGGGCCCTGATTGGAGGGAGGAGCCTTACTCAGCACTCCACAGCACTCTGGAGGACTGCACTTGCTCTAACCCGGCTGGAGCTGTTTAAAGTGCGCATGTGTGGCTGGCCGTTGCATGGCTGCCAACCAAAAATACATGTGCGCTTTAAACAGTGCATTCACAGCTCGCCCTGCTGCTGTCACTCAGCCGGTCCCGCCCCGTTCTGACGCTCGGTTTGGGACGGGGATGAAAAATAAAATGGAAATGAATTACCTCTTCATTTTTCAACTCTGGGGGGAATTTAAGTGGGGCACCGCTCCTCTGCTCCAATGGAGATGCTGTCATGGATGCATTTGCATGTATGATTTGTGCCGTTGCATTGTCCATGTGCACATGTTTTTAAAACGAAGATGCAGAAACATAGAAGAGAACTTGTGACTCTTGGACGAGTTGTTTTCATGTCTTTAGTAATTGTAACAAACAATATGTGAGGCACCAAACATTGTTTTTCTCACCCTAGTTTCTCTCAAGTTTGGTAGGAAAGTGGAATTGAAACTTTGAACCATAATAATAAATGTGTCAATATGTACTTATTAGTTCATTTGAAAAAAAAAACTTATTATTGGGCCACATTTAATTTTCTCTGCTTGGGGGAGGGGAGTGTGTAAATGTGTGTATGAATGCATTGTTATAATTTGGAAAATGACGTCAGCTCACTTTACCATGGAGCACTCATTTATAACTTTTATAGAAAACCCCATCCTTTCATTATTGGTGAGGGCAAATATCCTAATATTCCTTATTTTCTTATAGCACTGCATTGAGCATTAACCTCAACTGGAATAGGATTAGTTTCAAGAGCAGTCCCACACTAAACTCTCTCTGATCTTAGCGTAAAAGCTATTTTTTCCATAAATGACTAACACGAGGGAGTGTGGTGAGCATATGTTGAGGCTCTGTGGCGATATGTCTGCATTGGGGCATGTGTGAAGTGAAGTAGCGCAACATGTATTTATACCAGATGGTGTAGAATACGCTCGCCATACGGCGGAATAATGTTGTATAACAAACTTAGAAGATAAAACTGTTCAATTCGTGAATTAATTAGTCACTTTGATGCCTTACGCTCCCCCGGATTCTAGGGGGATCTGAGCACCACCTTGTGTTTTTCCCCCGGTGGTCTTGAATATCTGTGAGTTCTCTGAAGCTGCTCACTGATTTTGATGATGTTTGACAGGAGTGCTTAGACTTCTCTGCTTAGCACTATCTCCAAATGATCCCTCCACACTGGCACCTCATACCCAGCTACACTTACATGATGTCATTTGAGATGTGATCAGTGATGTCACTGACCATGATATGAGTGATGTAGGATGAGACATCATAAGCAGTGCATTGCGGATGCATAAGTTATAGTTGGCTCAGGTAACTATAACTGCTGAATTTCACACGTTTTATTTGAGGGAAACCTGAGCCTAACCATAATGTCCTTGAAACCGTAGTTTATTTTCAGTGAATTTCTAAAGATTTTTAAATTCTATTTCCTAACTATAACGTTCCTGTAACCTTTGTTTTGTTCAGTGAATTTCTAAAGGTTTCTAAATATCTGTTTCCTAACTATCACGTCCCAGTAACCTTTGTTCTTTCAAGGTTTATTAACTTGTAGTTGCGTTTGCAGAGTGGTGGAGAAATAGAGCAGAGCCTCTGACCAGCTCTCAAGAATATCACTGTGAGGGACCTACTGGAGGTGACAGGAGGGCTTCTTGGCACCCAAGGTCCCTCAGCATGCAAGAAGACTTCATTCCCCAACCCATATTGCATCAGAAGGCGTGTTTGCAGAGTGACGGAGAAAGGGGGCTTGGCCTCCGAATTCCTCACACCAGTCGCGCTGTGTGGGACTTACTGGAGGTAGAAGTTTAAGTGATGTCTTTTGAGATGCTGACAACAGTCAGACATTGGTACCTTGATATTGTTATTGTCGTTTGAATCTTCCTTAGTCAGACAGCTGTGGAAAGTGATGCAGCATGTCTCACATCATGGGGCATATTACCAACAACTAGCGATAATTATCGTTATGTTGGTTTAGCGGCGATATTTTTATCGCCGAGCTGCGGCGATTTTTATCGCTTAGGAACCCTGGGGCATATTATCAAGGGATTTAGCTCCGCTTTTTTGGCTTTAAAAGCCAAGAAAGCAGAGATAAAATTATCTCCCTATTAGCAACAGGGTGCTAACACGCAAATTCGCATGTTAGCACCCTTTTTCTCTAAGCTTCCCCTTGCATCTCTAATGAGATGCAAAAGGGGCGTTCCAGAGAAAAATAATAGGAGAAATGTTGTTAAGCGACATTTCTCCTATTATCAAGGATTTCGCTAACCCTGTTAGTGATAAAAAAAAAGCAGCTCTAACCGCGGTTAGCACTGCTTTTTTTACACCTGGTATTTTCCTGACTTAGCCATGATATCCTATGGAAGGTGGATATCATGGCTAAGTTTGTGAGCCCCTATTATCAAGCTAACGCCAAACTTCGAGAGATTATCGTTGGTTTTCCAGAGATAATCTCTCAATTGGCAGTTAGCGCGAGGATTTTTATCACTACTGAGATAAACCTTGCTAATAGCAAGTTATCTCTGCGATAATTTCCGGCGATGCTTAGCGTTAAAAAATTCATTGCTAAGCATCGTTAGCGGTAAATATCGCTAAACGTTGGTAATATGCCCCCTTGCTATTATCAAGGTTTATCTCTTAAGCGATAAAAATCAGCTGAAATGCATGAATATCGCTGAAAAGTCAGCGATATTCATGCATTACCGAGCTAATGCTCTTAGCCATGTTATCCACCTACCATTGGATAACATGGCTAAGAACTGCTTAGGGGCAGATGTTAGCTTTTGGAGATATTTGCGCTTAGCGCTAATATCTCCAAAAGTTGGTAATAGGAGATAGCGATGTTAGCGACTGTTTCCAGTCGCTAACATCTTGGCACGCCCACTTTGCATGTCATTAGTGATAAATATCACTGACATGCAAAGCGGGGCCCAAGATGGTCGCTATCTCCTACTAGCTGTCGCTAACTGGTGTTAGCGGTAGCTAGGTAATAGGGAGATCATTTTATCTCCGCTTTCTTGGCTTTTAAAGCCAAAAAAGCGGAGATAAACCCCCTTGATAATATGCCCCCATGTCCTTTGTGGCATTGTCTGATGCAGGTTCCATGTTCACTATAATAGGTACCCGACTGGAACTTTCAAAGGAAGGTACGGCAAGGAAAGCAATAGGCAGATGAGGAATATTGCAGATGAAAATCGAAGGAGGCTAAATTGATGAACACAACAGAAAAACAGTCATAATCTATAATACAGGCAAAGGCAGGGAGAGGGCCAATGTACAAAAGGTGCAACTGTGAAAGGCTGACCGCGACACACGTGTTGTCCCTTTGTCTCAGTTCTTTTTAATCGTTTTCTCCACAACTAACCGTTTTCCTATACTGCTCCTTCACCTAATTTCTCCCTTTTCTGCTGTTCTCACTCTTGCTCTGGGTCCAAGTTTGATGATGAAAAATAAATCTGGGTCGCCATACATGTGCTGGTGATCAGCGCCTACATTCACTTGCCCGCTAAGCCATGTACTCTACTACAATGGAGTGAATAATAACTAGGCCTGAGCAGAATTTCAATTATTCTGGAATAATTTCAGTAAATCTGCATTACTCTTTGACGTGAAATTACAGTAAATAACACTATTACTCCTACTCGCGTAATTAAGAGTAATTTGGGGAAAAAAATCCTACCGCAAGATGACATTCACCGAGTGCATGGTCATTATTCTTGTTCTGTTACATTTCGTGCTATTTCTTTGAGCAAAATGCATCCTTCCATTATTTTGGATGCAAGGGTGCATTTTGTGCTAACAACATAGTGCTAAATTTCCGGAAGGGGAAAATCGTTGCATAAGAGCACATTGTGGGGCAGATTTATGTTAACTGGCGCATCCCGAGGGATGCGCCAGTTAACATGCGCCACAGTGCGCCACAGCTCCGCCAGCCATGGTGCAAAAACGGCACAGATGCGTGACGCATCTGTGCCGGAAATGCGGCGCATTGCTGGAGTTGCGTCGCAAGCGCGACGCAGCTCCAGCAAGGCTCGGGGGTGCCCCATTTTAACAATTCTGCGTCAAGACCTACGCCTGCTTCAAGCAGGCGCAGGCTTTTGACGCAGCATTGGCTTAAAAGTGACCTGAGTGAAATAGATTTCACTCAGCCACTTTTGCGAGGCGCACCTGCCCCGGAACTCCCACCCTGCGCCGGAACGCCCACAAGCGGCGCAGGGCTTTACAATGTGACGCATCTGCCTAGATGCGTCACGTTGTAAATCGTTCGTAGGGATGCGCCACGTTTACGCCGCCTTGCGTGACGCAACAGCGGCGTAAACGTGGCGCAAGGGCCTCATAAATCTGCCCCTTAGAGAGGGCTTGCAAAATGTGTTCTGTTGCATTTAGCGCTATTTCTTAGAACAAAATGCATTTTCAATACTTGGTTAGGCACAGAGCCTGATTTACAAAGGTAAACGTGATCTTTTGTATATTCTTATGGTTGTTTGGTGTTCACAAAGGAATTTACGAGTAGTATCTTTACAAGTGTGGAGGCTCTGCACATAAAAAGACTCAGCAGTAGCAGCTGTGCTGGTCAAGGCATTGTTTTTTGTAGCAGAATTAGGCTGTGTGTGACTGTTGTATTGTGGGTGTCTCCTGCTGAGGGTGATTGCGATTCGCTTGGGATCAGCGGGGTTGTTAAATGATGAGAACGGAATGTAGGGCAGAGTACTCTGTTGGGGTGCAGGCTGTAAAGAGGAAGGCGGGGTGAAGTGAGTTATTAGTCTTTGTAAATTCGATTTAGTTGGTATTATGCATTTAATCATTATAAGAATAATTAATCGATTTTTCTCCACGGTGCTCGGCTCTCACTCATCGTAAATTTAGTAGTTTTTAAGCAAGTGCGAGGCTGCGAGAATTCAAATAATTAGCAGATTTTTCATCCATTGTATCAGGTTTGTGAAAGGATGCTTGACTAACGCTCACTCAGTTGGAATTAATTTAGCAGATTTATTTCTCGTCGGCAGCGCTGGGCTGTCGCTGGGTTTCAAACGAATTAGCCGGTGTTTGAAACATGAGTTAGGTTTTCAATTAGGGAAACAGTAACTAGGGCATTTTTTTAACGTTTCTTCGCTAACGTATCATTCAGCGTAAAAACAATTCACAAATCTTTCATCAACTTTTCTAAACTGTTACTGAAGTTCAGAAATGTGCTTTTGTTAAAAGCGGCGCTGAGCTATCCTAGGGTGGAAAGATTATCAGATGCTCTCCAGAGTGGGGTAGGCTCTAGTCCATTGTAGGTTAATTTATAAGATTTTTATAAGCTACTGAGACAATCAGGAGCATATTTACGAGCCCCTTGCGCAGTGCTTAATTTGTAAAAAAAAAACAAGTGCAGGTGCTGAACATTTTGCCAAGGAGGCCACCGCACACGCTTTCCTCCGGTGAGCCCCACTTTCAACACTCTCACTGCCTCAGTCTCTATCTTCTAACCTTGATCTGTTGTCTGTCCCCTAAGTCTTTGCTCTAAGAGTATATCCTCTCACCTCTCTAATTGTTTTCTATCACCTTTGTGTATGTTATTCTTTTTATTTTGAATTGAACAATTAATATTGAGATGGCCACCTGCAGGTTCAGAAATTGTAGCCCCGTGTGAAAGAAGTGCAGGTGCTGAGCACCTGAAAGCACCTGCTCAAATTAAGCACTGCCTTGCGCCGTCGGAGCATCACTTTTTGTGACGCTCAGGCAGCTCAATCACAAAATCATATCAATGATTCAGCACACAGCGAATATGTGTGACTTTAAATAGCCTCTGAGATATGGTGTAAGGCAAGGCAGCGCACACTGCTTTGTTGGGATGTACGTTGTTACAACGCATGCTTTTACCACGCATGCCTTTACAGCGCAGGTTTTTCAACGCAAGTCGTTACAACGACTTGCATTGGGGGGTGCTGGATAGTGAATAGTTTAATTTACTATTCCAACTCCAGTCCTCGTGGATAGTAGGGAAGGTGTTGGATAGTAAATTAAACTATTACCTATCCTACAGCGCCCCCCCAGCGCAATTCGTTGTAATGACTTGCGTTGAAAAACCTACGTTGTAAATGCACTGCGTGGTAAAAATTGCGTCGTAAAGGATGTTTTCCCGCTGTGTTGCCTTACTCTGTGTTCAAGAGGCGTCCCATGGGCGTTGCGGTGGGTTTTCCCATGCAGCATCCATGGATTTTAACACTTTCCGCAGATTTACAAGAGCATCTGAACCTGGAGAAGCACCAAAACATTACCACTTCCAAGGTGAGGCGTAATGAGGAGAAATAACTTTATGTTGCCTCTTTTTATTCCTCTTAGGATTGTTTCTGAACAGAAAGGTGCTCCTTTCTGCCCCAAAAGAATCCTGCTGGCAACATAGGCACCCTTGCATCATGGTGCAAAGGGGCCAGCGGTTGCGCCAGGCTGCCAAATTGGCATCAGTGTAAGGGGAAAGGACATGAATACACCGTATTGCAGAAATAAAGTGCATTCCTGCCCTTTCGCTTTGGCGTAGGGCAGTTGAGCACGGTGACTTGTTGTGCCGCCCCACGCCAGATCCCCATAAATGAGGGCCTCAGTTCATTGGGCAAAGAGATTGGCACCATGCGCGCCCTCAGTGTGGTGCAGCTGGAGCAGATGGGGGCAAAGCTTGTGTGCAAATCTCTTTGCCCAATGAATTGAGGCCCTCATTTATGGGGATTTGGCATAGGGCAGCACAACAAGCACTGAAAGGCAAACAGAGGTTTGAAACTTTGGTACGTCTCTTAATGCAGACAGAATGGCAGCACGTTGAGGATGGGCAGGGATCCCCTCGATGATGTGTGCAGTGTGAATCATACGGGAAAGGCTTGAGCAGTCCGTTGCAACCCCTTGCTGCCTTCACATTATGTACACTCTTGAAGTGCTCTAACTGTGTACCACTTCATATGTGGCGCACATATTGTGCACATCCTAATGGCTTGTTTGTCTCTAGAACCATATCTGCAAAACTGCAAAGGTGCTGAGGCTAAGGTGCTCCCTTATTTGCATGGGGTCTCACTGCTGTGCAAATGGGGAAATGTCCTCTAGGCATTACACACAAGTGTCTGCAGCCCATCCTGTAATACCAAGGGCAAAATCAGGCAAAACTTCCATTGTGCCTTGAGAACATTTTTTACAAGACCATCCCTGCTATGTTATGTACTATTACTGGCCATTTATGCTTAAGACCAAAAATGATTTCTAACTAAAAACACAAAAACTTAAATTATCATAAAATTTCAATTCATTGCCCTACAGATGATATAGTGAAACTACTTGCTCCAAGACAGAGCAGAAGGCGAGCCAATTTACTAAGTCTTCTAAAGGGGAACAGACCAAGGAGCAGAAGGTGTTTCATGTAGGCCTTGCCCCGCTTCCCTTTTGTTTATCCTTTTGCTTTCTGTAAGGTCTCTTTCTCTCTGGGCTCAGGAAGGCTTCTCTGGCCAGAATGTGTACAAAACATCTTCCTCCTCGCTAAAGATTGTGGGGCAGATTTACAAGCCCCTTGCGCCAATATTGCGTCACTTTTCCCATGTTAAAAATGACGCAAAAGTGGCGCAAGGGGCTTGTAAATCTGCCCCTGTGTTTCCATGGCTTTTGGTCCACCTTGTGAATGAAGATATTTACAAAGAATTTTAATCTTCTCCTCTCACTGCCAATGACTGAATATTGGCAGTTGCAAAATGTTTATTCCATTTTATACGTTGAGCTTTTGCCAGTTTTTAAGAGACCTCATCAATGAAGAGCCAGGCATGCATCTGGTGCACTTAGAGGTGTGTCCTCTCTAGGCTAAGACATCTTGCAGCTAGTTATTCGCCGGACATCAACATTGAGAAGCGAGATCGGACCATAGAGGGAGTGCAAATCCTATGTATTCCAGAAAGTAAGGGAGCACAGCATGTCATTGATCTACGACAAAAGATGTGACCAGGGCAAATAATCCTCCGCTAGATGGGCCACAAGAAAGATAGAGATGACCAATGAAGTCTCCATGAGAGATATTTACCCCACAATTCATAACTCAATAAATTGCCATGGTCGTCGGAGGTGACTCTCCAAGCCAATGACGATGTGTGCATCTGATGCAAAGACCAAAGCAAGTTATCAGAAATTCATATGGTGGTTCTATACTTTCATGATTGCATTGAATAATACGTCTTGCCTGAATTGTGGTAAACTGAACCACTTTGGTCATGGTGTAGAGGCCACAACCCTGCACTTAGGTAAGCAATGATGTAATTTTCCCAAAAATATCTGATGCTAAAAAATGAGGTTGAAGTATTGTTGCTCCTGGCATCATTAGCGTGTTTTTTTCCCAACGTTGGGGCAGATTTACGTGTTCTAGCGCACGTCTGCAAATCATCAGGGATGCGCCAGAACAGATGCGACACGCAATTTCCTCCCTGCGCCACCACGAATGCGTCGCATTTACAATGCGGCGCACCATGGCGGAAGGATAGGGCGATGCGTGTCACATCCTGTGGCGTAAGGGTGGCATCATTGCTAGAGTCGTGTCTCAAGCGCGATGGTGCTCCAGCAATGCTCAGGGGCACCCTATGCCTAACATGCTGCATCACTCCTTAAGACTGCTTCAAGCAGGCGCAGGGTATTGACGCAGCATGGACGTAAAAGTGACTCTGAGAAATCTTGTAGATTTCACTGCGTCAATTTTACGAGGCGTTCCTGTGACGGAAAGCCCACCCTGCGCTGAAACGCCCACATGAAACCTAATGCAGGTTTCATGTGGCGCAGGGCTTTACAACGTGGCACATGATTTACGCCACCGCTGTGTCACAGAAGTGACGCAACTGCGGCGTAAATGTGGAAAATGGGGCTTGTAAATCTGCCCCTTTGTTTTAGGACTCTGCACACTTACCACTACTAACCATTGCTAAAGTGCTTGTGCTCTCATTTAACCATGGTAACATTGGCTTGCGCCTGATTGGCACATTTAATGTACTTGTAAGTCCCTAGAAATGTAGGACTACATGTACTCGGAGCCTGTAAATTAAATGCTACTAGTGGGACTGCAGCAGTCATGGTGCCACCCACTTAAATAGCCCTTTAAAAATGTCACAGGTCTGCCACTGCAGCTTATTTGTGTGGTTGAACCTGCCATTTCGACCTGGCCAAATAAATATTTTGTCAGCCATAAACCGTCCTATTTAATACATATAAGTCACACCTAAACAGCCCAGGGAGCAGGGTGCAGTGGGACATGTAAATCCATTTTCCCTATTGCAAGGCCTACCTCTCCCACAAGATTACATTGGGTTAAATTGGCATGTAATAAGTGATAACATTCAACTTGAGCATGTAGGAATGTCAAGAATAGGCTGTAAAGAATTGTTATTTAAAACACTTTTTTATGAAGAAGTTTGATTTTAAGTCAAAATTCTGAAAATGACAATTTTTGAAAGTTGGCATTTTCTGCTCCCAAAAATGTAGTGTCTGCAGCCTAGTTACTGCGTTAGATGACTGGGTGCAGTTAGCAAGTTGGCTTTTGTGTATTGCTCCCAGACAGTGAAACAAAGGGCTATAGGTGTTAGCAGGATGTGCCATCTCTGAGTTGATGATGATGAGGAGGAGGATAGGTCACCTACTACACTTGCACATCACAAAGTCTCTGCATGAGCGCATTCACAAAGAGCTTGAAATTAGTCTATTGTGGCCCCAGACAACCTTCAGCCAGAGCAGGGAGGCAAGAAATTCCAAGCACGTCTGGGTGTGGAAACCTCAAAGTAGGAACAATGTTTAAATAATAGACCCTCAGACGCAACTCTTCAGTGCGCCTCTGAACCTGTGGAATACTCAGAAGGACTTCTGTGCTGCTCTGCGAGGACTGCTACTCTGTTGCCCTGCTTGTTGTTGCTCCGTAGCCTGGATTAAGGACTGGACCTGCATCTTGACCCTAGGATCACCAGAGTGACTCCAATGGCCAGTTGGCCAGCCTCCTGATGAGAAGCCTCAGGGACAAAACAGGCTCCAACCACCTTGAACCCAGCACATTTACTCAGTCTGCTGAGAGTCTAGTCCCCAAGTGGTCCCACCCTAGTCCTGGACCCTTGGAAGTGAAACTGAAAGTGCTCGGCCACGACAGCTATGGTCCTGTGGGCAGAACAGTCACAGCATGATGTATGACCGATGCAGGACCTCACATCACAGCCCACAGCCTCCTTGGAACTGCTGCTGCACAACTCTTCCTCGGGGTAGGACTTCGCACTGCAAGACCCTTATCGGCAGCATGCCCGACAACATCGCAGGTCCTCACATCTCAACCTTGCAGCTCCTCAGAACCACCGCTGTGCGATGCATCCTCAGTGCAGGATGTTGCAATGCTGTGCAACCTGGATATAAGGTACTCTTGCTCAGCAGGCCTAACTTGATACCTGTATTTCCCCGCGCTCCATCGTTGTCGGCCTAAACTTGTGACTTTGTCCCGGCCTGGCGCCACCAGATAACTACAATTGTTGTTTTGTGCTTCTGGGCAGTATTTTTGACTGAAAATATTGAAATTGCACAATTCTTAGGTAAATCCTTAACATTGCATATCTCCGGTGCTACTGATTGGATTGTTCTCATTTGAGTCTCAAATAATTTATTATAGCCTTATAGCCTGCCGTAGAGGGCTATACCAGCCATTAAAGGCCCTCTCCAGAGTTAAAGGCCCCGAGCCGAAGGCGAGGCCTTTAACAAGGGAGAGGGACTTTAATAGCGGTATAGCCCATCTACGAAGGGCTATAAGGCTATTAGAACATTCTGTCACTAGAGGACAGAATGTTCTAACAAAAAAACAAAGCCTTTTGGGAGCGTTAGGGGATTGGAATCCCCTCAGGCTCCCTGAAGCCTTTGTTCACAGCCAGAGCTGTGAACAAAGAAACATTGGAATGTTGGAGCTCCAGGCTTTTACCAGCCATTATAAGCCCAGTGACCGAATACACAACAGAAGCATAGCACTCCCACAGTGATCTAATTTACTCACAAATTCATAATACTCCCACAATGACCTAACACACCACAGCGTCATAGTGCTCACAGAGGGACCTAATACACCGACAAAATATAGTATTCCCACATTGACCTAACAAACCCACGGATCATAGTATTTCCACAGTGCCCTAACACACCCACAGATCATAATATTTCCAGAGTGGCCTAACACACCACAAAACCATAGTACTCCCACAGTAACCTAACACACTAAAGAATCTTAGTACTCCCCTAGTGACCTAATACACAACCAAATCATAGTACTCACAGAATGATTTAATGCACCACAGAAACACAGTACTCCCACAGTGATCTAATACACCCACATAATGATAGTTCTCTTACAGTGACCTAATACAGAACGGAATCATAGTACTCCCACAGTGACCTAGTACGTCCACAGAATCATAGTTATACCACAGTGACCTAACATACTACAGAATCATAGTTCTCCCACAGTGATCTAACTCACCACAGAATATAGTACTCCCTCAGTGACCTAGTACGTCCACAGAATCATAGTTATACCACAGTGACCTAACATACTACAGAATCATAGTTCTCCCACAGTGATCTAACTCACCACAGAATATAGTACTCCCTCAGTGACCTAGTACGTCCATAGTACTTCCACTGTGACCTAACATACTAAAGAATCATAGTACTCACATAGTGACCTAATACGCCCACATACTCCTTCTTCTCCCACAGTGACCTAACAAACCACAGAATCATTGTACTTCCACAGTGACCTAATACAGCACAGAATCCTAGTACTCCCACAGTGGCCTAGTAGGTCCACAAAATCAGTTATACCACAGTGACCTAAAACACCACAGAATCCTAGTACTCCCAAAGTGACCTAACACACTACAGAGTCATTGGGCCCGATTCACAAAAGTAATCTGAGATAAAATCCTAACTTTACAACTTTCGGTATTCACAAAAGGCATTTAGGAGTAGTAAAGTTAGGATTCCTAACTTTAGTACTCCTAAATGCCTTTTATGAATAACGAAAGTCGTAAAAAATAGGATTTTGTCTCAGTTTAGGAGTAGTAAAGTTAGGAATCCTAACTTTACTACTCCTAAATGCCTTTTGCTGAAACAACCATATGACAGAAACAGATATAATGATTATAATCACCAATAAAGTAAATGAATGGTAAATTTCTACTATTGTGCTAAGACAATGAATACAGGCAGGTATAAAAATGTAAGTCAATAATAATACTTACTTCTATGATGCAACCCTAACTAGATGTACCTAAGTGTACCTAGCATACCTTGCATGTATGTAGGTGTAGAGCCAAGAATCCCCCTAGGCGGAAGCCAACCCCTTTAGCTGCAGTGAGAGACGGTGGGACCCCATCTTGATCTTGAGATGGGCACCCCGCAAGGGAGTCTGCGTGCAGGAACCTCAGCGTCTGAGCATTGAAGTCTTTCTCCTCTGCCTGCCCCATCAAAGATATGGTGTTTATATACCCAAGAAGGTACCCTCAGGGGTTCTACCTTTCTGTGTCATGTCGGACGAGGATGACAAAAGGGATGACCCTTATACATAGTTATTGTGAAGAAGATGGTAATCCTGCTTCATTCTGAGAATCCTCATGCATAATAAATGAGGCTAGTTTCCTGGGAAAACCACAGAACATTTATACAGCACCTTAACTAGGTAAAAGTTCAATACCAAAAACCCTTATTTAGTACAATGACAGGGAAAATGTAAGTGAAAGGTTAGGTGACTACCCAGGCCTATATTGCGGAGCACAACAAAACACAACACTTGCGTCACTCCACCACTCGTTGTTTTGACTAGTGCTGTTCAGAGATTGCATGGGAGGCTGTTGCAATCCTTTTGGGTGGTCACCATTTTAATTAAGATTCGTATAACCATTTATTCGCAACTATGGCTGACTACAAGGTTCTCATCTCAATCTTTAGTGAACCCACAGCTAATATTCTTACTAAGATAGAAATATGGATGCCTCAATTACAGGTTGTTGATTTGAAGTGGTCTACTGCTCCCGGTCAGATAGTTCAGAGCGTGGTACCCCACTCTGTAAGCCTGAACATACAGGGCTCACTCCAGCATCAAATTAAAACTCTTCCTCATAGAGGATGAAGTGCTGTTTTGGGGTTCATGATTTACCATTCCAAAAAGCATCCCGCAAAGTATAGTAGATCTGGCACATGAGGAGCTCTATGGCAACATCAAGATGAAATCTAGCTTTAGGCAAACATGCCTCTGTGAAGCACGCGCTCATCACGTAGGCTATCTGCATGCAAAACTAGACATAACCCATCTCAATGGTGCTCGTTGTTACCCATCTGAATGGTACTCATTACCCATCTCAATGGTGCTCATTGTTACCCATTTGAATGGTACTCATTATTACCCATCTCAATGGCACTCATTGTTACCCATCTCAATGGTACTCGTTGTTACCCATCTCATTGGTACTCATTGTTACCCATCTCAATGGTACTCGTTGTTACCCATCTCAATGGCACTCATTGTTACCCATCTCAATGGTACTCGTTGTTACCCATCTCATTGGTACTCGTTGTTACCCATCTGAATGGTACTCATTGTTACCCACCTCAATGGTGCTCATTGTTCCCCATCTCAATGGTACTCATTGTTACCGATCTCAATGGTGCTCGTTGTTACCCATCTCAATGGTACTCGTTGTTACCCATCTCAATGGCACTCATTGTTACCCATCTCAATGGTACTCGTTGTTACCTACCAATCTCATTGGTACTCATTTTTACCCATCTCATTGGTACTCATTGTTACCCACCTCAATGGTGCTCATTGTTACCCATCTCAATGGTACTCATTGTTACCGATCTCAATGGCGCTCGTTGTTACCCATCTCAATGGTACTCATTGTTACCCATCTCATTGGCACTCATTGTTATCCACCTCAATGGTGCTCATTGTTCCCCATCTCAATGGTACTCATTGTTACCGATCTCAATGGTGCTCATTGTTACCCATCTCAATGGTACTCATTGTTACCCATCGCAATGGTACTCATTGTTACCCATCTCAATGGGACTCATTGTTACCCATCTCAATGGTACTCAACGTTACCGATCTCAATGGTGCCTGTTCTTACCCATCTCAATGGTACTCATTGTTACCCATCTCATTGGTACTCATTGGTACCCACCTCAATGGTGCTCATTGTTACCCATCTCAATGGTACTCATTGTTACTGATCTCAATGGTGCTCGTTGTTACCCATCTCAATGGTACTCATTGTTACCCATCTCATTGGTACTCATTGTTACCCACCTCAATGGTGCTCATTGTTACCCATCTCAATGGTACTCATTGTTACCGATCTCAATGGTGCTCATGGTTACCCATCTGAATGGTGCTCATTGTTACTCATCTTTTTTAATTTTTAATAAATAGTGTTTATTAATGTTCAGTATCATTTATACAGATCCTTGAGCAATGGAAGTCATTTATACATCTTTTGCAGCCATTTGCTCAGTAATGTCCTGTATCAAATTGTATTTACAGTGATCTAATATCAATGCCGCTTCGGGATCCTATGATTCTACTACACATCTTATACATAACATTTGACATTTTAGCATCTGTCTTGCACCATGGGAAGGTCTCTTGCTGAATATTATCAGTGGGAGCATTATTATTAACCCAGTTATGTGGTCGCCGTTCAAGAATAGGAGGATTCGGGATCTTCTGGGTTTGCCAGCGGGGGAAGGTGAGGGGGAGGGTAACTTGTCAGGGGGAGTTCAGGAGTTGCCTAACGGTATCGTAGTACAAGTTCGGCGTGGGGCGAGTAGTGCATGGTTGTGGGTGGGCTCATAAAGTAGGGGTGAGGGTGAGCATTCATCATTGTTACCGATCTCAATGGTGCTTATTTTATTAATTGTTACCCAACTTAATGGTATTCAGTCTATCGACCTCTGAAAGCTGAATGACCTTTAGGGGTACGAAGCTTTGACCATGAGGTTACGGACAGGTTCCTGGAGGGGATGCATTCGTTCAATGAGCTGTCAGGTTTGAGATCAGCCTCCAATCCAGATCATGGTATAGAAAATAGAAACAGTTGACATTGAAAGTAGAAACAAGGGTCAGAGCAGTGGTATATCACAAAACAAAACAAACTTATACAAATATGCCACCACAAAATGTGAACAGAATATCCAGAAGGGTAAAATAATGAAAGAATATACCTGTGGGGTGGAACATCTGGAGATCTAAAAAAGGCTGTGAGGGATAGGCTTCTTAAAATTCAGTCTCCACTCAAGATTGATTGTAGCTGATTCAGGTGCACATTTGACCCAGGCCAGGGACATGCCCCCAACCAGGTCTTTTCACATTGACACTATGTTTTGTAACACTCTTTTAAAAACTATTGGTACACATGCAACATAGTTGACTTGATGGCAAATGCTTTCAAGCTGCCTTTGTGTAGTATTTATGCCCTTCTGCACACTATCAACACATGAAATGCAATTGAAATGAAATGCCTCATAGAGCAAGGCAGTATTTGATAGACACATTCCCATATGGAGCCGGTGGCATTTCTTACCTGCACTGTGACCCTGTCTTCTCTGTCCCTGTGCAGCAGTGTATCATCAAAGACAGGTGTAGTGACACGGAGAAGGGGTTGGGACCAATGAGCCTGTGAGTGGATGGATTTCCCCGGTGTGTTGTCATGTACCGCTGACGCCTGACCTGTCCTACGCCTGCACCTGACAAACATAATCTTGGAGACTGTGTCAGATTTGACACTTCATCAGCCACAGAGAGAAAGTGCTTTGAAAACCTTCAGAAGCCATTACTTCACTAATCACAGTCTGGGCAGCAACAACACACACACAGTGTCATAAATAGAAGGAAAACTAGAAGCAGGCAATCCCACTCACCAGAGAGAGGCAGAGGCAGCCATGGAAAGAGGTACAGAATCAATGACAGAGGCATGTGTAAAGATCCTCCACAAAAGTCAAAGGTGTAAAAAGGGATTCTTTATTTAAGTTAAAGGTAACACCTCAGCCTGCTAATACCATCTTCAGAGCAACCAACAGAATAACAGTTTAAGTAAATTAAAGATACACATTCCATGCTGAAGCTTGGTAATCAGAATTCCAGAACTCTGAAGCATTAGAAGAAGAGATAAACTTACAATGGCTGACAATGTAAATTAAAGCAAAACACACATTTAAAAAGCACAGAATATCATAGCATGCTACTGGAAGCCACATACAAACTTGTCAACTCACACAGCCCACTGTGTGTCACACAATGTCGCCTCTCTTCACTCGGTCACTGGATGGGCAATCACACAGTGGCCCACAAGGTGAGCTGGAAACCCCTGCACAGAGTCAGCTTCCTACTCGCTTGAGGAGTCTCCGCAAAGTTGATGCCCACTTGGGTTGTGGCAACATCCATAGAACATGTGTGGCACCCTCAGAAAGGTTTACTTTATTTGGGTGGGGTTAGAAATCACTTTTGGGTGGTGTGCAACAAAATCACACACAATCTCTATGGGCCTGCCTCCTCTGAGGCCCTTCCACAGCTGGTTACAAAGAGAAAAGCTTCAGACCCCACTGCCTCCCCAGAACCCACGCCCTCCTCTCACACAATAGAAATACATTTTAAGTTGGCAGGTCTGCACATTTAAATATGCCTACTCATGTGTAAACACACACATGCACACACAAATATACAAACATGCACACATAAACACACACACACCCATAACATACCTATTATTGTGAGGATCGGCCATTGACCACAATGAAGTGTGTAATTACTATTTTAAAACCACGCATGCTTTGATGGTAGGGAAGGTTACAAAGCGGACCGAGGTAAATCTAACTGGATTTGGGCTTGCTAACATGCGTTATAGAATTCTAATAGAAGCCCAGGTTAGATGTGCAGGACATCTAACCTGGGCTTCTATTAGAATTCTATAACGCATATTAAAAAAGCCCATTATCAACGTTTTAGCTGCAGTTTCCTGCCCCTAAAACGGCGACAATTTTAATGAGGTTCTTCCTAATATGCCCCTTAGTTTTTTGATACACTTGCTCAAAAGTGCCTAAACACACTACTGTGACCGGTCCTCACAAATATAGGGCCTGATTCACAGAACTAACTTAAGACAAAATCCTAAACTTACTACTTTTGGTATTCACAGAAGTTAGGATTTTGTCTTACGGCAGACTTAAGACATACTTAAGTGAGGATTCTGTCTTAAGTCTGTCTTAAGACAAAATCCTAACTTCTGTGAATACCAAAAGTTGTAAGTTTAGGAATTTGTCTTTGTCTTAAGTTAGTTCTGTGAATCAGCCCCATAGTGTTTATCAGGTTCTGACAAGATTAACCGCACTGTGAGTACCAAGTCGGATCCCACAGTGTGGTTTATACATGCCCACCCCCACACACACATCCAACCCACCACCACCACACACATACATGCACACCACAAGACACTCCTTCTCGCAGACATTGTACAGAAGGCTCCACTATTCTGTCCACTTTACTGCAAAGTGTATATTACACAATAATCTAAGGCATCAAATTATGTTCTAAACTTGAAGCCAATTCAGCTGCGCTGTATCTTGAGTCATCCTGCAAACATACACGTCCACACAGTCACTCCCACCAACTTCTGCCACACCATCTGCTCTTCCCCTTCTAACAAGTAATCACACTGTGAACCAGGTGAATCCACAGCAGCAAAGGACTACACACTCTACTTTACCATGCCGGTCAACGCATGTTCTACATTGATCCATCATACCTGCCACCAGTACGTGTATCTAAGGCCAGCTGTCTTTGTACTTCCCAGACTACAGAAGCGCCTGTCTGTCTACATCTATACACAAATGTTCACATTACCCTAACCCTTTAATCTTTTCACCAGTTGCCTGTGGATAGACTAAGGGGCATATCAGCAAGGGCATGCGAAAATTATCGCTTAGTGCTTTTAGCGAGGATAATTATCGCAGGCTAACTCTGGATTCTATTGTGGAGAAAGTGTGCTATCAGCAACGCTTATCTCCCAAGTGATAGGAATCCATGAGTTAGCTGAAAAACAGTGTGACTATTGCTGGAAATCCAGCGATAATCGCACTGCGACCAGCGATACCGTGCTGATAGGGCAGGGTGGTCTTAGCCATCTAATCCAATGGGAGTTGGATTACATGGCTAAGTCAGATTACAAGCTGGCGTAAGGAAAGTAGCGATAAATGTGGTTAGCGCTACTTTTCTTATCGCTCTGCTTGTTTGCGTGCAGCTTGATATTTGGAGAAATGTCGGTTAGCTACATTTCTCCATTTATTTTGGCACGGAACGCCCACTTTGCATCTTATTAGAGATGCAAAGCTGGGCGTTGTTGAAAGGGGCGCTAAAACAGCAAAACACCCAATACCGTGTCTTTGCTGATAAGGCGATGAAATTATCGCCCAAAAACGGATGCAAAAGCAGCGATAATTTCATAGCGCTACTTTGCTGATATGCCCCTTACCTCCTTAAAGCTCTCTTCTTTGTGCATCACACCATCCATGAGGCTGGGCTGCCCTTCCTTTACCACAAACTCTACCAGGGCCGGACTGGCCCTAGCAGGAACCAGGCAATCCCCGGGTGGGCCGCACGGGTGGGGTCCGGTTTTGGGCCCCTGGGGGCCGTTTTTGTCACAGGGACGTTTTTGCAGCATAGCTGCAAAATTCGCCCTGTAACAAAATCGTCCGAAAACCGGCACTGGCAAAGAGCTCGGCTGCACCCCCAACCCCCTGTGCGAGGGGGAGTGGGGGGGGGGAACGGACGAGTACTTTGCCAGGGCCGGTTTTGGTTCCCAGTCCGGCCATGAACTCTACACACACCACTCAAGAAGACATTTCAATCCAGACTGGCCCTATATCCGATCAGTCACAGATTCGGAAAGTCCAACATTGGTGGTACATCTATTACTAGATGGGCTGCCAAGGTCTGGAACTCTATTCCAACAAGAAGCCTTCAAAACCTGAATTTCCAAAGAGCTGCAAAGACCTAGCTGTTCTCAAATTACTTGGCCCTCCCTCTCAAACACCACCGCCCCGTACAAAGTCATGCCCTATTAACCATGTTGCAAAGTCATCCTGTGTACCTTGTGTAACCACAATTGTGTAACCACAATTTCTACTGACTGTTACTGGTGGTAACTGACTGACTGACCCCGGGTTCTGCCTAACCAGGCCCAGGGCCAGTGCTATTTTGAAAACACAGTGAAAACTAACCCTAGGCAAAGCAGTACGCTACACTCGCGTAGTTTGCGAAGTTTGTGCTACTTCGCACTATGCGAACTGCACGTCGACAGTGCAAACACGGGTAGTGCAGCTGCCATTTTTTGCTTGCTCACGGTTCTCAACATCAAGTTGGCGACAGCGAGCAAGCAAAATGACATCCCGGCGACACTTTTTCCTCGTTCGAGATCAGCAACCTCAAGTTGCAGATCGCGAGCGTGGAAAATAAACCTCCCGGCGAGATTCTCAACGCGGGGAGGTTAGGTTTCTCATTGCGAGCGGTCGCTTATGCTCGCGACCTCTTACGATGAGAAACTACCAGTCTGCGTTGAGAAAGCTGCTGCTCAAGTAAAAATCTACTCGAGCGGCAGAAAACTACAGCTCTCACTGTGCAAGATGCCGTTTTTAATGATTGCACAGTGCCGGATGCTTGTCCGCACTGTGCAATCATTGAAAACGGCATCTTGCTCGTTGTGCGAAGTGCACTTTGCGTAGCTTCGCGTAGCGCTTCTTCGTAAACTACGTCCAGCCCTAGTGAAAACACACACAGAGATGAGGGTACACTATATATTAGGGTACATTTATAATTGGTATGACCTACCCTATAAGTCCCTAGTACATAATAGGGCAGGGGGATTAAAACTACCTTTAAGTCCATAGTATATAATAGGGCATGGCAGTTTAGAGGCCAGCAGCCATTTCTGCACTTTCATGTGTGCACTGCTAAGAGCCTGAGGTCATTGTGAAATCAGCCCTGTGTTGCAGCACTACTTTTAAATGTAAATTGTGCCCAAAGTCTACTTTGGTAGTAGTGCCACTTAAAAAGTGATAAACTACAATATTATGGCATATTAGGTACTCCCAGGGGCTCCCCTAGATGTCCTGGGGGTGGGGGAGTCATGTCTTTATAAGGAGGGCCTTTATAAAAGGTGTTTTATATGCCTTGGGGATAGAGAAATTGTACCTTTAACTTCTCCCATTATACTAAAGTGATTTCCAAAATTGACGTTTGTTCTAGGAGCACTGTGGGGTGAGGATCTACACTGTTGTTGCTTATTCAAGACCCCTTAAGGCTCCCCTATGTCTCCCAGAGGTGGGGGGGGGGTCATGTAACTATGAGCAGGGCCTTTATACAATTTGTTGTATATGCCCTGGTGGTGGATAAATTGCATATTTCATTTTCCCCATTGTAGATCCCCAGCCACACAGGATAACATGGCAATAGTTTATTAATGCATGACTATCACTAGGAATTAACCACAATATAATTCAAGGACTTAAGAGAATGGTATTGAAAAAACAAAACATTAGCTTTTGTTGAATTTGTCCTAAAGGATACAGAAAAGAAGTTATATGACTTTTTTTGTCTGTAAGCCAACATTTAGCCTTCCTGCGATCTCCTCTGATTGGTCAGAGTTAATAGGATTAGCCTGGCTCCTTTGTTGGCTCAAAATGAGAAAAACAAGGACCCCCTGGGTAGTAGTGCAAACAGACTCCTAGGGCAGGGTAAATAAATTATGTGACAAAATTCCTAGGCAGTCTAACTAGTAGGCAAACAATTGATCTGACCCAATAGCAAAAGGAACATTCAAGAAGTAAATTTATGAAACAAACAAACTTTTAATTAACATGGTAAAAATCATATAGGGACCTGAGCAAAATTCAGACTATATGATGAGATCTTACAAATATCATAACTTATACATATAATAATCAAAACATATACATTTAATACATAAAAATTTAAAAGAAAAGGAAATTTAAACAATTCAATAAAAAAGACACCCTAAATCATAAGTGGTGCCTAAAGTGCAATGGCGAATAAGAACTCAACGCGCGTTTCGGCGGAAAAAGCCTTCCTCAGGAGTCACAGTTGGTTATATTGTAGTATTGATGACAAGTAGACGATATCTTCATTTATAGATAAAAAACAACAACAGGCAATTGATGTTCCTGAACGTTTACAAAAACTCTCAAGATGTTAAAACTGGCAACGTGCAGTATAAGCGTTTCAGCCAAGATAACAGCCCCAGGACGCCAACTATCGCATATAAAGCTGTGTATCAGGCTTGGTGTATCTTCCAAGATCCGGAATCCTTTTTGGTAGACGGAACGCCGCGCCAAACACGCCGTGTGAGCATTATCCTGCCGCCAGCCGTTTTTCCATCAGACTTATACAAGTCTTCATATGCCAACAACTGTCGCCCAATGCTATTTAAATTTACCACAGACGAATATCATTTACTGCCGGATTTTTGATATCTTGGAAGATACACCAAGCCTGATACACAACTTTATATGCGATAGTTGCCGTCATGGGGCTGTTATCTTGGCTGAAACGCTTATACTGCACGTTGCCAGTTTTAACATCTTGAGAGTTTTTGTAAACGTTCAGGAACATCAATTGCCTGTTGTTGTTTTTTATCTATAAATGAAGATATCGTCTGCTTGTCATCAATACTACAATATAACCAACTGTGACTCCTGAGGAAGGCGTTTTCCGCCGAAACGCGCGCCGAGTTCTTATTCGCCATTGCACTTTAGGCACCACTTATGATTTAGGGTGTCTTTTTTATTGAATTGTTTAAATTTCCTTTTCTTTTAAATTTTTATGTATTAAATGTATATGTTTTGATTATTAAATGTATATGTTATGATATTTGTAAGATCTCATCATATAGCCTGAATTTTGCTCAGGTCCCTATATGATTTTTACCATGTTAATTAAAAGTATAATTGTTTTATAACTTTACTTCTTGAATGTTCCTTTTTCTATTGGTCAGATCAATTGTTTGCCTACTAGTTAGACTGCCTAGGAATTTTGTCACATAATCCTTTGTTGGCTCACCCAGACAGAGGCTATCTGTTAGATACAACTTTGCTACACAGGAATGCCAGAGCAGTGGGGAGCGGTCGTAAAGCATGCAGCTTCAAAGGGGGATAGGACAGGCAGGTAATACCAGACCCATCTACCCCTATAGCCCCTCTGACCCAGGCAGATGGCAGGCTCAGGGCAGGAATTTGCACATGATATGGGGAGGAGAGCTATGGAAATAAGTCATTCTGGAGGTTAGTTTAACTAGTTCTTGCTCCTCTGCTGGCATTTCCTTCATACTGAATTTCGGAGGAATAGTGCTTTCTGGGAGAAGATTATGCCACACTTTGGAGGAAGTGGTCATACTCTGGTGTGTTGCCCTGCACCTCATTGGACAGGAGTGAGTGCTTGCTTGACCCTGAGAACACTAAATAAATATGAGAGAGGTGTAGAGCCTCTTAGGTTTGCTGCTTGAAACTAAGAGAGGAAGAAGGATTGCCAAGCCGGAAACTTGATTTGCACCATCAGGCCCTGCATTCTGACCAAGTGTGCTGGCTGCATTATCTGGAACTATATCCCTTTGGATGTACCTTGCTTCAAGAGGAATAACGAGTGGACCCTGTGCAAGCTACAGGTCAACAGCTCACCTGCATCAACTCCAACAAGAGTCCCCTGCCTGGAGTGAATCCAGTGGACTTTTAAGGGTTTTGGTCAGGTGCATTGTGGGAATTGTGGTCCCAAACTATCAAGGACTATCCTGGCGCTTCCAGACCATTAGATTGTGTTTCAGACCCTTTAGACCCTCAAGAGTAACTTTTGGGAGAAGTTTCAGAAGTTTGGAGGAACTTTGGATAAAACTCCATCAGGTGACTTAGTGCTAGAAAGTGTTTACTATTTAAACATTCATATCTTTAGTTCCCTATATTTTATTTTTCTTCATTTTGGTTTCAACTGGAGAAGAAGGCCCCACCTGTTCTTTTTTGTCTTTATCCAGCGACACCAATTGGACCTGTAGGAAATTGCTTGATTATTTCCATAAATATCTGCTTAAACACGTATCTATATGAAGTTTAGGCTGGGAGCTGAAACAATTGGCCAATGTGATTGCCGGCAGTTCACCACTTTGAGACAGTCAAGCATTGCCTCCTAATCTGTCTCTGTTAATGGCTCTTGCTGTACTGCTTCAGTAGGTGGATCATAAATCTGCTAGCTGCCCCGACCAAGTGCTATTGCTGGGGAGGGGCGGATTCTAACTGCAGGTCTGACACCCTGGCTTGTGGCCATGCAATAGTGGCCTATGCTGTTGTCTGCAATCGAGTTCCTTGGCAATGCGTCTGGTTGCTGTTGGGTGGTGTCTTCCCTTTGTGGTTCAGATCGTCAGATCATCAAACTTGTAAGTAGGGTTAGGCAGTGTTATCACAACCTAGTGAGGTCCTGACCTGTGAACTTAGGACCGTACTTACAAATAAATGACGCAGTGCAGCGCCTTAAGCTATTTTGCTGCACCATGCTGTATCATTTTAAAAGCACAGGGTTGTGTTGTATTATCAAACATAATGATGCATCCGTGTGCTTTCACCGGCGCTGGCAAACAATTGGCTGCCATAGGCCAGTACAGGCACCCTTGCATCATGTTGCAAGGGTGTCCGCATTGCAGGGTTGTTTGTTTTTGTGCAGGAATGTCTTTTTAATGGCATTTTCATCTTTCTATGTTTGCAGAATCAGGAGAAATAATAGTATTTCTCCTTGTTGCGCCACACTTACGCCTCCCCTGGGAAGGCGTAGGATTCTGAAGCATTCAGAGCTTTACAAAGCTTTGTAAATCTGGGATTGTTTCTGTTTGTATAGATGTTGCGGGAACACCCACAGCAACACACATGGAACACACCAAGTAACGCGTGAAAGGGGTCAGTATTTACAAGGTCATGAAAAGTCACCCAGGGTGACTATACGTAGCCTTGTAAATATTGGTAGGCACACTGCGCCACCAATGCCTAAAAAAAAGTAACGCACTGCCAGGGCAATGGCCTTGTAAATAAGGCCCTATCTCGTTTGCAGTGGTATGAGAAGTTGAATGGCACTTTCTTGTAAACTATGGTCACATGTTCAAGCCCAGTCAGAGACTTTTGTGTGCAATTTTTCCCAAGCATTGTACAGCTGTTTTAGATATTTCTCGAATATCATCTAAAGCACTGTGTTTGATCTTTTATCTTGGCCCTGATGGCTTGCTACCTCAACAAGATCGCATGTTGGTTCTTGAGCTACACCCTGGCCCTGATTACTTGCCACTTGGAGTAGATGCTATCTCAGTGTTTGAGCAGCACCTTGGTCCTAGTGGCTTGCTACCGGGAGTAGAAGACATTTCAGTGCTTGAATTGCACCCTGGCCAGGGTGGCTTGCTACCTGGAGTAGATGACATTTCAGGGTTTGAGCAGCACCCTGGCCCTGATGGCTTGCTACTGGGAGTAGTTTACATTTCAGTGTTTGAGCAGCACCCTGGCCCTGATGGCTTGCTACCTGGAGTACATGACATTTCAGTGTTTGAGCAGCACCATGGCTCTGGTGGCTTGCTGCCTTAAGTAGAGTACATTTCAAGGTTTGAGCCGCACCCTGGCCCTGATGCCTTGCTGCCTTAAGTAGAGTACATTTCAGGGTTTGAGCAGCACCCTGGCCCTGATGCCTTGCTGCCTTGAGTAGAGTACATTTCAAGGTTTGAGCAGCACCCTGGCCCTGATGCCTTGCTGCCTTGAGTAGAGTACATTTCAAGGTTTGAGCAGCACCCTGGCCCTGATGCCTTGCTGCCTTGAGTAGAGTACATTTCAGGGTTTGAGCAGCACCCTGGCCCTGATGGGTTGCTGCCTGGAGTAGAGCACATTTCAGTGTTTGAGCAGCACTCTGGCCCTAATGGCTTGCTGCCTGGCGTAGAGTACATTTCAGGGTTTGAGCAGCCCCCTGGACCTGATGGCTTACTACCTGGAGAACACTGCATTTCAGTGCTTGAGCATCACCCTGGCCCTGATGGCTTGCTACCTGGAGAACACTGCATTTCAGTGCTTGAGCATCACCCTGGCCCTGATGGCTTACTACCTGGAGTACATGACAGTTCAGTGTTTGAGAGGAACCCTGGTCCTGATGGCTTGCTGCCTGGAGTAGATGACAGTTCAGTGTTTGTGCAGCATCATGGCTCTGGTGGCTTGCTGCCTGGAGTTGATGACAGTTCAGTGTTTGAGCAGCACCATGGCTCTGGTGGCTTGCTGCCTTGAGTAGAGTACATTTCAGGGTTTGAGCAGCACCCTGGCCCTGATGCCTTGCTGCCTGGAGTAGTTTACATTTCAGTGTTTGAGCAGCACCCTGGCCCTGATGGCTTGCTGCCTAGAGTTGATTACATTTCAGGGTTTGAGCAGCACCCTGGCCCTGATGGCTTGCTGCCTGGAGTAGATGACAGTTCAGTGTTTGAGAGGAACCCTGGCCCTGATGGCTTGCTGCCTGGAGTAGAGTGCATTTCAGGGTTTGAGCAGCACCCTGGCCCTGATGCCTTGCTGCCTGGAGTAGTTTACATTTCAGTGTTTGAGCAGCACCCTGGCCCTGATGGCTTGCTGCCTAGAGTTGATTACATTTCAGGGTTTGAGCAGCACCCTGGCCCTGATGGCTTGCTGCCTGGAGTAGATGACAGTTCAGTGTTTGAGAGGAACCCTGGCCCTGATGGCTTGCTGCCTGGAGTAGATGACAGTTCAGTGTTTGTGCAGCACCATGGCTCTGGTGGCTTGCTGCCTGGAGTAGAGCACATTCCAGTGTTTGAGCAGCACCCTGGCCCTGATGGCTTGCTCCCTGGGGTAGAGTACATTTCAGGGTTTGAGCAGCCCCTTGGACCTGATGGCTTACTACCTGGAGAACACTGCATTTTAGTGCTTGAGCATCACCCTGGCCCTGATGGCTTGCTAGCTGGAGTACATGACAGTTCAGTGTTTGAGCAGCACCCTGGACCTGATGGCTTACTACCTGGAGTAGAGTACATTTCAGGGTTTGAGCAGCACCCTGGGCCTGATGCCTTGCTGCCTGGAGTAGAGCACATTTCAGTGTTTGAGCAGCACCCTGGCCCTGATGGCTTGCTGCCTGGAGTAGAGTACATTTCAGGGTTTGAGCAGCACCGTGGACCTGATGGCTTACTACCTGGAGAACACTGCTTTTCAGGGCTTGAACAGCACCCTGGACCTGATGGCTTACTACCTGGAGAACACTGCATTTCAGTGGTTGAACAGCACCTTGGACATGATGGCTTACTACCTTGAGAACACTGCATTTCAGTGCTTGAGCATCACCCTGGCCCTGATGGCTTGCTACCTGGAGTAGTTTACATTTCAGTGTTTGAGCAGCACCCTGGCCCTGATGGCTTGCTACCTGGAGTACATGACAGTTCAGTGTTTGAGCAGCACCCTGGCCCTGATGGCTTGCTACCTGGAGTAGTTTACATTTCAGTGTTTGAGCAGCACCCTGGTCCTGATGGCTTGCTGCCTGGAGTAGATGACAGTTCAGTGGTTGAGAGGAACCCTGGCCCTGATGGATTGCTGCCTGGAGTAGATGACTGTTCAGTGTTTGTGCAGCACCATGGCTCTGGTGGCTTGCTGCCTTGAGTAGAGTACATTTCAGGGTTTGAGCAGCACCCTGGCCCTGATGGCTTGCTGCCTGGGGTAGAGTACATTTCAGGGTTTGAGCAGCCCCCTGGACCTGATGGCTTACTACCTGGAGAACACTGCATTTCAGTGCTTGAGCATCACCCAGGCCCTGATGGCTTGCTACCTGGAGTAGTTTACATTTCAGTGTTTGAGCAGCACCCTGGCCCTGATGGCTTGCTGCCTGGAGTAGTTTACATTTCAGGGTTTGAGCAGCACCCTGGACCTGATGGCTTGCTGCCTGGAGTAGTTTACATTTCAGGGTTTGAGCAGCACCCTGGCCCTGATGGCTTGCTGCCTGGAGTAGTTTACATTTCAGTGTTTGAGCAGCACCCTGGCCCTGATGGCTTGCTGCCTGGAGTAGTTTACATTTCAGGGTTTGAGCAGCACCCTGGTCCTGATGGCTTGCTACCTGGAGTAGTTTACATTTCAGTGTTTGAGCAGCACCCTGGACCTGATGGCTTGCTGCCTGGAGTAGAGTACATTTCAGTGTTTGAGCAGCACCCTGGCCCTGATGGCTTGCTACCTGGAGTAGTTTACATTTCAGTGTTTGAGCAGCACCCTGGCCCTGACGGCTTACCACCTGGAGTAGTTTACATTTCAGTGTTTGAGCAGCACCCTGGACCTGACGGCTTACCACCTGGAGTAGTTTACATTTCAGTGTTTGAGCAGCACCCTGGCCCTGATGGCTTGCTGCCTGGAGAAGTTTAAATTTCAGGGTTTGAGCAGCACCCTGGACCTGATGGCTTACTACCTGGAGAACACTGCATTTCAGTGGTTGAACAGCACCTTGGACATGATGGCTTACTACCTTGAGAACACTGCATTTCAGTGCTTGAGCATCACCCTGACCCTGATGGCTTGCTACCTGGAGAGCATGACAGTTCAGTGTTTGAGCAGCACCATGGCTCTATTGGCTTACTACCTGGAGTAGAGTACATTTCAGGGTTTGGGCAGCACCCTGGCCCTGATTGCTTCCTGCCTGGAGTAGATGACAGTTCAGTGTTTGAGCAGCACCCTGGCCCTGATGCCTTGCTGCCTTGAGTAGAGTACATTACAGGGTTTGAGCAGCACCCTGGCCCTGATGGCTTGCTGCCTGGAGTACAGCAAATTTCAGTGTTTGAGCAGCACTCTGGCCCTAATGGCTTGCTGCCTGGGGTAGAGTACATTTCAGGGTTTGAGCAGCCCCCTGGACCTGATGGCTTACTACCTGGAGAACACTGCATTTCAGTGCTTGAACAGCACCGGGACCTGATGGCTTACTACCTGGAGAACACTGCATTTCAGTGCTTGAGCATCACCCTGGCCCTGATGGCTTGCTACCTGGAGTAGTTTACATTTCAGTGTTTGAGCAGCACCCTGGCCCTGATGGCTTGCTGCCTGGAGTAGTTTAAATGTCAGGGTTTGAGCAGCACCCTGGACCTGATGGCTTGCTACCTGGAGTAGTTTATATTTCAGTGTTTGAGCAGCACCCTGGCCCTAATGGCTTGCTACCTGGAGTAGTTTACATTTCAGGGTTGGGGCAGCACCCTGGACCTGATGGCTTACTACCTGGAGTAGTTTACATTTCAGTGTTTGAGCAGCACCCTGGCCCTGATGGCTTGCTGCCTGGAGTAGTTTACATTTCAGGGTTTGAGCAGCACCCTGGACCTGATGGCTTACTACCTGGAGAACACTGCATTTCAGTGCTTGAACAGCACCCTGGACCTGAAGGCTTACTACCTGGAGAACACTGCATTTCAGTGCTTGAACAGCACCCTGGACCTGAAGGCTTACTACCTGGAGAACACTGCATTTCAGTGCTTGAGCATCACCCTGACCCTGATGGCTTGCTAGCTGGAGTACATGACAGTTCAGTGTTTGAGCAGCACCATGGCTCTATTGGCTTACTACCTGGAGTAGAGTACATTTCAGGGTTTGAGCAGCACCCCGGCCCTGATGGCTTGCTGCCTGGGGTAGAGTACATTTCAGGGTTTGAGCAGCCCCCTGGACCTGATGGCTTACTACCTGGAGAACACTGCATTTCAGTGCTTGAACAGCACCATGGACCTAATGGCTTACTACCTGGAGAACACTGCATTTCAGTGCTTGAGCATCACCCTGGCCCTGATGGCTTGCTACCTGGAGTAGTTTACATTTCAGTGTTTGAGCAGCACCCTGGCCCTGATGGCTTACTATCTGGAGAACACTGCATTTCAGTGCTTGAACAGCACCCTGGACCTGATGGCTTACTACCTGGAGAACACTGCATTTCAGTGCTTGAACAGCACCCTGGACCTGATGGCTTACTACCTGGAGAACACTGCATTTCAGTGCTTGAGCATCTTCCTGACCCTGATGGCTTGCTGCCTGGAGTACATGACAGTTCAGTGTTTGAGCAGCACCATGGCTCTATTGGCTTACTACCTGGAGTAGAGTACATTTCAGGGTTTGGGCAGCACCCTGACCCTGATCGCTTCCTGCCTGGAGTAGATGACAGTTCAGTGTTTGAGCAGCACCATGGCTCTGGTGGCTTGCTGCCTTGAGTAGAGTACATTTCAGGGTTTGAGCAGCACCCTGGCCCTGATGGCTTGCTGCCTGGAGTAGAGCATATTTCAGTGTTTGAGCAGCACTCTGGCCCTGATGGCTTGCTGCCTGGGGTAGAGTACATTTCAGGGTTTGAGAAGCCCCCTGGACCTGATGGCTTACTACCTTGAGAACACTGCATTTCAGTGCTAGAACAGCACACTACCTGGAGAACACTGCATTTCAGTGCTTGAGCATCACCCTGGCCCTGATGGCTTACTACCTGGAGAACACTGTATTTCAGTGCTTGAGCATCACCCTGGCCCTGATGGCTTGCTACCTGGAGTAGTTTACATTTCAGTGTTTGAGCAGCACCCTGGCCCTGATGGCTTGCTACCCAGAGTAGTTTACATTTCAGTGTTTGAGCAGCACCCTGGCCCTGATGGCTTGCTACCTAGAGTAGTTTACATTTCAGGGTTGGGGCAGCACCCTGGCCCTGATGGCTTACTACCTGGAGTAGATGATAGTTCAGTGTTTGAGAGGGATCCTGGCCCAGATGGCTTGCTGCCTGGAGTAGAGCACATTTCAGTGTTTGAGCAGCACCCTGGCCCTGATGGCTTGCTGCCTGGAGTAGAGTACATTTCAGTGATTGAGCTGCACCCTGGCCCTGATGGCCTGCTGCCTGGAGTAGATGGCATTTCAGGGTTTGAGCAGCACCCTGGCCCTGATGGCTTACTACCTGGAGAACACTGCATTTCAGTGCTTGAGCAGCACCCTGGCCCTGATGGCTTGCTACCTGGAGTACATGACAGTTCAGTGTTTGAGCAGCACCCTGGTTCTGATGGCTTGCTGCCTGGAGTAGATGACAGTTCAGTGTTTGAGCAGCACCCTGGCCCTAATGGCTAACTACCTGGAGAACACTGCATTTCAGTGCTTGAACAGCACCGGGACCTGATGGCTTACTACCTGGAGAACACTGCATTTCAGTGCTTGAGCATCACCCTGGCCCTGATGGCTTGCTACCTGGAGTAGTTTACATTTCAGTGTTTGTGCACCACCATGGCTCTGGTGGCTTGCTGCCTGGAGTAGAGCACATTTAAGTGTTTGAGCAGCACCCTGGCCCTGATGGCTTGCTACCTGGAGTAGTTTACATTTCAGGGTTCGGGCAGCACCCTGGCCCTGATGGCTTACTACCTGGAGTAGAGTACATTTCAGGGTTTGAGCAGCACCCTGGCCCTGATGGCTTGCTGCCTAGAGTTGATTACATTTCAGTGTTTGAGCAGCACCCTGGCCCTGATGGCTTGCTACCTGGAGTAGAGTACATTTCAGGGTTTGAGCAGCACCCTGGCCCTGATGGCTTGCTACCTGGAGTAGAGTACATTTCAGGGTTTGAGCAGCACCCTGGCCCTGATGGCTTGCTGCCTGGAGTAGATGACAGTTCAGTGTTTGAGAGGAACCCTGGCCCTGATGCCTTGCTGCCTGGAGTAGATGACAGTTCAGTGTTTGAGCAGCACCCTGGCCCTGATGCCTTGCTGCCTGGAGTAGAGTACATTTCAGTGTTTGAGCAGCACCCTGGCCCTGATACCTTGCTGCCTGGAGTAGAGCACATTTCAGTGTTTGAGCAGCACCCTGGCCCTGATGCCTTGCTGCCTGGAGTAGAGCACATTTCAGGGTTTGAGCAGCACCCTGGCCCTGATGCCTTGCTGCCTGGAGTAGATGACAGTTCAGTGTTTGAGAGGAACCCTGGCCCTGATGCCTTGCTGCCTGGAGTAGATGACAGTTCAGTGTTTGAGCAGCACCCTGGCCCTGATGCCTTGCTGCCTGGAGTAGAGTACATTTCAGTGTTTGAGCAGCACCCTGGCCCTGATACCTTGCTGCCTGGAGTAGAGCACATTTCAGTGTTTGAGCAGCACCCTGGCCCTGATGCCTTGCTGCCTGGAGTAGAGCACATTTCAGGGTTTGAGCAGCACCCTGGCCCTGATGTCTTGCTGCCTGGAGTAGAGTACATTTCAAGGTTTGAGCAGCACCCTGGCCCTGATGGCTTGCTGCCTGGAGTAGAGCATATTTCAGTGTTTGAGCAGCACCATGGCTCTGATGGTTTGCTGCCTGGAGTAGAGTACATTTTAGTGTGTGTGCTGAACCCTGGCCCTGGTGGCTTGCTGCCTGGAGTAGAGCATATTTCAGTGTTTGAGCAGCACCATGGCTCTGATGGTTTGCTGCCTGGAGTAGAGTACATTTTAGTGTGTGTGTGCTGAACCCTGGCCCTGATGGCTTGCCACCTGGAGCAGAGCAGTTGCGTTTACTATAGTAGTTCTTTTTTCGCATCAGCTGGCGATGCTGCAGGGAATTGGCCATTCACCTGTCAAACCCCTACTTCCTCTTTCTCTTGGAGTGCAGAAGGACGCCATGACTGGTGTCCTTACATAGGAATGGACTCACCTGAAGGTCAAATATACTGAGGGATGTTGCAATTGGCCTTGTAGTTATCTTCACTTTCGCTGTGCCTGAGAGTTAGAGAGTCCTGCTCTCATCATGGCAATGTTTTTAGAGGAATATTGGGCCACATGTATCAAAATTATGAATAGTAATGACCTAATTGCGATTTTGTGCCAACGCAATTAGGTAATCGCTATTCCTAATATATGAAACTCCAAGAGTTTCATTTTGCGAGTCCTAGGGGTTTGCAAATCGACCGACCTAATGAATATTAAAGAAGGTAGGTCGTTATTTGCGACTCATTAGGAATTGCTACAATCACGGAGATGGTGGCCTGTTGGGGTCAGCAGAACACCATGTCAGGGATTGCTTTTAAATAAAGCACTTTTTTTGCAAAATGCAGCCCATTTTCCTTATAGGAAAACGGGTTGCTTTAAAAAAAAAAAAAGAATAGTTCCTTTTAATTTTTTAAGAGCAGGAAGTGAACCGTGGGACCACTGCCTGCTCTTAAAAATGTTTTGTACTACCATTCATAAAGGGGAAGGGGTCCTTTTGCGAAGGGTTACCACCAATTTGAAGTTGGTAGTGAAATGCAAATGTTTTGCAACCACATTTCAGTCGCAAAACATTCTAACTTACCGCTGCAACTCAGTGTTAGGAAGGGACGCCCCTTCATAACACCAAATTTCAAACCCTATGTGCAATTGGTAATAGGTTGCCGAATCGCGAAAAAGGTTTTGGTGCATAGAAAAAGCATTTTCAAGTCGCAAACGGCCTAATTCTGCAAATCGAGCCATTAGCGCCCATTATCCCTTTGCCCTGTTAGTCACAACATATTGACTCTCACTCTGCATGTGCAGTATTTGTCTTGAAATTTTCAGATGCCAGCTTCCAAGGCAACTGAAAGTCTCTAATAATACAGTGTATGTGGCTCTTATAAAACCTCCCTGTTCTGTGGTCCAGGGGATGTTGAAAACTTATGCCAAGTTTCATTGTGGGCCTCGTTTATGAGGTTTTGACATAGGGCAGTGCCGCAGGCCTTCCTGCTGAGCTGCCCTACAGCAAAAGAAAAGGGCTGGAATGTGCTCTATCCATTAGATACTGTTCATTCCTATCCTTTTGCTTTGCGCCGTTGAACAACGGGATGCTGTGTGCCAACGCAGGCACCTTTGCACCCTGGTGCAAGGGTGCCTGCACTGTGTGGATGATTATTTTTGTGCAGGAAGGAGGACCTTCCTGCACAAAAACAATCACAAGAGGCTTTTTCCTCTTTCTTTGTGTTCTGCATCAAAATGCAGCTCACATGGAGAAAGGAAAAACGAGGAGACATAAAATTATTTCTCCTTGTTGTGCTTCCCTTACGCCTCCCCTGGGGAGGTGTAGATTTTTGGTGCTGCCACAGATTTGGGATTTCTCGTAAACCTGGGGCAATGTCAAAAAGACATGAATGTTGTTAAGAACGTCCCCTCAACACCCATTGCACACCCCTTTAACGTAGAAAACTGCTTTAAAGAGAACAATATTTACCAAGCAGCATTAAGCCAAAAAAAGTGGCTTAGTGCTTCCTCATAAATATAGAGCAGGCTCCTGCGCCACAGAACGTCACAAATAGTGACATTTCGGCTGGCAAGGGGCCTTAAAAATGAAGCCCTCTGTTTTCATTGCATGCACTGCGGCATTTTGGGCCACCTGAAGTTTTTGAATGACTGATGCAGGGGCTCCCAGGTACAGGATGTTACCGTAATCTAGTCTTGAGTTGACCAGTCCCTGCATCAGTAACTTCCTGGAATGGAAAGGGATCAGCTGGAGGATCTTACGGGCCATACGGATTAGGCCGAAGCAGGTCCCTGATGTTTTCCTGGCCTGGGTTTTGAAGTTAAGGTCCTGGTCGAGCCAGATACCTAGACTTTTAACCTCGGTTTTGGGAGTAGGGTAGGTGCCCATGCAGGGTGGCCAAGAAAGGTTTGCAGGTAATATGTTTTGGTTGCCCAGGAAAAGGATCTCGGATTTATCACAGTTGAGCTTAAGTCTTGAGTCCGACATCCATTGTGAGATCCCTTCGAGACAACTGGCGAGGTTTCCTAGGCTAGTGTTTGAGTGGTTGATGGATACCACCAGCTGGGTGTCATCAGCGTACATCACTGTCTTGACACCAAAGGGAGTGATAATGTCTTCGAGGGGAGACATATAAACATTAAAAAGTGTGGGGCTGAGGGAGGAGCCCTGGGGGACCCCACACTGCATGGTCAGGGGTTTGACGTGGAAAAGCCGTCTGACACCTGAAAAGATCTTCCCTCGAGGAAAGATTTAATCCACGCGAGGGCTGAGTCAGTGATTCCCACTTGACTCAGCCAGTGGACCAAGATGGCAAGGTCCACCGTGTCGAAGGCGGCACTTAGATCGAGGAGGATCACTGCCACTGATCCTCCTGCGTCTATGATGGCTCTCCCCTCTTCGACAACTGCTAGCAGGGCGGTGTCGGTGCCTTTCCCCGGTCTAAAGCCGGTCTGGGAGTCACGTAATAAGTGATTGGACTCCAGAAAGGTGGATAGCTGCTGGTTAGCTATTCGTTCAGCCATTTACTGATCCCTGGTAGGAGTGAAATCGGCCTGAAGTTGGAGGGGTCCGATGGGTCCAGGTGAGGTTTTTTCAGGAGGGCTTTGACAGTAGCCTTTTTCCAATTGGCTGGAACGGCGCCCTTCCTAAAGGAGGCGTTTATGAGATTGGTGAAGGGTTGAGCTACAATAGGGGCGACCTTCTATGAGGGCACCTGTTCCCTGTTTTCAGTTGCATACCCCTCCTGGAGTTTATTGTGTGTGGCTGATACCATGTAGTACTATACAGTCAGGTCCCAAGGTCAGGTGTCTGCTTGAAGATCTCTTAAGTCAAAAGCTGTTTCCTGGAAATCTACAGTAAATAAAAATGTGTTTGTCCCCAACAGGGTGCCTTTACTTGCTGAATCTGGTTGATAAATTCTGAAGGCTGGGCCTCAGGGGCTTTCTGTGGTTGGTGCCAGATGGCAAATCGCTCAGGCAGTTGTTGCACGCTGCTGGGAAACGTGATGTTCTGATGGTCACAAGCTCGGATTCTGGAGGATGGATTCAGCTTTCTACCCTTCTGAAGATGTGCGATTGAATAAGACATGCAGATTCTTAATAATGGCTGAATTGTGGGTCCTAGAGTGTGAATGGTTACACTTAATTTCAAGTTGCAAAGCTGGTGTTGAGCAGGCCACCTTTGCCTGCTTTGTTATTTGTCAGTGTTGGTCTTTTGCCAGCCTCATTTGAGTGTTATGTTATGTTAACATTGTTTGTAAAGCGCAAACAGCTGCCCCAGCGTCCCGGATCTGACAGCAAAGCAACTGACATGACTGACGGGCCCGAGGTAGAAACTATGGTGCAGGAAAAAGGTGGGTTTTAATGGCCTTCCTAGATTCTAGATAGCTGTTGAGACCCCGGATGTGAGCAGGGAGTGTGTTCCAAAGGAGGGCAGCTGTACTACGGAATGAGCAGCCTCCAACGTGGACTCTCTGTGTTCGGTGCACAACTACCAGATGTTGACCCTGTGAACGAAGATGGCAAGATGGAGCATAGGGCAGGTGTAGTTGTGCCAGGATGTTGGGATAAGACAATTTCAAGGCTTTAAAGCAATACAGAGAGCCTTAAATTCAATACGCCTGGCCACAGGCAGCCAGTGCAAGGGCCGGATGGAACTAGACACACAGCCGGACCTGCGCAGACCTAGAAGGGTTCTTGCTCCCGCGTTCTGTACCCTTTGAAGCCTCAGGATTTCTGCCTTATTAGACCCTAGACATAAAGTGGAGGCATAGTCCAGTCTGGACAGAACAGACACCTGGATGATGATCTTATACATTTTATAAGTGTCATTTCCAAATAGGGAGAGATAACTGGTTCCAGTTGGGTGCCTCTGGAAACCTAATTTAAAATCTTGTGGTGAAGTCAAATTTTAAATTGCAATTCTGAAAATGACAATTTCAGAAAGTTGGCATTTTCTTGCCTTAGCCATTTGGGGACTGCAGCCAGTCTCTGGTCACATGACTCTGTGTAGTTGGTAATTGGCCTTTGTGATTCCTCCTAGACAGACACACACAAAGAGAGCTTAGATGTGAATGAATGATCCATCACTTGCAAGATGGGAGGGAGGTGCAGGGCCCAGACTCATTTACACATGAAAGAGCTGCATACCCCCTGTAGTTAGTTTGAAGCCAGGGCAGGGAAGGCAGGGATCTGTGCATTTCAAAAGTGTGCCTCTAGCAGATTCTCCCCACTTCAAAGGCACAACTATGTATAAAATAAGGACCTCAGACACCATCACTTCAGTACACTTCTGGGCCTCTGGATACACTGCCAAGAAGAAGGACTGTTGTGCTGCTACAAGGACTGCCATTCTGCTGGACTGCTTCTCTTTAGGAACTGCTGTCATGCTGTGCTGACCCGCTGCCTGCTGCCTTCTTGCCTGGGGAAGAAGAACTGCCCTTGCAGCTTCATCTTGAACCCCGGCTTTCAGAGTGACTCAAATGGAGAGTCTGCAGGCCTCCTAAATGGAACATCATGGGCATAAATAGCTCCCAACAGCTCCTGAAACCATCTTCAGCAAGTTCCTGACCCCCAAGTGGTGCCTCTCAGATCTTGGACCCTTGGAGGGGCTCACAATCTCTTGAAATCAAGCTTTGGGCTCTTTGCGACCACGAACTGGCCTGTTCGCAATGGAACTGTGAAGCTCACACTGAAGTTCAGCGCGAGCCGCGCCAGCAAGTCTTCTTGCACAGCAACATCAAAAGCCTGCTGAGGATCACCAACGCAAAGCTCCAGCATGCCCGTCCCCGATGCAGGGCCTATGCTTCCCACTATGCTCTCCTTGCTCATCGCGACCCTCTCCAACGCGAAGGGGACTCTGGGCGCACAAAACTTGAGAAGGTAAAACTTCAGCTGGACTAATCTGAGACTGTATCCAACCCATCCTCCATCATGGTCAGTCTGACGTTTGACTTTGACCTCATCCTGTGCAACGAGATAGCCACAGTTGTTGCTTTCTAGTTTACATTTTGGTCTTGTTTTATTTATTACAATATGCTCTATTTTTCTAGCCTGGTTTGGGATGTGTTTGTGTTGTGTTTTGATTGTTTTACTGTTTGATGTGTTGCACAAATACTTTACACATTGTCTCCAAGTTTACCTGACTGCTCTGTGCCAGGTTACCAGAGGGTTAAGCACAGTTTAATTTGGGGTTTGCTTATACCTTACTCCTACTTTGATTTTGGCTGCTGCCTGGCCCGGGCTCACACCAAAATCAATCATTAACCCAATTTCTAACACATAATTCTGAATGGGTGGAGTCTCACACAACCTGCATTTTATTTCCTCTAGCACCATCCCTACTGTAGTTTCCCCTATGAAAAATGTGGAATATATGGTATTTTTAGCTTTCTAGTAATGTTGAGCTTTAGTTGCTCAAAGAAATGGGTACCATTTAGCAGCTACAAGCTCATGGGCAAGCACAATCTACTGTGGACTTCTCTCACATGCTCCATTGGAATGCCAAGACATCATTTTTTGTAATATGTATCTTGTTGCAAGTATTTCCTTATGCCCCTTTGTGGACCACTTAGAATAAAAGCCAGCCTAGTGTATCTGGGGACATTACATTCAACACCTTTCAAAATTATTCCATGTTTCCCACGCATTTTAGATCCCAGTTGAGTACAGACTTGTACAAAATGTTTGTCTTTACCCAGCAGTACTTATACTCAGCAGTTCAGCCCACTCAGTGCATTCAGTTTTTTCTTTTCACTTGCCTGCGGTCAGGCCATTTATCCATTGGAACGTCCTTCTTCTGCCTCTTAACACTACCCCCCCCATCCATACTTCAGGTCCATACAACAGCGCCAGGGAATCCAATAACCTTCAGATGTTTACACATTAAGAATGTTCTTCACTGAGGCCAAGGGAGGAATGGAGTTATTCTTTCACCTCTAAAGCCTTTTTCTCTCTAATAGCTTTTAGCATATTTCCTTTGGTTTACTTCCATCTTTTGTTAAACTAAGTCACTTATTATCATTCTTCCAAGAACATACACTTCTGGGGTCATATTTTAGCACTCTTTCTCAAGTTCCAACAATGCACACACAAATGACACATTTGAAAATATGCTGTCTTACCTTGTACATTAGAACAAAATTAAGAAGTTTTCTTGAAAGAAGAAACTACAATCTTATTCCAGAAAAGAGTATGCAGTGTCCTTGAAGTGTGGATGAAGGTCAAGCTTTGGTCAAATAGGCATGCAGCAAAACTGGTATACCCTCAATTTAGTCTGGCTGCAGCATTAGCCATCTGGAGACCTCATGTCATCAATACTTTCAAACAGTGCAATAAGCGGTGTTATAGAGAGAGAGTGGACTTTGGGTCAGCCCTCATTGGTCATTGGATTTGCTGTTTTTCTCCATGAAGTGGACATCGATTGGTTGGCTTGCCAACCAAGCCCATGGAATATTTTGAATCTATACATTGTGTTATTGATTGTACATTATAATTGTGTTAATTGATCTTAAAGTCGTTCTCTACTTGTGACTGCAACTATTAAAGTGTTGTTCCAGCCCCTGCACCCTCTCTCCCATTGTCGTGTGCTTGTGCATTAGCTGAATGGGGGCCCACTGTTCACTGGGGCACCTGGCCCACGACTATTAATAATGCTGATTGGTTTATAAAATATGTAGCTCACTATGGGCCCGATTCACAGAATGAACTTAAGACTCAATCCTAAACTTACTACTATTATGGTATTCACAGAATGCACTTACTACTTTTGGAATTCACAGAATGAACTTAATACTTTTGGTATTCACAGAAGGAACTTACTACTTTTGGTATTCACAGAATGCATTTACTACTTTTGCCATTCACAGAATGAACTTACTACTTTTGGTATTCACAGAAGTTAGGATTTTGTCTTAAATTTGTCTTAAGACAAACTTAAGACAGACTTAAGACAAAATCCTAACTTAAGTCTGTCTAAAGTCTGTCTTAAGTTTGTCTCAAGACAAACTTAAGACAAAATCCTAACTTCTGGGAATACCAAAAGTAGTAAGCGCATTCTGTGAATACCAAAAGTAATAAGTGCATTCTGTGAATGCCAAAAGTAGTAAGTGCATTCTGTGAATACCAAAATAGTAGTAAGTTTAGGATTGAGTCTTAAGTTCATTCTGTGAATCGGGCCCTATATAACAATGTATTCCTTGTTTTATATATTAACTTTACATATTCGTATTTAGTGATTAGCACAGGCCGAGAATTTCCCATACCTATATTCACATATAAAGCTGTAAGAATTGCTGTGAGATTCTTCACATGTTGCATCAGAAATCATAGGGGCAGCTCAAGGTTCTCCTGGACAACAGTGAAAAGTGCCCTTCTACAGCTCCCATAGACAAATAGGAGCACATACATGCATCTAAGGGGCTGTTTTTTCCAAGGACACAGTCTGATCCCAGGGTGAACTCTCACACAATGGGCCTGACCTTGTTAGGGCAGCACCCCCTTACCAGCTTTGTACTGGCACATTCATTGGGGCATGTGTTCTTTTTGAGATAGTCTTTAAAATAACTAATAATTCTAGCTCAAAAGTGTGCACTCACTCTGTGGAAAGGGTGAGGGAAACCCAGCGAAATGCGCTTGTTGTCTTCGGCAGCTGTGTCTGTTCCTAAGTTTGAATGTTCCAAGTAGGTTTGGGGGAGGTTCAAGGGGCAGAGGGACACTTGTCCACTTTCTCCACTCTACATGGTATGTTTGCCTACCTGTAAATGTATGTATAGGCATTGATATAGCGCACTACTTACCCGGAGGGTCCCAAGGCGCTTCGACCGCTGCGAAACCCTTCCTGGCTTCCCTGAGAGATGGTCCCTTAATGGGTATCTCCAGGGTAAGACCAGGCATCCCCGGCGGTCTGGTGGGGCCGTTAGTGAAGATGAGGCAAGCTAATGCCCAGAGGTGCCGAGTGTGATCGCTGATCAGAGTGGGCACCGAGGCGAGAGAATTATCGAGTCCGCTGACCCTGGTCCAGAAACCTGCCGCGCCGAGAATCGAACCCTGGTCCCGGGCCGTCCTCTGTTCTCGGGTCTGCCGCCTCTAACCAGTGAGCCACACTACTTCACTGGCTACCTGGGTGACTTGGGAGCCAATGGGAGTCCTGCAGGAGTACCCAATCTTACCCAGTCTCGTTGAACATTGTTCCCTTGCACCATATACCTCACTTGCACCCCCTGTCCTATAAACCTCTCTCAATCCTGACCCCATTCTCTGGCATCACTCACTTCTTGCCTCAACTTCTCCCCCATCGCCTATTCCCGCCCCACCACATGCACTCCTTACCTGCTCCTCACCTGCTTGCCCTCACCTGAGCTCCTGTCCTGACACCCCTGCCATTCCTTAGCCCCATCTACTTTCAGCTCTCCTTCCGCCACTTCCCCCTGTGCGCTCTGAATCCACTTGCTCTCCAGTCCCTCCCCTGCCTGTTATCTCATGTTCGCCCATCTGCCCGCCCTACCTTCCTCGTCCCCCCTCCTTACTTTCTCTCTCACCCCACCACATCCCACAGTCACTTGCTCTGCTGTCCCACCATCCTCTACCAGAGCCATCCCCTATGCCCCAATGTCCTGCCCCAGTGTCCTCCACTGTTCCGCCACACTGCTAGTCTCCCCTTCCCCACCCCATCTCTCACCCTCTCCATCACCGCACATCCTCATATTCTCCAGGCTACTGTCCACTTGCTCTCTCTTTCTTCCTGGCCCTACCCAACTGCTAGTTACTGTGCTTCACTAAGGCTGTTTTGCCTCCAGGCGGTTCCTACTTGCACAATCTTTCTTAACCTTCTAGAAAACAGCTCCAAGAAGTTCACAGAATAGAGATGTTTAGTGCAAGTGACAATGGAATAACACATTACAATGTCATCCCCTAATTCTTTCATAACATACAGGAGAAGCTCTCAGGGCCTTAATAATGACTATCTCTGTTATAATCCAGTATGGGTAAACTTATTTATCACTAGAAAATAAAAAAAAGTAATTATACTTGCAAATGTGAAAATACAAATTAATTTTTTGAACTCACGCCCTCTCTGCATGATCTGCTTAGCTTAGTCTAGTTTATTGTCAGTGATTCAACAGAAGTCACTTTCGACAAAAACAGCCATTCCAGCCATTTGCTGTGTTCGTGATTGTTTAATGCCTTTGGGACCTCCAGTGGTAATCTATGGTACTGCTGTCTGCTAGCCCAATGCCTTGCGTCTGACTGGACTGACCTCTAGTAAAAGTATACGGTACTGCAGCCTGCTACAGGTTCGAAGGGCCTCTGATGCAGACTTGAGTACTGCACCTTAGTGAAAGATTTCTGGAACCAGCAAATGGCACAGTAGAAGAAAAAAGTTATTTGTTGATTAATAAAAAACATTACAGACAAGAATAAAAAGTCATTGGTTTGTGACAGGAGCATTATTATATCAATTAGATCTGACTACTGTCACATCTTTAGCTGACACAACTCATATACTACATTGTGTTAAGAAATATCATGGTACATTGGGAATCAATACCATATTTCACACCAGTCACAGAAGAAATCCCTTCAAATTAAAATGTTCACGATGAAACACCCACACTACCTCCAATTTTACAAATTCACATTACAAAATACAATAGTTGAGGTGCAATAGGTAAAGTGCACTTGTGCAGTGTTTTGCATCTAACGGGAATGTTGAGAGTGCTCTTAATTATACCAATTCGATCTGACTAATATCGCAACTATAAACACAAAAGCACATATAATATAATTTGAGGCAAGTAATATCAAGGTACATTGTAAAATGGTTTCATTTTTCGCACCTATCAAAAAAAACATTTCTCCAAATAGATGATTAAACCTTTTCAAGGGAACTACCAGCCTTACCCCCAAATTTGAAATACATATGAATGAGTTCCAAAATTAAGATGTAGTAGATAAAGGATCAAATTCTCAAGGACTTATCGCTGAGTTATTGGCACTTTAGTGCATCAAAAGTGGCAAAAGAAATATCACCCCATTCTCAAGCTGGTGCAAACTGCTGATATAGCCAGTTTTCCAGCGATAGCTTCCGCAAAAAACATTGCCACGGATGAGAGCGACAACTAATGCTAATGATATGCAGAGTAGGTATTCCTGTGCTACAGCACACAAAAACACTGCTTCGCTATATTCTCAATGACCATCCAGGTCTGCGATGCGAACCAAAAGCAGATGATAAGGCGTGTTAGCAGAAGGGATTTAACACCTGCTGTTAACTGGTGTTAAGCAGGACGAATACCTGCAGTATGAAAGGGAGCCCAGCGCAGAGCCACATCTGAAGACCAACCGATGCCATGGAGCCAATAATCATGCAGCTTGGACACACAAGAGGGCCACAACACCCACCCCCACCAACCCCAGGAACACACCCGCCCCCAAGACCCTCCACCCCCAAGACTACCACCGAGGCAGCGCGGAAAAAGCCAGTGGATCTTCTGAAAACGCACCAGCCTCAGAGACTAAATGCCAGAGGATGTCATTGCCCACTACAGGCTCAAAAGGACAACCATCCTCTGCATGCTGACCCACATTGCCGCCGTACTGACGGTACCAACACAGCGGACAACCAACATCCCCCCGCAGACAAAGCTTCTGGCTGTACAGTACCTGTTCGCCTCTGGTACCTTCCAACCAACAACTGCCAGGTTTGGAGGAGTCTCACAGCCAGCCCTATCAAACTTCCTCACACATGTCTTGGATGCATGTCCACAAAAGCAATGGCGGGCCCCAGTATACGCACCACATGCTAGTCCCAATTCGTAGTGTTCCTACGCAACCAACCCCAACCCCAGGCATTGCCTGGCGCCTCTGTCCTCCAGATCCAAGATTGTGGTTTCTGAAATGGGTGTGCACCAGGTCATGAAGTCCAGTAGTCAACAGGAGTGAAAAAACAGTGCTTTATTACAAAAACATAAATGAACAACTCAAAAACATCAATGCGTTCCATTCCCAACAGGGCACTTCATCAGGGCAACTTGTGGATCCAATTAACTGCATATCGTCCGGGAAATCCCCAATACAATTTCATATTCCGAGAGTCTGTTGTCAGAAACCTGTTGGATAAATGGTGACAATGATCAAGCGTCCGAATGGTCACACACGTAATCTAGTACAGTGTATTGCACTTGGACAAACCGGAATGCTTACAGGTCTGATCAAACCTGCACAAAAAGACTGTAACAGAATTTTGTAAGATCGTAACCTTTGAAGGAAAGAATAGGAAGGTTACGACCACATGAACTTCTGTTACGATCTCATTAGGCAGGATTTATCATACATGTAAGTATCACAGTTTGTATCAGCTTGATACCCCTGCACCTTTCCTTCCCCCACACTGTGCAGGAACAGCTGGAGACCAAGCAAGGGAACTACGCCATAGCAGGCTTCCTGCACGTGTTGGGGCCAATTGACTGCACACATGTATTGCTTGTGCCCCATGTGACACTGTGCACAATCACCGCAACAGAAACCACACGCATTCCAACAATGTGCAGGCAAAACTGGACCATGTGGCCTGTTCACCAATGTCGTCACAAACTTCCCAGGAAGTGTGCATGATTACTACATCTTCCCCAAGCACCCCAGTCCTTTTTCCCAGACCGGTCCACCGCCCAGCGATGACTACCCGAGCCTGCGCAACCAGGCCTCAATGCTCACCTACCTTCACTGGCGTGTCTCCAAGAGGGCCCGCCACATGCCGGGGCAACCTCCTCAGCCATTGCTGAATTCCACTCCACAGGCCCCCAGCACACCCTGCTGCACCGCGCAGTGTAGTCATGTATGTGCAGCCTGCTGCCTTCGAAGCACACTGTGGTCCAGCTGGGCTCACAATTCAAATTGAACCTTGATTGCCAGGATGGCCTATTGAGGCCTACGCATCACCGCAGGCTGCACACCTGGTCAGCTCTGTTGTCACTAACTCAGTCACCACAAGTCATCACCACGGGGTGGGAGGCCCGTGCCGGCCAAAGTGCCTCGGCTGTCACCAACCCTGTGCACCGCAAGTCACTGTCTCGTCTTGTGGTGCGGACATCATCATGTTACCTCTGGCAATGGGGAATGTGATGTGGTAGGTCCCTACGCCCTCATGCATAAATATTAACCACACGGAGACACCCAGATAGATAGTGGAAATGAACTTGATCACGTGCGCCCGGCCCTTTTTATTGGCATGGTCACATGTCCTGTAATGCCTGTGCTGGATGTGTGTGGTGTGGGTGTAAACCAGCCCTCAGGGAGTGGCTTTGGCATGCTGACAACTAGACCTGTGATCAGCAGATCACTACAGGGAAGACCGGTTACATGTTGCGGGTCGTCCCCCCTGTATGCGTAAACGGAGTGGGCAGGCATGGCATATGCCCGTCCAGCGTAGGGGTGTGAACAATGACCCTGGGGCTCTGGGCGTGGTTCTGCTCTGGGCTGGACAAGGAAGTAAATAATGCATGGGTCTCTGTTGTAGTGTCAGCGCCACCCGGACTGCAATCGGTAATGTTGCACCCAGTGACTCAAGTCCCACAACATGAGCAACATGGATGTAAGGGGGAATCACTGACCCTACATTCATCCGTACTTCCACATTTTAATGATCATAGACATGACACATCTGTGTGAATTTGAATGTTTAAGGCACAATCAGTGGAGTGTTGTAGCTGGAGCAGTACAGGGCAATGCAAACCCCACTTTACATTGTTGCCCTGTGGAGAGCCAGCCATAGTCCTTCAGGGAATGACATGTTCATCGGAATAGGAAGAGTTCTGTCCGCAGTCTGATTGCTGTGTCATTGGTAACCAAACAGAATATGGAAGTCCATATCGCGGTCCAAGGTGAGTGTCGCAGAGTGTATCGGGGGACAGTGGAAGGTGATGAGGCAGAGGGCAGAACCAAGCAGAAACAGGCCATGAGGCAGAAAAGAATGCTACTGTGTCCTTCTTACATCTGAGGCAGAATCTCCTGCATCTTCGTCCTCTGATGTAGCATGTGCCTCACGTGTGGGTGGTGTTATTTTGTCTGCATCACTGTGTGGCAGTGACACTTTAGGGGGCGGAGATGTGGATGGAGTGGTAGCAGCAGCATTCATCCGCGTCAGGCCTTGTGGGAGCAATGCCATGATGAGGGTCTGCAGGGCATGGAAGAACCCAGCTACCTCTCGCTGGTGTGCAGCCGTGGCAGTCGTTCTTTCCACCTGGGTCTGCTCCATGTTCTCCATGATCCTCCGCATGTGTCCCGAATCCCGGCTGACATCACTGGAGCCACTCTGACTGAACAGTTGTTCTTTTCTCAGAGTCAGGACTCCAGCGATGTCAGCCATGGATCGTTGGGGAACATGGAACAGACTATGTGTGCCCGTTAGGGACTGTGAGTTGTCCCTGATAGGATTTAGACACCCACGTATGGCATCTAGTTTGGCTCCCATGAGGTCCCCACCAGCACCTGTTCAGCCATCTTCTCCTGGTACCCCAACACATGGTGTTGGAAGGGCAAGTGTTGTTCGTGGGGGTCCTGTGAGGCAACCGTGGTGGTGGGTGCTTCCTGCTGTGGGGTCTGTGCAGGAGGTGGGGTCTCCTCAATGTGGTAAGGCTGACGTGCTCCTGGAGGTGGGGTACTGAAGGTGTCCATGAGCTGTTGGAGGGTGTCGGTGTCGAAGGTGTGGAGGACCAATTCGCCATCAGTGTTGTTGGGTCTGCTCTGCAGGAGGTGTTGATTCTCCCTCTGCAATAAGAAGGGGAGATGCAGTTTAAGATTGTGTTCACATGTATGTTGACGCATTGTATATGTTTACATACAGACTGCATGACAGTGTACATTATGACTGTTTGGGAGGAGCTACCTATTTGATGCGGGACAGTAGACATTTCGACAACATCACATATGTGTGTTTGTACTTGTACATTATCAACTCACATTTCCCTGCAATGCCAAATGTGGATGGCCAGTTTCTAAACACAAGCGGCACCAGTTGTGTCCTCTGTTCTGTTGTGAATGTGTTGCAGTTTGTACCACATTGTTGTCAATGTTGATGTGCTCTGAATGTTATGTGTGTGTGCTGCATTTTGGGAGAGTCGCCCTGCTGCTCTGATTTTGCTGCCCCTTATGCCTTTCATGCGGTGTGTCTTTGAATTCTGTGCATGTACAGTGCTGAGATGTTGCAGACTTGAGTACATTGGGCTCTTGGTGGGAGTCGGAAGTCTGGGACGTGGTTTGTCCGCAGATGTGTTCTTGACGTCAAGGGTTGCTTGTGCACGGGAATGTGTCAGTGTGTGACCTGCTCTTTTACGGATGTGATCCACACTCAGTCACCTCAGTGTCGTGGTGTGCAACATTTCATGATATATTGACTGCAGCAATGCTATTCGTCATGCAGTGTCACCTGCATTGTCAGTTTTGCTCACAGACACGCCGCTTTGCTGGGTTTAGCACATGTGCATGGTTTGGTTGTGAGATTGGAGGTGTATGGGAAGGGTCCCCTCTAGGCACATAGTCGATAAGGGCCTACTTGCTGTTTCTAGGTGTGCTGCAGTGTGCCATGGGGATCACGGACATGATCCAGAGTCATTGTGGGTGTGCACTGTGCTATACTTAATTGTGCATGTGTGCCATTGTGCCCAGCTCCACCCGTACCCCCAGTCCCTGGTCGTTACTCACCCTGTTGCTGTTGTGTCAGGTCATGTTGGGTAGTGTCCGGCCCTCCAACTCCTGCCACCGTCTCCCGCTGATGACTGTGGACACCATTTCCTCCAGATATTCTTAGGATACGTGTGGTAAAACAACAGCAAGCTCAAATCCCACCGCTGCCACCAATGTGAGAAGTTGGCCTGATATTCAATTTTCACTATTCTAGTGATCACTATGTATCAGTCCAAACAACCCTTATGGTGATTGGTTGTAAGTCAACCTTATGGACCAGCTATCCTAGTAGCATGGATACGAGCAGTCTTCGGGCTAAACTCTAGAGGGCGTGTTAAGCCAGCTGTTATACCATCACATATACCCCTTGAACACCAAGTGAAAGGACACCACACAAGTGTTATGAAAATAAACAGTGTATTTATTTAGATCACAACAGCTCTGTACTCTTTATGAGGACAGGGTACTAAGCACACAACAAAACTCTTACGAAAATACTTTAAGTTGCACAATTTACACAAATGCCCATGGGGCACGGAAAACCATATACTATGGAAGTGGAATGCGAAATTACTAGCAGGTAAGTACTGGACTAATAGGCTTTGGAATCGCTAGGACTACGTTACTGAACCTTCAGATTACTAGTAGAAGGTCTAGGGGACTCGGGTGCAGAGTGTGCACTCTCACGCGGGATGCGGGACAAAGTCTAGGGGAGCTAGTAAAAGCAAAGTTAGTGTTCTCGGGCGAACCCAATAAGGTAGATCGAAAACGACAGTGGATCTGGACCCTTGGATAGTGAGGCTATGCTGGGGCACCGAAATGCCGAAGTTACCTAGCCCAGGGGCTGCGGCTGCATAGGTCTGAAGAGACGTCGGGAATCCTCGTTGACGAACCAGGAGCCTGAAGAAAGAGTTGCTGGCAGGCGACCAGTGAAGATTGTTCGAAGTGATCCAAGCCTGGATCGAAGATGGATGACACCTGAAAGCAGAGGGGACCAAGTTCTTAATCACTAGCCAGTGATCAGATGGGCACCAGGATGGCACCGGATGGTAGTCACCTCGACCAGGTGAGTGGGCGACGCTGGGCTCTGCAGTCTCACGGACCAGGAGGCATTGTCGGCGACCAGGATGGAGGTGCGAGCTGTCCCACGATGGTTGATGCTGTCAACGTCGCTGGACCCAGGATTGGGGCAACAAGTCTTGGCAATTTCAAGCCCACGCGGTGGACCTAAAATGGCGTCTGGAGTGGACCAGGAGGGTCCGGGGTGCTCGTCTTTTGGAAGGGAGCAAGGGCCAGTCTGGAGCAACCAGACCAGCAGTGGTGATGTCATCGGGCGTCATCGGGAAGGCCACAAACCAGCGGGCTAGTAGCCAGACAACGCGGTGAGCAGCAAAAAGCAGAAGGGCCCCACGCAGATCTCGTGGATGCTGGGAGGCTGGACTTCGGTGCTGGAGCTGCTCAGGGTCGGGGCTTCTCGGACCCCAAAGCACTCACCAGAGGATCCCTCAGCGGTCGTGCTGGATAGAAGTCGTGCAGTTCTGATGATGGCCGGTCCCTCGAGGTCTCGTCGCACCTACGGTTCTCAGCTTAGCTGTAGAGGTAGGTAGAGGTCAGAGGTGCCAGGGATGCCGGGTCTCGTCGAGCTGGTCGGTCAGATTCCAGAGGAAGGACGTGCAGCAAACCGCAGAGTTCTTAGATGGTGCCTGCGGATGCAGGGTGACTACTCCTTAGTCACAAGGGAGAAATCTTGAGAAGAGTCGAGAGTTCCTTTCGTGGAAAGTAGTTTCATGATTCAAAGATGATCTAATTTGGAAGGGTCCCCGCTCCTGCCTTTATCCTAAAGAAAGGGGTGGGTACGCGACTAGGTCCTGCCCTAGGGGTGGGACCAGGAAGGGAGGTGGTTACACCCCTCTCCCATGCCGGACTTTCCCCAGGCCAGGGGCTGGTGTGCCCCTGGAACTGGTTCTAGCCGGCAGATGCGTAGTGAGCACCGGGGTGCCACTTGCAGTCACCTTCCTGAAAAGCCCTGCCTACCCAGGATACACAAAACCCTGTCTGGGATGGTGCTAGCACCGCCCCTGACAGGAAACCCTTTGTCCAAGCTCCCCTCGCTGGAAGGACTCCCAGCTGCAGGGGGTCAGACTCGTGTCTGTGGTGGCAGCATCCATTTTGTGATGCTGAGGCTTGAGTTAACTTTAACCAGGGTTCACAGTTACATACATGTCGTGTCCCTCTGGAAGGGTGGAATGCTAACCCCGTCACCAGAATTGGCGAGGGGTTAGTATTCCAATTCGTATGACACCTTACTCGACATGTTTTGATAAAGCGATACCAAAGATAGCATTCAACCGCGAGGATTATAATGCACTTAAGAGTATATGGTACGCGTTATCATGGAATAGCTATTAGGACTTGGTTCCGCAAGCTGCAAACGGGCTCAGCTCATGCCAGAGCACCATCTCACCCGATTCCAAGCACTCTGCCTTCAGGATTGTCAAGGCCTGCCATAGGAGTGACTGATAGGAATCTGTGTGTCCATTTTTAGGGTTAGATATAGGTATACTATATCTAAAGCAAAGGGTGATTACACCACCGTGCCCCAGCTGTCGTGCAGCCAGTTGTGTCAGATTTAGATGGCCATCCAGGGGTGGCATAATACATGCTTCAGCCCCTGGTAGGCCCTGGGTACACCTATGCCCTGAGTTACAGGGTCTGATAAGGTGGCCCAGTACCAATTGGATAATGCACCTAAGGTACACGTGTCAATTTAGTGAGAGAACAGCTAGGCTGTGGGTCTGATTAGCAGGCCCACAGCCAGAGAAAGTCGTAAACCAGTGAAACAAAAGCAAAAAATCTGGGTGATCATAGGATTGCAGACCCTACTCTCCTACATGACCCCCCCCCCCAAACTTTGGGACAATAAACTAACCTTGACCAGGTGAGTCTTCTTGCTCTAAGTGGAAATACCTGGAGAGCCCATCTGCATTGCCATGATCAGTGCCAGGTCTATGCTCCACTGTAAAATCCATCCCCTGTAGGGAAATGGACCACCTAAGCAGTTTGGGGTTTTCACCCTTCATCTGATTTAGCCACAAGAGGGGCTTATGGTCGGTCTGAATCTTGAAATGAGTGCCAAACAAGTATGGCCTCGGTTTCTTCAGGGCCCAAACCACAGCAAAGGCCTCCCTCTCAATAGCTGACCAATTTTTCTCTCTGGGGGTCAGCCTTCTGCTTATAAAAGCAATGGGCTGGTCATTACCATCAAAATTCAGTTGAGATAGAACAGCTCCCACACCCAACTCAGAAGCATCTGTTTGGACAATGAATGGTTTGGAGTAGTCTGGACTCTTGAGGATAGGTGCTGTGCACATGGCCTGTTTTAGGTCATCGAATGCTTTTTGACAGCTTGCTGTCCACTGAACTTTCTTTGGCATTTTCTTACTTGTCAGTTCACTAAGTGGAGTCACAATTGATCCATAATTTCTGACAAACTTTCGGTAGTAACCAGTCAGGCCCAAGAAAGCTCGAACCTGAGTCTGGGTGGTTGGAGGAGCCCAGTCCCTGATTGACTGTATTTTGCTCTCCAGTGGCTGAACCTGGCCTCCACCTACAAGGTGTCCCAAGTATACAACCTGTGTCTGCCCTATCTGGCACTTTGTGGCCTTGATAGTGGGACCTGCTGCTTGCAGTGCCTCTAACACTTTCCTCAGGTGGACCAGGTGATCCTCCCAGGGGGAGCTAAAGACAGCTATATCATCAAGATATGCTGCACAGAAGTCATCCAGCCCAGTGAGAACATGATTCACCAGCCTTTGGAAGGTGGCAGGTGCATTTTTCAAACCAAAGGGCATTACCACAAATTGATAATGCCCACCAGGGGTAGAAAATGCTGTCTTGGGCTTGGCATCCTCAGCTAACCTGATTTGCCAATACCCAGCTGTCAGGTCAAATGTACTTAAGTAGTTGGCAGAAGCCAATCTTTCTATAAGTTCCTCTGTCCTTGGTATTGGGTGGGCATCAGTCTTAGTGACTGCATTGAGACCCCTGTAGTCTACACAAAACCTCATCTCTTTCTTACCACCCTGGGTGTGAGGATTTGGCACTAGAACTACTGGACTAGCCCAAGGGCTATCTGAGGGTTCAATGACTCCCAACTCCAACATTTTCTGCACTTCTGTTTTGATGCAGTCTCTAACATGATCAGGCTGCCTGTAGATTTTACTCTTACCTGGCAAGCTGTCACCAGTGTCAACCTCATGGGTACACCAATTGGTTTGACTGGGTGCTAGAGAGAACATATGCCTGAAGGATTGAAGAACTTGTTTGCAATCCTTCTGTTGATGTTCAGAGAGGCTGCCACAAAAGACAACACCATCTACTGATCCATCATCAGGATTCTGAGTGAGCAGGTCTGGGAGAGGGTCACTCTCTTCCTCCTGTCCCTCATCTATGGCCATGAGCAAGCTCATGTCCTTCCTGTCGACATATGCTTTGAGCCTGTTCACATGAAGCACCCTGTAGGGGCTTCTGGGAGTTCCAAGGTCCACCAGGTAGGTGACCTCTCCCTTTTGCTCAAGGATTGTGTGGGGCCCAGATCATTTATCTTTGAGTGCTGCTGGGGCAACTGGCTCCAACACCCACACCTTCTGTCCAGGCTGGTATACATTGTATTGTAATCAACATAAGAGTGTCAAACAAACTCAAACAACTAGTAAAGGATGAAACACAAAACCAGTTAGCGAAAGTAGACAGGGTAAAAAATTATACCAGCTAAGAGTTCTGAAGTTTAGAAAACAGGTAGGGTGCACGTGCTTAGTGTAGAAAAAGGACCCTCAGGCACCAACTGTAAAAGTCGGTAGCCAGTTGTCTTCATTGGGTCCCCAAGGGTAGAAAAAGAAACTCAGATGGTGATTAGAAACGTGATTTAAAAAGAGGGTGGGCTACTCATCAGACAATAATTTTATTGAGAAGGTAGCTCTAACTCTAATAAAAACAGTGAAAAAAACAATGGACTAGTGATTGGTTGGGTTAGCTTGAACCAATAAGTCCTCACAAAGGTGACAAATAAACAAAGATGGTCAACATGTTTCTGCTAAGGAGCCCAAGGTCAGCTCAGCATTCGTCAGGACCAAAACACTTATTCAAACTCCTTGGTGGGCACTCACTAAGGTGTCCAAACCTAAGGTGTAGAAAAGGAGAAACTAATACAACCTGGTGACTGTAAGGGTTCCTAAGATGGATGAATCTCAATGGGGTCTCGCCTCATTGAGGGAGACTACAATTTTTCAAAAATCCGCTGTCAAACATCATGGGCAGGTGGAGGGGGGAAACCTTCACGCTCGGTCAATTTGCTCCGATGCGACTCCCCGCCAGTAGACCTGTTCGGACCACAACCGCCGCCCGCAACAACCGTCAGTGTTTTGGTCCTGACGAATGCTGAGCTGACCTTGGGCTCCTTAGCAGAAACATGTTGACCATCTTTGTTTATTTGTCACCTTTGTGAGGACTTATTGGTTCAAGCTAACCCAACCAATCACTAGTCCATTGTTTTTTTCACTGTTTTTATTAGAGTTAGAGCTACCTTCTCAATAAAATTATTGTCTGATGAGTAGCCCACACTCTTTTTAAATCACGTTTCTAATCACCATCTGAGTTTCTTTTTCTACCCTTGGGGACTCAATGAAGACAACTGGCTACCGACTTTTACAGTTGGTGCCTGAGGGTCCTTTTTCTACACTAAGCATGTGCACCCTACCTGTTTTCTAAACTTCAGAACTCTTAGCTGGTATAATTTTTTACCCTGTCTACTTTCGCTAACTGGTTTTGTGTTTCATCCTTTACTAGTTGTTTGAGTTTGTTTGACACTCTTATGTTGATTACAATACATTTAATTCGGAAGGGGTAAAAGAGTGGTCCCAACTATACCCTTTCTCTCCTGTTGTTTCTTCAGGCTGGTATACAGTCAGGACAGCCTTTTGGTCATGCCAGGCTTTTTGAAGTTCCTGGCTAGCCTCAAGGTTTTTGGATGCCTTTTCCATGTACTCAGCCATCCTGGAGCGGAGACCAAGTACATAGTCCATTATGTTGGTTGCAGGCTTTTTGAGAGGTCTCTCCCATCCTTCCTTCACCAAACACAGAGGTCCTCTTACAGGATGTCCATACAAAAGTTCAAAAGGGCTGTAGCCAACCCCCTTCTGTGGGACTTCTCTATAAGCAAATAAAAGGCAGGGTATCAGGACATCCCATCTACGCCTGAGCTTTTCAGGTAGTCCATGAATCATCCCTTTTAGGGTCCTGTTGAACCTTTCAACAAGCCCATTGCATTATGGATGATAGGGTGTAGTGAACTTGTAGTTGACACCACATTCCTTCCACATAGCAGTTAAGTAGCCTGACATGAAGTTTGCACCTCTGTCAGAGACAACCTCCTTAGGGAAGCCCACTCTGGAGAACACTCCAACTAGGGCTCTTGCCACAACCGGTGCTGTAGTGGTCCTAAGGGGAATAGCTTCAGGATACCTGGTGGCATGGTCCACCACCACCAGTATAAACTTGTGCCCTGATGCTGTCTGGGGTTCCATTGGTCCTACAATGTCAATCCCCACTCTTTCAAAGGGCACCCCCACCACAGGCATTGGTATAAGGGGGGCCTTTGTTGTGCCACCTGACTTACCACTGGCTTGGCAAGTGACACAGGAGCGACACAACTCCTTGGTATCTTCATTCATATGAGGCCAGTGAAAGTGTGAGACAATCCTGTCCCAAGACTTGTTCTGGCCTAAGTGACCTGCAAGGGGAATCTCATGGGCCAAGGTGAGAAGGAAACCTCTCAGAGACAAGGGGATGACCAGCCTCCTGGTTGCACCAGGCTTGGGGTCTCTTGACTCAGAGTATAGGAGTCCATCTTCCCAGTATACCTTGTGGGCACCTGTGGCGTTCCCTGCAGCCTCAGCAGCAGCCTGCTGTCTGAGGGGTTCAAGAGAAGGGCAGGCTAACTATGTCTTCCCCAGGTCTGCTCTGGAGGGTCCCCCTGAGCCCAGAAATTCAACTTGATAAAGTTCAAATTCTTTAGGCTCAGTTTCCCTCAGCTCCTGTAGATCAGCCTCCTCTGAGACTTGATCCTCAACCTGGGGCAAGGGGGGAGGCAATGCCTTAACCCTCCTGATCTTCTTCTTGGAAGGTGTCTGGTCCATTGTTCCAGGATCTAGCACCTGTTCAGTGGGGCATCTTCTGGCCTGTGACCTAGTCACAGCAAGCACATGTGCTGGCAAGCCTAACATCTCCATGTGAGTCCTCTGCTCCACTTCTGACCATTGTGATGACTCCAAATCATTGCCCAAGAAACAATCCACTGGGAGGTCTGAACTAACTACAACCTTCTTTTGGCCATTTACCCCTCCCCAGGAGAAAGCAACAATCGCCATACTATGACTGGTAGGGACGTTGCTGGCATTGGTCACCAGGAATTCTGTACCTGGCATGATCTGTCCAGGGTCCACAAAGTTAGGTGTCACCATGGTGACACTGGCACAAGTGTCCCTATAGGCCTGAGCCATTTTGCCATTTATCAAAGGTGTCTGCCTGTATTTGCCCAAAGTATTGGGACTGACATCAGGGGATATATCCATATCCCCTGTACAGACAAGGACAGCCTGAGTGAGTGTGTCAACTAAGTTGTCATACCCCTCAGAACCCAAGGTTAACCCAACTAATCCCTTGGGAGGTGCACTACCACTGCTGACTGTACTAGGGGGTGCAGTTGCCTTAGGGGCTGCAGTGGCAGGAGTTTGCCCTCCTTTCTTGGTGCACTCACTAAACCAGTGAGTTTTACTTTTACAGTATTGGCACCACCTTTTTGACTGGCCTTCTTGAGTCTTCTTCTTCTGGGAAGCCTGACCCCCACCCTCTTTGTTCTGTTGGGGACCTGTTGAAGACTTCTGGTCATTTTGTTCACCTTTAGTCTCTTTACCCTTCTGGCCTGCTTTCTTCTGACCACCCTGGTTCTGGCCCTGGTTCTGCTTAACCCTTGTTCTGACCCATCTGTCTGCCTTCTTTCCCAATTTCCTGGGGAGAGGTCAGATCTGAGTCAACAAGGTGCTGATGCAACAACTGGTTCTGACAATTGTTTAAAATCTGTTCCCTCATGATCAGATTGTATAATCCTGTATAATCAGTAACCTTACTGCCCAGCAACCAGCCCTCCAAAGCCTTAGTGGCACAATCTACAAAGTCAGACCAATCCTGAGACTGAGTTTTCTGGGTATCCCTGAACAGCAACCTGTACTGCTCAGTGGTTAGGCCAAACCCATTTATCAGTGTACTCTTCAGGACTTGGTAATTGTTAGCATCCTCAGCTCTAGTAGTGAGGAGCTTATCTCTACCTTTACCTTCAAAGGAGAGCCACAAGACAGCTGCCCACTGACTCTGGGGGACGCACTGGACAGTGCAGGCCCTCTCCAAAGCAGTTATCCATTTGTGGATATCATCCCCTTGTTTAAAGGGGGGCACTATCTTACTCAGGTGTCTAGTGTCTAAACTCCTGTCTTTTTCTCTTGGGAGAATGTTGCCACCAGTGAGATCTAACCCACTTAACTTTTGCTCTCTAGCAAAGGCAAGCCTTTCTTTGGCCAGGGCAAGTTCTTCCCTTTCAATCCGGAGATTGGCTTCCCTCATTTTAGCTTCATGCTCCCTTCTCTTAGGGGATGACAACCCTCTATGAGAAGAGGTCTGAGAGCCATTGGTTCGAATGGATCTGTTAGAACCTCTGGATAGAGACCTAACTCGTCCATTCCCAATGTTAAGTCTGCCTGAGAGTGGCCCTGGGGGTGCCCCAAATCCATTCTCATACCTACTTAAGTTGGTCCTAGTGAGTCTACTGACTTCTACCTGACCTGTTTCTGCCTCATCCCCAGATAACTCATCTTCCTCCCCCTCCTCAGCACTGTCTGCTGCCTGGAGGTGTCAGTCAGGGTCACCCTGGGTTCCCTCTAGGGGAGGCATGTTCCCATCTGGATGAGAAGGATCTGTGTTAGCAGCCCTCCTAGCATGATAAGTCTCTAAGGGCCCGATGTAGGTAAATCCCATTTACCGAATTTGAAATACCGAATTTTACCGATTCGGTATTTCAAAATCGGTAAATGGGATGTAGGTCCCAACATCTGGAATCGTTACCGATTCCTTACAAATTCGGTATTTACCGATTCGGTAAATACCGAATCGGTATTTGCTATTGAATCCTATGGGCCTTTGAAGCCCATAGGATTAAAGTCAAATGCTGAATCGGTATTTACCGAATCGGTAAATACCGAATTTGGCAAGGGTGCAGGGGGTGTCACTTTGACACCCTCTAGCACCCCCAAAAAGGGCATGTGTGCAATGTGGCACACAGACATGCCCTAAGGGCACGTCTGTCTGTCACATGGCACATGTGTACATGCACAGATGTGCATGTACACAGGAATCGGTATTTTACCATGGATTTGTATTCCATGGTAAAATACCGATTCTGTAAGCCATGTGCTGATGGAACATTGGCTACCTACATTGCATTTTCGGTAATTTTACCGAATCGTTATCATTACCAAATCGGTAAATATTACCGATTCGGTAAATTTACCGATTCGGTAATGATAACGATTCGGTAAAATTACCGAAAATGTGCCCCTACATCTCGATAGCCCTTTACCGATCGAAAACGGCTGAAAATCGGTATTTTCGGCCGATTCCGATCGGTAAAGGGCTACCTACATCGGGCCCTTAGAGACCAATCAGAAAGGGAATGGTAGGGTTTAAACCCTGTTTTAGCTTCCTGGATGTACAGACTTGTCTCATCTCCTGAAAGCTAAGAGCAGAATATCTGGAAGTGACCTGTGGAGGGTCCACAACCACAAGAGGGGTCTCTGAAGATTCTCTGTGGTTAGACATGCTTCTAGTGTGGTGTAAGTGATGCACCTACCTACACTATTTGTTTGCCTACTGATCCCTTGCTAAGAAATGTAGTCAATGTGTGCTAAGCCTTGTTAAACTACAACAGCTGGTTCAGTAGAACTCAAAGTATTCTAAGCTAAGTTATATGTACCTTAACTTATGTGATCTTTCACAAAGATATTCTTAGGATACGTGTGGTAAAACAACAGCAAGCTGAAATCTCACCGCTGCCACCAATGTGAGAAGTTGGCCTGATATTCAGTGTTCACTATTCTAGTGATCACTATGTATCAGTCCAAACAACCCTTATGGTGATTGGTTGTAAGTCAACCTTATGGACCAGCTATCCTAGTAGCATGGATACGAGCAGTCGGGCTAAACTCTAGAGGGCGTGTTAAGCCAGCTGTTATACCATCACATATACCCCTTGAACACCAAGTGAAAGGACACCACACTAGTGTTATGAAAATAAACAGTGTATTTATTTAGATCACAACAGCCCTGTACTCTTTATGAGGACAGGGTACTGAGCACACAACAAAACTCTTACGAAAATACTTTAAGTTGCACAATTTACACAAATGCCCGAGGGGCACGGAAAACCATATACTATGGAAGTGGAATGCGAAATTACTAGCAGGTAAGTACTGGACTAATAGGCTTTGGAATCGCTAGGACTACGTTACTGAACCTTCAGATTACTAGTAGGAGGCTTAGGGGACTCGGGTGCAGAGTGTGCACTCTCACGCGGGATGAGGGACAAAGTCTATGGGAGCTAGTAAAAGCAAAGTTAGTGTTCTCGGGCGAACCTGATAAGGTAGATCGAAAACGACAGTGGATCTGGACCCTTGGATAGTGAGGCTACGCTGGAGCACCAAAATGCCGAAGTTACCTAGCCCAGGGGCTGCGACTGCATAGGTCTGAAGAGACATCGGGAATCCTCGTTGACGAACCAGGAGCCTGAAGAAAGAGTTGCTGGCAGGCGACCAATGAAGATTGTTCGAAGTGATCCAAGCCTGGATCGAAGATGGATGACACCTGAAAGCAGAGGGGACCAAGTTCTTAATCACTAGCCAGTGATCAGATGGGCACCAGGATGGCACCGGATGTTAGTCACCTCGACCAGGTGAGTGGGCGACGCTGGACTCTGCAGTCTCACGGACCAGGAGGCGTTGTCGGCGACCAGGATGGAGGTGCGAGCTGTCCCACGATGGTTGATGCTGTCGACGTCGCTGGACCCAGGATTGGGGCAACAAGTCTTGGCAATTTCAAGCCCACGCGGTGGACCTAAAATGGCGTCTGGAGTGGACCAGGAGGGTCAGGGGTGCTCCTCTTTTGGAAGGGAGCAAGGGCCAGTCTGGAGCAACCAGACCAGCAGTGGTGATGTCGTCGGGCGTCGTCGGGAAGGCCACAAGCCAGCAGGCTAGTAGCCAGACAACGCGGTGAGCAGCAAAAAGCAGAAGGGCCCCACGCAGATCTCGTGGATGCTGGGAGGCTGGACTTCGGTGCTGGAGCTGCTCAGGGTCGGGGCTTCTCGGACCCCAAAGCACTCACCAGAGGATCCCTCGGCGGTCGTGCTGGATAGAAGTCGTGCAGTTCTGATGATGGCCGGTCCCTCGAGGTCTCGTCGCACCTACGGTTCTCAGCTTAGCTGTAGAGGTAGGTAGAGGTCAGAGGTGCCAGGGAAGCCAGGTCTCGTCGAGCTGGTCAGTCGAATGCCGGAGGAAGGACGTGCAGCAAACCGCAGAGTTCTTAGATGGTGCCTGCGGATGCAGGGTGACTACTCCTTAGTCACAAGGGAGAAATCTTGAGAAGAGTTGAGAGTTCCTTTCGTGGAAAGTAGTTTCTTGATTCAAAGATGATCTAATTTGGAAGTGTCCCCGCTCCTGCCTTTATCCTAAAGAAAGGGGTGGGTACGCGACTAGGTCCTGCCCTAGGGGTGGGACCAGGAAGGGGGGTGGTTACACCCCTCTCCCATGTCGGACTTTCCCCAGGCTGGTGTGCCCCTGGAACTGGTTCTAGCCGGCAGATGCGTAGTGAGCACCGGGGTGCCACTTGCAGTCACCTTCCTGAAAAGCCCTGCCTACCCAGGATACACAAAACCCTGTCTGGGATGGTGCTAGCACCGCCCCTGACAGGAAACCCTTTGTCCAAGCTCCCCTCACTGGAAGGACTCCCAGCTGCAGGGGGTCAGACTCGTGTCTGTGGTGGCAGCATCCATTTTGTGATGCTGAGGCTTGAGTTAACTTTAACCAGGGGTTCACAGTTACATACATGTCGTGTCCCTCTAGAAGGGTGGAATGCTAACCCCGTTGCCAGAATTGGCGAGGGGTTAGTATTCCAATTCGTATGACACCTTACTCGACATGTTTTGATAAAGCGATACCAAAGATAGCATTTAACCGCGAGGATTATAATGCACTTAAGAGTATATGGTACGCGTTATCATGGAACAGCTATTAGGACTTGGTTCCGCAAGCTGCAAACGGGCTCAGCTCATGCCAGAGCACCATCTCACACGATTCCAAGCACTCTGCCTTCAGGATTGTCAAGGCCTGCCATAGGAGTGACTGATGGGAATCTGTGTGTACATTTTTAGGGTTAGATATAGGTATACTATATCTAAAGCAAAGGGTGATTACACCACCTTGCCCCAGCTGTCGTGCAGCCAGTTGTGTCAGATTTAGATGGCCATCCAGGGGTGGCATAATACATGCTTCAGCCCCTGGTAGGCCCTGGGTACACCTATGCCCTGAGTTACAGGGTCTGATAAGGTGGCCCAGTACCAATTGGATAATGCACCTAAGGTACACGTGTCAATTTAGTGAGAGAACAGCTAGGCTGTGGGTCTGATTAGCAGGCCCACAGCCAGAGAAAGTCGTAAACCAGTGAAACAAAAGCAAAAAATCTGGGTGATCATAGGATTGCAGACCCTACTCTCCTACAAATAGGCCTGAGTCTTCCACCACTTTTGCTAAGGGGCTCATATACAAGTTAAACAGCAGAGGGCTGAGTATAGAGCCCTGTGGTACACCATGTACAAAGGCATGTGTGTCTGACCATGCTGTTTTAGAAAAGACTTGAAAAGTGCGTTCAGTCAAGAAGGAAGTGAGCCACTTGAGTGCAGAATTACGGATACCTAAGGAACGCAAGGTTTTAATTAATACAGAATGAGATACCATATCAAAAGCGGCGCTTACGTCCAATAGGATAAGTGCCACTGTCTCTCCCTTATCTAATTTACATTGTATATTTTCCGTGGCTCCAAGTAAAGTGCTTTCTGTTGAAAAGCCGGCTCTAAAGCCTGATTGACGAGAGGGCAGCAAATTTTGGGTGGTTACAAATTTGGTGAGACATTGGTTGACATGTTTTCCAAGAACCTTAGAAAACACAGGTAACAGGGAAATGGGCCTAACGTTGGACGGTTGGTTAGGATCAGTTCCAGCTTTTTTTAGTATGGGGTGAATCATTGCATGTTTCCAGTCAGCTGGAACCGTCTCTTCTTGAAGGGAGGTATTAAGTAGATTAGTAATAATGTCCAGTGACTGAGAGCCAAGTTGTTTTAGTATGGTACAAGGCAAGGGGTCTTTAGGAGACCCAGATTTAGTGGCATTGAGAAGTTTGATAAGAGTCTCAGTATTGAGCCTGGGCCAACTATCCAAGGTGTTGGGTGGTGAATGAATGTGAGTAGAAGAACAAAGTGAAGTTGCTTTAGGGATTGCTGCAGGAAGAGAACCATTGTTATCAACTGCTGCAATACCTTGATAGATGTTTTCCACTTTTTGTACAAAAAAGGTGGCTAGTGATTCTCATTGCTGTTTATTTAGATCTGGCGGTATAGCTAGAGTTTTGGATCCTGCAAGTTCTTTCACCATCTTAAATAGGGTTTTTGAGCGATTTAGAGCCTCATAAATAGTCAAGCACACATAATCGGCTCGCACCTTCCTACAGAGTCTTCTAAAGCATACTTTTTCCTCCATCTGCGCTCTCAAATTCTACATTCAGATTTTTCTTTTTTCAGTACTTCCGTAAACCATGGGGCAGGAGAACGATGACCCTTGTTTTTTATGTTGGTCATAGGTAGACAAGTCTTGATTGCCGTCAGAAGCCAATTCTGAACTGATGTGGATAGCAAATATATTGATTGCTTAAGGTAGGGAAGATGTGTATTTAAAAAAAGGTGTTCAATATATCCAAATCTAACTTTTCCCAGTTGTCCTTCCATCATCCCAAGGTCTTAGGCTGGTCATCCGTGGGGCTTGTGGGGTTCTGGTTGTCCTCTGTACTTGCTCCAGCTACCTCCATTGTGCTTAGCAGTTGTTGGTTTTGTTTGTGTGTTTTTTTAAAACTTTTATAGGGATTTTTCTCACCCGACATGTGTGAATTGCAGGCCTGACGAAGATTATTGCTGATTTTTTAATCACGGTTGGGCCCATCCCAACTTTTTTCACGTTCAGGTTTAGATTATTTTTATTGCATTCCCTGTGACTTTATCGCAAGCATTTGACACTTTATTGGGAAAATATTGCATGTTACTGCTATGTTGGGAATAGGACGTTAACACAGAATTATTTTCCCGGGATAGACAGTAATATGAAACACTGCGTTAACCGATTTTGCTGATGATTATCGCACGTTCTTGAGAATATCCCCCAAAGTGTACCTGTACGATATCTTACAGGTAGCAGCAATGGTTAAGAAACACTACTGCACAGTACTTGCTACTAGAGATTTGCTAGAATAAAAACGAGCAGCGCGTTTCTGGCGTTCTGCAGATGGAAAGTCGTCTGCAAATCCGCAAACTCTTCCATTTTATCCACAAGTTTATTCAGCTGTCCCATTTCAAACTTCTTTGGTTTTGAAAACATTACGTGATGACAACAGACTTTCGAAAATGAGGAAAATGGAAAACAAACTTTTTGTCCGACTTCAGTGAAGATTTTGTAAACATTGATAAAGGTCGCGAGTGAAAATGCATTGTGAGGAACAGAATGCATTGCCTTCTCTGGAATATTGTTCTTTGTATTTTCAACTGAAGTTCCCAGCTTGTTGAAATGTGTTTTTGACTTTCATCACAGAAACAAGCATTGGCAAAGCCATTGGGTCTTGCTTTAATGTGTTAGTGCAAGTAGACTACATTGCTGAATACCTGTGTGTCCATGATGTACTTCATTATAGCCAGATCTATTGGATTTGCAAATGCTTGTTCGTTAGAAATGTTGTCAATTTAAGTTAATTGCATTCAGTGACAGTTGGCTATATGCAGTTTTTAATGATTTGTAGTACTCACACGTTGCTAAATTGCTAATAAGGGTTATGAATATATTATGAATATATTTATGTTAGAGAGGTGATGGCCAACCACTAATATGTTGCTCAAGCCAGAATCATATGATTATACACATTCTTAATGCGCCCCTTTATTTTTGGTAATTACAAAGGGCACTAACCATTAACTGATGACATTTTTCATGTATTCCTTATGTGCTCATCTGGTTCACTATCTAGCTTATGTTTGTTTTTATTTGCACATGTACTTTCCTTATGTCTCTTCACTGCCTCCTCTGAGATTATGGGGCATTGAATGCGAGATTGTAAGCACAGATGTCTTCTGATAACGCTGCAGGCAGCGTGGAGAGTGATGGAAGTGATTCATCTGGTGTCCCTGTGTGGTGCATTATACAAGCTTGCCCAGGTGGGCAGATGGGCAACGGCACATCAAGTGTAGGACCCCTGTGTCTAAACCCCCCCTCCCCCCCGGATCAGTAATGTGTGGGGAAACTGTACTTTGGGACTTTGTGTCTGTTCTAGCCGGTGTCAATAAGCACCAGCCTCAGTGCCCTGGAGCAGGACCCCCAGCTCTGGTCATTCAATGATCCCCACGGACAGCAGCTAAATGAACTAGTGCAGGGCTAGGAGGCATCACTGAAGGACGGTGGCCCCAGGCCACTCGAGCCTTAGTGGGCAGGTCTTTGATCTTTCCGACAACTGGGCCAGTATCGGTGGCGGCCGTAGAATGCACTGGTGTACCAACAGAGGACCCCAGGGCAGAGTGTATGGCCAAAGCGCTGGTAAGTGGCACGCACAGTCCCACTGGTGGCATGAAGCCTCCGAGCTTGAAGGCCCCGCAAGTCAAGAGTGCACATGACCTGCTGCCAGACATATCCCAGCCTCACGATCAGTCCTGCCAAGTATCACACACCAAGCATTAGACTAACACATTACATTGTGGTGGTCCGCATCACCGCACTGAAATGCATTGTCACGCATATATAGCGCCTACTGAGCTGTCAAGCAGGAGCACTGGTAACCATGCACCACTGAGCTGTACTCAAACTAACGGTGGAGGGAGGAGTAGCAGTGCGCCCTGCACTCTGCTCGCAGGACCGTCTCGGAGCCTGCAGCTATGACTGCTAAGTGTTTTATTGTAACATTTATACTATGATTCACCACCCGGCAGCAGCAGGGCATATTTGCTACATTCATAACTTCCGTCAGGAGGTCATGACGAGTTTTGTAGCACACGCATCCTGCTGCCCTACAGTGCACCGCGGTTAATTTAAATTAATACAAACATTTGCTCTAGCACCGGAAGGAGCCGACTAATCGGCACTGGGGTGCCGACGGTTGAGTGAACCGCCCGCGGCAGGCCTTGCGCTGGAGTTGTTCTGCTCCTAAGGCGCACCAGTCTCTCCACGCAGCTGCTGAACATCAGAAGGAGGAGTTGTTGAGGCACGGCAAGAGCGAAGTGAGTGCAGCCTGGAGGGTGAACTCTCTCTTACTCTGATTATAAATATGCTTTCACTGTATAGCACTTGCCACACCCTGTATTCCTCCTTCAACCGATCCAGGTTTTGCTGATCCCATTCTTCCTCCTTCACCCTAGTGGATCCCCCTGTACACCCACCTTGCACTTTGTGTCTTGTGCCTAACAGTCAACTTGCCAACCCAAGGGCCCTGGCTAAGCCACGGTGTTGTGGTCTGTAGCTATTGCATGTACACCAGGTTTTGGTCCCCACAAGTGGCCTAGCTGCCAGTTCACTTCCCCATGCTTGGCCTCAGCTCTTAGTGTTGACTAATGGCAGGACCGACCCCGCGACCAGCCTTGGGAGCGCGAACCCTGAAACAAGACATCTGTGGACTAACTCCAATCATCTTGGAAATGCTGGGCTCAGGTACAGGTGTGGGAATATAGCGGCCAGGGGTGATGGTTAGGTATAGCGGCCAGGGGTGATGGTTAGGTATGGGTCAGGTGTGCGAGGGGTGGCAGGAGGCAACACTTCTAAAGGCTTCGCTTTTCAGCGATTCACTCCACATATTGACCACGGCTCGACGTGATTTAAGAGGCTTGCATGAATAAGGAAGGGCTTTGCTGCATAGTTAGCAATTGTGTGTTATGATTGCGGTTTATTTCTAAAAACCGCTGGGGGTAATTGAAAACATGTTTCTGACAGTCCTAAGTTGTCTGCTTTGTTGTATGAGAAATTACTGCGCCGGCCTCAGCTTGTGAGGATTATGCAAAATTGTGTTTGACAGCCTGTCTTCTGCTAGTCAGCTGAGAGGTGTGACTCTTAAGCAGCTCAGATGCCTCCATGTGTAACTTGTTCATGTTGGGCCCTCGCATATCCTTCCTGTTGGGCCGGGCCCCGCGTGGACAGAGAGACCATTTCTGGTGCTTTGCAGCAGTTTTAAAATCTTCTTGGAGTTTCTTCTTGCTCAAATGGGTGTAAATTCTGATATTTATTTGTTTCCCTCGTCTTCATTGCTTGATTTTGCGCGCAAGAAAGTGTCACTCATAGTCGTTGAAATGTCACTCATAATTGCACTGAAATAATTTAAATGTCACACATAGCAATCTGAAACCTTGGCAGCTATGCACCATTCCACTTGAAATTGTATGGTCCTGATCAAAACAATTAATATCCCTGTGCGAAAAAGTAAATGTGTGAAATGCAATTGTAAATATGTGAACAATAATGTGTTCAGCAGCTCCCTAGATAGGTTCTCGCACGTGAATTCGTCCAATGGCACCTCTATTCGTGCTCTGCAGCGCCCTTCCAATCAGAGGTGGTCGCAGAGAGAACTTGGGTTGCCCCGGAAGGGTGTGTGTTTCTAGTCAACTCTGTCTCACAGGCAATGTTTTTTCCTGCTTCCACTGCTGTAGTTAGTTGCACCGCCGTGAGAAAACGCAACTGCCGCACTCTCTGTGACCCACATAATGCTTCTCGTCGAAATGCGGGCAGTGTAACCAACACACATCATACATCAGTCTGCCTGGCCAGTCCAAATGACCCACTTGCTTAATGGGGTCCCGCGCGCGGGACGCGCCATCTTTCTTTGCACACAGTCCCAGGCGCAGCACAATCATTTTTCTTTTACCACATTACCATTTGGCCTGTAACGTTTAAAATCTCTCCCCGTGGACTGTGGGACGTGAGGTCGTAGCATCCACTGCGTGAGGGAGGATGGGAGAAAAAAGATTGCCTTCTATTATTTTATATTACCTGTTCTTGTTTCTCGTTTGTGTCTGCAACCTGTAAACGTGTAAAATTCTCCTCATGTGACGTACTTGGGGGCATTATGATCCTTCTGGTCTAGCAGTGCCGGGACGCCTCTTTGCTGGGGCAGCTGTTGCGAATCAGTAACATAACATAACATAACATATTAACAAGCGGGGACAATAATAATTATCACTGGCCGCGCTTAGCGTGAAAATAGTTATCGCCGGCTATCACATAAAATTATCGCCATGCTAGCGCTGTATTATCAACGCATAGCGCAGTGGTGATAATTTCCCAGCAATAGCGGTGTTTTCCATGGAATATCGCTGATTTTCCAGTGATGTTTCATGGAAAACAGCGATAACCTTGCTGATACGACCCTGTATAATCCACCCCTAATGATAAGTATAGCTAAGTCTGCATTTTAGCAGATGTTAGTTTTTGGCGAAAACAGTGGTTTTCTCCAAAAACTAACACCTGCTAAAATGCGTGGGCCACCTTGTTAATATCGCAATGTGCACATCAGCGATATTTACAAGGTTGTACTGCCCAGTGACGCCCACTTTGCATCTCATTAGAGATGCAAAGGGAGGCGTCGGGTAAAAGGGTGCTAACAAGCGCTAATGCATGTTATCACCCTCTTGTAAATAGGGCGATATTTTTATCTCTGCTTTTTTGGCTTGAAAAGCCAAAAAATCGGAGATGAGACCCTTGTAAATATGCCCCATGGTTCTATTGTGAAGCGCTCTGACACCTTTGGGTAAAGCCCGCTCTATACAAAAATTCATCATATAAATAAATAAATAAATGAAAAGAAAACAGAGCGACAGCGCGCAAAAGAAGGACAGGGGAGCAGGGAGTGAGGAGGGGCTGGGGGTAGAAGTGGTGAGGGAAAGGAGACAGGCGAAGGTGTTTATAACGTATTTACTTGTTGCTTTTCATGCACCACCGCATCCTGCTCGTTTAAATCACGGTGAGGAGTCTGCCCCAGTCTTTCCAAGGACAACACCGCCGGGACCGTCTCTCCTTCTGCCTTTGCTCGCCGTGCGTCATTCTAAGCGCTCTGAAGCTGTGCATCGAGGCGCGGTAAACATTACACAGTTTCTGGTACCTTGACCGAGGGCGAAGCCTACTTTATCATTACCGTTTGAAAGCTATTTTGTTTATGAGAAGCGGCGCTTGCCTCACTCCCGCTGCGGCCCCGAGGGGAAGTGAGGTCGACAGACCAGTCTTCCCCTAGGGTGTTCGCGCGAGGCCAGGGACAGGCAGGCTGGGATAGGCTTGGGGAGGGCTTAGGAGTGGGGAGCTAGGGAGGGTACTTAAGGGGACAGGGGAGGAAGTCCTTCCTCTTCCTGTCCCCGGTGCCGCAGGGTGAAGTTAGTTGTTGGAGAAAGGTTAGTGGGTCAGGGCCTTTGGGGCAGGAGTCGGAGCGAGTGTTGTGAGGTTGGGATTGTGGCAGGACGCACTGGTGCCCTGGTGTGGTCCTGGACGGAGTGAGGTTGGTAGGAGCAGCGGGGCGCGGCTGTGTTTCCCTGCGTGCGGTCCCGGAGTGCCGGCAGGCGCGTACAGGCACCCGAAGTACATGCATCTAGCGGGCGTGATTAGGCTGCCAAACCTCACGCATCTCGCGGGCACGACCGGGCCGCCAAATTGCACGCATCTCGCGGGCGAGTTAGGCTCCCGAGGTGCTTACAAGGTGTGAGGTGCTCCAGGAAGGGTGGCCATGGCGACGCCGGACTCAGAGGCAGTACGTGAGGCTCTGATAGTGTTAGGGGAGGGCTGGGAGGGCGGACCTCTTGCAGCCAGGTGTCCTGGACCAGGCATGGGTCGGCATGACCCGGACGCCGAGGTCCGCGTCGGCGGGTGTGGCTGCGGTAGTGGCGGCCTGCATGGACGAGCTGCCACCGGCCCGTTCAGGTGTATTTGGGAGGGGCAGGGGCAAGAGGCAGCAGGAGGCACAGAAGCACGGAGGACGGCGTCCGAGTCTCCCCCGCAGTTTGTGGAGGTGACTGTGGGGCCATGGGGGCCTTGAGATTGCGCCGGGGGGTGGGCCACGGGCCGGTTGCCACCAGTCATGCACGTGGGCAGCCCAGTGCACTCGGAGCCGGAGGGAGATGAGCCGCAGCAAGGGGCCAGTGGAGAGGGCTTAAGAGAGGACAGTGTGGCCAGCGGGGAGGAAGGGGAGGTGGGCTCTGAGGTGTTGGCGGGGGAAGAGTTCACCCTGTTGCTGTCTGAAGGGGAGTCTGGGCTCGAAGAGGGGGGTTGCCCGTCGGGGGAGCAGCCAGTGGATTTGTCCAGGGGCCGAAAGGGGGTAGTGAGGGCGCCTTGTCCCAAGGGGAAGGGCCCGACTAAAGTGCAGTATCGCCAGAAATGGGAGGATCACCCAATGGGGGGCCCCCGGCCCAGCCTCGGGGGAAGGCGATTGTAGGGGAGCCACCTGAGCAGGAAGCATGGTTGCCAGGTGGGCACACATGTCCAAGGAGGAGAGGATTCGCGACCAGCGTCGCATCATTGAGGAGACGGACTGAGCAGGCGTGGCAGTGGATGTGCGCTGCCAGGGAGGCGCAGGCGGGTTTGGGTGCACGGGGGCAAAGGGGCCCCGGCACCTGCTTGTGGGGCGGGATCTGGTAGGGGCCTTGGTGGGGGGACCCCTGGGTCACGTGTCGAGTGGGTTTGGGTAGAGGGGTCAGGGACTGCTTTGGCGGCACAGAGACCTGGTGGAACTGGGGCCTCCCCGGGCGCAGACGGCTCGGGGGGGGCGGGAGCAGGCCAGCTGTAAGCGCTGGCAGAGGCAAGGGTGGGCTGGCAGGGCGCAAAACGGCCTCCAAATGCCGGGACGAAGCAGCAGGGGGGTCCGCGGCAGCCTGCCCTCCAATGAGGGAGCGCGCAACTGCAATGGTGGATTGTGAGTTTGTGCCTGGAGTGAGAGGGAAAGGTGTGAAAAGAGTGGTGAGTGAGGTGCGGAGAGTGGCACCGGTGGAAGTGGATGAAGAACGATTGGACTATGAGGATGAGGAGTTGGAAGAAGGTGAGGTGCGTGACGATGACAGTTGGGGGAAGGGCGGAGCGGCAACAGACAGATTTGGTGTATTCCAGGCGGCACAGGACGAAGCTGGTCGGGCAGCCAGAGGGAGTCAGAAGCCGGCAGATGCCCAGAGGACAGAGCGGGGAGCTCCAGCGACTTTGGCAGGTGAGGGCGCATGGTGGGATGCTTGGGACGACGGTCCTATAGGGGGGTGCGAGAAGGCCTGCTGGTCGGTGGGTGTGGGGGATGGATCTGTGCGGGATGGGGGGCCCTTGGTGGAACGGGGCACATTCCAAAGGATGGTAGGAAGCAGGTCGTGATGGCCAGTGCGCAGACAGACGGGACGGAGGATCATGGTGGGAAGGAGGATGGAGCGGACAAGTTGAGGAAGAAGTTGCCTTACATGGGCTTGGCTATGCCACTTGGGTCGCATTTGTCGGACAAGACAAAGGCCTGGATCTGAAAGCATGAGTATGTGGATGTTTTCAAACTTTTACATAGAGAGATTAAGGCAAAGGAGGGAGAGTGGGAATTGACCAGGTGGCCGAGGGTGCCCGTAACGATGGAAAACTGGACATCGGTGTTCTTGATCTACGCGAGTATCCATTGCGAAAAGCATGCGGACAGGGCAATAGCATTGTTTAAGTATATGGATGTGATACGGAAGGCCCAATTGCATTTTGGGGGTTTCGCCTGGTTGAGCTATGATGAGGAGTTCATGGCCAGGATTAGTGTGAACCCGGATAAGCCTTGGGGTGACATCGATCAGGAGCTTTGGGTGCAATGGATGTCTTCTATGCAGGGGGCGGCTTCTACTCATACGGCGAGTGGGCTCCCGGTTGCTTACCGGCCTTTTCAGTCTCGTCCCGCCCAGTCTGGGGCGGGGGGTCAGGGAGTCACGGAACGTGGACGGGTACAGCTGGTCAGCAGTACAAAACTGGAAGCACTGGGGCCTGCTGGAACTTTAACAAAGGTTTCTGCACGAGACACCCATGTAAGTTTAAACACGAGTGTTCCAAGTGCAGGGAACGTCACCCGGTCACACAATGCCTTACGCTTGCCACACCTTCAGAACAATAGAAAATCACTCCGGTTAAGGTGGAGGCCATAGGTCCATGGCACTCTAGGTACCCTGATAGAGAGGCTGCTTTGAAACTTCACTGGGGGTTCGTGGAAGGATTTCGGATTGGCTATCAGGGTCCCCGGGAGAGGCGTGGGGCGGAGAATCTGCGTTCGGCGAAGGAGTTGCCAGAGGTGGTGGCGAGCAAGTTGCGGAAGGAGGTGTTGGAGGGTGGGATTGCTGGCCCGTTTGACACGTGGCCGATGTCGGACCTCATCATCTCCCCACTGGGGGTGATTCCCATAAAGGAGCAGGGGGAGTTCAGACTGATTCACCATTTGTCGTGGCCGGAAGGGAGTTCGGTGAATGACTTCATCACGAAGGAGGATTCCAGGGAGTTGTATGCGTCGGTGGATGATGCCGTTGGTTTGGTGAGGGCTTGCGGGAGGGGGGCAGAGTTGGCCAAATGTGATATCAAGTCGGCCTTTCGCCTCCTCACCCGGCGGATTTTTCCTTGTTGGGCATGCAGTTCGAAGGGGCCATCTATGTAGATATGGTGCTGCCGATGGGCTGTGCGATTTCTTGTGCGCTTTTTGAGACCTTCAGTTCCTTTTTGCAGTGTGCTTGCCTGGAAAGGAGTGGGCACTGGCTGGTGTCGCACTACCTGGATGATTTCTTGTTCATCAGGAAGGGGCTGACAGGAGAGTGTGGTGTGGCGTTGGGACAGTTCCAGTTGTTGGCGCAGAAGTTTGGGGTTCCATTGGCACCAGAGAAGACGGCGGGACCTAGTTGTTGTTTGACGTTTTTGGGCATTGAGTGACATTCGGTGGCTTGGCAGGCATGGCTGCCAGCGCAGAAGGTGGCAGAGATGCAGGCTGTTCTGACGCAGGTGATCGGTGTCCGCAAGATTGATTTGAGGTCTGTGCAGCGCCTTCTCAGTTTGCTGACTTTTGTGTGCCGGGTGGTGAGGGCAGGGAGGTGTGGCACCGTGGCCAGGGCGTCTGACTCTGGAATCTGGGGATCATGGTTCAATCCCCGGCAACGGCGGCAGATTAGCCCAGCACCATGTGACTCTGGGCAATAGCTTGCTTAATCCGCCTGACGGCCCCCAGCGCCCAGAGACCCTTACGGGTGATTGTGCGCTTTACAAATGTGGATTATTATTATTATTTTCTGTAGGCACCTCGGCATGGCCATGTCAGGGGTGGTGCTCCCTCACCACAGGGTCAGGGTCACGTTGGGAGTCCGGTCGGACTTGCGTGTGTGGCTGGTGTTCCTGGAAGAATTCAATGGAGGGTCCCTGGATTTTTCACATGACAAGATGGTCTGGCAGGTGCAGCTTTACTCTGACGCAGCGGGTGCAGCAGGTTTCAGAGTTTTCTGGGACGGGCGTTGGTGAGCAGAGCAGTGGCCGTCTCATTGGTTGCGACAGGGCAGGAGCATTGCTTTTCTTGAGTTCTTCCCCTTGTTGGTGGCATTGTTGGTGTGGGGGACGGAGTTCCGGATTAGGTCGAATTTGTTCCATGTTGACAACATGACGGTGGTGGACCTGGTGAACAATCAAAAAGCAAAGGACCTACGAGTGCTGCGCCTGCTGCGTAGTTTCATGCTGCTCTGCTTGCTTTTTAATGTGCTTTTCCGCCCGCAACATGTGCCTGGGGCGAGTAATGAAATTGCGGATGCGTTCTCTTTCGCAGTGGCAGCGTTTCAGGAGGCTGGCGCCGGGAGCAGAGGCGTGCAAGACCAAGGTGCCGGAGGGTATCTGGGCCTGGGGGAGTGAGAGTGGTGAGTTTGGTCGAGAAATCTATAGCTGAATCCACGAGGCTATCGTACAGGTTGGAATGGTCTGAGTTTGGTGCCTCTTTGGGTTGGAGCAAGGCTGCGTGGGGGATGCCCCAGAGTGACTGTGAACGGGGGGTGGTGCGTTTTGTTTTGGATTGCATGGACAGAGGATTGTCCCAGACTACGATAGCTGGCAAGCTGGCTGGCATCTCATTTTACAGCATGGTTTACTTGGGTTTTGATCTGGCCAGGGCAGATTTGTTGAGTCGATTGTTGAAAGGTTGGGGTTGGATGAGGTCAGTAGGGGGTGGGGGGGAGTTGCCGCGTTGAGGAAATATAAATTTTATGGTCAAGAAATGTTCCCTAACGTGTACCCCACCGTCTCCATGTACCAGCTTAAAGTGCATGTAACTTCCCTCCTGTGCCAGCTATGAAGACGCAAATACATTTGCGTCCAACGTTTACATGTCCTCTTTCAGATCCACCCTGAACGGGTTGAATATTCCGTTCCTAAGTATGCCATGCCAACGTCTTTTTCTGGTGTACTTTACACGTTTTTCAGCTCTGGCGAAGTAGGCCCTGAATTCTGCCATCGAGCCTTTTTCTGCTTTCTGACTCTGAACGCCTCAGCCTGGGCTGCCTCTGTACCCGTGACCTCTGCCTTACTCCCTGTGCGGCTAACGGCGCTTGGCTCAGCCTGCTGCCTGCCAAAACTGTATTCAACCTTCGAATTATCTGTTCCGCTCCTCAAACATAGGGTCCAGCGCCAAGACGCCCACGGGTATAAGCAGCGCTTTAGAAATGTTAAAAATAAATAAATAAACATACATTCCTGCCTACTAGTTCAAGTAAACATCCTTCCAGCTGCAGAGCAAAGGGCCCGGCCTCACTGTCTCCGTGCAAGTAATTCATAGCCTCTGTTACCATGGTAGGCCCATGCCCCCTCGCATCTCATGCAGACACTTAGACGCTTATACACGCACTCACAGTCAGTATAGAATAGCCTCTGCCCAAGAGACCTTTCCCTCTAGATAATATGGTTCCCAAACATCAGATATCAGATATGATATAGGTACGAGTTGATCTGACATGCCAGACTTCAGTCTCTTTCCGCTAGTGTAAATGTCAAGTCCCCTGTACCCTCCAGTTCCACGTCAATCACGCGTCATGCAGCTGCGCGCGCATCCAGGCCTCAGATTTCTGCTGACATTGCCAAATTCTGCTAAGTACCCACCTACTCGTGACACTTACATGTGACGTTTCTAGCACACACCTCTATGTCCACGCCTAGTTCACGCCTTTTGATTACGTATTGCTAACACGTGTATGCTGTTATCTTGTTTCTCTCAGCTGTTACGCCTACTGTATTGGTATTCATTATATGGTTTAAGTATAAAAGTTATGTCTTGTCAATAAAGTATGCTCTATCCCTTCCTGCACCCCAGTGGTGGCAGGAACACGATATCCGGTACCTGAACCATTCCTTTTTAAGGAATAAAACCCCTAAGAACTCTAACACCACGGACTCTGCGTCTTTCTTTCCGATTGAGTTATTTTTGTTAAGTACTTACCTGCATAGAAATTAGGACGGTAAATCAAATATTTACCACATTATTTTGGCGCCCGAACAGGGACCCCTCCCCCACCTCACGCGCCGGTTGGTGCGTTGCAACCTTTGCCCCCTGCCATAAGTCAAGACGGACCACTACGCGTACCCGCAGGATTTCCTGTATCTCCCTCTGGCCCACGGAGGTGACGGAGACTGCGATCAGCACCCAGACGAGGCGGTGAGGAGTGCGGAGGATCCCGACCAGAGCCTAGCCGAAAGAAGCAAGGTCCGAGGTGTCAAGAGGCCCACCAGTTTCCGAAGTATCCACGTGTCGAGTCGAGTCCGGTCCGGTCCAGTCCAGTCGAGTTTTCCGAGGCCTTCTGTTCCGTGCTTCCCGGTGAGTACCATTGCTGGGACGTATCTAGACGGGTGCATTATTATGTATCCGGTAAAGACGTGTTTGGGTACACAAGCGCGGTCTGCACTGTTTTAGACAGTGTATCTGTACTGTTTAGCAGTATATCAAGCATACAAGTTCTTGCACTGTTCTCAACAGTGTATCTGTGCTGTTTAGCAGTACATCTAGTATCAAGGGTAGTGATATATGTTCAAAATGTTTTCAATGTGATTAATGTCGTGGTATGAGTGACTGTTTGATGTATATTATTGTGTTTTTGTGTAACTAGCTGTATTCAGAAGTAAGTAACAAGTATCGAGTATCCAGTACTAAGCAACAAGATGCAGTTCTTCAATAAACTAAGACAGATAGGAACTAGGAAAGGGATGCTAGAGGAAGAAATTCCTATCCCCCCTAGGGACACTCCTGGAAACTTTATGTACCATAAGCATGGCTTAGATGCCATATTGTATCTAGATTTATGGGCCGATTATACTAAGCACCTAGACGAAAGACACAGATGGCCCGTTACAGGAACATGGGATGCCGAGTGCATCGTGAAGGTAGAAGAAGCGTTATGGAAAAAGAAAGCCAGACAATCTCAGAAAGACGCCATAGAATTTTGGCGTAAAGAATCACATAAACGTGCTGAAAGAGCACTCCATAGAGAAGACAGACATAGAGAAGAGTCAGATAGAGCCCGAGAAAACAAATTAGTTAATGAAGGGATCAGAGTAAAGGCAGAGCAAGTAGACCGCGCGCGAAACAATCTTGTAAATGGCATGTATCTTGTGGCCGAGGGTTCGCCTGAAGCCACTTCAGAAATACCGAAAAATCTGCCGTCACCATTGGTTCCGACTAAAGTAAATCACAGGACCACCAAAGACATATTCCTTGCTTCCTATCTAGACGATGTAGCACCCGCTTACACCAATCCACGTGCCCGCGTCCCGCCTACTGACGGTGACGGGGACGGAGGTGGCAACCCGCCTCCAGACCATATTCCGCCATTGCCGCAACAAGGTTCCCCCGTTCGACAGCCTGCTCCACCTGTTCCTCCACCTCCACCACTTCCTGCACCTAAGATTAATATACCAAATCCGATTGTGCCCGATCCCAGTAAGAGACAAGTTCAGGTACACATACAAACTCCACAGAGAAGTAATGCTCAAGCCTCTGGCTCAGGAGGTGCGACAGGGGGTCTCCAGACCCCGCCAACAACACACAGATTACACCTTAAAGACCTGCTGAAGCAACACACACCCCAATCACCCCGTCTCGACAGACTCAAAGAACCCCTTCCAGTTTGCAGATACGATCCAGTACCCGGTAAAGAAGATAGGATGTTGATAGCATCACTACGCTTGCGACAAGCTACAGATTACCTAGTGTTATTCCCAGGGATGACTGATCACCTAGATAGAATATATCATTTTGTCCAGACTGGAGAAAATCCCGATAGTATTAAGGAGGCCCTGGCACACCAGAAAGTTGACACTCAAGCATATATATTACGTTTTTTCATAAATTGCTTAATAAGAGACCGAGACAGGCCTGGGGTAGACCAGGATGAAATAGAATCACTAAACAAGTGGGGTCAAAATATAGCCGAAGGAAAGCATGATAAAATGAATTGTATATCAAGCATGTACAAGAAAATCAGAAAGGCAGTAATAGAAATACATGAAAAAGAAAAAGAAAGTGACAAGAATGACTCCTCCGAGGAGGAGGAAGGACCTGAAGAACCAGAAACGACTACAGATACGATAGCGTATGTAGGTAAGGGAAGTTACCTTAGGAAAGGCATTCGTCCAGAAAGCAAGAGAGTTTTTCTCTCTGGCATATTAAAACCAAAATCGCCTGAACATCTGTTTCAAGTTACCGATAAAATGCTTCAAGAACAAATGGGGTACCATGTACTCAATTCTATGGATGAACAAGAACTAGCCCGGTCAGCAGTACTATGGGCTGACAATTCTAACACGTACAATGATGATACAGTAGCACAGACATTTCTGAACCTTTCCCCAGACGAGCAGAAATTAGCTGGTATATACATGATTCAGCATCTCATTACGTTATACAGACAACAACATTCTGATCCAGGTCCCTTACCCGATACATTAGAAGCCCTACTTATGAATAGATGGAGAGGCCTAAGTACCAGATTAATTCAAATAATTCTAGAACAACAACGTAAATATAACGCTTTCTTAGGCCCCCAATATGTTTCAGCTCAACCACCAGAAAGAAAAATGTGTCATTTTGAGCATTTTGACAGGCAGAATCCGTTACGAGAAGTACACCCAGTTATGGGCACCGATAATACCCTGAAACGTGTGTATGTATACACACCTCTGACCAAGTTAGAATTGTTAGAAATGAAGAAACTAGTACCGTGTCATGATAAAGACCCTGCAGGTTTTCACCGAGAACTTAAAGACATGTTACTCATGGGAGATTACACATATACAGATATTATGAAATTGTTAAAGGTACTGCTGCCCACCGGCATCTACGAGAAACTCAAGGAAAAGGAATGGGAGGTGGGAGATAAAAAGATTATATGGACAGAAATAGAAGACGAGGAAAAAATTCGTACTCCAGGGCTAGGCCTTGGGGATAAAGCAAAAGCATTACCAGGTTTAATAGTACAGGTCTTGCCAAGATTATTGACAACTAAAAAGGAAGACTGGGACGCAATCTCAGCCTGTAAACAGAAACACGATGAAGATACCAGTGACTTCTATTCAAGATTCGAGAAATGTTTCATTATTAATAGTGGCCTAAAACCAGGTAGCGAGTCGTACCCGCATCTTTTTGTATCAAAGTTAGTCGAGAATTTCCTGACAGCAGTTAAAAACCGTGTATATAAAGTTGAAAGTACATGGCAAGCAAACACGCCATCCCAGATGTTACAAATGTTACAATACCATCAGAACAGAATTAGAGAAGAACAGGATCACGAACAGAGACGTATGAAAGACACAAAAATGAAAATGTTAGTGGCCCAGTCGGTTCCAGCCGACGGCCAGAGAAAGGGTACGACCCAGACAGGTAATGCCGCAGCTCCCGTTAAAGGGACATGCAATTATTGCAAGCAGCCAGGTCACTACGTACATGAATGTCCAGTCCTGAAACACAATATAGCAACAGGTAAAACTAAAGAAAGACCGCATCCGCCTAGACAAGACCAGGTCCAGCAACAGACTTCACAGAATTCACAACCTATGCATGCTCCACCACATACAGCACAGACAGCAGCGGTATCACAGCCACAGCCCATTGCCGCGACACAGCAAGTTTCACGACAGATGAACCAGTATGCCCAATCTGATTATCCCGATTATCAGCGATACACATGAAACAGCCTAGAGAGGGAGGTTGGCTTGCCTCTTATTGAGATTCCTGTAGATCAAGAGGGTCCTTATGTACACAGTCAAGTATTGGGAAAAGACAGAAAGTTTTTAATTGACACAGGGGCAAGCCGCACAACAATCAGCCATAATGAAGTCCCAGGGGCACCCATCTCAGGCTCACAGAATGTTTCCCTTGGTTTTTCAGGACAGCCTATTGTAAATGAGGTATCGAAACCAGTCCCCCTGGCTGTGGGTCCATTATCACGTGTTACAGACTTGTTACTCACGAAATCATGTCCAGAAAACCTGTTAGGTATCAAAACATTGAAGGCTCTAGGAGCTGTGATATGTTGTTCTCCGGAAGGAGTTAGACTTTTCCTGCGTGACTTTAAAGGTCACTATGTATTACGAGAGTTTGATGTCAGATTGAAAAATGTACCGAAACACCTGTGGGCACAAGGCCCGACCGATGTAGGTTGCATGCACATCACACCATACCGTGTTACACTCAAACAAGGAGTTGTTTTACCGAGAATCAGACAATACAAGTTACCACCCGATGCTGTAGTGGCTTTACTGGAAATCATTGAAGAGCTCATTGCCCAAGGAGTGGTCGTGGAGACCGACTCCAATATCTGTAATTCCCCTATCATTCCGATTCTTAAACGTACTGATCCCAATGCACCGCCAGTATATCGGTTGGTGATTGATTTACGAGAACTAAATAAATGCATTGTTCCACAGTACCCTGTGGTTCCCGACATCTCATCCCTATTGACTGCTATTGATTCAGAAGCAACGTTCTTTACTGTAATTGACCTCAAGAACGCCTTCTTCAGTGTGCCCATTGATCCAGAGAGCCAATACCTTTTCGGATTCAGTTTAAATGGACGAAGTTTCAAATTTTCACGCGCACCTCAAGGATTCACAGAAAGCCCCAGCATCTATAGTCAAGCACTGAAAAGACAACTTGATTGTATCCAAATGCCAGTTAACACCGCCTTACTACAATACGTCGATGATCTGCTGATCACCGCACGAAGTGAACCCGAATGTGAACAAGCATCACTGACAGTTTTACATTTTCTGGCCGACAAGGGACACAAGGTGTCTCCTTCGAAGCTACAATTCTGTGTTCAGCAAGTTGTGTACTTGGGTCACTTGCTGTCCAAAGTGGGGAGACAGCTCACTCCTGACCGTATCCAGTTAATTGTAAATATGCCACAACCCCAGACACAAAAGGAAGTGCGGGCCTTTATAGGCCTCACCTCGTACTGCAGACAATGGATTCCCCAGTATGCATTTCTAGCTAAACCACTCATTCAGTTGACAACACAGGAGGCAGCGACTTCGACTGCCCTTCCTTGGACTCAGGAACATACACAGGCCTTTGAGGAATTAAAGAAAGCTTTATGTCAAGCACCAGTTTTAGCAACACTATGTTACAGCAAACCTTTTACACTTTTTGTTACAGAACGTGATGGTACAGCGTTATCTGTCCTCACTCAAGATCAAGCAGGTTCACATAAGCCTTGTGCTTATTTTTCAAGTACATTGGATTCAGTAGCCCAGGCACTCCCTGCGTGCTTAAAGTCAGTTGCAGCGACAGCCCTAGCAATCAGACAGAGCGATTCAATTGTCTTAGGACATCAATTAACAGTACAAGTTCCACATTCTGTAGAGGTTCTTCTAAACCGAACCCAGACTCAACACTTGACTATAGCACGACTGACAGGTTATGAATTAACGCTATTCCAGCCACACATAGAAATCAGACGCTGTAACATTCTGAATCCCGCAACATTGTTACCTTCGATTGTGACTAATTCAGCCCCGCATGATTGTATAGAGATCATTAATGCAGTAACAAAGCCCCGACGAGACTTAACAGATGTTCCACTGACAAATCCAGACCTGACACTTTATGTGGATGGTTCATGTATGAGAACAAACACAGGAGAATTAGTGGCCGCATATGCAGTGACCACTGAAACTGAAGTTAAAGAAACATATCGTATTGATACACTGTCCGCTCAAGCAGCAGAGCTCATCGCTCTGACCCGAGCTTGTATACTAGCCAAGAACAGAAATGTTAACATATACACAGATTCACGTTATGCTTTCGGAGTTGTACACGACTTCGGAGTGTTATGGCAAGAACGAGGTTTCCTGACCTCTCACGGTGCCAAGATCCAACATGGTCCCCTCATTCAAGCACTGTTAGAAGCAATACATCTGCCTTCAGGCATATCCATCATGAAGTGTAAAGCACATACTAAAGTTACAGATTCCATTTCCCAGGGTAACGACCTGGCAGACCAAACAGCAAAACATACAGCATTGACTCACACCCAGACAACTGATGTGACAAAGACAATAGTACCGACACATTGTATGACAGTCAGGGATCCCACACTAGATGTAATCGATATTCAGACACATGCTACTCCAGATGAAATCAAGAAATGGACTGAACTAGGAGGGATCCAGACAGATCAAGGTTGGATGACGAAGGGAAAATCTACATGGTTTCTCCCCGACTCTATGGTTCAAGTCATAATAAATACAGCACATAGTCCAGCACACCTAGGAGAAAAAGCTATGTTAGACAGTTTACAGAATCTCTGGTACAACAAACATTTACGAGCAGCAGCAAAACAGAAAGTGCGTACTTGCATGATCTGTTGTCAGTTCAATCCAGGTAAAAGCGTCCCTGTAGAGCAAGGTGGATTCCATCCTCCCGATCACCCTTTTGAAGTCCTCCAGATGGATTATATCCAGATGGACCGTTATCGAGGATTCAAGTATGTCCTCGTAGTTGTTTGTGCACTTTCCCGTTGGACCGAAGCATATCCAGTCCCAGATTACACTGCCCCGACCACTGCCAGGCAACTGGTTCGAGAATTCTTCCCACGGTACGGCTTGCCTCGTGTCGTGTACTCAGATAACGGACAGCCATTCTCATCCGAGCTCATGAAACAGGTTTCCCTTCTGCTAGGATATCAGTGGAAATTCCACTGCGTCCGACATCCCGAGGCCGCTGGCCTTGTAGAGAGGCATAACCAGACACTGAAAACACGCCTTGCTAAAATCTGTAAAGAGAAAGGGGTCGACTGGATAGTCGCCCTGCCAGTTGCACTGTTCTATATGAGAATGGTCCCCCATTCGAGATCAGGACTATCACCGTATGAGGTGGTCTTTGGCAGACCACCGAATATGTGGGGGACGCCCATGCCTAAGAAAATAACCGATGTTGATTGTAATATGCTGACAGATTACCTTGCCTCCTTGATGTCTGCACTCCAATCATGTCGTTCACAGGTTGCCGCAGCCTTCCCCGACAACACTGATGTAAAGCCACATGATGTCCGTCCCGGGGATACTGTGTTGATTCGCAACTTCGACAGGAAAAGCCCGCTGGAAGGAGCCGAAGATCGTCTTTCTGACCACGAAGACGGCGATAAAAGTTGAAGGAAGAAAGGGGTGGATCCACACGAGTCATATTAAAAAATGTAATGAACTGTTGCCAGAGACTGACTCGTCCACCCCCTCAAAGGACTGCCTCGATACTAGTAACTTTAAAGTTCCCAAAAGAGAGAAAACTCCCCAAGAGGAGTACAAAGAGAAATTACGGTCTAGCAAGTCAGACAGTTTAATTGTTTAAGTCCTCCCCTAGGTGAATCGGTTAAATAGTTTCTGACATGTATCCCCTAGACCGAGATAGAGAGAGAGAGAGAGACGACTCAAGAAACGTGCATATTGTAAATCACTCCGTAGTCACTGTATAGTGACATTATTGGTTATGTTTTTTCTAAGTCTTTTGATTATTGCTGCCAGTATATTGCTGCCTATATACTACCCTATTTTCAAGCGTGAACAATCTGCTTACAATGTCACTGCCGAACATTCTTTTAGTGAATTACCCCCTCATGAATTATCTTACAGACTTGCGCTGCGCAACAACACCTTCATTAGTGTTAGACCTGACATCTTTGGCGTGATTACCCCCATCTTTTTGCCTCTGCCTCCTGTATTTTTTGATGCTGTGCTGGATTCGTTTTTGCTGGTTTAGATGCTTTGGACACTCTGCCACTGCTGATCAGTGCCAGAGTGTAAGTGCTCCCTATGTAAATTGTTATTCTGATTGGATATACATGTTTGGCATATTTGTATCACCATGAAGTCCCTCGTAAAGGGCACTAGGTGTGCCAGGGCCGGTGATGACAAATGCTGCTCGTGGGCCGCAGCACTGATTGTGCCACCCACAGGAGTAGCTCTAAAATGGTGTCTCGGGCCTGCCACTGCAGCGCCTACGGGCAGTTTACAACTGCCATGTCCTCCTGGTCCGCGTCCCCGCTGACCAGGCCTAACCCTTCCCTTTTCGTGCACATCAGTCACCCCTATGGAAGGCCCAAGGTACCCCCCTGGGCAGGGTGCAGTGTATGTGAAAGGTAGAGCATGTACTAGTGCAGGTGACATGCTCTGGTAGTGAATTACAGCCATTTTCGTTTTTCACTATTGTAAGGCTATCTTGCTCCATAGGTTAACATGGGGGATGCTGGCTACAGTGGTTAACGGCATTTCTTCCCATAGGAACAAGATAGGACATAAGTATCTAGTATCCCTGAACTCAGAATTTAATAACGCATCTTTTAGGAAAGATGGTTTTTAGATCCTGTGTTTGAGGACAGCGCTTTTAGAAAGTTGCTGTTCTCTTGACTGACCCTTCTGTGTGCCTGAGACTGTTTGTGTATTGACTGTCTGGTTTGTGAGTGACAGGGGCTGGGGAGTCCCCCCAGAGGCTGGATGAGTCAGCACTAGGCTGAGTGGAGCAATTGCTACCTGAGTGGTGGGAGGAGTTAGCACCTGAGCTGAATAGGGCTGTGCCTGCCTGCCACAGTGCTGGCTCCACCTCCTGCTGGGCGGCTGAGGACTCTGCCCCTCACTCTGAAAGGAAAGATGCAGCCAGCAAAACAAAGTGCTCCGGATCCACCCAGAACTGGTTCAGACCGGGCTCAGGGCCCACATGCACTGAGAGAACAAAGACTTTAGGGGTATAAGTACAGGACCCCTGACAACAGAAAATTAGATCATCCTGGAAATCAAGAAGGAACCTCTGCCAAGGAGAAAGCTGACTCTGAAGAAGGAAGACTGTCCCGCTGTTGCTCTGCTGGACTGACCTGCTGTTGCTTTGCTGCCAAGGAGAGGGGAAGGACTTTGCTGTGAGCTGTGTCCCCTGTCTTGTAAGGAATCTCCAAGGGCCTGAGAAGAGCTGGCTCCCTGTTTCCGAAGTCCCAGGAACAAAAGGACTTCACCCCCAGTCTCCCTGAACTCTGCTGAGAGAGTTCTGTCCTTCGTAGAGTGCTTGATCCAGTTGTGGGGCCTCTAGAAGTTGAACCTGAGCTGGGAAGCTTGAGACTAAGCTGAGAAACTTGTGAAGCTGAAAAGTGTCGCATCGCTCGCTTGCGGAGCGCATCCCCGACAGTGCGAGAAGTTTCCCGCCGCTACGAAGGTCGAGATCGGCGCAGCGCCTGACATCGCTGCCGGAGCCGTCGCACCCTTCGTTTGCGGGATGCACCAGACCGGTGCGGGAGAATCGAACATCGCTGCGAGTGTCGTCGCAGAGCCTGTCGTCTGGGTGAGATCGCCGCACCGCTTGCTTGCGGACCGCATCACGTCGCTGCAGACATCGCTGCAGAAGCATCTCACCGAGGAGCTGCGAGAGAGAGGATCACCGCTGGACCGCGCATCGTCGCCCCGGAGATCGTCGCAGCCCCTACGAGATCATCGCATCGTACCTTTGCGAGAACAGACTTCCCACGGAACCTACGCACCGGAATCTACGCAAGCTGCCTTCCTCCCCTTACAGACCGGATTCGTCGCCGCACGCCCGCTGCTGCAGCGGGGCTGTCGCATCGCCTCCCCAGGGTCTCAGGAGTAGCGCATCGCTTGTTTCCACCGCACCAGCTTCCTGCTTGTGGAACTTTGTTGCATCTAAAAGGTACTGTGAGTAAACGTGACGCAACTGTGAACTTTTCACGCATCTGTGGATCATTTGATCACAACTTAAAGAACTTTGATTACAACCTGAAGAACTCTTTTGAAACCATATCCTTGAATTGTGTATGTTGGATTTTTGCCGTTTTTGGTCTTGTGTAGTTTAGAATAAATATCTTTATTTTCCTAAACTGTTGTGGGATCAGTTTGTGGTGTTTTCACTGTGTTACTGTGAGTGTTGGTACAAATACTTTACGCATTGCCTCTGGTTAGCCTAGACTGCTCAGGCCAAGCTACCTTGAGGGCGAGCAGGGGTTATCTAAGAGGGTTGTCTCCTCGTCCTGACTAGAAGCAAGGGTCCCTATTTGGACATTGGTACCTACCTCTGCCAACTAGAGACCCCCAGTTCTAACATTGGTGGTCAGGCGGTGGGATTTGAACTTGTATTTGTACTTGACCCACAGTAATTGGTGTACATCACTAGTGAGTGCAGACCATTACGCCACCGCATACTACTGGTTTTTGAGTTTTTGAATTCTGTTGTTGAGTAACTCTTCGGAAAGCATCATGTCTCTGAATGGGAAAGCGCCCAGTGAGGAGGCAGAGATAGATTTGGAATTCTCGATTGAAGATCTGTACTCCTACTCAGTAAAGCAACTTAGGAAATTCTGCCTTGAGTTTGAGTGCCCCATAAAAAGCGCCTACAGGAAAGAGGAGCTGCAGAGAATCTTGAAAGCCCATTGGGAGGCACAAGAGGGAGATGATGATGTGGATGTAGAAAATGCTTTTCAAGGCAAAGATCTGCCAGTGGGCAGAGTAGGCTCAGGAGTTGGCAGCAACCACTCCAGTAGGGGCCTCACCCCAGAAGAGTTACAAGAAAATCAAAGAATAAGAGAATATGACTTGGAGGTCATGAAAATGAAGATGAAGCAATTGGAAGTAGAGAAGGCGGCGGAGGAGAGCAAGAATGCCCGCGCCTTAGAGGAGAAGAAATTGCTTTTGGCTCACGAGTTGAGACTGAAAGAGCTGGATCTGAAAAACAAGGAGGTGGATGCCAGTTCTAATGGTGGCAGCGCGCAGCCAGTGCATGGGGGTAAAGTATATATTCCCAAAGACCTGGTACAGAGTTACCATAGGAGTGAGGATATTTATGCCTGGTTCACTTCGTATGAAATTGCATTGAAGATGAATGATGTGCCTGACAAGTATTGGGGGGCGGGCCTGTGGAAACATTTTGAGGCGTCTGGGAGGAGTGCTCTAGAGCCTTTAGAGTTGACAGGTGCCATGACCTACCCCAATATGAAGGAGGCCTTATGTCTCAGGTATGGCCTTACTCCAGAGCAGTACAGACTGCAGTTTAGAAACTCCAAGAAGAAAGAGTCTGAGACTTGGATGGAGTGTGTGAATGGGTACTCGCGTGCACTGGAAGGTTGGATGAAGGGCAGTAAAGTAACTGATTTGAAGGGGTTGTTGCATTTAATCAGTTGGGAGCACTTGAGTAGTCTTTGTGTTCCAGAGCTGCGCCAGCATCTTTTAGACAGCAAGCTGACAGACCCCATTGAGCTTGCTAAGGAGGCGGACCGCTGGTCCAGTACCAGGGTCCACAAAGGAATTGTGGGTACCACAGCCAAAGGTGGGCAGGGTCCCCAGCAGAAGAGTGGGGGGGACAAGGGTAGCCAAAAGGAGTTCTCGCAAGGGCCCCAAAGTAGTTCCCCGGAAAAGGATTCCCAAACCCCCAAGCCTAAACAGCCATGGCCCTCTAAGGGTAGGCGGGACAAGAGAAATAACCAGGGTCCCCCTACCTGCTATCACTGCAACGAGGTGGGCCATATTGCTCCGAAATGTCCCAAGAAGAAGCCCGCACCCACTGGTGCTCCCGCCCCAGCGTTAGCTAGTGTAGCTTTGGGTGGGGATTTTGTTTCTAGTGACTGGGGAGAGCTAGCAGTTATGACCCTTGTCTCGCTAGGAGACCAAGAGGTGGTCCAGGAAACCTTACTGCCCTCTAACACTAAGAAATATGGGCAGAAGGTGACCATCAATGGGAGGGAGGTTGAGGCTCTGAGAGACACCGGAGCCAGTGTGACATCCGTGAGGTGTCAGTGGGTGTCTGACGAGCAAATCATCCCGGGCGTACTCCGCCCTGTAGTGGCCGCTGACAGCTCAGTGCGCCTCTGCAAGTTAGCGAAGGTTTCCTTTGAATGGGGAGGAGTCTCTGGTTTTTTGGAGGTAGTTGTCAGTGATGCCTTGCCTGTGGACTGTCTGTTAGGCAACGACCTGGAGAGTTCTCCATGGAAAGACATAGAACACCGAACTCACTTGGAGATGTTGGGTCTGCCGGCGTGGATCTGCGTGACCACGCGTGCTATGGCAGCCAGTAAGGGTGAATCAGCAGAACTGGAGCCTGAAACAGTGGCCCAGAAACCTGCCAGGAGAGGAAGAGGCAGAGGGCACGGGAAACCAGCCCCAGCCGTTCCCACGGTCCAGGAAGAAGCAGAACCTGAGGGGGATGCCCTGGAACCTACAGGGGAACAGGTGGCCGAACTGGGAGACCTACCTGAGCTGACCCATTGGCAGCAAGAAGGTGGTCCCTCCAGGGAGGAGTTCTGCCAGGCGCAGAAGGAATGCCCTTCCCTCATTGGTCTGCGGCAACAGGCTGTAGATCAGGCAGCAGGTGGAGCAGTCAAAGATCACTATGTTTACTGGGAAGGTGACCTACTTTATAGCGAGCCTAAGTTTGCTGAGCCCGGTGCAGCCCGTGTGCTGGTGGTACCCGAGAGCTTCAGAAACTTCCTAATGGGTCTGGCTCATGACGTGCCTCTTGCAGGACATCTGGGGCAAGACAAGACCCTAAACCGGCTTGTCACCCACTTCCACTGGCCCCAGATGAGAAAGCACGTCGGTTCCTTTTGCAGATCTTGCCAAACCTGCCAAGCTAGTGGCAAGACTGGAATGAAGTTGAAGGCCCCCCTTCAACCCTTCCCAGTGGTGAGCACCCCTTTCGAGCGGGTGGGCATAGATATCGTAGGGCCCCTGGACCCCAAGACAGCCTTAGGCAACAGGTTCATCCTGGTCTTGGTGGACCATGCCACCCGGTACCCGGAAGCAGTCCCTCTCAGGACAATCACAGCACCCGTGGTGGGCCGTGCATTGATGGGGATCTTTTCCCGTGTGGGGTTCCCCAGAGAGGTGGTCTCCGACCGGGGTACCAACTTCATCTCTAGGTACATGAAGTCTCTGTGGGAGGAGTGTGGGGTAACTTATAAGTTCACCACTCCTTACCATCCTCAAGGAAACGGGTTGGTTGAAAGGTTCAACCGGACCCTGAAAGGTATGATTATGGGCCTAGCGGAGCCCATGAGACGTAAGTGGGACGTCTTGTTACCATGCCTGTTGTTTGCCTACAGGGAGGTGCCTCAGAAGTCCTTAGGGTTCAGTCCCTTTGAACTCCTGTATGGCCACCCTGTTAGAGGACCTCTCTCGCTGGTGAAGGAGGGTTGGGAAAAGTCCCGTGGGAAAACCCCCCAGGATGTGTTCAGCTATGTGCTGGCCATCCGCAACCAGACACAACGCTTCAGGAAACTCGCTCAGGCGAACCTAGAAGCAAGCCAGGAAGAAATGAAAAGATGGTACGACCAGAATACCACTCTGGTCGAATTTCAACCTGGGCAGAAAGTGTGGGTGATGGCGCCAGTGGAGCCTTGCGCGCTCCAGGACAAGTGGTCTGGGCCATACGAGGTGGTGGAAAGGAAGAGTGAGGTAACCTACCTGGTTAACCTGAAGACTCCCAGGCAGCCCCTGAGAGTTTTGCACGTGAACCGCCTCAAACCACACTTTGAGAGGTCTGAAGTAACCATGCTCATGGCTACAGATGCAGGGATGGAAGAGGATAGCGATCCTCTCCCTGACCTCCTGTCAGTTAAGGAGCACGATGGGTCAGTGGATGGTGTGGTCCTCTCGCCCACCCTGACCCCAGAACAGCAGAATGACTGTCGCCAAGTGTTGGGTCAGTTCTCCTCTCTGTTCTCCCTGACCGCAGGAGTCACCACCTGGTGCGTCCATGATGTGGACACTGGAGACAGTCTGCCTGTGAAGCAAAAATTTTACAGGGTAGCTGACAAGGTCAGGGCCAGCATCAAGGAAGAAGTTTCCAAGATGTTGGCGCTAGGGGTGATTGAGCCCTCCAGCAGCCCCTGGGCTAGCCCAGTGGTCTTGGTCCCCAAGAAAGCTGCTACCCCCGGTGGCCCGCCAGAACTCCGGTTTTGCGTGGACTACCATGGGCTCAATGCGGTCACGAAGACTGACGCACACCCTATCCCCAGAGCTGATGAGCTCGTGGATCGGTTGGGAGCTGCCAAGTACCTCAGTACGTTCGATTTGACTTCGGGGTACTGGCAGATTGCCTTAACTGATGGGGCCAAAGAGAGGTCAGCATTTTCAACGCCAGAGGGGCACTTCCAGTTCCGTGTCATGCCCTTTGGGTTGAAGAATGCCCCTGCCACGTTCCAGAGACTGGTTAACCAGGTGCTGTCCGGGCTGGAGGAATTCAGCGCCGCATACCTGGATGACATTGCTGTGTTCAGCTCCACGTGGGAGGAACACTTGCAACACCTCTGCGAAGTGTTGAAGGCTCTGCAAAAGGCAGGCCTCACTATCAAGGCCAGTAAGTGCCAGATAGGGCAGGGATCTGTGGTGTATTTGGGACACCAGGTGGGGAGCGGCCAGGTGGCGCCCCTACAGGCAAAGATTGATACCATTCTGGCTTGGGAGCCCCCCAAGACCCAGACAGAGGTGAGAGCCTTTTTAGGACTCACCGGGTATTACAGACGGTTTGTCAAGGGATATGGCACCATTGTCGCCCCCTTGACAGAACTCACTTCCAAGAAGTTGCCCAAAAGAGTTGACTGGACTGACGCCTGCCAAACTGCTTTTGAGGCCCTGAAGACTGCGATGTGCACAGCACCGGTGCTCAAGGCACCTGACTTTTCCAGTGAGTTCATAGTTCAGACGGAAGCTTCAGAGCATGGTGTGGGAGCAGTACTCTCACAAGCCACTGAGGAGAATGGAGACCAGCCAGTAGCTTTCATTAGTCGGAGGCTACTCCCCAGGGAACAGAAGTGGAGTGCGATTGAAAGGGAGGCTTTTGCTGTGGTCTGGGCTCTGAAAAAGTTGAGGCCCTACCTGTTTGGGACTCACTTTCGTGTTCAGACCGACCACAGGCCCCTCAGGTGGTTAATGCACATGAGGGGTGAAAATCCAAAACTGTTGAGGTGGTCCATCTCCCTACAGGGAATGGACTTTACGGTGGAACACCGCTCTGGTACAGAACACGCCAACGCTGATGGTCTGTCCAGGTTTTTCCGCCTTAGTGAAGAGAACTCCCAAGAGGGTGGGTAGTTCTCCCCACTTTCAGCTGGAGGGGACACGTGTTAGACCTGACATCTTTGGCGTGATTACCCCCATCTTTTTGCCTCTGCCTCCTGTATTTTTTGATGCTGTGCTGGATTCGTTTTTGCTGGTTTAGATGCTTTGGACACTCTGCCACTGCTGATCAGTGCCAGAGTGTAAGTGCTCCCTATGTAAATTGTTATTCTGATTGGATATACATGTTTGGCATATTTGTATCACCATGAAGTCCCTCGTAAAGGGCACTAGGTGTGCCAGGGCCGGTGATGACAAATGCTGCTCGTGGGCCGCAGCACTGATTGTGCCACCCACAGGAGTAGCTCTAAAATGGTGTCTCGGGCCTGCCACTGCAGCGCCTACGGGCAGTTTAGAACTGCCATGTCCTCCTGGTCCGCGTCCCCGCTGACCAGGCCTAACCCTTCCCTTTTCGTGCACATCAGTCACCCCTATGGAAGGCCCAAGGTACCCCCCTGGGCAGGGTGCAGTGTATGTGAAAGGTAGAGCATGTACTAGTGCAGGTGACATGCTCTGGTAGTGAATTACAGCCATTTTCGTTTTTCACTATTGTAAGGCTATCTTGCTCCATAGGTTAACATGGGGGATGCTGGCTACAGTGGTTAACGGCATTTCTTCCCATAGGAACAAGATAGGACATAAGTATCTAGTATCCCTGAACTCAGAATTTAATAACGCATCTTTTAGGAAAGATGGTTTTTAGATCCTGTGTTTGAGGACAGCGCTTTTAGAAAGTTGCTGTTCTCTTGTCTGACCCTTCTGTGTGCCTGAGACTGTTTGTGTATTGACTGTCTGGTTTGTGAGTGACAGGGGCTGGGGAGTCCCCCCAGAGGCTGGATGAGTCAGCACTAGGCTGAGTGGAGCAATTGCTACCTGAGTGGTGGGAGGAGTTAGCACCTGAGCTGAATAGGGCTGTGCCTGCCTGCCACAGTGCTGGCTCCACCTCCTGCTGGGCGGCTGAGGACTCTGCCCCTCACTCTGAAAGGAAAGATGCAGCCAGCAAAACAAAGTGCTCCGGATCCACCCAGAACTGGTTCAGACCGGGCTCAGGGCCCACATGCACTGAGAGGACAAAGACTTTAAGGGTATAAGTACAGGACCCCTGACAACAGAAAATTAGATCATCCGGGAAATCAAGAAGGAACCTCTGCCAAGGAGAAAGCTGACTCTGAAGAAGGAAGACTGTCCCGCTGTTGCTCTGCTGGACTGACCTGCTGTTGCTTTGCTGCCAAGGAGAGGGGAAGGACTTTGCTGTGAGCTGTGTCCCCTGTCTTGTAAGGAATCTCCAAGGGCCTGAGAAGAGCTGGCTCCCTGTTTCCGAAGTCCCAGGAACAAAAGGACTTCACCCCCAGTCTCCCTGAACTCTGCTGAGAGAGTTCTGTCCTTCGTAGAGTGCTTGATCCAGTTGTGGGGCCTCTAGAAGTTGAACCTGAGCTGGGAAGCTTGAGACTAAGCTGAGAAACTTGTGAAGCTGAAAAGTGTCGCATCGCTCGCTTGCGGAGCGCATCCCCGACAGTGCGAGAAGTTTCCCGCCGCTACGAAGGTCGAGATCGGCGCAGCGCCTGACATCGCTGCCGGAGCCGTCGCACCCTTCGTTTGCGGGACGCACCAGACCGGTGCGGGAGAATCGAACATCGCTGCGAGTGTCGTCGCAGAGCCTGTCGTCTGGGTGAGATCGCCGCACCGCTTGCTTGCGGACCGCATCACGTCGCTGCAGACATCGCTGCAGAAGCATCTCACCGAGGAGCTGCGAGAGAGAGGATCACCGCTGGACCGCGCATCGTCGCCCCGGAGATCGTCGCAGCCCCTACGAGATCATCGCATCGTACCTTTGCGAGAACAGACTTCCCACGGAACCTACGCACCGGAATCTACGCAAGCTGCCTTCCTCCCCTTACAGACCGGATTCGTCGCCGCACGCCCGCTGCTGCAGCGGGGCTGTCGCATCGCCTCCCCAGGGTCTCAGGAGTAGCGCATCGCTTGTTTCCACCGCACCAGCTTCCTGCTTGTGGAACTTTGTTGCATCTAAAAGGTACTGTGAGTAAACGTGACGCAACTGTGAACTTTTCACGCATCTGTGGATCATTTGATCACAACTTAAAGAACTTTGATTACAACCTGAAGAACTCTTTTGAAACCATATCCTTGAATTGTGTATGTTGGATTTTTGCCGTTTTTGGTCTTGTGTAGTTTAGAATAAATATCTTTATTTTCCTAAACTGTTGTGGGATCAGTTTGTGGTGTTTTCACTGTGTTACTGTGAGTGTTGGTACAAATACTTTACGCATTGCCTCTGGTTAGCCTAGACTGCTCAGGCCAAGCTACCTTGAGGGCGAGCAGGGGTTATCTAAGAGGGTTGTCTCCTCGTCCTGACTAGAAGCAAGGGTCCCTATTTGGACATTGGTACCTACCTCTGCCAACTAGAGACCCCCAGTTCTAACAATTAGTATGTTACATCACTCCCATCAGACTAATAATGCTACAAACTGTTGGATATGTGGCCGACTCCCTCCCTATCAGAAATACAAGGGAGTTCTGCCCCTCTTTCCGTACCCGTTTACACACAATGGCTCATGTGGAGCATGGTTTAGAATAATTAATTCCTTAGATCCTGATATTGCTGTTTTCGAAGGAAACTGGGTTTGGGGAAACTTGAACTTAGTTCTGCTTAACGCCTGTTATCCTGACAAAAAGGGACTTCCCACTAGAATAGGAACTGATCTAGAAAATGAAGTATATGGATTAGGTAATTATACAATTAACCTTATGATTCTTACTGTCGAATCCGAAGCTGCACCAGTTCTCCCTGCTATGTCAGTATTACCAGTCACAGGTGACTTATGTGTCAGAAAGAAGGGTTCAGTACATTTAGGTCATAGCAAATGTACTACTGTGGTCGAATTCAGTGATCAAGGCAAATCTTCCTTTAGAGCTACTCGACATTCCTACTTTGTTTGTGGCCATACCGCATACATACGCTTACCTCCAGATTGGGATGGTACCTGTTACATTGCATTCCTTCTGCCACCTGTTTTTCTAGCCCCTCCTGATTATCATAGAAATACAAATCTAGTAAAGAATAGACTCCGAAGAGATCTCCCGATTGTCGACTATACTGAAACGGCATGGGAGCAATACACAGATTTCAATAAAGGTTTCTTCCCCTACTTAGGTACTGTCTTTAATAGTAAACTGATACGAAGATTAACTAGAACACTCGAAGCAGTAGTGAATGAAACTACCTCCGCTCTAGGCAACTTAACAGAGGAGCAATCTGCCATGCGGGTTGTTGTTCTCCAGAATCGTCTTGTTATTGACGTCATCCTAGCAGATAGGGGCGGAGCTTGTAAGGTCATCGGGTCAAGTTGCTGTGTTTTCATTCCAGAAAACGCGCCAACAGTATATAAAGCTATTACACGTCTTCATAAAATTGCAAGTTTGATACATCAGAATCCAGGCACCTGGACTTGGTCCGGTTGGTTCTGGACAACATTGACCGCTTGGGGATGGAAGATCCTATCCTTCCTAGGCATTGCCCTTGTCATAGTATTCAGTTGCTGCCTGTGCCTACAGTGTGGGCCAGCGATTTGTGGTCTGTGCGCCACTTCATGTATTCCACATTCCAGTTTTCACTCAAAACGCGAAAAGAAGAAAGAAGAGCAAATGATGTTACAAGAACAGACTGATCGGTTCATGAGAATCGATATATCATGAAGGGTCCGTAGGGAACAAGGAGGGAATGAGGAAATATAAATTTTATGGTCAAGAAATGTTCCCTAACGTGTACCCCACCGTCTCCATGTACCAGCTTAAAGTGCATGTAACTTCCCTCCTGTGCCAGCTATGAAGACGCAAATACATTTGCGTCCAACGTTAACATGTCCTCTTTCAGATCCACCCTGAACGGGTTGAATATTCCGTTCCTAAGTATGCCATGCCAACGTCTTTTTGTGGTGTACTTTACACGTTTTTCAGCTCTGGCGAAGTAGGCCCTGAATTCTGCCATCGAGCCATTTTCTGCTTTCTGACTCTGAACGCCTCAGCCTGGGCTGCCTCTGTACCCGTGACCTCTGCCTTACTCCCTGTGCGGCTAACGGCGCTTGGCTCAGCCTGCTGCCTGCCAAAACTGTATTCAACCTTTGAATTATCTGTTCCGCTCCTCAAACATACATTCCTGCCTACTAGTTCAAGTAAACATCCTTCCAGCTGCAGAGCAAAGGGCCCGGCCTCACTGTCTCCGTGCAAGTAATTCATAGCCTCTGTTACCATGGTAGGCCCATGCCCCCTCGCATCTCATGCAGACACTTAGACGCTTATACACGCACTCACAGTCAGTATAGAATAGCCTCTGCCCAAGAGACCTTTCCCTCTAGATAATATGGTTCCCAAACATCAGATATCAGATATGATATAGGTACGAGTTGATCTGACATGCCAGACTTCTGTCTCTTTCCGCTAGTGTAAATGTCAAGTCCCCTGTACCCTCCAGTTCCACGTCAATCACGCGTCATGCAGCTGCGCGCGCATCCAGGCCTCAGATTTCTGCTGACATTGCCAAATTCTGCTAAGTACCCACCTACTCGTGACACTTACATGTGACGTTTCTAGCACACACCTCTATGTCCACGCCTAGTTCACGCCTTTTGATTACGTATTGCTAACACGTGTATGCTGTTATCTTGTTTCTCTCAGCTGTTACGCCTACTGTATTGGTATTCATTATATGGTTTAAGTATAAAAGTTATGTCTTGTCAATAAAGTATGCTCTATCCCTTCCTGCACCCCAGTGGATGCAGGAACACGATATCCGGTACCTGAACCATTCCTTTTTAAGGAATAAAGGGACCGATTCACAGAACTAACTTAAGACAAAATCCTAAACTTACTACTATTTTGGTATTCACAGAATGCACTTACTACTTTTGGTATTCACAGAAGTTAGGATTTTGTCTTAAGTCTGTCTTAAGACAGACTTAAGACAGACTTAAGACAGACTTAAGACAAAATCCTAACTTTTGTGAATACCAAAAGTAGTAAGTGCATTCTGTGAATACCAAAATAGTAGTAAGTTTTGAATTGAGTCTTAAGTTCATTCTGTGAATCGGGCCCAAAACCCCTAAGAACTCTAACACCACGGACTCTGCGTCTTTCTTTCCGATTGAGTTATTTTTGTTAAGTACTTACCTGCATAGAAATTAGGACGGTAAATCAAATATTTACCACAGCGTGAGTTGATCACGTTTGAGTTGGTGACAAGAGGGCTGGGGGAATTGCCCCATTGCTGTTATGACGATGGGGAGGTGGCGTTGTTCCGATTGTGCATGGTCTGGATGTTCTTCGGAGCATTTCGGGTGTCGGAATTGTTGGGAGTGCGTGGTGCTCAGGGACGATTGTTTGAGGATGTGAGGGTGGATGGGGCCCGGCTGGGTATATGGTTGGGTCGTTCGAAGACGGACCAGACGGGTCGAGGCAAATGGGTGTGGCTGAGGGAGAGTGGGTGTGTGGGCGTGTGCCCGGTGTGTGAGTGGATGGCCTTTTTGGGGCGAGTGCAGAAGTCGGATGGAGAGATTTTTGTGCATGCTTCTTTGAGGCGCTTGACATCCTTTCAGTTGTTGGCGGTGTTGCGAATGGCTTTGCGGAGGATTGGCAGGGTTCCAGCGTGTTTTGGCACTCACTCGTTTCGGATTGGTGCAGCTACGGCGGCGGCCGGTTTGGGTTGGTCATGGGAGGAGATTCAAAGAATTGGGCGCTGGAGGTCCCGCTGCTGCGAACAATATGTGCGTAAATGAAGGGAGTCAGAGTAAGGGTAGAAGGGGGGGCTGCTGTGGTTGTGTTGAAGATCTGTATTTTGCTGTGGTGTTAATCTCTTTCTCTTCGTAGGTTGCGTTCGGTGGCCAGGGGCCAAGGCGGTCACCTGGATTGTTGGACACTCCTTTATACACTGAGCCTCAAAATATGCGGACAGGCAGGTGTACGGTCATAGCCTGGGCCTGCGGAGCAGTCATCATGAGGTCCATTGGTGGGGTAAGAGCGGGATGCGCTGGGGCGATCTGTTGCCTTGGCTGACGAAGAAGGTGTCTCAGCTTGGTTGGCCGGACATGCTCGTTATACACCTGGGAGAAAAGGACTTGGTTTAATTATCAGGAGTGTCCTTGTTACATTTGATGCAGAGGGATCTGGAGGCAATGAGGAGCAATATGGCAGGTGCCTGTACTGTTTGGACTGAGTTTGTACCATGAAGAATGTGGAGGGGGGCACTTAAGCCTGCAGCCATTGAAAGGGCGAGGCAGAAATTGAACAGGGCAATGATACTCTTTTGTGATGCCCAAGGAATCAAAGTACTGGCGCACGTGGGGCTCCGGCTTGAGGAGTGCACCTTTCGCACATGGAAATGCTTACTATCTAATGGAAATGCGAGATACCATCAGCCTGTTGTGGAACGAGTCTATCAGGTGCAGGCGAGATTGAGTGCGAAAGGTGGACGATTGGTGGGGCAGGAAACCGCCCTCTGGGGGTTTCCTGGGTGGCAGGACTTGGGAGGGGTGGGGAGTCCATGACGGGCAGAATCACCCTTCCGGGGAGGGGGTTACAGGGGCAGGATGGGGGTGTGGTAGACGGAGGTGAGATGGCGGGAGATGCTGGAGGAGTCTGAAGGTGAAAGGGGAAAGTGAATGGTATGCATGAAGAGGTCGTGGTGTGAATTGGAGTGAGTAGTGGAGTATGTGAATGGATGATGTTTGGAGGTCAGGATGTTGGGGGGATTGTTAATGGTTATTGAGGTTATGTTGAAATTTGGTTGTCATACCTGTCCTAATAAATGGCCTTTTACGCTAAGTCATGCGTTGAGTGGATATTTTCGCGACGTCTCACCGCACACCGAAGGGTCAAAATAAAATCAAGGTGTCTCGAGGCAGCCACGCCACAGCTGGGGCCAGCAGACCAGCTCGGGAGCCTCAAAAGATCTCCAGAGCTCTGGGCGTGGTAGAGATGCTCGTGCATGGGTGTCCGCATGGGGCCCCCAGTGCCAAGGTCGGTCTGAGGCATTAAGGGCCCCTGTACTCCAGGTGTTGCTGCTTCCGGACTCAGTTTGACGCCAGGTGGGGGTCTTCTGTGTCAGGCCTGACAGGTTCTTGTCGTTGGTTTACTGAAGGCAGGGCTTTAAGTGGGATGAAAAAATCGGGCGGATCTCTCCAAGGGGTGTGGTCAATGTAATTAAGGGTGTGGCTTTAAACACGTAAACTAAAAATCTGTGTTTAGCACAGTGTGCCGCCAGACTTGTATTTTGCTGTTCCTGTCATAGCATTCAGATATGTGATACAACAAGTAACATCATACCTACAAGTCAGGACTATTGGCTTTGTCAATGGTTGCTGTTGCATAAGACAAATAAGCAGCAACTACGGCTTGTATATAATATTGAAAAAAACTTCCACTTAAAGCCCTGGTGACACCACGACAATGTTGCTGCTCCTGAGATTCAAAAAAGAGAAGGGAAATTCTGAGAGAAAATGACTCTCTTTTAAGGATTTCCCTTCCCCTTATAATGCTCCCCTGGCATGACGTCATGCTGTAACTTCTCCACTAGTGAGAAGTGAGCAGTGTGAGAAGCGCACATCGATGCGCCTGCTGTCACTGTAGTCCGGAAAAAAACCGGACCCCCTGTGCCAGGGCACGAATCAGAGACCGATAGAGACCCGTTTTAAGGCCCCATTAAAAAAGCTGCCAGTGCTCAGACCTGGTGAGACCTGGCCTACTTAAAGCCCTGACTGAAGGGAAGGAAAGACATGCACCACAAAGACACTGCAGTCAGACGGAGGTCAAAGATTCTGGCGTCGATGGTGCGTACTCCAAAGACAAGGCATGGAGCAGCGTAACTTCAGCTGCACCCTTGCTCGTCACGAATACGGAATGCTGACGTGCATTTAGCATTATATATACTATGTGCCTTGATCTTAAGTGAAGTTCCAAACATATTATTGGAGTGCACGCACTGTCGACGTTAGAGATTCACATAGGGCGTGCTTTAATATTGTAACTATAACGTATACATTGTAGTTCTATTCACACTTATATTGTGTATTTTGAATTACGGTTCTTTCACTGGCAGTACATTTCTTATGCACTCCTATTCTTTTATCAATGTCGTATTTATGTTTTAATCGTATCTGCATACATGTACATTAACTGCTTTACTAAGTCAGCCTATAAGGCCTTAATCATTTGGGGGCTCATTTACAAGAGGCCTGCACCGCTGAAGTGACACTTCTATTGACGCTCCTGCGGTGCTGGCCTCTCAACCATATCTATGAGGTCTTGCAAGGCCACTAAGCGTGGCTTTGAAGGGCCTCATACATATGGAGGAAGGCAAGGCAGCGCGAAGAACTGCACTGCCTTACTCCATGCCAGGAGGCATTCCAAGGGCGCTGCAGTGGGTTTTCACTGGCACCTCCCATGGATTTAGATGCTTCCCATTTACAAAAACACGTACACCTGGAGCTACGCCAAATCCTTACACCTCCCCAGAGCCGGCATAACGAGGAAAAATGTTTTAATTTCTCTCTATTTTTTTCCATCCTGCAGGACACATAGAATGAGGGAAATGCATCTCTGGATTGTTTTTGTGAAGGAAAGCTTCCCTTTCTGCACAAAAACTATCCTGCCAACAACGCATACACCATGGTGCAAGGGTGCCTGTGTTGGCACTAGGCAGCAAATTATGCACCGACTGAAAGAACAGGAATGCGCCATATCTAAATACAGAACTTGCCTGCCCTTTTGAGTTGGCATAGGGCAACGCAGCAAAAAGACTCACAGCACTGACCTCGCCAATTCATTGTAATTAATCCCCTTGGTCTTCTCTGTATGACCTTCGACGTGAAAGTTTTGCTTATGCTGCAGTGTTCTTTCTTTTGCAGGTGTTCACATGATCTCATAGCTAGTGAAAGACATCTATGGTCTTGCCTTCAAATGAATCTATGGCGAGCAGGGCATGCTTATTGGGAAAGAGGATTAAGAACACTAGGCCTGAAAGACCTTTGGGGCGTGCAAGTAAGCCATAATGAATTCAAACGACTAGCGAAAATAAGCACAAAAAAGCTCTCTTCCGTGGAAGACAAGGCTCGGCTGGCAAAAAGAAGTCACGGATGGATGTCCTTGCAATCCTATGTCCTGTTGACCCCACAGGAGTACCTATCTCAACCATTCACTGCTCGAACAAAATTAAGTTTCCTAAAGTTGAGAATGGGAGTAATCAACCTGTTGGTTCATTTGCCAAAATGGAAAAGAGCCCATGGACAGGAACAATGTAGACTCTGTGGGAATCAAAAAGAAGACATAGTACACATCCTTTGTCTTTGCCCAAACCTGCTGAACGAAAGACGGTCCCTCCTGAGGAAACTCTGGAACACAAACATGATTAGATCATGTAGAGCAGCAGTCTTGGCTTGTTTTGACCCTCGGAACAGTAAATTAAACTGTGCCCTAGTAAGGTTTTTGGAACAAGCAGAAAAAAAACTTGGTGAGGTGTCCCAAGTGTGCGATCTCTCACCAGCACAATTACTAGCCTAGTTCCAACTCCCACCTTACTGTATAATGGACATGATCCTTAGCTCTCCTTTTTATAAGTATGTTTTACACATTTTTATAATCTTCATAACGCATAGGATCCTATACTTATTTTTATATGTATTTATTGATATATCGTTCTTAAAATTCTGTAACTTGCAAAGGTTTTTAAAAAAAAATGCAATAAAGATTTCTCTATTACTCCGCTTGTCCCGAAACAATATTTCTAGTGAAAGGCATACTGTGTATTAGAGATAGTGAGGTTCGAGAGGAAACATTTGGCAAGGACGAGAGGCACTAACAAACTAGTGGAAAGAAGACCTCCATTCATGTGGTATCAGGATCAGGGAGACAGCCAAGGTTAGCCTAATGTTCAAACGGTAGGATGGGAAAACTGAGTAAAGTTGCCAATTAGTACTGTGAAGAGGTGGAAATCTACTGGAGTTGATGGTGTGGGATTCTCCAAATGTTCTGTGGGTTAAGTGGGTTTGCATTGTTAGTCTTTAGAGCACATGCCCCTTGGACTTGGAGAGGTACAGACCTCTCGGCTCATATTCCCCTTGTGTGGCTTTATTCTGTACATTTCCCTGTTTTGAGAACTTTAACTTGAAGTCTCCACTAAGCTGACATCTTGCTGCTTTCCCTGATTTAACTAGGGTATCTCTGTTGTCCCACATTACTTTCGGATTATCTAGGTGAATTTAGATTTACCCACGCATAGACAGGAGGATCGGAATCTGTATACTGACCATTAAATTCTGTTTGAATTGCTGCAACTGAATTTTTTGCATGCTTTGTATAATTGAGACAAAATGTTGGTTGACATTTGGATTCCCTGTGAGTATCCTGTATCTTTACAGTATATTTTTGAGATTCATTTTCATTAGTTTGGTTTTGAATTTGTAATAACCCCCTTCACATTGTGTGGTCAAATGGACTACACTGTAAGTGAATTGTTTAGTGGATGTTAACTCCCCCTTACCTCTCAGGCATACTAAAAAGATATGTTGCAGGGAAGAATTGGTAAGAATAAACCCAGATCTCCATCAGCCGCTTGCTAGAGCAGCTCTGGGAGCCTAAAATTAAATCCCTTTTCATCTAGAAATGTGCTGCTGACAAGGAGAAAAGGAATGCTGTCCACATGAAGAGTGGGCATTTTGAATCCAGCGAGGCCTGAGCCTGCATGTGGATCCATAGGCTCAAGTGACAGAGGTGCTGTGGCTTATGAGAGCAATACGGTGGGCAGGCGGTGAGAGTGCTGCGACAGTGGACCGGAGGAGATGTCTGTATGCATGGCATCCCTGAAGGAAGGAGGGCGATGCATTGTGGGTACAGGGACCCGTTAAGGAAGGCCAGGCCTCCAGAACAATGCCACTGAGACATTGTGGGGTGTAGTTGGGGTGAGTGCTTCCAACTTCCCATGCAGTGACATTCATTGGTGCCAATTCCTTGCCTGGGCTTTCATGGAAAACCAGTCTGAGCCACTGTAAGGGACCCAAAACACAGCAACGAGGGACAATCCCACACTTCTTCTGAGTCCACCCCATCTCGTTCGGACAGTGAAGGCAACAAGCCACCCAGTAGGGAAAACCAGAAGGCCGCGGGTACGACAGAAGATGGTTGTGCTATGCGCACTGGCAGGCAAAGCTGAATGCAGCTATCTGGCACGGAAAAGATAGCTCTGGAAGAAAGCTGCTTATTTTGCTGTGACCTGTGACTGTGACTGCGCCTACTATGAAAACAGGAGATGCTGTGTCACCAGTACTATGATGGGGGCAAAAGAGGGATAGAGACCCAGCAAAGCAAAATGGACAAGTACTAAGTGGCTATGATGATATCGGATCCAAGCTCACAGACTGGCGAGCGGTTTTCTCTCCTTGCACAAAAAGAAACTCACAAAGAATCAGAACTCTCTCTTAAAGATATTATGGCAGCAATTTAGAAGATGAGAGGCTCACTGGAATCCAAATTGACTCTGTGACAATGGAGGCCCACCTCCTAAGTAAGCATGGGCGGAAAATCCGTTTCGCTCGCGGATTTTGCGGATTTTCGGTAAATTCGCAATCCGCGAGATTCGCGAATCTCCCGCAAAATCCGCAAATCCGCGAGCAGCGGATTTTATGGCTTGCTCGCACTGTTCGCGTGAGTTCGCGGCTTCCCAGTACAACTTCGCGCCCCGCGAATAAGCGCTAAATTGCAGAAATACGATCTTAGCAAAACTGAAACTACTTACCAGGTTCAAAAGTTCAGGCTCATCATTAGTAGCCATTTCCTGTAGTGCTTCCTGAGGGGCCCCTCCAGAGTTCAGTTGCCAGTTGCAACTATTATGTGACCCTGCTCTGAACCTCAGAATAGTTACACATATGCCACAAAGGTCCTGAATTACAGCTAAGGGAGACAAGCAGGAGCCAGGCTGGAAGTTCAAATCCATTAATCAGCCCCTAATTCATTATTGTCAGTTGGGGCAGGGCAGGTGTTGTAACTAATTTTGCAACAATGAAAGCACTTAGCAAGTGCAAAAGATCACTAATCAGGAAGCACTAAGGAAGCAGGTGCCAGCTAAAAAAATATTCTGTGACACATTAATCAGCCCCAAATTAATTCAGGTCACTTGAGGCAGGGAAGGTGTGCTTTGCTTTGCCACAATAATGTACACTGACTGGACAACCAGAGGGTGCTGTGATGAAACAGAGGGTGGCATGGGTGGGCCAGAGGGTGGCATGAGTAGTCAGAGAGTGGCAGTGGTGACAGAGAGTGGCAGTGGTGAAGAAGAGTGTCCCAAACAGGCTGGACACGTAGAAACAACAAGTTCGCAAAACTTGCGACCCGACAGGTAAGTTCGCGTTTGCGAAATTGTACAAAACCCTCGCGAACTGGCAGAAACCAGCGCGAACACAAAAAAAAAATCTGCAAATTCGCGAGAATTCGCGGATTTTGCGGATTGCGAGTTCGCAAATCCGCAAAATTCGCGAACGTGAGATTCGCAAAATTCGCCCATGCTTACTCCTAAGGCAGACGTTAAGAAAAGGAACAAAAGAGTAACAAAGCCAGAAAATTTGCTCGCTGAGCTGCAAGCTGACACGAAAACTCTCCATGCAACGGTAAGCAAAATGAACCGATTAAGGGGAAGCGGAGGACTGTGAAGGGTGAGCTAGAAGGAATAATATGACAGTGGTGGGGTCCCAGAGAGGGTGGAAATGCTCGGGGTCAGATTTACAAGCCCCTTGCCCCACTTTGCGCACCCGTTGCATCACTTCTGTGACGCAGCGGTGGCGTAAACCATGCACCACATTGCACTCTATTTACAACGTGATGCATCTAGGGAGATGTGTCACGTTGTAAAGCCCTGCGCCACATGAAACCTGCGTCAGGTTTCATGTGGGCATTCTGGTGCCGGGTGGGGTGGGAGGCGGGCGGTTCTGGTGCAGGAAAGCCTCGGTAAAGTGCCTGACTGAAATCTACAAGATTCCACTCATTCAATTTTCCGACGCCGCTGCGTCAAAACCTTGCGCCTGCTTGAAGCAGGCGTAAGGCATGACGCACCACGGTAGGTATGGGCAGGCCATGATCATTGCTGGAGTTGCGTCGCGCTTGCGAGACGACTCCAGCAATGCACCATCCTTCCGACGGGAGATTTGTTACGCATCTGTTTATCCTTGCGCAACAATGCTTCGCATAGTAAATGCTGTGCATCTGTGGTGGCGCAAGGGTAAACTTGCGTGACGCATCTTACCTGGCGCATTCCTGCTGATTTGCAGGGATGCGTCAGTCATCGTGAATCTGCCCCCCAGTGTTTAATTTGTTTTTGGAAGACCTCATATTACAGACATGAAACCTAAAACACTGTCTACATTTTCTACATAGAGAATGCATAAAGAGCCCTAGTGCTGCCACCCCTTCCTGGGGATCTGACCCAGTCATATTATCACGGATTTTGAACAGTTTCAACTGGCATGCCATACTCCAGGCAATGTGCAATATGAAAACACCAAAATCCATCATTCTTTTGCCCACTACGCCACTCTAGTTTGGACCCAGCCATATGCAAGTCAGTCTTGGCCCTGTGCCTCATGGGAACAGTCCAGACCGAACTGCCAGGCCGGGACCTCCCTGGACCGGAAACAAGCATCCTGGGACCGGTTTCGGGTTCATAACCCTCATCAGCCAGGCTATCTTGAATCCAGTGGCACAGTGAGCAAGGGATCCACGGCTGGGCATACCCATCCCACTTAGGGAGAAAAGTGTTACAGCAAACAAATGATGGACAGAATGTTGACAATGCAAACATTCTCCCCCAGTCAAAATATCTGGGTTAAATCCATTGTTCTTTTGCCCACTACGCCACCCCAGGGAGGACCTTGCCTGGCAGTTCAGGCTGGACTATTCCCGTTGGTTGCAGGGTCAGGACTGATTTGCATATGGCTGGGTCTAAATTGGAATGGCATGGTGAGCAAAAAAACGATGGATTTAGGCCCAGATCACTGTACTGAGATGAATGTATGACATTGGTCTGCATTCTGTCCATCAATTGTTCTTTTTGCATTTGTAAAGAACAACATCAGCCATACCCAGACGGGTTAACAACCTGGCAACATTAACACCACCATTTCCTACACTCTCGAAATTCCAGAACTATAAAAAAAACAACGTATCTGGCTTTCAAGAAAAACAACTCTTCAACATTAAGTGACTGTAACTAGTAAATAAAGCTCATAAGATCAAATGTTTGGAAATCAGTTTTGGTTGTGGTATGACATATAAAGAAACTTCTGCAGCAAACCTGAAATATTTGGGTAACAGAGGAGCAAGCGGGATTATGCGAAACATCACTGTTTTGAAGGGAAAAATGTACAGGTGCAGCATGGGTGGTAAAAGAAATGAGCATGCACTTTCCACAAGTTGGAAGATAAGTGTGCATCAATCTTTGGTACTGATCAAAAGTGAAATGATCGGTTCAAACTTACAAGTGTAACATAGATACATCATTCTGTGCATATCCAGAACCTTTCAGCAATAAGTGGAAACTGAACTGGGGCTTAGCTATGAGTGGTAAGCAGACAATTCTTATGAGTGATTTAATTGACTATAATGTTGTTTCATGTGTAATAAGAATCTAGGACATATAGGTTGCACACGACAATTGACTTGCTTGCTGCTTCTACCTGCCACCGATGCTCCATCCTCACCACCAAGAATTAAGAATAAAGTATTAACCTTTGATCTAAAACACGAGAAATGAAGAGGTATCCTTTGAGTGGCTTTCTGGGATTCCTGTGGACAAAACTCCAACTCACTAACCTCACCTTGGATTGCTGGTGGGTTCTGCTCCCTGCTGCTACTGTTTGCCGCTGTTTGCCGCTGCGACTTGCCGGACCCGCTTCGCGGGTCCCGCTGCGCGGCTGACAGCCTTGCTACCGTCACCCTTCAGTGGGGATTTGGGCGTTCCTGTAGACCGGCAGGGCTGCGAGCATCTAGCGGGGGACTCCGAGGACCAGGAGTCCCCGCGCGCCCGTCACCACCTGGGCTGCTCTCCCTGCCGGCTCCACCCCCATCCTTCCGTTAAAATCGGCGGCTAAACCCTGGTGAAGCAGATTCCTGTGGACAAAACTCCAACTCACTAACCTCACCTTGGATTGTTGGTGGGTTCTGCTCCCTGCTGCTGCTGTTTGCCGCTGTTTGCCGCTGCGGCTTGCCGGGCCCGCTTCGCGGGTCCCGCTGCGCGGCTGACAGCCTTGCTACCGTCACCCTTCAGTGGGGATTTGGGCGTTCCTGTAGACCGGCAGGGCTGCGAGCATCTAGCGGGGGACTCCGAGGACCAGGAGTCCCCGCGCGCCCGTCACCACCTGGGCTGCTCTCCCTGCCGGCTCCACCCCCTTATCCAGCAGCCTCATAGACATAAAAGCACAGTAACACCCCCGCGGCGCGGGAGCGCGCGGGAGGGCGCCGGGAGAAGCCCGGGACAAGGGCGGGACCGTTTGAGGCCGTTCGAGGACAGAGAGGACTGGCCTGGCCCACCCCCCTTGGCTCTTTGCAAGGTGATCGTCCCTGGGCATTGACTCTAGTGAGTACCATATAGAAAACTGCCACTATCATGTGTACCCGGGGGAGTCGCAGCAAGACCGCGCTGGGTCTAACCAAGCCAAAAGGCACCTTGGACACTTTCCTCGTAAAAACAAACTTGGCAATAGATGCCGAAATCTTAAAAATGCAGAAGAGGGTCTCCATTGAGTTAGATGCTGCACGCAGACTTTCCCAAACATTTGCTAACTCTAAAAAATCCTCCCTGGGAAATATCGCGTCTGCTGCATCTCCCCAACAGATGGAACGTCCGCCTCTTTTATTGATCCCTGCCGATGTCCATCATTCCCCCTTTCCTTCCTCTCCCCCAGCTTTAGATTCTTCATTTATCTTCTCCCCCATGACTGTCCAACCTAGAGAAAGTGACCCATCTACTGATCAGGGAAATCCCTCCACCCTCCCGGTTATAACTGCTCCCTCGTTTTCTGTACCAAAAAGTACAAACCCAGGTCGCCAAGCACCGAGAAAGAAAAACAATGTAAAATCTGCCTATGCTCGCAAAAAAGCTAAAGTTGCAAGGCAGCAGTTTTTCAACCATAGAAGACCATTACCCAATGTAGGGGACCATAAACCAACACTACCCCCAGCCATCCACCAAATAGGGGGGAATAGTAACCTCGCTATGGCTCCTGTGGTAGAAAATCCCATTACCCCAGCAGAAAATCCAACACTGGGAGGGTTAAACGAGACAGCTAGGAACGAGGACAAAGCGGGTGATGATGAAGATTTTCTTCAGACAGTCTGGGTCACCTTAAAACAACTACTGACACCGTTTGAACTCAGACTGTCACGCATTGAGAGTCACTTACTCGAGATGGATAAAACGTTAGTGTCCCTGGCTACGCTCAGCTTAAAACAGCTGGAAGCCGCACATCCCCATATTAACGATAGCCAATCTCTGGTTAGAAAGTCCGGCATCCAACCGGTTCCAGCCTCTAACACTGGCACTAAAACAGCTACAGCACCTAAGGAGGTTTCTTCAGCCCCCTTGACTCTTCCCGCACCCGTACTACCCCCGTCATCCAAACCGACCCCGATCCCCAAACCGAGGACGCTGGCAAATGTTGCGGCCAACCCCCCAAAAACAGAGGAAAAACCCCCTAAAAAACTTCTTCAGCCCAAACCCCCTCCCAGAGCCGAGCAGAAGGCGAACAATCCCATCACTCCCCTCCTAGAGTGCACACCAAATTTACACCCAAATTACCAGAACTTCCGCGGAGGTTACATTGATCTTCCCCCTGAGGCTGGGCCCTACGTGGTCATCCTGGCAGGGGTACCACCACTTGCCCCGGATATTGTTGAAACCCAGTGGTCCTTAAAAAATAAAGTGATCCACTGGTTAAATACTAATAGGCAGATTCCTTACCCTAATAGGAGCAGGGTACTAATGGTCAGGAGAGTCCCTTGGGTGGGCCGTACCCACAAATCGATATCAGGAGACTGTATCGTGGTGTCTTTTGCAGACCCTCATACAGCCCACCTCATTTCCACATGGGACCAATACGTGACCGAACAGATCATTGTCACCAAACCCCTAACCTTCTTCTACCCTCCAAAACAGCTAGTAGAGCATCCCGGGACTTGGACCACTATCCACAATCACAGACGGAAGGGCCAGATGCAGGGATGGCAAAACGCCAATGATGGGTGGGAAGGTATACACACCATGAATAGGTTTGGATGCTTAGATCAGGTGGACTGACTGGGAACAGTAGATCAAACACCCCGATCAAGCGATCAGAACCACGTAATGATTACCACTAACAGCCACTCATTGCCACCCATAGCCAAGCACCGGACCCATTCGATGGTGGTTCCACCCACCCCCGTCCAGTACCCGCCCCCTGTGCAAGCTATACAACACCTAGACAGGGCACATTTCCAAGATCAGGTAGAGTTAATAGAGAGAGAGGGCCACATACATCAGGTAGATAGTGAACCGAAACACTCACTTCTGTCCTGGAATGTAGCAGGACTAGGCAATAAGATCAAGCATCCGCTCTGGCTGGAGACGGTTCACAAGCATGGCATACTTTGCCTGCAAGAAACCTGGCTGGTGGAACAAAGGCATATCCTGGGGTACCGTACGTTCCATACACCTGCTGTTCCTGCCACTCAGGGCCGCAATAAAGGGGGTCTGTGTATATACGTTTCGAATGTGGGGGACATAAAAGTGTATAACTTCCACTCAAACCAATACTTTCAAATTCTTTCTTTTAAATGGGGCACTACACAAAAGGTTTTACTGGTGAATTTCTATAACAATATGCCACTTAACGAGATGGAATTCATCTTAAACAAAATGCTTAGTCGCATCCATAAAGCGAGAGATCAAAATGCGGGAGACCATACAATTATCTGGGTGGGAGATTTTAATTGTGCAGTCTGCCCACTTTCTGAGTTAGGTTTGTGCGGCCTTGCAGATCGTGAGGAGGACGGTCATTTCCACTTCTCACACACCAAATTGGGGTGTCTCCTTAACAGTATTATGTTTGCTTTTGACCTCACTTTCGTTAACCAGGCATGCTCTCCCCCAGTTCCCTTTGCCCCAACATATAATGGAAGAGGTTGTGAATCCACAATCGACTTTGCACTGATATCCCCCACCGCGCCCAACTTTATAACCTCTTGGGAGATAGGGGAAGATCCAATGAGTGATCATTACCCTATTACCTTTGGGGTTAGGCTCCCAGTAGAGAAACTAAAGGAACCTAGTGGCCCACAATATCCATTCGAGGTTTCCTTAGCAAAGATAAATGGATATGTGGTAAAGTGGGAGAATTTAAACCCCAGCATTTTCTTCCACAAATTAATTTCATCCTGCCTTGAAGACATATTCGTATGCTTAGAAGTAGATGCGGAACCTAAGGCGATTATGGCAGCTTTCGCCAATATACAGGAATACATAAAAGGGGTTTTAACCAAGAGCCATAATAAGAAGGGGAGACGTGCATCCAGGTGGTTTGATTCTAGGTGCACTGCCGCCCTAAAGAACTTGAAGAAAGCTTTAAACACCGTCCCGAAAAATAGGGCCCAAATCTCTGAGGCTAGACGAGAATACAAGAGAGAAATCAACCTCCGGAAAGCAACCATAAAAAAGGAGGCCTGGGAAGCACTGGGAGAAGCTGCCAGGAATAAAGACACCAATCTTTTCTGGAAAGTGATTAGATCAGTATACAACCCAAAACATACTGATAACTGCTTAGATGTAGCAGTTACAGCAGAGCTTTGGGTTGAACATTACGAGAAACTCTACACTGATAGACAGGGGAACAGCACGAATCAAGAAAAGGCACTTTTATCACCGAAGAAACCCATGCGGGACTTCCAGCAAAGTGATCCCATAGCCTCGCCATACCCAATTGACTTGGTCTTCACCATCCTAGAGGTTGATAACGCAATTAGGGAATGTCCTTCAGGGAAAGCTCCTGGTCCGGATCACACACCAGTGGATGCCTACAAAACAAACTTGGAATTTTGGGCTCCGCTTTTAACGAACGTTTTGAACATGGGAAATAAATGCGGCTTAATTAAGACCTGGTCTGATGCCATTGTAGTTCCCATTTTCAAAAAGGGAAACAGGGACGATCCGGCTTGCTACCGTCCCATATCCTTACTAGACGGCCTCATGAAAATTGCAGGAAGGATCGTTCTAAAGAGGATCCAGCACTGGGAGGTAGAACATAAGGTTATTTCGGAACTCCAATATGGATTCCGAAAGGGACTGGGAACCCAAGAGCAATGCCTAAACCTGTCCTTACTAATGTCCAAATACACTGAGGCCAAAAAAGGGGATCTATTTGTTACATTTGTTGACCTTAGCTCAGCCTTTGATTGTGTGGATCATCTGCAGCTTTGGTCAACTTTGGAGAACATTGGGGTGGATCCCACAATAGTGGTTTTTATCAAAGAACTTTACAGAGAGGCTGGTGCAAGGGTTAGGTTTGGGACCCAGGGGCAGTGCACACAGAAATTCCCTATAAATAGAGGGGTTAGGCAAGGGTGCATACTCGCGCCCCTCCTATTTAGTTTTTATATTAATTCAGTTGTAGAAGACCTAACAAATCTCCAGAATGACTACCCAGCTATCAATGGTAGGCCTGTTCCCATCCTATTATATGCCGATGACGCGGCTATTATGTCTAGGACTAGGGTAGGGTTGCAGAGAGCGGTAAGAGAATTTTCGTCCTACATGGGGAAAAGAAATTTGAAAGTCAACATCTCAAAAACTTTCTCCATGCCGTGCACCCTAAAGAGTATAAGGCCACAATGCTCGATATACCTTGACGAGCAAAAAATCGAGACCACAGACACTTTTTGCTATCTGGGTGTCGTTTTTGAGAGAAAAGGAGCCTGGAAACATGCAGTAACGGCTAGGAGGCTTGCCTTTACCCGTGCTATTGGTGCCCTGAGAACTTTTGCAGCGAAAATTGGGGGCAAACCGACTGCCGAGATGATACAGATTTACCAAGCAAAGTGTATAGCGACAGTCACCTATGGAGCAGGCTTATGGGGCTTTGAAGATGTGTCCTCCCTCCAAATTTGCGAAAATCATTTTATCCGCTACTTATTGGGGGTGAGCAAATCCACTTCAACCTTCATTACTCACATTGAGACTGGCCTCAAATACCTTAGCGACCTCATAAAGCTGTCACCATGCTTGCTCTGGCACAAAATTTGGTCTACTAGGGAATGCCAACTTAATAGAGAACTAATCAGGGATTGCATGAGCTTGGATGCCGCAGCCAAAATTAAATGGTTGCGACACGTCCGGTTGATGTTTGCCCAGGCTGGCTGCCCGGAATACTATGATGACCCAGAGTCCCTTGAAAATCTGTCCAGGTCGTCTCTTAAAAAACTTTTACTTGCCCACTTGGAGGGACTTAGATGGGATGCAGTGCGTCTCAAAAATACTATCTTGAGTCACCAAAGAATTACTCCCACCGAAGGTTTGCAATTGTACCTCAGGACGGAAACGGCGCCTTACCCTCGTATGCTTCTCACCAGGCTGCGCCTAGGTACCTTCTTTCGTATGGTCACCCTCCCTAAACAAAACGATTGGACTGCCCCAAACCTCATCTGCCCATGCGACGATCACTCATCACAAAGTAATATTCATATTATGTTCTTTTGCAACCTGTATTCTGCCCCAAGGAAATTGTATTTATTACCTCTTTTAAAACAATGGGGCTTAAGAACATGCAAAGACGCTTACCTTAAATTACTTTTGTTAGATGAGGTGTATGTCATCTTTGTTGTTTCACGTTTTTTAATCTCAGTAATGAAATATAGAAATTCCATGATGTAACTTGTACATGTTTTAACCTTTTTCTTATGTTTTTACATGAGGTTAATTGCTGCAATTTCATTATTGAATCTTTTTGATCTGGAAAACTGTTTCATAGAATCTCACAAAAACTTCGTTGAGGTAATCTTTTTAAACTTGTTGTATGAAATGTATCTGTATGCTTTTATGATTTTATCAAACAAATCGAATAAAGCTAAATTTGAATTTGAATTTGAATTTGAGTGGCTGAATTGAACAATGTGAAAGCAGAAATCCTGGAATTAAATCAGACTTCCAAACTTGACTATATTGGGTGATTCAAGGAAAATATCTCTTTTGTGTTTAACTTAGTGGACTATAATGTTGTTCAATTAATAATAGGAATCTAGGCCACATACAAGTTGCACATGGCAAATGACTTGTACATGGCTTCTGCTTGCCACCTAAACTCTAAACTCATGTTTCATGAATAAAAGAAAAGTCATTAACCTTTGATATAAAACAGAAGAAATAAAGTGAAGTCCAACTAGTGGCAGAATTAACCAACTTGTAGGGAGAAAACCTGGGATCAATCCTGGCTTTCCCACTTGACCAAATTGTGTTATCGTAGGCAAATCTTTCTCTTATGCTTGAACTAATACACTAAAATGTTGCTCCATGTGCAATATGAATCAAGGCCACATAAAGGGTGTTCATGGCAATTGACTTGCCTCCTTGTTCATTCTCAGCATAGTTGTCAAGGTTTGGCTGGGTATGAATGTTTCTAAATTCACACTAAATTTACTCTATCACTTTTGGTAAAGGCCTGTGAATGCACTGGTATAATCTCAAATACGATGGCGAAACGTTTCTGCCTTCTTACTAAATTTGTTTCAATTGTGAAGTGATTTTGCGGCATGATTTAATTGTCATTTTCATGGCCCTTCTTGCACAGGCTCCCCCTTTTAAATGGTTAGGGAGCCCATTTCTAAAGAAACTTGGGGCATATTAGCAGGAACCTCAGTAAAATTATCGACGTTTTTAGTGGCAGGAAACTGCTGCTAAAACGTCGATATTGGGCTTGATAATATGCACTATAGAATTCCAATAGAATCCCAGATTAGATCTGCAGGGCATCTAACCTGGGCTTCTATTGGAATTCTATACCGCATATTAGCAAGTCCATTATCGCCATTTTAGCGGCAGTTTCCTGCCGCTAAAAAGGCGATAATTTTACAGAGATTCCTGCAAATATGCCCCCTAGAGTTTTGAAGCAAATCTGGCGGTGGGTGGCTGTAATGGTTTCCTTGAGCCCAGCTTTTGGAGTCAGATACTTTTCCTTGAAATCAGCTGCATGAGAAGCAGATGCCGAATTACAGGGGCACCATTTTCTCCAAAGATAAGATGCAGTATTTCCTTTTGCAGAAGGATGGGGTGAATTCTAGTTGGGGTAGCAGTAGTTGCCAAGAGCTGGAAAGAAGACCTGGAAACAGCTGACACCTCCTCACCAGCAATCTCCATCTTTCTTCTTTCGTCCTCTTCCTGTCCATGAGCAGTGCGTGCTTCAGCTTCAATGCATGATTTAAATTCCAAAAGTGATACTGGCTCTACTTGTGGAAAGTCCATACAGCCAACCCCAAGCACCTGTTTGGCTCTTCCTGTGAATTTCTTGTCTCACCCAGTGCTTGATTTGAGTCGGTGGCTGCAGGTGGGCCTGCCAGCGCAGGACTTAATTTTGGGGACCAGTATGTATTCTTCTCATCAAACTTTGACCCAGAGCAACAAAGAAAAAAACACAAAAAGAAGAGAAAAATAGCAAAAAGTGACAGAAGAGAAAGCAGGGATCAAAAAGAACGTGAATGTGTGAGATAAAGGGGTGGGAATGCAATGTCTGTTGTTGGATGAAAAAGGCATGAGGTAGAATCTAGGATGTGCAGAAGTATTAAGTCTAGGTGGAGTTCACAGAGTTCAGCGTAGCAGAACTCTGCGAAGTGACAAAAAAACTGCCTCTCTACGCGGAGTTCCACGAGCAATGGAGTACGTTGGGGTCAAACTGTTCGCAGTGATTTTGAACAATGGGTATTTTTCCTGCACTGTAAAATCATCACAAATGCCACAATGTGCAGCACAAGAGGGTGCAGCTTCTTTTCAGCTGCTCAAGTAGATTTTCTACTTGAGCTGCAGCTTTCTCAACGCAAACTGAAAGTTTCTCAACATGGGTGTTTACGACCTGCCATGACCACTCGCATTAAGAAATCTCTTCAGGAAGTTGATTTTCCTCACTCATGCTCGGCGAGTACGAGCAAGGAAAAATATCGCCAGGAGGTGTATTTTCCTCGCTCACAATTGCCAACTTGACGTTCACAAGCGCGAGTGAGGAAAACAACTCTGCTCCTCGGAGTGAGTTTTTGGAAACTCCACATGGTCTGTGGAGTGCGGAAAACTCTGCAAACTCTGCGAACAGAGCCGAGTTCACCACCTAGGGTTAATAAGTATTCAGCACTCCGACAGCTGATTGCAAGTTTATGAGCAAAACTTTGGGCATCAGCACCTATTTTTTTAAACAAACGAATCACTGACTGGCCCAATTCTAAGCATTATTCTGGCAAACTCATCTGTAACTCAGTTCTACTTATGATCACAGACGGAACTAGGGACATATTTTCTACCTCTCTAATAAAGGCGATTCCAGGCCAGATTTTTGGCATGATAGGCACCTGGGATTATAGACTAGACTTGAAAGTCTAGCTGTCTACCTCTTCGGCTTCCGTGTGCAGATGGGACTGCGGCATGCTTTATACCTCTCTTACATTTGAAGATTACAGACCGGCCTTGTTTCATGCTCTGTACTGCTCTTCTACTTAAGGTTACAGATTAGATTCATGACACACTCTGTCCACATCTAACACAGGAGATTATAGACTGGACTCAGGGAATGCTCCATACCTCTGTAAGGACGGTGGTTACAGACCAGACTCAAGGCATGCTTTGTATCTCTCATAAGAGGGGCTTACAGACCAGACTCAGGGCATGCTCTCTGTACCTCTCTTAGGAGGAGCTTACAGACCAGACTCAAGGCATGCTCTGTACCTCTCTTAGGAGGGGCTTACAAACCAGACTCAAGGCATGCTCTGTACCACTTTTAAGAGGAAGGTTACAGACTGGTCTCAGGGCATGCTCTGTACCTCTCTTAGGAGGGTCTTACAGACCAGACTCAGGGCATGCTCTCTGTACCTCTCTTAGGAGGGGCTTACAGACAAGACTCAAGGCATGCTCTGTACCTCTCTTAGGAGGGGCTTACAGACCAGACTCAGGGCATGCTCTGTACCACTTTTAAGAGGAAGGTTACAGACTGGTCTCAGGGCATGCTCTGTACCTCTCTTAGGATGGGGTTACAAACCATACCAGTTACAGACTGGTCTCAAGGCATGCTCTGTACCTCTCTTAAGTGGGGCTTACAGACCAGACTGTCTCACTCCAATTAATAAAACAGAAATCTCACATACCTTTGGTAAAACAACAAGTAACTCTATCTTTAGGTGCTAAAACGCATTTAGTCAATGTCATCTCACAAAAGTGAAAATGAAAATATAGCAATCAGTGAGAGAGGTGATGATTTTGGGGTCCTGCCTACCCTAAGGAAAGAACCAAGGAGATGCCTTGAACGCAACGAGCACATCATGCTGAACGATTGGTGGTGGTCCCACCCTCCTAGGACCACCCCATGCACAGTTATTGGCAAAAATACAACCCTAACCAAAGGCCCTGCAAAGCGTTATGGGATGAGATTCTAGAGTGCAGTGAATATTATAGTATCCAATATCAAAACATTCCTCAAGTGGCAGTGGCTCTCCCTACTCTCCCAGCTCAGCTGAGAGCTAATACTATATTATTCACTGCACTCTAGAATCTCACCCCATAATGCTTTGCTGGGCCTTTGGTTGGCATTGTATTTTTGCCCATGACTTTGCTTGGGGTGGTCCTAGGAGGATGGGACCACCACTGAATCGTTCAGCATGTTATGCTCTTTGTGTTCAATGTATCTGCTTGGTCCTCCCCCTAGGTTAGCGGTGACCCCAAAATCATCACCTCTCTCATTGCCTGACATGTTTCAAAGCTCATTTTTGTGAATTGGTTCTATGCTTTTTAGCATGTAAAGTACAGTTATTTTATCAAAGGATTGTGGGTGCATTAGGTAATTCTGCTATCTCTCTTGCAAAGCAAGTTGCTTACAGACTTGTGGTGTTTTCCATTTTTCTCCTATAAAGCATATTACTTGTGGTGTGTTGTATACCTTTCATAAAACAGGTTACCCACAGAAAAGAATGTAGCATGCTTTACACCTCTCTTACAAAGCAAGTGTTTTACAGACCAGACTTGTGGTGTGTTGTACACATTTCTTATAAAGCAGGTTACCTACAGATGGGATTGTGGCATGCTGTATGCCTCTTCTATAAAGCAGGTTACTTACTGACCAGAGGGTGGCAGGCTGTACATCTGTTTTATAAAGCAAGTTACTTAAAGAGCAGACTTGTTGCATGGTGTAAGCCTCTCTTATAAAGTAAGTTACTTACAAACCAAACTTGTGGTGTGTTGTATACCTCTCTTATAAAGCAGTTTACCTACAGACCAGATTGTGGGATGAGCTATACCTCTCTTATAAAGGAGGTTTCCTACAGACAAGATTGTTGCATGCTGTGCACCTCTCTTATAAAGCAGGTCACTTACTGACCAGATGGTAGCAGGCTGTATGCCTCTCTTATGAAGAAAATTATTTACAGACCAGATTTGTGGTGTGCTGTATACCTCTCTTAAAAAGCAGGTTACCTACAGACCAGATTATTGCATGCCTTTTACCACTCTTATAGAGCAGGTTACTTACAAACCAGATGGTGGCATGCTCTATATCTCTCTTATAAAGCAGGTTACCTACAGACCATTGTACATGCTCCACACCTCTCTTATAAACCAGGTTATCTACAGACCTGATTGTGGCATGCTATATCCCTCTCTTATAAATCAGGTTACCTACAGACCAGATTGTGACATGCTCTATACCTCTCTTATAAAGCAGGTTACCTTATCGCTGTTCTGCTGAGAGGAGTCATCAGCTTTGTTGAGGCATTGCGTGTTTTTTATGTTACTTTTAACAATGGCAGCCTGGTTTTTAGCCACTAGAAATATTTTGGCTGGAGGAGGGTGTGCCAAACTAGCATCTTTATTGTCTCTGGAGTCTTTGCTAGAAGCCCCTGCCCCTGTCTGGCCAGTATTTGTTTTTGCCCCAATAGCCCCACTGACCTGTTTGGACTTGTTCTTGCCGGTGTCATCTCCCGCTGAAGAATCCTTTCCTGCGATAGGTGTCTTCGCCTTTAAGTTTTTTTTGCTCCCACGAGAGCTCATCTTTCTGGTTCTGCTGCCGAAACCTGTTCCCTCCAATACTCTGTGCTGCCCCCAAAATCAACACAGCGCCAATAGCACTATGTATACCAGCACCAGGACGCTGAAGCCCCGGAAGAACACTTCCCACCATTCAGAGCGGCACCTCTCAGTCCGTTTCGCCGAGCGCTCAGCGGGTGTCTGTGTCTTAAGCCCACGGCCGCTGCAAAAAACCTCGTTTGTTGAAAATGTTTTTTATCCGGCGGAGAAAACCAGCAGATCCGCGTGGCAAGTCTCTTTGCTGTAGCGTCTCTCCAATGCTCTAACGAGTGCCTCGAGTGGTCCTGTGGCTCCGTGCGAGTTCCGCAACAACCTCCGCCGCCTCAATACTCGGTACACCTGAGCCTGGGATCCCAGCATCACTGATCCACAGGACAGGTAGCCGATCACCTGAGGGTCCGGTGACTAGCGTGGCGTGGCAGCCGCGCACACAAGCTTACGCTGACTCCATCTTGCCCCGTAAAGCAGATTACATAGAGACCATTGTGCATGCTCTACACCTCTCTTATAAACCAGGTTACCTACAGACCAGATTCTGTAGGTAAGAGAGGGATACCTCTCTTATAAATCAGGTTACCTACAGACCAGATTGTGACATGCTCTACCCCTCTCTTATAACTCAGTCTACCTACAGACCAGATTGTGGCATGCTATACCCATCTATTATAAATCAGGTTACCTACAGACCAGATTGTGGCATGCTACACCCTTCACTTATGAAGCAACAGGATACGTTTGTGACACACACTGCACCCCTCTTCTGCTCGAAAGGATTGGTGTGGTCTGTGGCATGCACTGTCTGCACTACTATGCTGCTTGAGGGGATATGGTGGGTTTGTGACAGGCTCTGCATCCCTCTGCTACTCGAAGGGACAGGGTAGGTTTGTGACAGGCTCTATACTTTTCTGCTGCTCAAATGGGCAGGGTGGGTTGATGGCAGACACTGCACCCCTCGGCTGCGTAACTTGTCAGGATGGGTTTGTGACAAGCTGTGCACCCCTCTGTGCCTGAAGGGACAGGGTGGGTTTGTGACAGGCTCTGCCCCCTCTGCGCCTGAAGGGACTGGGTGGGTTTGAGAAAGACTCTGCATTCCTCTGCTGCTCGAAGGGACAGGGTGGGTTTGTGGCAGGCTTTGCACCCCTCTACTGCTCAGAGGGACAGGGTGGGTTTGCGACAGGTTCTGCACCCCTCTGCTGTTCGAATTGACAGGTTGGGTTTGTGACAACTCTGCACCTCTCTAGTGCTGAAAGGGACAGGGTGGGTTTGCGACAGGTTCTGCACCCCTTTGCTGCCCAAAGGCATAGGATGGGTTTGTGGCAGGCTCTGCACTCCTCTGATGTTTGAAGGGACAGGGTGGGTATTTGACAGGTTCTGCACCCTTCTGATGATCAAGGAGACAGGGTGGGTGTGTGAGATGCTCTGCACTAGGCCTGTGTGTAGAACTACGCTACGCTTGTGTAGTTTGCGTAGTTTTCGCAACTACGCGGTACGCAAATTGCATGTAGCACAGTGCAAAAACGCGTAGCAGCAATTTTTTGCTTGCTCGCGGTCCTCAAATTCAAGTTGGCAAAATAACATCCCGGCGAGACTTTTTTCTCGTTCACGATCAGCAACATCAAGTTGCCGATCGCGAGCGTGGAAAATAAACCTCTCAGCGAGATTTTCAACGTGGGGAGGACAGGTTTCTCATTGTTAGTGGTCGTGTATGCTCGCAACCGCTCACGATGAGGAACTATCATTCCACATTAAGAAAGCTGCCGCATGAGTACAAATCTATTCGGGTGGCAGAAAGCAACATCTTGCACTGTGCAAGATGCGGTTTGCAATGATTGCACAGTGCGGACAAGCACCCAGAACTGTGCAATCAGTGCAAACAGCATTTTGCACAGTGCACTACGCAGTTCGCGTAGCTACACATAGCTTGTGTATTGCGAAGTGCACTTCGCTTAGATATGCGTAGCGCTACTACGCAAATTAGGCCCAGGGTTACTCTGCACCCCTTTGCTGCTCGAAAGGACAGGCTGGGTTTGTGACAGGCTCTGCACCCCTCTGCTGCTTGAAGGGACAGGGTGAGTTTGTGACAAGCTCTGCACCCCTGTGCTGCTTGAAGGGACAGGGTGGGTTTGTGACAGGCTCTGCACCCCTCGGCTGCTTGTTGGGACAGGGTGGGTTGATGACAGGCTCTGCACCCCTGTGCTGCTTGAAGGAACAGGGTGGGTTTGCAACATGCTCTGCACCCCTCTGCTGCTCGAAGGGACAGGGTGTGTTGTTGACAGGCTCTCCACCCCGGTGCTGCACGAAGGGACAGGGTTGGTATTTGAGATGCTCTGCACCCCTCTTCTGCTGGAGGAGACTGGGTGGGGTGGCGACTAACCCTGGGCAATGATCTGTGCTCCACTCTCCAAGTTTGCTTAGATCGCATTCCATAAAAAAATCCGCTCACCCACATAGTGTAGCCCACTTCGAAACTGCACCCACAAATGCATTGATAAAGACATTTTACATGTTAAAAAGCATATAACCAATTTACAAAAGTGAAAATTGAAAATGATGAGTCAATGAGAGAGGTGATGATTTTGGGCTCCCTCCTAACCTAGGGGGAGGACCAAGCAGATGCCTTGAACACAAAGAGCATATCATGCTGAACGATTCAGTGGTGGTCCCGTCCTAGGACCACCCCAAGCACAGTTATTATGGGCAAAAATACAATCCCAACCAAAGGCCCTGCAAAGCATTATGGGATGAGATTAGCAGTGGTGCAGGCTCTGCACCACTCTTCTGCTGGAGGGGACTGGGTGGGTTGGTGACATGCTCTGCACCCCTCAGCTGCTCGAAGAGACAGGGTGGGTTGGTGACAGGCTCTGTACCCCTCAGCTGCTCGAAGGGACAGGGTGGGTTGGTGACAGGCTCTGTACCCCTCAGCTGCTCGAAGGGACAGGGTGGGTTGGTGACAGGTTCTGCACAGCTCTACTGCCAAAGGCCAGGTTGGTTTTGTGACACGCTCTGCACCCCTCTGCTGCTTGAATGGACATGGTTGGTTTGTGACAGGCTCTGTCTGCACCCCTCTGCTGCTTGAAGGGACAGGGTGGGTATGTGACAAGCTCTGCACCTCTCTGCTGCTTGAAGGGACAGGGTGGGTATGTGACAAGCTCTGCACCCCTGTGCTGCTTGTAGGGACAGTGTAGGTTTGTGACAGGCTCTGCACCCCTCTACTGCCCAAAGGGACAGATTGGGTTACGGACAGGCTCTCCACCCCTCTGCTGCTCGAAGGGACAGGGTGGGTTGGTGACAGGCTCTGTACCCCTCAGCTGCTCGAAGGGACAGGGTGGGTTGGTGACAGGCTCTGTACCCCTGTGCTGCTCGAAGGGACAGGGCTGGATTTTGAGATGCTCTGCACCACTCTTCTGCTGGAGGGGACTGGGTGGGTTTGTTACAGGCTCTGCACCCCTCTGCTGCTCGAAGGGATAGGGTGGGCTTGTGACAAGCTCTTTCTCCTCAAGGGGCAGGCCTCCCAACCATGCCCCCACCCCTCTATCAGAGCAGAATGTTCTTAAATTAATGTAACACCATCTGCAATCAGCACCTATTAAAGATCTTTTATGAAGTGGATAATTGAGCCCGCAGAAGCCTCGCCTTCAGCAGATCTGTGCAGTGACTCACTTCGTGCCAGTCCTTGGCATCGAGCTCTACGGTTGGTGCCAGCAGAAATGGCATGAGAGGCCAGGAGCGCTTGAAGCCCTGCGGGATTGGGCAGAGGAGGGGCTGTAATCCCTCCTCGATTTGAATATTTAAAATCAAAGCTACGATATAAGGAGGAGAGGGAAGTTTGTCTGTTCATTTGTTTGTCCATCCATCTGTCTGTCCCCCCATCAATCAATGCTCATCCATCCATCCGTCTATCTATCTATCTATCTATCTATCTATCTATCTATCTATCTATCTATCTATCTATCTATTGTCCTCACTCTATCTATCTATCTATCTATATATCTATTGTCCTCACTCTATCTATCTATCTATTGTCCTCACTCTATCTATCATCTATCTATCTATCTATCTATCTATCTATCTATCTATCTATCTATCTATCTATCTATCTATCTATCTATCTCTCTATCTATCTATCTATTGTCCTCTATCTATCTATCTATCTATCTATCTATCTATCTATCTATTGTCCTCACTCTATCTATCTATCTATCTATCTATCTATCTATCTATCTATCTATCTATCTATCTATCTATCTATCTATCCATCCATCTGTACCTCTATTTATCTATATCTGAGAGATAGACTGATAGTGAGATACATTCATATTGCTGTTGTCAACAGTAGAGATATTTGCTTCACTGTCACTCAGCTGGTTAAAATACCGCCCTGACTAATTTGAATTGTGGTGAGTCTCAGTGTGTCTAATAACTTTAGCACCATTTGACTATCATCCACAATACTTTCCAAAACGTCTTTCTTTTTTGACTAGTTCCTTCATGGAAAGTTTTGGGGTGCTACATCAAGTGGGGGGGGCTAGAAAAAGGGGGGATCCACATGCATTTTCCATGGACTAGGCAGTGCGACTGCAAAAACTGATTTAAACTAAATTTGTCAGAAAGCTAAATCTTGATCTAGAAAGAGTGCGTTGTGTGAATTGGGGTAAATATGTTCAGTAGTTTTTAATTCATTAAGGGTAAATAGATGGCTGCCACTACATCAACAGCAATGTGGCAGCAGCTATCTTAGGACTCTGACTCAGTCTCATGTCCTAAAACAAAGCAAAAAAACACTAAAACATGTAAGGGGCTAGATAGGGATATCTTGCCCCCCAAGGCCTGGTGGGTGTTTCAGTGAGACTCCCTTCTGGGGAATAATTTCTTTTTTTAAATTTTACTGCAAATTTACGGTGGATCCTCTGTATTTTTTCTTTTTTTAACCACAATATATATACATTTTTAAAACGCAATGGGCCAGGGCACTGGGGCTGGCTCAAACTTATTAATAAGGGGAGGGGCGCATGTGCCCCCCCCCCCCTTCAAGATCTGAATAGACCCCGGAGACCCATCCTCCAGGCCCAATATGTAAATATTTATTTTTTTATTTATTTTGTATGAAACTTATAAAGCGCACTATCCCCTGGCAGGCATCCTGGCGCTGAACTGCTCAAAGGATTGAGAGTGTGTACAGTATAGCGGCACTAGAGTGTAGGAAATAGCCAGGTCTTAATGGCTTTTCTGAAAGGAAGTAACTCCTGAATTTGTCTGATTTCACAGGGCAGACTATTCCAGAGCTTAGCCGCTACAACTTCAAACAGTCTGCCTCCCATTCTGACTCTTCTAAATTTAGGTATCCTCACCAGTCTTGCCGAAGAGGAGCGAAGACTTCTTGAAGGAGTGTACCAGACAAATTTTTTATGCAGGGATAGGGGACCGGTCTCATGAAGAGCTTTAAATACAAGACAGAGAGATTTAAATTGTACTCTCTGTCTCAAGGGGAGCCAATGGAGTGTTGCTAGGGCTGCAGATGCCGAGGCTCTTCTAGAAAGACCAAGTACTAGTTTGGCAGCTGCTGACTGGATTCTCTGCAATCTATCCAGCACAAATTCAGAAGAATTTAGCAGAAGGGCATTGAAGTAATCGAGCCTGCTAATTATTGTACATCGTGCTACTTGAGCCCGATATTAAGGGGGTGCAACGATGATTAAGGGGCGGGGGGAACGCTGCCTCCCTCCCCGATCCTTAACCAGGCTCCAGGGACCCCAAACCCGGGGAAGGTAATTGACAAAAGGGGAGGGGGATGTTTGACCCCCTCCCCAAGCCTTTTAGAGGCCAGTGGACCCCATCCCCCACGACAACATTCATTTTTAATGGGAGGGGGACACAGCCCCCCTTCCCAGGCTTACTAGGAGCCCTGGGGACCCATCCTCAGGGGCTGATAACTTAAAAAAAGGGAGAAGGGCTTGTGTGGATGGAGCTCAGTGTGCATGTGACAGGAGCAATCCGGAGGAACTTGTCCTTACAAGTAGTGTGTCTCCTGGGCATGGGCAACTCGACTTGGCAGTAGGCGAAGGCTCTACGTTCGTCAAAAGAACAGTTGCCCATTGACAGCTTCATGTGTCTATTTGTTCATTCTGGTCGTGTCACAATGCTCTGGAGCTTTGTTGAAGAGTTCCCTGGTGTTTGTGAGTTCTTGTAGTGTGTTATCATCTTATGTGCAGCCTGTGCTCACTTGTCACTGTAAAATGGTCAAGAGGCCTTGCAGTGTGGAGCAAGCATAGGGTTATACACCGATTGTCATTGAGTGAATACTGTGTGCTGGACTTGTGTGTTCTTGTGCAGTCATTGTGGAAGTGTGGCCTTTATTATTTATTCCTATGGACTGAACTACATTTCCCAGCATTGGGAGTCTTTAAATTGGAGGGAAAGGCAGCATTGTTTACCCTATATAGAGATAAAAAACTAAGGGGCATATTATCAAGGGGGGCCATAGGAAAATATCGCTTTTGAGATAAACGTTGCTAATAGCACGTTATCTCAGCAATAATATCCGGCGATGTGCGGCGATAAAAAAAATTGCCGCTAAGCCTATTTAGCGATAAATATCGCTAGTTGTTGGTAATATGACCCTAAGAGTGAGATGAACTTCAGAAGATAGATGAAACAATAGCTATTTCCAAGGGGTCTCATTTATGAAAAGTGACGCATCGCTGCGTGAAAACAGCGATGGGTCACTTTTCACTGTACCCTCCTTGCGAGACCAATGATGCGTCATATTTACAGTATGACGCATCATGGCGCAAGGAGTTACAGATACGTCAGTGTTTCTGACGTATCTTTATGGCGCATTGATGGAGTGTGTCACAAAAGTGAGACTACTCCAGCAATGTGTCCTTTCACATGGGGCAAGCCCCATGTGAAAGGGCCTGCATCAGTCTTACGCCTGCTGTGAGGCAGGCGTAAGAAATTGACGCATTTGTGTCCTATTGTATATATATATCTTATAGATTTCACTATGTCACTTCTATGACCCTGTCTTGCATCAGAACGCCCCCCTGCACACATTATACCTGGCGTAGGTATAATGTAGCGCAGGGGTTTACAAAGTGACGCATCTACCTAGATGTGTCACTTTGTAAATATGGTGCAACAAGGCACATTTTTTACGCTGCTGGTGCGTCACAAAAAGTGACGCACCGGCGGCGTAAAAGTGACGCACAGCCTCATAAAAGAGGCCCAAGATGTCTACATCATCACAGAAGTCTGAGGTGCAACCCAGCACAACAACTGCTATTTCAAGTACCGTCTATAGTTCACAGATACCAGCCCGACCAGTCCACTCTCCTCATGTTGGTAAACACTCTAACATGCTGTGAAATTCCTCGGGCTACTTCATCGGCAAACTAGAAACAGAATTATATAAATGATGGTAGTGATGATACTAGAAATAGGAAAATACAAAATTATTTATTGCGAAATAAATTCATAACATTTTTGTTTTTATAAGGCTATTAAATCACAGAAAAAAACCTGTATCACATTCTAGCTAGAGTCAATCATTCATTCACACATACTTCATTCTAAGGATTTTTATACATTGTCAGCATACTGGAATGTTTAGATGTCTGACCAAAGTCACACGCATTATAAAAAGTTAGAATATTGAATCTCATGGATTTCTATAATTGTAGGGTAGAGAACTGCCTTCCTCAGGAGAGCCACCTCCAATACAATTTTTCAGGTAAAAGATGTCACAATAGTCTAACCAAGCGGAGCACGAGGTACAATTATTGGCATATAATGAATGCAAGATCCCATAAATATGCACACAGCGGTGTAATAATACTCGTGGTGAGGCCCAAAGTGGTGTAGAACTTCCGAGTGTCTGAATCCTACAGGATTCTTGTAACTAATGGTTGGATGTTAATATGGGCGAGCTGCCATTGCCTATGGACGCATGGATATAATGCAAATACAAAATGATGAAGCGTATAAAAAAAGGAACCTAGCCAACAGATCAATCTTCTCCGTAACTGCGACCGGTGAAGACTATTTTGCAAGCACTCTAACAACTTTCTCTGGCGAGGTAAAGTAAGAAGCATAGATCTGTGTCTAGCCTGGATATTGTATAGTATATAGAGCTGGGGGCCGTTCTTTTCGCATTTTCGGGGCGAAGCTCTGGAATTCGCTCCCTGTTTCCATCAGAGCATTCCAGAACCACCTGGCTTTCCAAAAAGCCATAAAGACCTGGGGCCTCATTTATGAAAAGTGACGCATTGCTGCGTGAAAACAGCGATGCGTCACTTTTCACTGCGCCCTTCTTGCGACACCAATGATGCGTCATATTTACAGTATGACGCATCATGGCGCAAGGAGTTACAGAAAACGTCAGTATTTCTGACGTATCTGTACGGCGCAAAAGTGACGCATTGCTGGAGTGTGTCACAAAAGTGACGCAACTCCAGCAATGGGTCATTTACACATGGGGCAAGCCCCATGTGAAAGGGCCTGCGTCAGTCTTACGCCTGCAGTGAGGCAGGCGTAACAAATTGACGCATTTGTGTCCTAGAAGTGGCGCAGTGAAATCATATAGATTTCACTGCGTCACTTCCATGACCCTTTCTTGCGTCAGAATGCCCCGCTTGCATACATTATACCTGGCGCAGGTATAATGTAGCACAGGGGTTTACAAAGTGACGCATCTACCTAGATGCATGACTTTGCAAATACGGTGCAACAAGGCACATTTTTTACGCTGCTGGTGCATCACAAAAAGTGACGTACCGATGGCTTAAAAGTGACGCATGGCCTCATAAATGAGACCCCTGGCTTTTCCCTGTTTAACTTTCCATTCTTCTTCCCAGGGTTCCTGTTTAGGGTCTGTTGTCGCACTGGGACGCCCCTTCGCTGGGGCAGCTATGCGCTATACAAATCCGTCAAATAAATAAAATAAATAAAAAACCCTCCTGGCTCACACTAATACTAATACTACAACACTCAGCGGTCGTGCAGACGACCGTCGTTCAAACAGGCTGCATAATAAACTGCTTGGCCCTCTTACACTCACATAAGACTGAGCCACTCCCGGTCACGCCCATTACCCAGTGCTGTGCCAGTCCGCAGCAACAAACCACCCATTCTCAGCAGAAGAGGTGTGGGACTAGTGAAGAGATCTGCCACCCAGCGCTGGCTGCCCACCGAGTCTGATCTGCAGGTTGCAAAGAGCTACTTACTATGACCACTTCTGGGCATCTCACAAGGACAGACAGACAGACATAGGATGGTTGTAACAAACTCCATCCCTGCAGATCTCTCCACCATCTCTCTCTCTCTAACTCATACCTGCTCAGGACCATAAACATGGACACAGATCACAAAGTAGAGACGCCTTTGTGGTAACTAGCTCTTTGGATTGTAATCTTAAGAAATACCAGAAAAAGACCTCCAAAGCTCCTCGAAGCTGCCAGCTCACTATAACCCGTAAACTGTGCGCCTCTCTTTCACAGCTCTTCATCCACCACACTGCTAAGCGCTGCGTTCCTTAACACGATAACCACACCTCGTGGGCAGCAAGCCCAATATGGAAACACTTTACACATTGCATCAGAAACAAATGCTGCTCCCTTCCAACCGGAAACCCTACATGGTGTAGGGTGCTACCCATGTTGGTAAGCGCCTCAGCACCCCATATAGTGGTAGTAAACATTATATAAATATTACAATGCAATACAACTGCGCAGTTAAAAGGAGTAGATGCAGAAGAGTGACACTGACGGTCATCTTAAGGTCATTTTGAATTGCTGTTTATGAAGCATGGCTCAGCCTTTCTTTTGTGGCAATTTGGTTTATCTGTCGCTAACATCAGTTAGCGGCAGCTTGTAGGCGATAGCGAGCAGTTTGGGGCCCGCTTTGCAAGTTAGCGATATTTATCGCTAATGACATGCAAAGTGGGTGTACCCAACCTGTTAGCGACTGAAAGCAGTCGCTATCATCGCTATCGCCTATTATCAACGCAGTCGTAGCGATTAAAAAATTTGCGCTAAGTGCGAATGTCGCTGAACACTAACGCCTGCTCAAACCATGACTTAACCTGCATATCCAAAGGGAGTTGGATATTCAGGTTAAGACCCTATTGGCGTTAATGCCTGAATATCGCTGGATTCCAAGCGATATTCACGTATTTCGCCGCTATCGCCGGATATTTTATTGCATTGGAGATAAATGTTGCTAACAGCATGTCATTTCTGCGATAAAATCCGGCGATTGCGCGTTGATAAAAAAAATGTCGCTAAGCTTATTTAGCGATAAGTATCGCTAGTTGTTGATAATATGCCCCCAGGTTCTGCCTCTTCAGGGGAGAAGAACTGTGGACCTTATTGCAACTGCTAGTATTTGGGGTACATGCTGGCGAACAGGGGGATACCGGAGTGAAGGGGCCCCTGGAGAGTTTGATTCTTTTTTTGCTGGCGTGTATTTATGCACATGCCATCCTTAGAGAGGGATGAGTGTGTGGGAGTATGGTGTGATGTGGTCCTTGTAAGTGTTGCCACAGAGTGTACAATACAATGAGTAGGTGCTGCACAACTCTGTATCAACGGCATTTGTATGGTGTGGGAGGAGTTCACTATTGTAGTGTGTGCATTCGTGTAATGTACAAGGAGCACAGAAGGGGATATGTGCATTTGTAGAGTGCGCCACGGTTCACAACTAGGGTGAATGCAGGTGTGTGGTGTGTAAGGAGTGTATAACTGCAGTGTGTTTGTTTGTATACTATACAATAGGTTCACAATCATTGTGGGTACTGGTGTATTTATGTGCAGTGCAGAAGATGAGCACAACTGTGGTAAATATGTTTGTATGTATGCAAAGAGCTCACAACTGTTGTGCATGCATTTGTATAGTATGCACGAAGCGAACTAATGTAGTATGTGTGTTTGCACAGTGTGCAATGAGTTCACAATTATTGAATATACCTATGTGTGGTGTGCGAGAAGAGCTCAACTGTTTTACAAACGTTTGTATGTTGTGTAACGGAAGGGGTTCACACCTGTTGTATGTTTGTTTGTTCAATGTGCAATGAGTTCACAATTATAGTATGTACTTATGTGCTGTGTGCGAGAAGAGCATGACTGTAGTGCATACGTTTGAATGTTGTGCAAGGAGTTCACAACTGTAGTATGTGTGTTTGTGTGGTATGCAAGGAGTTCACAACTGTAGTATGTGTGTTTGCATGATGTGCTAGTGGTTCACAATTGTAGAATGTGTTTGCATGGGTTAAGAGGAGTGTACAACTACAGTATGTGTGTTTGTGTGGTGTGCGAATAGTTCACAACTGTAGTATGTGTGTTTGTGTGGTGTGCAAGAAGTTCACAACTGTAGTATGTGTGTTTGCGTGGTGTGCTAGTGGTTCACAATTGTAGAATGTGTTTGCATGGGGTGCGAGGAGTGTACAACTACAGTATGTGTGGTTGTGTGGTGTGCGAATAGTTCACAACTGTAGTATGTGTGCTTGTGTGGTGTGCAAGGAGTTTACAACTGTAGTATGTGTGTTTGTGTGGTGTGCTAGTGGTTCACAATTGTAGAATGTGTTTGCATGGGGTGCGAGGAGTGTACAGCTACAGTATGTGTGTTTGTTTGGTGTGCGAATAGATCCCAACGGTAGTATGTGTGTTTGTGTGGTGTGCAAGAAGTTAACAACTGTAGTATGTGTGTTTGCATGGTGTGCTAGTGGTTCACAATTGTAGAATGTGTTTGCATCGGGTGCGAGGAGTGTACAACTACAGTATGTGTGTTTGTGTGGTGTGCGAATAGTTCACAACTGTAGTATGTGTGTTTGTGTGGTGTGCAAGGAGTTCACAACTGTAGTATGTGTGTGTTGTGTGGTGTGCGAATAGTTCACAACTGTAGTATGTGTGTTTGTGTGGTGTGTGAGGAGTTCACAACTGTAGTATGTGTGTGTTGTGTGGTGTGCGAATAGTTCACAACTGTAGTATGTGTGTTTGTGTGGTGTGCAAGGAGTTCACAACTGTAGTATGTGTGTTTGCATGGTGTGCTAGTGGTTCACAATTGTAGAATGTTTTTGCATGGGGTGCGAGGAGTGTACAACTACAGTATGTGTGTTTGTGTGGTGTGCGAATAGTTCACAACTGTAGTATGTGTGTTTGTGTGGTGTGCAAGGAGTTCACAACTGAAGTATGTGTGTGTTGTGTGGTGTGCGAATAGTTCACAACTGTAGTATGTGTGTTTGTGTGGTGTGCAAGGAGTTCACAACTGTAGTATGTGTGTGTTGTGTGGTGTGCGAATAGTTCACAACTGTAGTATGTGTGTTTGTGTGGTGTGCAAGTAGTTCACAACTGTAGTATGTGTGTTTGCATGGTGTGCTAGTGGTTCACAATTGTAGAATGTGTTTTCATGGGGTGCGAGGAGTGTACAACTACAGTATGTGTGTTTGTACGGTGTGCAAATAGTTCACAACTGTAGTGCATGTGTTCTCACAGTGTTCCCAGACTGCACTAGTGTAGCACGTTTTCTGGTACAGGTTTGTCATTTTTTCGTCAAACATTAGTTGGGGCGAGGAATGTGACTGTTCGAGGTGTGTGTCGGTTTCTGGACGTGGTTTGGGCCCTGGTTGGTGTGTTGACTAGAACTGCTAGAGGTTACATATGCACATGTATGTGGCGTAGTGGAGGGAGGGGATATGTTGGGTTCTGCGTCTTGCATGCCTCAGTGTATGCGGTCTCTGTAAAGGAGGGGGTGCAGGGCTCTGCTTATGCTGCGCCCTTCATGGCATCGGCTGTGCCCGCCTGTCCTCCTCGGGGTGGCAGAGATGCCACCATGTTTTGAGTGGGAGAAGGAGACCGAGCAGCAGCTGCCCAGCTCCTGATGGGCCTCTAAAGAAACATATCTTGCTGGTTAATTGTCCTTTTTCCTGATTAAAAAAACCCTACAAAACAACCTTTTTACCCAATACAGTAGCTCACTCCTCGGGGCATCTTGAGCTCGCCCGAACGAAGAGTAGGTCCCAGCCCAGGAGGGGTCCCATGCGACCTTTGACCCCAGAAGTAGGAGCTTCGACGTCAGAGTTGGGGAATGCCTGGCTCAGCGACCTTTCCACCGAGGGCCACCGGTTCAAAGCCCTCCAGCTGCACCTTCATCAGAGGTCACCGCCGATCGATCACCCTAATCAATGCACTGATCGACGCTCATTTCACCGGGTGGACGAATGACCTCAGGTGACCCTACCTTCGGGGTGAAGGGTCAGCGCAGCATGTGTGTGTGTCTGTATCTGACTGAAACTTGTCTTCACACTTTAACACACATGACCTCGATGATACACATTAGAATTATGTCAGAGTATAAGCGTGCCATAAATTGTGCACCACGAGCTCCTGGGCGCAGAGGAGGGCTGTCTATTGATGAAATGCAGAGAAAAGCTTTTCTGTGAAAGGCTAGATGGGCTGGGGCTAAGAGTTGGCCTTTTGTCAAGCTTGGTCTTCGAACAGGCGTGTAACTGGGGTGGAGATTCCTACACATCAGACTCCCCTCTGAAGGGCCAATAGAACAAGGGAAGAGACCCTCACAAGTGAGGCTAGTGTAGTGCTTAATTAGTAAAAAAAAATGAAGGCCCTTGCGCTGCCAGTGCGTCACGTTTTGTGACGCACCGGCAGGGCATTTTTCTGCCTCATCTTTTCAAGAACAGGAAAAGCCAACCTGCGTGACTTTTCCTGTCCTTGTGAATATGGCCTCTTTATATACAGCACTTTGGGTGAAAGGGGCGTTCCATGGGTGTTGCTGTGGGTGTTCCCACGCAACACCCATGGAACCAGACATATTTCCAGATTTACAAGAAATCGGAAAACTGGAAATGTGTCTGAATGCTACGCCTCCCCAGGAGAGGCATAGGGAGGCGCATTTCTCCTAGTTGTTTTCCTCTTTCTATGCGTGCTGCATTCTGCAGCACACGTGGAATGAGAAAATAACCTTTAATGATTGTTTATGTACAGGTAGGGTCCCCTTCCTGCGCATAAACAATCATCCCTGTGACGCAGTCATCCGTGCACCATGGTGCAAGGGACCCTGCGTCGGTGCATGGCAGCAGTATTTGCACCAGCACAGGGGGAAGCACAGAGATACGACATACGGTTGTAAATATGTCGCATCCCTGTGCTTCAAAACGAACACAGCACCGTGCAGCAAAATGCCTTGATGCATCGCGCTGCGATAATTTATTGTAAATCTGCCCCTAAGTGTCAGGGCCCTCATCAGGAAGTCACTCCAGCTTGCACTAACTATTGCCCCTGGCAGAACTGCAGATGACAGTAACAACACAACTACTAACCCTTACAAGTGTGACAGTTCTGACTATTCCAGGCCTCCAAAGCGATAAGAATGTCTTGGAAGGCAGGTATTAGTCATTTATAATGTACATTGCATTAATGGAAAGGGGCGACCATTCGGTCCCCCCGAACGTATGGTGGAGTACTACGATCCCCCCGGGAAGCCATCTTGGGCGGGAGGCGAGTCTCGGCTGGTATGCCCGAAGCGGCGTAGCCGGGGCGCGACTTTTCCCGCCCTAGAGTGGGTTGTCCTAGACACGGACGCGACCGGCCACGCCCTCGGAGGCAGGCGGGGGCGGGTTTACGCCCACCCTGAAGAGGGATAAAAGGAGCAACAAGCCAAGAAAGCTTCCTCTTGTTCCTGTGCTCTGAAGCTGCACCTCCCCGCTGCACGTGAGCTCGAGACGGAACGAAGAGTCAATTTTTGAGCGTGGTAATCTTTCTTTTTGTCTTACAGATACTCCGTCTGAGAATGCCCAAGAAAGTCGGAAAGCGGGTCAGTACCGACCAGATGCTCCGCATGCTCATGAAAGAGGTAGCCGACTTGAAGAAGCAGATGGCGGCTAAGGACGGGGAAGGAGGACCGAAACGACCTTTGCCGGGAGTAGTCCCCGGAGGGAGAGGCAAGAGGTCCAGAAGGGGGGCACCTGGGGGGGAAACACCGGTTCCCGATATCCCACTTGAAGAGCCAACTCCGGTGCCGAAGGAGGGGAATCCGATTCCCGTGGTGGTCACTCCCGTGTCCGGGGAAGATATGCCTCCCGAGTTAGCAGCACAATTGGCAGCGTGGTTGGGGAAAGATAGCAAGGGCGCCACGGCTGACGACGCCCGGGTGTTAATGAGACAACTGCGGGAAACTAGGGAGGCTGCGAAGGCACCATCGTCAGTTACCCCTTTGGCTCCGGCGGTGGAAAATGCAACAGGCCCAGGTTCAGCGGCAAACGCAGCTTCTGGTTCAGGTAAGCGGCCATTGCCGATCGCGGGGGAGGGGTCTGCACCTTCACGAAGGGAGAAGGTGGCTCAGCATGTTCCACTGGAAATTAAGGAGAAGATTTGGGCGAATAAGTATGTAAACATTTTTTCTTTACTTACCGACCATTATGAGATGGAGCATGTTAAGAGCCAAAAGGAGCTCATGCACCCGAGTGTTTGGCGCGCAAAAATGGCCGCCTTTAAGGTTGACGAAAACATTGGTACTTGGGGTAGAGCATGGGGAATTTTTACCTCCATCATGGGCGAGCGTAGGCCCGAGCTGCCTATTTATCAGTCACGTATCATGGAGTATTCCGTAGCATATGGGGGCAATCAGTGGTTCTGCTATGATAATATTTTTAGAAAAGCGAAAGAACACGACCCAATCCTGACTTGGGATTGTTACGACTCCGTTTCATGGTCAAAAATGGAGAGTACAGGAATGTTGAAAGTACCATTGGTAGGAAGTAGTGGGGGTGAATCCTCCCGCCAATACTCTGGGACGCCCTTTCGGGCGGGTACAGGTAACGAATATCACTCAAAACCGAGTGGCAATGCAGGTAAAAGGGGGATTTGTTGGAATTTTAACAGAGGAAAATGTACGAGGCCCCAGGGGTCATGCAAGTTCAAACATGAATGTGGGGGTTGTGGGCAGCCATCCCATCCTGAGTCCATGTGCAGAGCCAAAACGGGTGATAACGGTGGTAGGGGAAGCGCCAAACAGGTCTGAAATAGTCCGAGGGGCGCCTTTACCTACTCCGATTGATACCATGGCAATGATTCCTTGGCTCAACGAATACCCGGATCATGCTTCCGCTGGGGTGTTGCGAAACGGGTTTTCATATGGTTTCCGCATCCCAGTGGGGGATTTTCAGGGTGTAGCAGAATGTAAGAACCAAATGTCCGTCTTGCAGCATACGACCGTGGTACAGGTAAAGATTGGGAAGGAGGTTATTAGAGGTCGAGTCGCCGGTCCATTTGATGTGCCACCGGTTGCTAACTTTGTTTGTTCCCCTTTAGGGGTGGTCCCCAAGATGGACCTGGGTGAGTTTCGGCTGATACATAACTTGTCAGCCCCACGTGGTCTTTCCGTGAATGATGCGATAGACCCGGAAGTGTGTTCGGTGCGGTACGCATCTTTCGATGAGGCCGTCGCCATGTTGAATCGCCTGGGGCCCGGAGCGCTGATGGCGAAATCAGATATTGAGTCAGCGTCCGGTTGCTCCCGGTACACCCAGACGATCAGCGTCTGCTAGGTTTCATGTTTCAGGGTCGCTATTACATGGATAGGTGTATGCCAATGGGATGCTCTATATCTTGTGCCTATTTTGAAAAGTTCAGTTGTTTTTTGCAATGGGTCTTCACGAAGAAGACGGGTTTTCAACATGTTATGCATTATCTTGATGACTTTCTGTTTCTGGGGGCAGCCGGGGATCCAGAATGTGGACAGGCTTTGAATACATTTTGTGCCTTGATGAATCAGTTTGGTGTGCCGTTGGCGCCAGGTAAGACTGTGGGTCCCTCGACTTGCCTCGAGTTTCTGGGGATCGAGCTCGACTCGGAGGAAGGTTGTTTTCGATTACCAAGAGAAAAAGTGTTAAAATTCAGGGCATCCCTTGACACGTGTATTAGTGAGTCTAAAGTGAAACTACATCAATTGCAACAATTGGTGGGCCAGTTAAATTTTGCCCTGAGAGTAATGCCGATGGCCCGCCCCTTTTCCCGCTCGATCGCTCAAGCCATGGTCGGCCTTAAGGAGGGTCATCATCGCACGAGGCTCTCGGCAGAGGTTCGCCAGGACATGCGCATTTGGTTGGCATTTCTGGCGGATTTCAATGGTCGAATTGTCTGGAACAAACCGGCGGTGTCCTCCGAGGAGCTGGGGCTGTGGACTGATTCGGCAGGGAGTATTGGTTTTGGTGCCATATTCGGCACACAATGGTCGGCCCAAAAATGGCCGTCATGGTGGCACGAGTAACATTGCTTTTCTTGAACTTTTCCCTATTCTGGTGGCCTTGAAAACTTGGCCTGAGGGGTTCAGAGATCACTCTGTGGTGTTCTGGTCTGATAACATGACCGTGGTTGAGTGTATCAATAGTCAGGCAGCACGATGCAAATAGATTCTGAGACTGCTCAAAGAAATTGTGTTATTGTGTATGCAATTGAATGTGCTATTTAAGGCAAGACATGTGCCGGGGGTAATGAACCAAGCGGCTGATGCGCTTTCTCGTTTCCGTATGCAGGCCTTTTGGGGTTTTCTGCCCACAGCGGACCCGGTGGCGGCACCCTTTCCCGAAGCTCTCTGGTATCTCGGTGATCCGAACTACAAAACCTTGTGGGAGAGAGTTTAGCACCCAGGACGAGGAAGGCATATGAAGGGGCGTTCCGTTCCTATTGGGCCTTTTTGGGGACTGCTAGGGGGGAGCTTTGGGGCCAGGAAGAGTTTGTAGTGAAATTTCTGCTGTCTTTACATCAGGCAGGCAAATCAGTGGCTACGGCCCAGAGGCATCGGGCCGCCATCTCCTTTATGGCAAGGGCTCATGGGATCCAGGACCGACAGCATCTTTTGTTGTGCAAAAAGCGCTACGTGGGTGGCAACGCCTTGAGGGTCGCAGAGTAGATGAGAGGCACCCGATAGGTCTGGATAGGTTGGCCCTGTTATTATCCGTACTCCCTGCAACGTGTTCATCCCGGTATGAAACAGTGTTATTCCGAGCCGCTTTTGCGCTAGCATTCCATGGGGCTATGCGGGTAAGCGAACTAGTGGCGAAGAACAAGCAGGATGCGATGGGGGGACTGTGCCGAGAGCACATTCAGGTCAAGGGGGAGACGATGACTGTCTCGTTTGTCAGGGAAAAAAACCGATCAGGGTGCGATTGGGGATTGCATACTCATACAAAGGATTCCCGGGTCTTCCATGTGCCCTGTGGTTTGCGTAGAGGAATATTTAGCGCACAGGGTGGCATCATGGGGGGGGACCTTGTTGAGACACGCTGACGCCACCCCACTGACGAGGTTTCAGTTCCAGCGGGTGCTTGCGATGTCGATTTCGGCCGTGGGCTTGAACCCCGGCGAGTTTGGGACCCATTCCTTTCGGATAGGGGCTGCTACAGAGGCGACAGCCAGGGGTCTGAGTGTAGAACAAGTAAAACGTGTGGGGCGTTGGTCCTCGAACTGTTATAAGAGGTATGTGCGGTTGCACATGTTGTGAAGCTGTAATGATGTACTCACGCTTCTTGTTTTTGTTTGGTTTTCAGTTGCGCAAGCCTACGAGGCGGGGCGGACTGTGCAGTCGACCCGACACCTGGGGACCAGCGGTCAGACATCACCGGCTGTGAAAAAGGAGGTGTGGGTCGTGGGCCACTCATACGTGAGGCGTGCCACGGACGTATTCAAAGCAGGTGACATGTTTCACGTGGCTGGGGAATACGGGTACAGTGTGTCCTTCTACGGAAAGGGCGGGCTCTGTATTGACCAGTTTCAATCATTTTTTGAGGGTTTGTTAGGGCGGACAAGGTCACCACCGTCTATAATCATAGTCCATCTTGGGGGCAACGATTTGGTGGCCACTGGTAGACGACTTCTTTTTGAGGCGAAGCTTTCCACAGTAAGTTGGTTGGCAAGGAGAGTTCCAGGGTGCACAATTGAATGGTCCCATATGATCCCACGAAAAGTATGGCGGGGGGCTATTTCGGTTTCTGCTCTGAATCATTCAGTAAGAAAAATTAATAACAAAGTGAGTAGATTGTTTCGTTCAAGACACTGCATTCTGTTTCGCATAGTTGTATTAAAGGGGACAGTATGTATTTGGTGGACGGTGTTCATTTGTCCCGGGTGGGGAATGAGTTACTCATAGGAGACTTCATAGCTTAGTTAAAGAGTTTATAACATGACCTTTAGGCAGGAGTGTTGTGGGGGGTCCGGATAGCCGGTCAACTATCTGGCCTGTGGCGGTAAGGTCATGATCGGTGAGCAGTAATTGGAAGATCCCTATGGGGGGGCGTCACCCATTACGGATGGGAGCGCTCGGGGGAGGTGGCCATTGGCCCCTCAACGGGGAGGCGGTCCCGTCTAAGGATAGGCCGCCGGAAGGAAAGGAAAGGTGGTCAAGGCCCCTTCCTGGATAGGAGGGGCTACGGGCCCTCCTGGGGAATTTCCCGTGGCCAGGACATCTGCGACGGCAGATGTGTAAGTTGTGTGGGGTTCGGGAGGGGGTTTACGCTACCTTTTAGACACCTCACACGAGTCCTCGGACGACCGTAAAATGGCGTTGAGTTCATTGGGGCCCCCGTCAAGTCCAAGGGAAATTGGTAGATGCACGTGAGGCACGCCTCTGTGCGGTTGGTCCCCTCACAAGTGAGGGTGATATTTCTGGTTTAGGGATCTGACACCGGTTACGACCTTGCCGTTGGCCCTTAACGTTAGGATGTACAATTTCAAGTCAAATGTTTTGTAGGATGTTAGTTCGGCTAGGAGAACCTTTGTATTAGAAATCTGTTAAGGTTAGCCAAACATCGTAATGTGGAAATGAAATTGTACATAATATGAAACTGTTATTTTAATGTTTTGATTTTGTTTCATATTTTAATAAATACGGCCGGGAGGGTCACTCCCTCCCGCCGTCCAAAAGTTCAGAACCGTTTCCGGATTTCCATCCTTGGGGATTGTGTTGAGAGGGGGTGACGGGTATCTCAGCCATATTAACAACTGTTGTTCTGCTCATCTCCACATTAGAGAATCGGTGACACGATGCGGCAGGCTGTCACCAGTGCTGGTACTGACAATTATGTGGTATAGCCGAGCACCCTAAAAAACCGGCTCAAATTAAGCACTGCTAGTTCAGAAGCGACAGGCTGGACCATATAGGACTGTGTTAGATATAAAGATTACCTTCCACGAGCCGACTGGGCTGGGGAACAGCCATTCACATCAGGCTCATCTGTTAAAGTTTAATAGGGCCAGGTTGAACACAGCCACACTTTAGGGGCACACTTTGAAAAGGCTGAATCTGGTGGAGGTGGAGTTGGCAATTTGCCAGTCATTCAGGGAGGGTATAACTTTGTAATTTCTTGGTCAGTCCGCTGCAGCGCCCAGTGGAAATTCCATCACATGGGAACATTGCAATTTCCGAACACTGAGGTACAGATACACAAAGGTTTAGCATAGGGCTAGTTGAATGAATGATAAATGAATGATGAATGAATGATGAAAAGATTTGTAGAGTGCACAAACACCAGCGGCTTCTTGGCGCTTTGGGAAAGGCAAGAGCTAACTGCAAAATGGGGAGATCTTACTCAAATGCTTGAGAAAACAGCCACGTCTTAAGAGCTTTCCTAAATGACTGATAAGAAGAAATGAGACGGAGGTCAAAGGGGAGGGAATTCCAAAGGTGGGGGGCTTGCGACGCATATCTTAGGCCCCCAAGCCTCTTCCGCTTGAAAGGACATGAGGACAGCAAATTAAGGCCCGCCGAGCGGAGTGCTCGGGAAGGAGTATAACAGTGGAGGAGAGCGGCAATGAATGATGGGCCTTGGTCGCTAAGGGCTTGATAGGTTAAGCAGCCGACCTTAAAGAGGCTGCGCTGGACTACAGGGAGCCAGTGTAGGTTTCTCAACAGTGATTTTGCAGAAATTGTCCTAGGCTGCCGAAAAACCAGTCTTGCGGCTTGATTTTGGACAAGTTGGAATTGGTGGGACTGGTAGGGAGGAATCCCAATATACAGTGAGTGCGCGTAATTAATGCGGGAAACCACTAGCCCCAGTGTGGCATGGACCAAAGCGTCATGGGTAAGGAATCTGCTAATCTTACAGATACTGCTTAGGTGGAAGACACATACCGATATCACAGATTTAATTTGGTGTTTTATAGACAGATCCTTACTGATGGTTACACCAAGACTCTTGACCGAGCTCGCAGGGCAGGGAGCACAGCCCAGCGAGTGTGGCCAAAAGCCCGGATGCCATGGGTTGGTCAGGGGTCCTGTGAGTACCAGCTCAGTCTTGTCTGGGTTAAGCTTGAGCTGATTGGCACTCATCCAGCTTGATGAGTCAATATTAAAAATAAGCTGGAGGTCATCCGCATAGTTGAAGATGACCACCGGCTTTTTCCTAAGGTTAGAAATCAGTGGAAGGATGTATAAATTAAATAACAGGGGAGACAGGGAGGAACCCTGAGGGACCCCACAGGTAAGATCCTTCACCTCAGACATGAAAGAACTAAGCCGAACCGCTTGCTTACAATCTTGTAAAAATGATGCAAGCCATCCGAGCGCGGTGCCCCTGATGCTGGCGTTCTCGACCCGCTGAAGTGATCAACGGTGTCGAACGCAGCCGAAAAATCAAGGAGCACCAAGGCCTGGGAGACATTTTGGTCGGCCCCCTTTCTGAGTTCGTCATGAACTACCACCATGACTGATTCGATTGAATGCTGGGGGTCTAAAACCCGCATGGTGCTGGTCTAAAAAATGTGAACTCTCAATGAAGGAGCCAAGGCAACTGGCGACGTGGGCTTCCAGTAGTTTACCTAAAAACGGGAGCAGGGATATTGGTCGAACGTTGCTAAGAGTGGCCAGATCTGCCCCTGGTTTTTTAAGTATAGGTGCTACAACAGCCAATTTAAAGGACTTGCAGACCAGGCCCTGGCCTAGGGAATTATTGAGCAGAGAGAGGGGGACATCAGGAAGACCCGAAAAAATCTCACGGGCAATATGGGCAGGGCAGCAATCAGAGTGGGAGCCTGATCAAACTCTGCAAAGAAGTGAAGGGAATGTCTCTTTGGTGACTAAGGGAAGGGTCAAGAGAGAGGAGGGATTTGTTGGGGGACAGCCTATATCTATCCCTGATATAGGGTTAGGAATACTTGCTTTGATTAAATCAATCTTCTCAATAAACTAATTGTTGAGAGAGTCGCAGAGAGGCTGAGAGAACAAAGGAGTCATCGTAACGCTATCAGGTTTAGCAAGTTCATCCACTATGGTGAAAATCTCCCTCGATTTATTAGAGGAGTTAAGAATCTTTTGCGAAAAATACTCCATTTGGCTGCAAGGATTCCAGATTTATATTCTTTCAATGCCATCAAAAAGGCTGTCTTCTTGAGGGGGCAGCAACCGGCCCTCCACTTTCGCTCTGCTTGCCAAAGGGCAAGTTTCATATCAGTTAACTCTTTGGAGAACCAACGCTGAGCGTCGTGGGGGCGCTTTATTCTAAGTCTCTTTAGTGGGGCAACGGCGTCTCGGGCGTCTGCCAGCCAGGTGTTGATGTTATCAGCCTGATCATGGACCGACAAGGGAGACAGCCGTCCCCTTGAGAGAGGGAGTCGTTGTGGCCAATAAAAAAGCAGAGTGAAGGGAGGTCGACTCGGTCCCAGTTGCGGATCAAAGGGGGGTTGTTGGAACGTGCTTTTGTAGTGGAGGCCTTGGGAACAACAAAGGAAGTAAAAAAATGGTCTGACCAGACACATGGGAAAATCTGTAAGTTGTGAATGTCCTGATTTAATACCCACAGCTGGTCAAGAGTGTGACCCTTAGCGTGGGTAGGAACATGGATAAACTGCGAAAAATTAAGACCAGTTAAGAGGGAGGTGAACTCCCTGGAGGGGGCATTTTCATGCAAGGCGTTTGGCCAGTAATTGAAATCCCCAATTATTAGGATCCTGGCGTGAGTAATTGCCAATTCGGCTATCATGTTTCCAAAAGGATGCAGGAAGCTGGGTGACGAGACAGGGGGGCGGTACAGTAGAACGAAGGTTAGAGGGAAAATATCCAGCTCGAGAGTGGAGGTAATGAAATCTACAGATTGTATAGGAAGAATCGTTAGGGACTTGGATTTATAAGAGTGAGAGATAATGGCCACCACTCCCCCCCCCAGTTTTGCCCTGGGTACGATCTGCCTGCAGAACATAGAAGCCGTTAGGAACAGCTGCCAAAACATCGGAGGTGGACTCAGCTGTGAGCCAAGTTTCTGACAGTAAAAGTATGTCCGGCTTTACAGTGTCGAGGAGATAAAATATCTCAGTTTGATGCTTGACGAGCAAGCGGGTGTTCAGGTACCAAATTGACAGACAATCAGGTGTAACGGGCAGGTGATGTGAGAGGGGTCTGTAATGTGATGGGTCTACATCCGAGTCGCCAGTTGGCGGTGGCGTGACAGTAGGAGCAAAGGAGGAGTGTTGCGTTAAAGTAGGACATGCTTGCATATCTGGTTAGGGCTTAGGGGGGGACTCTAGGCCGCGTAAGGAAATCAATTCCTCTGATAAGTACACCCGATTAAGAGGGCACCCAGCAGGGGGACTGGGCCCTGTTCCCGGCCAGGAGCGGACGGGCGCAGACGGGCTTGCCTTTGGCGCGCCTTCGGCTTTTAGGGGTTAACAAACCAACACAAATTGGTATTTGCATTGGTTTGCTTGGAAAAGTAGCCCAAACCAGCACGAAACGCTGATTTGCATTACTTAGTGTTACAGGGGTGTTACATGGGTGGGACATGGGCATTCCCATGGACCACCCATGATGTTTGATGCAAAACCTTATCTGCTAACATTAGAAGACAGGGATTTGCCCCAAAAATGAATGCAGCTGAAAAGCAGGTGTTAAAGGAGAAACGTTTTCATTTCTCTTTGCTTTCCCTACTTTGCATGTGTGCTGCTCTGTACAGCACACAAATAGAGTATGAAAAGGTTTTAACTTTGTCTAGCCATAGAATTTTGTAGGAGACGGGGCGGCCTTCCTGTAAAAAAATCCATGGTAGACTCAGGCATGGTGGGAAGGTGTGTGCCTGGCACATAGCAACTAAAATCAGCACCGGTGCTAGAGAGAGGGGAGGAAAGAGCCACATCTTTTTAGATTTTGCCCTCTTCTGCTCCCTCCCTATCAGGCGATGCAGAGCAGCATTTTAGGCTGCTTTTGCTGCGTTCCATGAATCTGTTGAGAATATGGGTCAGAGACTACCGCGTGATGTGGGTGTTAACATACTGCTTCGTGCTAAACTGCAGGGCAAACACCATGGAACAGGAGAATTTCACAGGTTTTAGCTTCAAGGTTATGGGGTGACTTCAGAAGGGTTTTGCAGGCACTCATGCACCCTGGTGCAACTTTGTGCTACACTGGTGAGCTTTATAATGGTAAGTAAATCTACGTGCTTCTTTGCGTCACTTCGCGCCATGCTAGCATCCATCATAGAACAACAGTTCTGCAGCTGAATATCAAATGAGACTATGCAGAAAAGATGATGTACACAGCTGTGCCTGGCACCACATCTCTTACGGTGGAGGTGGTACACTTGTAGTTGAATACATTCATAAACTTCTTGCAAAGGGCGCAATACTCTTGGGCAGGTGTTCGTTGCAGTTCCCCTGAAATCCTGGGGATTTATTTATGAAAAGTGACGCATCGCTGCGTGAAAACAGCGATGCGTCACTTTTCACTGCGCACTCCTTGCGACACCAATGATGCGTCATATTTAATGTATGACGCATCATGTCGCAAGGAGTTACAGATACGTCAGTATTTCTGACGTATCTGTAAGCGCAAAAGGGACGCATTGCTGGAGTGTGTCACAAAAGTGCAAAAGTGCAGCGCAAAACTGACGCAAGGCCTCATAAATGAGGCCCCTGGTCTCGTATATCATGATAGGCTTTGTTGTGACGGCGCAGACACCAGCTCTTGTTTTTATATACCTGCAGCGTATAAAGTGAATTCATTTAACCCAATATTTCTTGTAGTTAATGCTTCATTTTCAGATGATGCTGCTCTGAAACAGTGAACAAGGTTTGGTTCTTTCTTCTGCTAATCTCTTCCCTGCAGCCGGGCTTCTGCAATGTGCCCATATAATTCTAAGCGATCCAATTAAAGTAACTATTGACACAATCCGTACGAGAACTGACTACTGACCTGACACTAACAGGATGTAGGTGCAAAGACGGAAAATGCTGGTTACGTTGCTTTATTCTTTTTTTTAGCTTCCTGCTTTGCAGTCTGATGTTGTTCCGGCTGTCGGTGTGCCAAGAACCACCAGAGATGGTGAGCTTTTCTCCAGGATATGTCGGGTGATGGTCGTGATGGCTTTGTAAATGATGTAGCTGGTTTTGAAGATGGCATGGGCTGGCTTTGGGAACCATTGGCGCTCCATTAACCTGTTTGCTGCTTCTGTCGAAAAACGGCCGTCGCGAACACCACCTCGGTAGTGCTGCGCACGTCCGTTGGCTGACGCAGCCCCGCCCACCTAATAGAAAGTTCCGCACTGGAGCAGAACGTTCAAAGCTGCAAACTGGTTAAGATGGAGGTAATAGCATGAATTTCTTGGCCCTGGATGAACCATGGCCCCGCTTGTAGGGTGCCCCTAAGGGGTGCAGTGTAGAGTCTAAAAAGCCACAGATTAGGCATTACCATTATCCAACTTGAGAAACCAGAGCATGAGTAGCAGCTCTGAAGTCGTTTTCTGCTAGAGATGGTTTTCACTTTCTTTAGAAGAGAGAGACAGTACCGAGCCATCTTTGATTTTTTGGCAATGTGTTCCTTGAGGGTGAGGTTGGTGTCCAGAGTAAATCCAAGAGTATTGGCATTTGGTGAAAGTTGAGGATGATCAAAACTGTCAAAGTTCATGTCATTGAGCCCGATATGTGCAGTATCTTGTTATTCTGGGCAAATAAGAGAAATTATCTCTGAGTTGGGTTGAGCTCCAGGCAGACACTCGACATCCAGCTCTGGAGAATATGCAGGCAGTATTTGAGGCAGTGCATGTCTGAAGCAGAAGACAACTTTCAAGTAGATTTGAGTATCATCAACATATTAGTGGATCTTGATGCTGCTATCTGCGAGTAGAGCACCAAGTTGCCACATGTAAATATTGAAGACAACAAAAGTCAGTATGGAACACTGGGGGACTCGACAAGTGATAGGGATTTTTTGTGACCTGGATATTCCCAAGAGACCAACCTGATCTTAGTTGGAAAGGTAGAAGAACCATTGAAGGTCATTGCTGGTGAATCCCATTCAGGACTCCAAGTTGCGCATGTAGGTTGATTAGTCGACCGTGTCGAAGGCAGCTGTGTGGTCCAGCAATATCAAGCCACAAGTGCTAGCTTCATCTGTGGCCAAGAGGTCTTTGTGTATGAGGAGTATGGTAGTGATCCCAGTGCTGCAGAGTTACCTGAAGCCAGACTGGTAGTTGTGCAGAAGATGCTTAGTAATGATGTGACCTTGGAGATGAACACAGACTGCTTTTTCAATGATCTTGTTCATGAATGTTAGGTGAGTGTTGTTTCATTTAGCAGTGGGAGGATCTGGCCTGTCTTTAGAGCTGCTGAAAGAAGTCATTTGGCTAAGCATCTGTATCGATCTGGAGCACCCTTTACTCTCACTACCTGAAAATCTGCCCTCCACAGCTCAGGTCGCCTAGTGATGTCAAAGGTCACTTCTAGATATTAAATATGAAGGGTGATAAATGGTGAAAGGACAAGATAAAAAAATGATCCCAGTTGCACTGATTGGACTTGTTCCTGGAGAAATAGAGCCAGAGTCTGGAGCCAGTCTAACCGTATAGAGCAGCTGATGGTATAGAATACCACAGAGTTGTTGAACCAGATCGGCATGGACAAGAGACCTTCACCCTTCCCTTGCAGAAGGTTGACTAAGGTGGTCCCGAGGATGTGTTTTGTATTGCCAGTGGTGAAATCCCAACTGGTTGTGGTTCATGCATGATACTATAGCAGTCCTACATCAGTACACCGGCTGCATGTCATCCATCAATGGGGCGATGATGCTGCCGCAGTCTACTGAGTAGGCTGAACCACACGTGCTCTTTAAATCTTAGGGGGCATATTTACAAGCCCCTTGCGTTGCTTTTGCACCGCTGTTACGTCACTTTTGTGACGCAGTGGCGGCGCAAAAGATGTGCCATGGTGTGGGGTATTTACAATGTGACACATCTGGGAGACGTGTCATGTTGTAAAGCCCTGCGCCAGAAGAAGGCGTTCCTGTGCAGGTGGGGTGTTCTGGTGTAGGAACGGCTCCTGAAAGTGGCATCTACAAGATTTCACTCAGTCATTTTGGTGCCCATGCTGCGTCAAAACCCTGCGCCTGCTTGAAGCAGGCGTAAGGATTGACGCAGCATTAGAATAATAGGGCCCCCAGAGCCCTGTGCCTTTTTTGCCCCATGGTGCGCCGCAATTTAAATGCAGCGCAACCATGATGGCGTAGGCATGGCGCACAATAAGTGGCGCATCCCTGCTGATATGCAGGGATGCGCCACTTATTGTAAATATGCCCCTCTGTGTTTTATTTGCTCATCTGTTTGACTCCAGTAAGACAGGAGTCAATGCACAAGGTTCAAGTTCTGAGAAGCCGAAGTCCCAACCCCTTCTTCCTGATGTGTCTGTAGGCTGTGCCGTTTCCTGGCAGCCACTCCTTCATAAACATACCCACAGCTATGTGAAATGTAAAGTAGCATTGAGCTTCCAACTTTTCACTGGAAACTGTGATCATCACCCCTTTTAGAGAGTAAAGGTAAACTGGGCAGAAAAGACGAGTGGCACAATTTGACTTAAATGACCCTGTATGCTCAGGACATTTATGAGATTTGAGAACTTTTATGACTTTATCTCCTACATTGCATTTCAGTGGCATAGACATTCCTGTCTGAAAGCACTTGGCCTTCTTATCCCAATACTGGTCTACATTGCATCATATTAGAGTAGAGGTTGCATGTTGCCTACTAGACAAGTGTTGGCTTCAAGAGAGAACCAGCCTCACCCTTCCGTTTCCACAGTGCAGGATGGGGAGGATTGTCGCTGCCCAGTTGAAGTGTTGACTGGGCAGAGTGGTTGTCCTTTGTGCTTTATATGGGCTTGTTGGGAGGAAAACATTTGGAGATGGGATGTAAAGGAGATATCTGCAGAGCTGAGACAAGGTCTTACCCTCTTTGATCTTAGATGATTGGATCACAGGGACAACTTAGATGCTACAAATGTAAGGATATGTTGATAATATATAAGATATACCCCAATGTTGAAGACAATGAATATTGTCTGTCTATTTGAAGCCCGAAAAAGCTTATCAAAGACATAAATAAATGGTCTATGAATTCACAGAAATGGGTGTCAAAGGTTCCGCTTGCACTGAATCAGCTTAATCGGCTTATGGTACATGGATAATAATGAAGGTCATGTGATTAAAAATACAAAGATGGCGCTGGCGCAGACTCTCATATTGTTACACCAATATAAACTGCAGTGAAGGACACTGGAGATGATACGGAGGCTGCACCTCAACTGAAAGACAGCGTTAGGATATCAAGGCTTCAGGTAAGTGCAAATGTTGGACATGGCCCTTCTTAGGAGAAATTTCCCCAAAACATTTAGATTTTTCCTCCTAGTCATTTCCGACTCTCTGCCTGACCATAGGAATCTGGGCACCTTCCCTCTGTACTGCAGAGGGAAGGTAAGGTGTGCATGCCCGCTAGGTGGGGGTGCGTATGGGATGGGTTTAGGTGCAGTACCTCCATGCAGCCCATAATAGGCACTTCATATACCTGGTGCAGGTACAGCACTGGCTAATAGGGGGACAGCTCACTAAGTGTGTCACTCACTGTATAGCCTGTCAACCATGTACTGGGCCTGCCATTTCAGGCCTGTGGGGAGCTATTGCACACCTGCCAAGGTTGGCAACACTTACGCCTCAGCCAACCCTGAGTGGGTCTTCCCATACCAAGAGGGCACCTCCCAGGCAGCACTGAAGGGCACCGGGAGGTGTTATGCTGAATTCTGAGTGGGTACATATAAATGTTCCCTGCCCAGGTAGTTCCGAACTCTCTGCCTTGGAGTTTGGCTTTTCCAATCAGTATAATCCTGGGGTATTCCCAACTCTCTTAAGGGGCTGCATGGTGCTTCCCCACTGTCAAGGCAGTGAGGAAGTATGTGCGTGTTCCTAAGCGAGCTAAGAAGAGGTGCTGACACGGCCTTCTGGAACAAGGGACTGTCTGCGAAAGCAGACCAAGGAGTACGCACTTCCCCCTGTAGGATGTTAACTAAGCACACAACCTGCCCTTACAGGCCTGGATGTATGCGCCGGCCGATATGCTGTTTCAAATATGTGTCCAGTCTGCTGTTGCAAGCTTGAGGTGTTGCCCTGCCATCTATGGTATTTTGGATATGTGCCTGGCATACCATCATGGCAAATGAGTGCATAACTGTATCCTTGGTGTTCTAATACCCGGGTGAGTCCCGCAGTTGCAGGCCTGTGTGCAAGCACCTGCACCTCTGATGCTAATGGCAAGGTGCCCGGTCCACTGTTGCAGGCAAGGTGTGCCCAGTTATCGAAGGTAAATAGCACATTTGAGAGAACTAAAAAAAACACATGAATACCCAAACCCCAATCCCTTTTCGCAAATGTACACATGAAGTCAAATAAATTTCATTGCCTCCGCTCTTAAGCTTTAGTGCTGTATAAATATGGCAAAACGTATCTGTTAATCAAAGTTCACATATACCATTATATCGTTTTCTATCATATGAGTACATAAAGTGCTTGCTTGTTTTTCCCCAAAAAAAGAAAACTTCTCCTTTTCTCCCCTGTCATCTTTCAAAAAGTTTGAGAGGTCAAAATGTCAAAGCAGACCTTGCTCTGCGAGCCATGCTAGGGTTCTAAATATAGAACTGACTTTTAACTCTTCCCAGCTGTCCTATTTTGTGTGCGAATGCAGCCCCATTCCCCTGTTTGTCAGTTTAGAGTTAAGAAAATAACTTCTGCTCATTTTTTATACATATTTTCAATTATAAGCAGTGTGCAGTATACTTGTTGAACATTATAGAAGTCAGCTATTTGCATTATACCTAAATGTATGCATTTACTGAAGCCTAAGGCACTTTAAAAGCTGCTCTGAATGCAGAATTTGTTTTTAAATTAGTGAATTTTGCCCAATTTTCACTTTGATATTTGGGGCACTTAAAAATGAATATCCTATAATTTTTTTGCATAATAGTCATCCTCAGAATGCTCTCTACATAGCCCAGGAGTTGAAAATTAAAAATAATCATATATACCCTTAAAAAAATGAGTTTTTTACGCCTGCGCGGCGTTATATTTCATATGCAAATTTCATCATTATGCGGTAGAACACAACTTAAATTAAATTTTAATGCTAGGAGGTCACAGTATGTGTATTAAGCTTTACAAATATCAAAAAACAAATTTAAAAGCACTTATTTTTTAAATATTTTTTTCATAATTAATAATTTTCTTTTTTTTAAAATAAATAAAACCAATCATTTTGATAATTCCACATAGGAAAAGCAAGCTTCATTCCTTGCCTATCATATTTAGACGCAATCATTCATAAGCCTAAGCACAGAAGCCTAACTTGAAACATGAAACTTTTTGCACCACTTTTTAAAAGGACAATTATTATTTATTTCAGAACCAAGAATGTGCTTATGTAAAATAGCCTTAAGAAAGGAAATCCCTACTTTAAATGTTTTCCTGTTTTCTAAAATAATGAACCTGGTTTTTGTAACTTTTAAAAACAGCAGTCTGAAATGCAGGATTTTACCCCGTGCTTGCACTGACAAAATCCTAGCTGAATCCACAGCCCTTCCTCTGTGGCCTACAATCAAAACGACAGCTGCTGCTAAGCAACAGTTAAAACACAGCTGTTGTAAAGCTTTTTTTTAGTGTTGAAATGGAAACACAGTGACTGTCTATTTAAAACTGAGGCTTTTCTAGTTCTAAAATGTGTGTGTAGTTCAACAACATCCAATTTACTCAGATTATGTGTTTGCCTGTTTATATCTAGCACAATGTATCTAAGGAAAATGTTGTAACATTTTATAATTATTTAGTTATTGCAAAAACACACATTTGGTTTTTTTTAGGCTTATTTTATTCCTATTCAATGTGAATTCTAATTTTATCTTTTAAGCATTGGCAGTCTGTACATGGAAAGGGGCGACCATTCGGTCCCCCCGAACGTATGGTGGAGTACCACAATCCCCCCGGGAAGCCATCTTGGGCGGGAGGCGAGCCTCGGCTGGTATGCCCGAAGCGGCGTAGCCGGGGCGCGCCTTTTTCCCGCCCTGGAGTGGGCTGGCCTAGACACTGACGCGGCCGGCCACGCCCTTTGGGGCAGGCAGGGGCGGGTGTACGCCCGCCCTGAAGACGGATAAAAGGAGCAACAAGCCAAGAAAGCATCCTCTTGTTCCTGTGCTCTGAAGCTGCACCTCCTCGCTGCACGTGAGCTCGAGACGGAACGAAGAGCCAATTTTGAGCGTTGTAATCTTTCTTGTTTGTTTTGCAGATACTCTGTTGGAGAATGCCTAAAAAGGCGGGAAAGAGAATGACTACCGAACAGATGCTGCGTGTTCTCATGAAGGAGGTGACCGACCTAAAGAAGCGAATGGCGGATAAAGACGAGGAAGGGGGGCCGAAACGGCCTTTGGCAGGAACAGCTCCAGGTGGAAAAGGCAAGAGGCCCAGAAGGGGAGCAGCGGGGGGAGACGTCCCAGTTCCCTGTAACCCACGTGAGACACCCATTCCTGGGCCGGAGGAAGGGAATCCGATTCCCGTGGTGGTCACCCCCGTGTCCGGAGAAGATATGCCGCCCGAGCTGGCAGCACAATTAGCAGCGTGGTTGGGTAAAGGTAGCAAGGGCGCCACGGCTGACGACGCGCAGGTGTTGATGAAGCAGCTGCGGGAAACAAGGGAAGCGACGAAGGCGCCATTGCCGGCTGTGGCAGTCGCAGATACAGCTTCCAGTTCAGGTAAGCGGTCTTTGCCGGTTGCTAGGGATGAGTCGGCACCCTCTCGAAGGGAAAAGTTGGGTCAACATGTCCCTCTAGCTATCAAAGAGAAGATATGGGCAGGGGAGTATATAAACATCTTCTCGTTGCTGACCGATCATTATGAGATGGAGCATGTTAAGAGCCAGAAGGAGCTCATGCATCCGAGTGTTTGGCGCGCAAAGATGGCCGCCTTCAAGGTAAATGAAAACATTGGCAATTGGGGCAAAGCATGGGGGGTTTTTACATCCATTTTGGGTGAACGGAGGCCCGAATTGCTGCCCGAATTGCCGATTTATCAGTCACGAATCATGGGGTATTCTGTATCACACGAGGGCAATCATTGGTTCTGTTACGATAATATTTTCAGAAAAGCGAAAGAGCATGATAGAAACTTAACTTGGGATTGTTATGATTCTGTGTCCTGGTCCAAAATGGAAGACTCTGGTATGTTGAAAGTCCCTTTAGTAGGGAGTAATGTTGGTGAATCCTCCCGCCAATATGCGGGGACGCCCTTTCGATCAGGTACGAGTAACGACAATCACTCAAGGCCAATCGGCAACACAGGTAAAAGGGGGGTATGTTGGAACTTTAACAGGGGAAAATGTACTAGGCCCCAGGGGTCATGCAAATTTAGGCACGAGTGTAGTGGGTGTGGGCAATCATCCCATCCTGAGTCCATGTGCAGAGCCAAGACTGGTGATAACGGGGGTAGAGGAGGCGCCAAACAGGTCTGACATAGTCCGAGGGGCGCCTTTACCTACTCCAATTGATACCATGGCAATGATTCCTTGGCTCAACGAATACCCGGATCACGCTTCCGCTCGGGTGTTGCGGGACGGGTTTTCATATGGTTTCCGCATCCCAGTGGGGGATTTTCAGGGTATAGCTAAATGTAAAAACCAGATATCGGTCTTGCAGCATACGACCGTGGTACAAGAAAAGATCGGGAAAGAGGTGGCTCGAGGTCGAGTCGCCGGTCCATTTAATGTACCACCAGTGGTTAACTTTGTTTGTTCCCCTTTAGGGGTGGTCCCCAAGAAGGACCCGGGTGAGTTTCGGCTGATACATAATTTATCAGCCCCACGTGGTCTTTCCGTAAACGATGCGATAGACCCGGAAGTGTGTTCGGTGCGGTACGCATCCTTCGATGAGGCCGTAGCCATATTGAATCGCCTGGGGCCCGGGGCGCTGATGGCAAAATCTGATATCGAGTCAGCGTTCCGGTTGCTCCCGGTACATCCAGACGATCAGCGTCTTCTTGGTTTCATATTTCAGGGTCACTATTACATGGATAAATGTATGCCGATGGGGTGCTCTATATCTTGTGCCTATTTCGAAAAGTTCAGTTGCTTCCTGCAATGGGTCTTCACAAAGAAGACGGGGTTTCACCATGTTATGCATTATCTCGATGACTTTTTGTTTCTGGGGGCAGCCGGGGATCCGGAATGTGGGCAGGCTTTGACTGCATTTTGTGTCTTGATGAATCAGTTTGGCGTGCCACTGGCACCAGGTAAGACTGTAGGTCCCTCGACTTGCCTCGAGTTTCTGGGGATCGAGCTCGATTCCGAAGAAGGTTGTTTTCGTTTACCAGGTGACAAAGTTTTAAGATTCAGGGCATCCCTGCAAATGTGTATAAGTGAGTCAAAGGTTAAGCTACATCAATTACAGCAATTGGTGGGACAATTGAATTTTGCCCTAAGAGTGATACCGATGGCCCGCCACTTTTCTCGCTCGATCGCTCAAGCCATGGTCGGCCTGAAGGAGGGTCATCATCACACAAGGCTCTCGGCAGAGGTTCGCCAGGACATGCGCATTTGGTTGGCATTTCTGGCGGATTTCAATGGTCGAATTGTCTGGAACAAACCGGCCGTGTCCTCGGAGGAGCTGGGGCTGTGGACAGATTCGGCAGGGAGCATTGGTTTTGGTGCCATATTCGGCACTCAGTGGTCGGCACAAAAATGGCCGTCATGGTGGCATGAGAGTGGACTGACAAGTAACATTGCTTTCCTAGAACTTTTTCCCATTCTGGTGGCCCTGAGAACTTGGCCTGAGGGATTCAGAGATCACTCTGTGGTATTCTGGTCTGATAACATGACCGTTGTTGAGTGTATCAATAGCCAGGCAGCCCGATGCAAATGGATTCTGAGATTGCTCAAGGAAATCGTATTACTATGTATGCAATTGAATGTACTATTTAGGGCAAGACATGTCCCGGGGGTGATGAACAAGGCAGCTGATGCGCTTTCTCGTTTTCGTATGCAGGCCTTCTGGGGTTTTCTGCCCACAGCGGACCCGGTGGCGGCACCCTTTCCCGAAGCTCTCTGGTCTCTCGGTGCCCCGAACTTCGTAACCTCGTGGGAGAGAGTTTAGCACCCAGGACGAAAAAGGCATATGAAGGGGCGTTCCGATCCTATTGGGCCTTTTTGGGGGCTGCTAGGGGGGAGCTTTGGGGCCAGGAAGAGTCTGTAGTAAACTTTCTGCTGTCTTTACATCAGGCAGGCAAATCAGTGGCTACGGCCCAGAGGCATCGGGCCGCCATTTCTTTTGTGGCTAGGGCTCATGGGATTCAGGACCCGACAGCGTCTTTCGTTGTGCAAAAAGCGCTACGTGGGTGGCAACGCCTTGAGGGTCGCAAAGTAGATGAAAGGCGCCCGATAGGTTTGGATAGGTTGGCCCTATTATTATCCAGACTCCCTGCAACATGTTCGTCCCAATTTGAAACAGTGTTATTCCGAGCCGCTTTTACGCTGGCATTCCACGGGGCTATGCGGGTGAGCGAACTAGTGGCGAGGAACAAGCAGGATGTGATGGGGGGACTGTGCCGAGAGCACGTTCAGATCAGAGGGGAGACAATGACTGTCTCGTTTGTCAGGTCCAAGACCGATCAGGGTGCGATGGGTGATTGCATAATCATACAAAGGATTCCCGGGTCCTCCATGTGCCCGGTGAGTTGTGTAGAGAAATATTTAGCACAAAGGGTGGCATCATGGGGGGGGACCTTGTTGAGACACGCTGACGCCACCCCACTGACGAGGTTTCAGTTTCAGCGGGTGCTTGCGATGTCGATTACTGCTGCGGGCTTGAACCCGGGCGAGTTTGGGACCCATTCCTTTCGGATAGGGGCTGCTACAGAGGCTACAGCCAGGGGTCTGAATGTTGAACAAGTTAAACGTGTGGGGCGTTGGTCCTCCAATTGTTATAAAAGGTATGTGCGGTTGCACATGTTGTGAAGCTGTAATGATGTACTCACGCTTCTTGTTTTTGTTTGGTTTCAGTTGCGCGAGCCTACGAGGCAGGGCGAACTATGCAGTCGACCCAACACCGGGCCAGCGGTCAGACTTCACCTGCTGTGAAAAAGGAGGTGTGGGTCGTGGGCCACTCATACGTGAGGCGTGCCGCGGACGTATTCAAAGCAGGTGACATGATTCACGTGGCTGGGGAATACGGGTACAGGGTGTCCTTCTACGGAAGGGGCGGACTCTGTATTGACCAGTTTCAATCATTTTTTGAGGGTTTGCTAGGGCGGACGAGGTCACCGCCGTCTATAGTCATAGTACATCTTGGGGGCAATGATTTGGTCACCACTGGTAGACGACTTCTTCTTGAGGCAATGCTTTCCACTGTAAGTTGGTTGGCAAGGAGAGTTCCAGGGTGCACGATTGCATGGTCCCATTTGATCCCACGAAAAGTATGGCGGGGGGCTATTTCTGTTTCTGCTCTGAATCATTCAGTAAGGAAAATTAATAACAAAGTGAGTAGATTGTTCCGTTCCAATACACTGCATTCTATTTCGCATGGTTGTATTACTGGTGACAGTATGTATCTGGGGGATGGTGTTCATTTGTCCCGGGTGGGGAACGAGTTACTCATAGGGGACTGTATAGCTTGGCTACAGATTTTAAGACATGACCTTTAGGTAGGAGTTTTGTGGGGGGTCCGGATAGCCGGTCAACTATCCGGCCTGTGGCGGTAAGGTCATGATCGGTGAGCACTAATTGGTAGATCCCTATGAGTGGGCGTCACCCATTACGGATGGGAGCGCTCGAGGGAGGTGGCCATTGGCCCCTCAACGGGGAGGCGGTTCCTTCTAAGGATGGGCCGCCGAAAGGAAAGGAAAGGCGGTCAAGGCCCCTTCCTGGGTAGGAGGGGTTACAGCCCCCTCCTGGAGAATTTCCCGGGGCCATGTCATCTGCGACGGCAGATGTGGTAAGTTGTGTGGGGTTTGGGAGGGGGGTCTACGCTACCTTCTAGATACCTCACACGAGTCCTCGAACGACCTTTAAGTGGCGTCGAGTTTAATGGGGCCCCCGTCAAGTCAAGGGAAATTGGTAGTTGCACTTGAGGTACGCCTCTGTGCGGTCGCCCCTCACAAGTGAGGGGGTCATTTCTGGTTTAGGGATCTTGACACCGGTTACGACCTTGCCGTTGGCCCTTAAACGTTAGGATGTACAATTTCAAATTGCAAGTTAATATTTTGTAGGATGTTAGTTCGGCTAGGAGAACCTTTGTATTAGAGCATATGTTAAGGTTAGCCAAACATCGCAAATGTGGTAATGAAATTGTACATAATATGAAACTGTTATTTTAATGTTTTAATTTTGTTTCATATTTTAATAAATACGGCCGGGAGGGTCACTCCCTCCCGTCTTCCAAAAGTTCAGAACTGTTTCCGGTTTCCCATCCTTGGGGATTGTGTTGCGAGGGGGTGGCGGGTATCTCAGCCATATGGAAAGGGGCGACCATTCGGTCCCCCCGAACGTATGGTGGAGTACCACGATCCCCCCGGGAAGCCATCTTGGGCGGGAGGCGAGCCTCGGCTGGTATGCCCGAAGCGGCGTAGCCGGGGCGCGCCTTTTTCCCGCCCTGGAGTGGGCTGGCCTAGACACTGACGCGGCCGGCCACGCCCTTTGGGGCAGGCAGGGGCGGGGGTACGCCCGCCCTGAAGATGGATAAAAGGAGCAACAAGCCAAGAAAGCATCCTCTTGTTCCTGTGCTCTGAAGCTGCACCTCCTCGCTGCACGTGAGCTCGAGACGGAACAAAGAGCCAATTTTGACCCACCCACCAGCCCCTGAGGACAGCTATTTGTTGTGAATAAAGTTTTTTATGTGGTAACTCTATTTTTCTTTCAGGTTGTGACGACTGTCGTGATAATTTGAATCTGCAATAAAGATGGTCATGTGTTGGATGTTTTCAAATAAAGTATTTGCACTAGTGTTGATCAATAATCATGCTTCTAATATATAATTCTTTAGTAATTTAGTAATTTAGATAGTTTGTCGTATTTATTGTCGGGCGGTAAGGTCATGATCGGTGAGCACTAATTGGTAGATCCCTATGAGTGGGCGTCACCCATTACGGATGGGAGCGCTCGAGGGAGGTGGCCATTGGCCCCTCAACGGGGAGGCGGTTCCTTCTAAGGATGGGCCGCCGAAAGGAAAGGAAAGGCAGTCAAGGCCCCTTCCTGGGTAGGAGGGGTTACAGCCCCCTCCTGGAGAATTTCCCGGGGCCATGTCATCTGCGACGGCAGATGTGGTAAGTTGTGTGGGGTTTGGGAGGGGGGTCTACGCTACCTTCTAGATACCTCACACGAGTCCTCGAACGACCTTTAAGTGGCGTCGAGTTTAATGGGGCCCCCGTCAAGTCAAGGGAAATTGGTAGTTGCACTTGAGGTACGCCTCTGTGCGGTCGCCCCTCACAAGTGAGGGGGTCATTTCTGGTTTAGGGATCTTGACACCGGTTACGACCTTGCCATTGGCCCTTAAACGTTAGGATGTACAATTTCAAATTGCAAGTTAATATTTTGTAGGATGTTAGTTCGGCTAGGAGAACCTTTGTATTAGAGCATATGTTAAGGTTAGCCAAACATCGCAAATGTGGTAATGAAATTGTACATAATATGAAACTGTTATTTTAATGTTTTAATTTTGTTTCATATTTTAATAAATACGGCCGGGAGGGTCACTCCCTCCCGTCTTCCAAAAGTTCAGAACTGTTTCCGGTTTCCCATCCTTGGGGATTGTGTTGCGAGGGGGTGGCGGGTATCTCAGCCATATGTGCATAGATGCTTACTCTTATCAATCTAATAGTAACATGTAGTTATTTAGCATATCATATGGTTAATTTCTTGATTTTTATTTAATATTAATTAAATGACATTTTGCATAACAGACTAATGACGGCAAGAAAACACAAACAAACACGTTGAGCTCATTCCAGACATATACAGAAGGGGGTAAAACACTCAGGACACAAAATACAGCGCGCTTAAGGCTAGCACTTATTTCACAAATAACACAATCGCTATTTACTTACAGAAGTATCACTAATGTGAAACCATGAACCACATAGACATTTAAACACACATTTAACCCACAGATCAACACTTAGGACAGAAACAAAGGACAGCCCACAGACTGTACTTAAACCAAACTATTTGTAAATACTAGTTGTAAGTCATATTTACAAGAAGAGCTTCCCAATAGTATTTCAAAAGACTGCAAAAAAAAAAAGCCCAACAGACTGTTTTATTTTCAAGAAGCCAAAATACACTCAAGTTTTATTTTATTTATGTTGTGGAACTCTTAACAGAGGTCCACATAAAATCATCCAACATTGATATTTGAAGCATTGTCAACAATTTACAAAAAACAAATCTAATATATATCCAAGAAACTTTTAAATACACGCAATTCACTAGCTTTGCCTGGCAGAACACCAAAAAATCACTCTGCATATCTCCATTTATAAATGTGCGCAGGAAACGATCTTTGTTTGTTTTATTGTCATATTTTAATTCCTGGGGATAAGTCACCAAGGACGAAATACATTTTTATACCTAAACCTATTTAGGTATTCCCTCAGGGGAGCCGGCTAATTTAATTCTCATCTCACTATGGTACCTCCAAAAAGCAACACATTCTTTGATGTATGCTTGAAACAGGCATGCCAGAAATAGTGCAGAATATGCAGTATTATAATCACGCTTCAGGCACTCTTCGTACGTTGCGCCGTTCAAACAAATTCAAACAGAGAAAAATCTCCTCATTACCTGCCTACATAAATTGCAATGTACATATTACATACATACAAATACAAATATTGGCCAATCATACTAATCCAAAGCCACAGTAAGCGTTACTAAACTACCTTACTAATCTAAGGCATCAAAAACCAACAGCAAGCGCCGCAGAACGACTCTTACCAAACAAATGGTTGTCCAAATTCTAACTGCCAAGTTCTGAATGACCTAACGGTCGTTTTTTTTTTAGAATATTACCAAAAAGGTTCTCAGTCAGGAGTGACATCATGTGGAGGATCAAAATCAGGAAGACCAGAAATATACTGGGCTGCAGAGACAGAGAATCCCCAGAATCTCCATGCACAGAGTACCTCCTTAGTAGACTCCTGTCCTCGTCAGTAGATTTCTGTCTCCTGACAAGATCACTCCCTTAGAAAGCCACTTCTCTGATGAGGTTCACGTTGGAGCGCCATTTGTAGAAAATAGAAACCTTCTCAGTGGTCCCACTGATACTTGGTCCTTTTAAACCAACAAAGAAGAAATTGGCACAGAAGCTGAAATATAAAAGTAACATCTTTATTAACCCCTTCGATGCTCTTGACGAGCTCAGCTCATCATGAGGTACACCTCTAGTGTGCTCATGACGAGCTGAGCTCATCATGAAAAAGGAGATTCAAGAACTTTCAGCACAGGAGGGGAAACCATCAGCAGTGATGGTGTTATCCTCACATGAGGGAGACTACGTCACACAGAAACCTTAGCAACTGAATGAGTTCAGAAAACTGGGGCCTTATATATGCTTAGGGTTACATAGTCAGCATAAGACCAAGGGGAAGTCCTGGCACATGTAAGCATGCAAAATGACTAATATGGACATGCAAGATCTGTTTGCTCAACAAAGTGGGAGGAGCTAACAGTTGCTAATTCTGGTGAACACATCCTGACATTTACAGCCTAGGAACAGTTGCAAGGACAGCTGCAAGCTCAACTGAGCATGTGCGAAGGTGGAAGATGCTAAATATAGTTTGTTTCTAGGCAGTTTACAAGAGCAGTCAACACTGAGGGAGGACAGAGCACATGGCAAGCATGTGGCAGCACATGGCAAACAAGATGGCTGAATAGTCTACGAGTCGGTTTTTAAGTGTTCAGAATTTTGGCGCTCAACTTCTCACGGTAAAGTATTGGTTTGTCCTGGTATCAATGTAGGTGCTTCTTGGCCAGAGAAGAACCTTAACCTCTGTAAATTTCATGGCTTTCCGGAAAGCCAAAAAAACCTTTCTGTTTTAGTTGCCCCTTCTAGTTTCTGCTTGTTTTGTTGTGTTATTAAACTTTTCTACCTGGCACTTACCGAGAAAGGTCATCCTGGGGGCGACGGGGCTGATGAAATTAATTCCAACCTGGACCAGCGTATCCTGGAAGCCCTGAATCAGGTGGCACCTCTGGGTATGGTGAAATCAGGCGGCCGAATACAACGGTCGGCGCCTTGGTACAATGAGGATTTGCGAACGGCCAAAGCTGCATGTAAACGTGCTGAAAGGCAATGGAGGATTGCATACTCCATGCAGGCCAAAATTGTTTACACTGATTGCAGACGTGCCTATCACATGTTGATTAGGAAGGCCAAATCATCGTACTATTGCATTAAAATTGAGGAAGCTAAGCAGTCCACCAAGGAGCTTTTCTCTATCTACAAATCCATTGCAATAGGAAAATCCGCCGCAGCGCCGAAGAAACTTTGCACCACGGAGGGTTGTAATCGTATTGCGGAGTACTTTGCAACCAAGGTCTCCAACATATACAACTCCTTCCCCCAGAGGACTGACAGCGGCCTTGGCCCTTTGGAACTCCCAAGAAGGGAAGGGGAACATCGGCTAACCATGTTCGTCACTCCTTCCACTACGGAGCTTCTCCGCATTTGTGGATCCATCAAATCCGGTTCCCCCAGAGATCCGACCACCCCCAGCCGGCTCAAGGACAGCTTGCCAGTGCTAGAGCCCTATGTGCGTCAGCTGCTGGATACCTCCTTTGAGTCTCAGGTGGTCCCGAAGGCCTGGAAACAGGCGGTGGTACTTCCCCTGCAAAAAAAGGCCAACGTTAGCTTTGAAAAGCTGGATAACCTCCGTCCTATTTCCCTCCTTCCCTACATGGCGAAGGTGGCGGAAAAAATAGCCAACATACAGCTCATGCAGTTCGTGGAGACGGCTTCGCTACTCCACGACTCGCAGTTTGGCTTCCGTCCCCGTCATTCGACGGAGTCTGCTCTCCTCGTGGCGGTAGAAGCACTCAGACAGGGAGTAGACGAGGGCCAGACGATGGCACTGATCCTTCTTGACTTAAGCGCAGCATTCGACACTGTAGCACATTCCACCTTGCTACAGTGTCTGAATGGAGGTGGGGTGACAGGAGCTGCGCTTGGCTGGATCAAGTCCTTCCTCTCTGAGAGGTGCTTTCAAGTCAGACTGGGTGAGTGCTATTCCAGGGAGATTGAGCTGGGCCAGGGCGTACCTCAGGGTTCGTCCCTGAGCCCAACTCTATTCAACATCTACGTCTCCCCCCTGGCGGCCATTGTGGAGGGTCATGGCCTCCGCCTGGTGTCCTACGCCGATGACACGCAGTTGGTCATCTCCCTATCGTGCGCGCCCGGTCTTGCGGCAGACATCTTCAGGAACTGCATGAAAGACCTTGCTGCCTGGATGTCTGCCAACTGTTTAAAGTTGAATGGGAGCAAGACCGAGGTGCTCGTGGTGGGGGGTGCACCGTCGGCGTGGTCGTCGGCGTGGTGGCCACCTTGTCTGGGGGAAGTCCCCGCTCCCTGCCGTGAGGCCAGGAACCTGGGCGTGTGGCTCGATAAGGACCTCACCTTTGGCCCACATGTCGGTCGGGTGGCGGGGTATGCTTCAGTGTTCTGAGAGCCCTCAGGAAAGTCTTAGACCTGCTTCCCATCTCTGCTCGTCAGACGCTGGTGCATGCCTTGGTCACCTCCCGACTTGATTATGGGAATCTGCTCTATTTGGGGGCCACAGGCAGGGTCATCGGCCACCTGCAGGTTCTTCAAAACGCGGCAGCGCGGTTGGTCCTCAGACTCCCCAGGAGGTCATCTGCCAAGCCAGCCTTGCGAGCGCTCCTCTGGCTCCCCATCGAGAGGAGAGTGAAGTTTAAGGCCCTTGCCACTTGCCATCGTATTCTGAACGGCAAGGCACCTCTCCCGCTCCAGAGCCTGGCAGCCTATTACGAGCCCACACGCAGTCTCCGGTCCTCGCAGACCGGGCTGTTAAAAGTTCCAAGAATATCTAAAGCTCGTATGGGAGGCAGATCCTTCAGATACCTTGCTCCCAAGTGCTGGAATAATCTGCCACTGGAACTTCGGCTTGAACCCTCCGAAATCCAGTTTAGGAAAAAACTCAAAACACATCTTTTTCAGTAGATAGCTTGGTTGGGAAGAGGGGGACAGTCACTCCACAGCGCGGGGACACGCCAGTGGCGTAACCAGGCGCTTAATAAATGTCCAATAATAATAATAATAATAATAATAAACTTAGAATGGTCCCTTCTAGTTTTCTGCTTGTTCCTGTTGTGTTATGTTCCTCCTTGTCAATGCGCCAGGACGCTCCTTAGCTGGAGTAGCTGTGCGCACAACAAATAACAATAACATAACATAAAGAAAGGGGGGCAGAGACCTCCCTTTTGTTCTGTTTGGGCAGGGATCCAGAGCACACTATATGTATCTGTAGAATGTTTCCTTGTTAGAGTATCGTTCATTCGGGATAGATCAAACCAAACGTGAATTTTCAAAAGTTTTATTCATCAGCAGTGTTCACCATTTGGGAATCACTGTACATGTCACTCAAGCCTACACGTGTTTCATCACAGCATGTGGCTGTGACTCTTCAGCCCTGAACATTGGGTTTAAAAAGAGCTCAAGTTTTGTGTATTTACAGACTTTTGACATATTTGTGACCTGTGTTGTACCATATAACTGTGTGGGACTGTATTGTCAGGATTGCCAAGGTAGGCCTGGGGTGGAGAGTGTAGGTTAGGATTTGTTCCCAATGTGTATACTCTTGATATCATAACAATATAAGTGGAACTAGAACTGCTGGTGATGTTGCCAAATGTTTTTTATGCCCAAAAGTACCTGATGTTGATGTTATGAATACAAACGTTTTTTTTGCATACAGCCTGTTTGAAGTCTCTTTTGTGACACTCAGTGTATTTATTGTGAGAGTCTCTGCTATGCCTTTGCTTTACACATTTCTCCTGAATTAAGCCTGACTGCTCAGTGCCAAGCTACCTAATGGTGAGCGCATGTTATAAAGCACATGTAATCACCCACCCTTGACAGGAACAATATGTTCTGCCTGGCAGGGGTCTTCCCTTCAGCCAACCTAAAAGTGCCGGTTCCAACCGCAAGTAACTGAGGATGACGAGGCATGAGAGCAATACACAGAGGACAGATCTGGTAAAGAAGGTATGGAAGAAGGGATAAGAGTACCAGGAGGAGAACAAGCATTTACAATGCAATGGTCTCGGCATCATTAAAGGTAGAGCAATTGGCATTGCTCATGACATTTCTTTTTTTTCTTTAAATCATAAATAAATGGCATTGTCATTTACATTGCCAATACACACCACTCTGCACCTGCACTCACTGCTCTGCACACTCACTACTCTGCACACTCACTACTCTGCACACTCACTACTCTGCACTCACTACTCTGCACACTCACTACTCTGCACTCACTACTCTGCACTCACTACTCTGCACTCACTACTCTGCACTCACTACTCTGCACTCACTACTCTGCACTCACTACTCTGCACTCACTACTCTGCACTCTGCACTCACTACTCTGCACTCTGCACTCACTACTCTGCACTCTGCACTCACTACTCTGCACTCACTACTCTGCACTCACTACTCTGCACTCACTACTCTGCACTCACTACTCTGCACTCACTACTCTGCACTCACTACTCTGCACTCTGCACTCACTACTCTGCACTCTGCACTCACTACTCTGCACTCACTACTCTGCACTCTGCACTCACTACTCTGCACTCACTACTCTGCACTCACTACTCTGCACTCACTACTCTGCACTCACTACTCTGCACTCGGCACTCACTACTCTGCACTCGGCACTCACTACTCTGCACTCGGCACTCACTACTCTGCACTCTGCACTCACTACTCTGCACTCTGCACTCACTACTCTGCACTCTGCACTCACTACTCTGCACTCTGCACTCACTACTCTGCACTCACTACTCTGCACTCACTACTCTGCACTCACTACTCTGCACTCACTACTCTGCACTCACTACTCTGCACTCACTACTCTGCACTCACTACTCTGCACTCACTACTCTGCACTCACTACTCTGCACTCACTACTCTGCACTCACTAGTCTGCACTCACTAGTCTGCACTCTGCACTCACTACTCTGCACTCTGCACTCACTACTCTGCACTCTGCACTCACTACTCTGCACTCTGCACTCACTACTCTGCACTCACTACTCTGCACTCACTACTCTGCACTCACTACTCTGCACTCACTACTCTGCACTCACTACTCTGCACTCACTACTCTGCACTCACTACTCTGCACTCACTACTCTGCACTCTGCACTCACTACTCTGCACTCACTACTCTGCACTCACTACTCTGCACTCACTACTCTGCACTCACTACTCTGCACTCTGCACTCACTACTCTGCACTCTGCACTCACTACTCTGCACTCACTACTCTGCACTCACTACTCTGCATTACCACTCTGCACTCACTACTCTGCACTCACTACTCTGCACTCACTACTCTGCACTCACTACTCTGCACTCACTACTCTGCACTCTGCACTCACTACTCTGCACTCTGCACTCACTACTCTGCACTCTGCACTCACTACTCTGCACTCTGCACTCACTACTCTGCACTCACTACTCTGCACTCACTACTCTGCACTCACTACTCTGCACTCACTACTCTGCACTCACTACTCTGCATTACCACTCTGCACTCACTACTCTGCACTCACTACTCTGCACTCACTACTCTGCACTCACTACTCTGCACTCACTACTCTGCACTCACTACTCTGCACTCACTACTCTGCACTCACTACTCTGCACTCACTACTCTGCACTCACTACTCTACACTCACTGCTCTGCACTCACTGCTCTGGTCTCACTGCTCTGCACTCACTGCTCTGCACTCACTACACTCACTACTCTGCATTACCACTCTGCACTCACTACTCACTACTCTGCATTACCAGTTGGCTTAAGTTCACTTAAGTTATTAAAGATGAGCAAACAGGAAAGGAAATACCTAGGTACTTCTCATGGTGGCAGCGTGGTGGGGACGCTTGATCAGTTTATTCTTAGGGGACCTCTGTACCGAGCATCTGTTGTCTCTGGTCCAGTTATTAAATAGGAGATCTTCCCTAGGGACTATAGCTACAGCTCGCTCGCCAGCTCATCAAGATGTAATCATTATTATACCATCGACTAATATTGAGGTTGGCGTTGAAGTTCCATATCCCCTTGGAACACTAGAGGATTCCCCAAAATATCTTCCCTAGGGACTATAGCTACAGCTCGCTCGCCAGCTCATCAAGATGTAATCATTATTATACCATCGACTAATATTGAGGTTGGCGTTGAAGTTCCATATCCCCTTGGAACACTAGAGGATTCCCCAAAATCGCCACTGACCCAAAGTAACATTACAGCCAGTGTCTCTACACGTGCATCTGCCACATCCCCAAATAAAAAAACCTCTACCAAATGATTAACTCTGGAACCGGCAGTAAAAAGGAAGCGGGGAGGAGGACCACAAAGGCCTTGTAGAGCCTTGTAGAGCAAAAGTGGCAAGGTCGAACAAAACCCGTGACAGTGTCTCACCCGAGGAGGGCAGTCCTATAATTAATGCCGATTTGGTTGATGGTGATACCAATTATGCAGCGGGAAATGGTATTAACTCGAACTGTGATTTAGAACAGTGGAAGACATTTGAGAGTATTTTAACTACCTTGCTATCTCCTATTACACAAAAACTAACCAAGATAGAGGAATGTTTGGACAATTACGAATCTCTGGTGAGGTCAAGGTTTGTTGTAAAAAGGGATAACATCTGCAATACACACACACTTGGATCGACAAGCTTTTATACCCAACGAGCTGCAAGCGAAACCTAACGTGGGGCGGGACTGAGAAAACGAAACCTATCGTGGGGCGGGACTTCCGTTTTGTGAAGCCCGCGCCCACGGAGTGCCTGGAGGAGCACCGAGGGAGAGCCCCGCGGTCGGAGGGCCTTTGACCGGTGAGCGGAGCGGAGGGGGGGGGGGGAGGGGAGAGAGAATGCCTGTATGTCTGCGTGTCCGGAGGGCCTTTGACCGGTGAGCGGAGCGGGGGGGGGGGGAGAGAATGCCTGTATGTCTGCGTGTGTGTGTGCGCGACGGCGGAGGGGTGGGGGGCGGGGTGCGACGGCGGAGGGGAGGGGTGCGACAACGGAGGGGTGGGGGGGGATGCTCGGTGCACGTGTGTGTGTGTGTGTGTATGCATGCGACGCTGGGTTCGCTGTATGTGTGGGTGCGTGCGTGCATGAGCGCTCGTGTGTGTCTGTCGCTGTTTCTGCGCATGCGCGTGTGGTGTAGCTGCTTCCCAGGAGACAGCAGCTGAGCGCGTTCGCGAGCGCGTGGCCAGCGGAAATCGCCTCCTTGAGGCAATGCGCGTGACCAAGGCTGTCTCCTGGGAAGCATCGTCCCTGACATAAGATCTCGGCGGAGACGCGCTTACGCGCGTCTTTTAGCCGAGACCTAAAAACTATAAATGTGGAGAAGGTAAAGGCAGGTGACAAAATTTGATAGCAGTGGAAACCAAAACAATAAGGGACATTGCCAGGCACACATGAAGTGGATATGAGATGTTTATATACTGGCTGTGCCCTGCTTGCCCGGGAAGTCGCACCCCACTGAGAAAGTGTAACAGCAAAATCTACAACATTTGTTTCCATGTTTCGTTTTTCTTGCTCTCCAGGTTTAACCTCTTTAGAACTTAAAGAAGGCTCTAACCCTTGCAGACATCAGCCTCGATCCTTTGCTTTCGGAAACTCCCAGATATTTCTGACAACAAAGAACATTTCCAGAAAGGGTAGTAGTCCCTATTGTCTCATAAAAGATGAGTTGGAAGCCTTAAGATATTTATCATAATTTGTTTAGGAATGACCACCAATAGTAAATCACTTTACTCTTTAAAAGCCCTTGCTTGAGCCACTGCAAGGAGAGAACATGCTTGCAACTGGAGGATGGATCTGACCTTTTCCGGCGAATTCACTAATTTGAGAAAATTACCTGAAAAAACAATGCTAACAAATATGCATTTTAAGGAGTCGTCATTATGATTAAAACCTATTTTACTATATAGAACTGAAAAGAAATCAAATGTCAAAGTGACGTTATAGTAAGGTGTTGAAATAACAGAAAAAGTAGCATAAAAAACTGAAATTCAGCAGGCATACAAATAACAGAAAGACCCCATGTCATTTAAAATGTCATCAATGATGTAATCAAAGTTGTAATTTAACAGGACATGAATGATGTAATGTGTGAGATCATGAGCAGTGCACGGCAGGAACACAAGTTATAGCTAGCTCAATGAACTATAAGAACTGAATTTCAGTGTAGTTTCTCTTTTGAGACTGGAATATGAATTGGTAAAATTAGATCCTATTCAAAGAGAACCTTCTTGTTTTAACTTGTACGTTTTTCTTTTTATATATTAGCTCCTTAACCCTGGGCAAGGAACTCCGCTCCGCTAGGGTAGTTTGTGGAGATTTATTAACTACCCATTCCATTAAAAACATCGAATTAAGGCAAAAACTTAGTTCCTCCACGTAGCAGAGTCAGCTACTAAACTGCAGCTACAAATGCTTTGATAAAGCAACTTTACATTCTAAATAGCATATAAACAATTCACAAAAGTGAACTTTGAAATTGCTAAATATCAGGCAATGAGAGAGGTGATGCTTTTAGGGTTTCCCCTAACCTAGAAGGAGGACCAAGCAGATGCCTTGAACACAACGAGCATATCATGCTGAACGATTTAGTAGTGGTCTCATCCTCTTAGGACCACCCCAAGCACAGTTATGGGCAAAAATACCATCCCAACCAAAGGCCCTGCAAAGCATTATGGGACGAGATTTGCAGTGGGCAGTGAATATTATAGTATCCCATATCAAAATAATTCTACAAAGAGCTGCAGTTGAACTAGTCATTATTAGGTGTCTCTCACGAGTCAAATGCAAAAGCATTTGCATTTGACTCATGAGGAACACCTAGGGTCCGATTCACAGAATGAACTTAAGACTCAATCCTAAACTTACTACTATTTTGGTATTCACAGAATGCACTTACTACTTTTGGCATTCACAGAATGAACTTACTACTTTTGGTATTCACAGAAGTTAGGAGTTTGTCTTAAGCCTGTCTTAAGTTTGTCTTAAGACAAACTTAAGACAAAATCCTAACTTCTGTGAATACCAAAAGTAGAAAGTGCATTCTGTGAATGCCAAAAGTAGTAAGTGCATTCTGTGAATACCAAAATAGTAGTAAGTTTAGGATTGAGTCTTAAGTTCATTCTGTGAATCGGGCCCATTGTAACGACTAGTGGAACTGCAGCTTCATGAAAGGGTTTCAATGCTTTTGCATTTGACTGGTGAGGGACACCTAGTAACGACTAGTGAAACTCCAGCTTGATGTAATATTGTCAATGCTTTTGCATTTAAATTTGTGTTTTTTCGTGAGGCAAGATCTTATTACTACGACTATCTATAACATCTCTTTAACCTTTCAGTGGATTTCAATTTTTCATATTCATCTGACACCCTCACTGCACGTGGTCTTCGGCAATGCGGAGCAGGGTGTTGGCCAAGGCACATAGCCTGTGGTTTGCCAACCCACTGCAGCCTGCCTTGCAAAGCCAGGTTGCTGCCTCTGCCCCATGTCCCACCGGTCCTCTGTTCTTCGTCTACATGCCTCTGCCTGCTCCCTCCTTCTATCCTGTCATCTGTGGTCAGCTTGCAGCCCCTAACCATCTCCATCTTCCCCTTTCTGTTTCTGATCTCTTGCCCCCGCCCTGAACTATTGCACCTCCATAACTCCTGTTTTGCCACTCCCCTTCTTTGGTGCCCCTACCCCTTTCCACCCTGCCCACAGTTCTCCCCTTCCTCCTCACCCTTATTCTGTGTGCCCCTCCAACCCACTCTTTGATCCATTGTACTGCTATTGCCCCTGTTCTGTAATTCCCTTCTGTTCCTGCCCCTATTCATCTCCCCAACCTGAGCTCTCTGCTCCTCCCTCTCTCTGCTGCCACTACCCTGGTGCTGCCACTGTGATCCATTGCTCTCCCTCTCCCCCTCCTTCTCTTGTGCGTGCCCTTCTTCCCTCTCTCCCTGGTGCTGTTGTTTCCCCGGCACCCCTGCCTCCTCCCGTTCAGATCATTACTCTATGTGGTGGTGTAGAGAGAACACACTTAGCCTTGCCTTGGTCAATTCACAAGGATTTAGGATCCTTTTGACATTTACCTGAATGGAGCTTCAGCTGGGGCACCTGCTGTGCTCATGTTTGTAAGTGCTTCCTGTTCAGGTTTAATTTCTCTAAATTGAGCATCTGTTCCAGAATGGAAACTTGCCTGTATATTTTTCCAAGTAGAGTCCACAGTTTTGCATTAACTGTCTACCTAACCGGAGTTCTTTCAGTTTAAAAAAAATAAGGCACAACACCACAGTATCAGCACTAGTAGCGTGGTACCGCAGGATGTTGCGCTATGTACTGTGGTACCACCTGTTTAGTATCATGACACCCACTGGCTGAAATTACTTTTTAACAGAAGAAGTCACTTTTGGCCCCCTCGCCCTATACGCTCTTGGAGGTCAGAGTAGGCTCACTCTGTTCCCTTATGGCCTTCTTACAAATAAAATTCAGCACTCTGGAAGTGAGTCCCAAGTCAAGGAGCAGCAAGGAGAAGAAATGGGATCCAGTGGACACCTTCTACGCAGCTTGACGACCTGCACTTTGCAGTCTTCATGGCCTTACTCTCCCATACCCATCTGCATATGCAAGTGAACACTGATGAAGTGGCAGCCACGTCAGCACAACTTGGCCTCAGCATCCGCAGAGGAAAATCCAAGATCCTGAAGAATAACACGGCCAGCATAAGTGCAGTCACTCCTGCAGGCGATACACTGGAAGAGGATAAGGCCTTCACCTACCTGACAGTGTCATACACATTCAGGTCGGCACAGATCCCAACGTCAAGGCAAGAATCGGCAAAGCACGTGTTGCCTTCATGCAGCAAAAAACAGATCTGGAGCTCCAAGGATCGAATGCTGCAAACCAAGATCTACACCAATGTAAAATCAGTCCTTCTGTTTGGAGCAGAAACCTGGAGGACAACAGTAACCACCACCAATGTAATCCGGAGCTTCATCAACACCTGTCTGAAGAAAATCCCACAAATCAACTGGTCAAACAGCATCAGCAACATCAACCTATGGCAGCAGACAAAACCCCCTACTCACATAGAAATCATGAAAATACTTGGGGTCACACTTTCCGCAAGCTCACATCAAACACCACCAGGGAAAATGAAAGGGGATGGCCAAACAGCACCTGATGCCCAGGCCTCGAGGCTGACTATAAGGTAGTGGGTTACACCTGGAGTCAGATTGAAAGAAAAGCTCAGGACAGAGATAGCTGGATAGTCTTTTTTTATGGCCTATCCCCCAGGAGGGGTAGTGGGCATTAGTAAGTAACTGATGTGAGCAGCGCAAGCAGTCCCTGTGCACAACTTCCCTTTGGAAATCAAGTTGAGTGGCATTGGCAGGTGGTGTCCATGGCAACCTATGCAGGCTCCTCCAGAAGTCTTCTCCTTATATGAAGATTTGTTTAAAAGCGCACCTGTCCCATTAAGCTTCAAGTAAAGCACAAATAGCGGCAGTGTGAGCTTCACTCACACACACTGAACAGGAACAGCACAGGCAGCAGCAACAGGAGCTTCATTCATACACACTGAACAGTAACAGCACAGGCAGCAGCAACAGGAGCTTCACTCACACGCACTGAACAGGAACAGGGCAGGCGTCAGTAGTGCGAGCTTCACTCACAGACATAGAACAAAAACAGCACAAGCAGCTGCAGTACGAGCTTCACTCACACACACTGAACAGGAACAGCACAGGCAGCAGCAGTGCGAGCTTCACTCACACACACTGAACAGGAACAGCACAGGCATCAGCAGTGTGAGCTTCACTCACACACACTGAACAGGAACAGCACAGGTAGCTTTAGTGCGAGCTTCACTCACTCACACACACACACACACACTGAACAGGAATAGCACAGGCATCTGCAGTGGGAGCTTCACTCACTCACACAGAACAGGAAAAGCACAGGCATCAGCAGTGTGAGCTTCACTCACATAGACAGAAGAGGACCAGCACAGGCAGCTGCAGTGCAAGCTTCACTCACACACACTGAACAGGAGCAGCACAGACAGCTGCAGTGCAAGCTTCACTCACACACACTGAACAGGAACAGCACAGGCAGCAGCAGTGCAAGCTGCACTCACACACTGAACAGGAACAGCACATGCAGTAGCAGTGCAAGCGTCACTCACACACTGTACAGGAACAGCAAAGGCAGCTGCAGCGGGAACTTTACTCACACACACTGAACAGGAAAAGCACAGGCAGCTGCAGTGCGAGCTTCACTCATACACACTGAACAGGAACAGCACAGGCAGCAGCTGTGTGATCTTCCCTCACACACACTGAACAGGAACAGCACAGGCAGCAGCAACAGGAGCTTCACTCACACACACTGAACAGGAACAGCACAGGCAGCAGCAGTGCGAGCTTCACTCACAGACATAGAACAAAAACACCACAGGCAGCTGCAGTATGAGCTTCACTCACACACACTGAACAGGAACAGCCCAGGCAGCAGCAGTGCGAGCTTCACTCACACACACTGAACAGGAACAGCACAGGCAGCAGCAGTGCGAGCTTCACTCACACACACTGAACAGGAACAGCACAGGCAGCAGCAGTGCGAGCTTCACTCACACACACTGAACAGGAACAGCACAGGCATCAGCAGTGCGAGCTTCACTCACACAAACTGAACAGGAACAGCACAGGTAGCTGTAGTGCGAGCTTCACTCACTCACACACACACACACACACACACACACACACTGAACAGGAACAACACAGGTATCTGCAGTGGGAGCTTCACTCACACACACAGAACAGGAAAAGCACAGGCATCAGCAGTGTGAGCTTCACTCACATAGACAGAAGAGGAACAGCACAGGCAGCTGCAGTGCAAGCTTCACTCACACACACTGAACAGGAGCAGCACAGACAGCTGCAGTGCAAGCTTCACTCACACACACTGAACAGGAACAGCACAGGCAGCAGCAGTGCAAGCTTCACTCATACACTGAACAGGCACTGCACAGGCAGCTGCAATGCGAGCTTCACTCACACACTGTTCAAGAACAGCACAGGCAGCAGCAGTGCGAGTTTCGCTTACACACAGAACAGGAACAGCACAGGCATTAGCAGTGTGAGCTTCACTCACACACACAGAACAGGAAGAGCGTAGGCGTCAGCAGTGCAAGCTTCACTCACACACTGAACAGGAACAGCACAGGCAGCAGTAGTGCAAGCTTCACTCCCACACTGAACAGGACCAGCACAGGCGTCAGCAGTGTGAGATTCACTCACACACACAGAACAGGAACAGCACAGGCATCAGCAGTGTGAGCTTCACTCACACACACAGAACAGGAACAGCACAGGCAGCAGCAGTGCGAGCTTCGCTTACACACAGAACAGGAACAGCACAGGTGTCAACAGTGAGAGCTTCACTCACACACACAGAACAGGAACTGCACAGGCGTCAGCAGTGCGAGCTTCACTCACACACTGAACAGGAACAGCACAGGCATCAGCAGTGCGAGCTTCACTCACACACTGAATAGGAACAGCACTGGCTGCAGCAGTGCGAGCTTCACTCACATAGACAGAACAGGAACAGCACAGGCAGCTGCAGTGCAAGCTTCACTCACACACTGAACAGGAACAGCACAGGCAGCTGAAGTGCAAGCTTCACTCACACACTGAACAGGAACAGCACAGGTAGCAGCAGTGCGAGCTTCACTCACATAGACAGAAAATGAACAGCACAGGCAGCTGCAGTGCAAGCTTTACTCACACACACTGAACAGGAACAGCACAGGCCGCAGCTGTGCAAGCTTCACTCATACACTGAACAGGAACAGAACAGGCAGCTGCAGTGCAAGCTTCACTCACACACTGTACAGGAACAGCACAGGCAGCTGCACTGCAAGCTTCACTCACACACTGTACAGGAACAGCACAGGCAGCAGCAGTGCGAGCTTCACTCACACACACTGAACAGGAACCGCACAGGCAGCAGCAGTGCAAGCTTCACTCTCACACAGAACAGGAACAGCAAAGGCAGCAGCAGTGCAAGCTTCACTCACACACACTGAAGAGGTAAAGCACTGACAGTTATAAAGCAAGTGAAGATGTAGCCATATGGCTAGAGCGTTCGACCTCGAAGCTGGAGAATCGGGTTCGGGTCTCGGCATCGACGCTCAACATCCTGTGATTCTGGGCAAATCACTTATTCTCCCTGTGCCTAACAAAAAAAAAGAATGTGTCCATCTGTCACAAAACTGGTGCTCATGTAAAGCGCTCTGAGACCTGATATCTCCGGGTCTAGTTTGCGCTATTCGAAAAACTCTAAAAAAAAAAAAAAAAAAAAGCTTTATTTACCCAAAGGGAGCAAGTACAAGAGAGGAAGCAGCAATTCGAGCGTCATTCACACACACACAAAACAGGTACAGGAGAGGAAAGAGATCGGTAAGCTTCTGTCCACATTTAAAATCATACAGCAGCAGTAACAGTGCAAGACCTATTTGCATTGCCCCCAAAGCAGGACCAGGAGAGACAGCAGCACAGCAGCTTAAGCTACACTTACATGCACAGGTACACACATTGTGCAGCATTTAACATAAAGCTCATGCTTTGGCTTTATAAAGTCAGAGGACGTGCACTCCTGCCATGGAAAAACACTTTGCTTTAACCCTTTTCATGCTTGACGTGCCTTGCAAAGACCTCCATGCTCAGTAATGTATACTCTGTTGTTCAATGTGTATGTCAAGCTAAGACATCATTTAACCACTTGACTGCCAGGGCTTTCACCCACGGTGCTAGGCCCTTTTTTGGAAGTGTTTATAGTAGCTCATGCTTAAACATTCATAACTTTTGTCAAAAAAAAGGTGTCAATGGCAAATTTCATTCATTTTTTCCCAGCAACCTGGCAATTCTAAATGCATCCGGGTTATGTAGATTCCCATATTGAAAACCAAGAAAATAGCTAAAATATAGCTAATTGTTGGTTTTTGTGCAAAAAAAGAAAGAAATGCAGCGCAAGAAACCGTCTTTTTTCTTTTTTTGTTTTAAATTTCATTAGTAAAAAGTTTCCTGTGCTAGGGTCACCATCTTCTCAGCTTTGAGAAACAAGCAGATCTGTATAAAAAACAAACACAGGCTCTGCATTTTTAAGGTAGTCCATTTTTTTCCTAATTTTTGTGGCTTCAGCTAATTGACCTTTGTGGTGCAAAGAGGTGTAAAACCTATGAGTGATCCCATAAAGCTAAACATTTCTGACAAGTGGACAACGGTCTGAATAAGGCCAGGGGTAATTTGTGTAGATCCCTCATGGTTTCCCCAAATAAACGAATATTACAAATAAAAAAAGAAAATGAAAATAAGTAGGAAAAAGACAGATATATGTAACAGCGCTTGGACGCCCCCGGGCAGCTATTTGCGCTTTATAAAACTCATTTTCATTTCATTTCATTCATCTGTTATTTATTCACGATGTTCGATTCACAAAAGCATAATAATATTACATCTGATAGAGTCTTCTGTATATATAGGTTTGTAGGTTCTCCAAAAACATGTGATACCCAGAGCCAGCCCCTGAGCTGCACCTAAGACTGGTGTACCAACCATACAAGAATTCATAAGGCAAAATATAAGGAACGAAAAATGGGTTTGACGGAAACCTATGTATTTCTGAAATGCGCACAAGAGACTTAGCTTAGAAACAGTGGGCCCGATTCACAGAACTAACTTAAGACAAATTCCTAAACGTACTACTTTTGTTATTCACAGAAGTTAGGAGTTTGTCTTAAGACAGACTTAAGACAGAATCCTGACTTAAGTCTGTCGTAAGTCTGTCTTAAGTCTGTTTTAAGACAAAATCCTAACTTCTGTGAATACCAAAAGTAGTAAGTTTAGGATTTTGTCTTAAGTTAGTTCTGTGAATCGGGCCCTGCTGTGTTTATTTCTACACCTCTGAATTTGTGGCTACCTATAGTACCATTTGGTTCAAACTGCATTTTGGAAAATACCTTCTTTCCTGCACACTTCATTACATGTGGAAGACACAGGTTAAATGTTGTACTATGCTGTATTGCCATTGTCTCCCAATACAAAGGTATCCCTCTTGTGTGAAATGGTCTACAGCCTGTGTCAGAGAAGGACCTGAAACTCTACATTCAGAGATTAAATGTTTCCCCTCATAACGGACTCTTTCTTGCAATGTGGGTAGCTATGATTTTTGGGCCTGTTCTCATCACCACCCAGTGAAGCCTACCAAACCAAGACATGTCTTACAACTAGACACGCAGGGGAGTGCATGGTGGTGTAGCTTGCATGGATCTCATGAGGTGTTTTGTGCTTAGAATGACTTGTAAACTTCAAACTTTGGCTAAAAACACACATTTTCCTCACATTTATGTAAGGGATCCACAAATTTACCTCCACTCAGCATATCCAAATGTCTCCTCATAAAAAAGGCGAACATTTTCCACTTAACGCCAACCCTTTTTTTAAAATGTGGGTTGCGGTGGATTTTACTTCCGGCTCGCCCACCCCTCATGAAACCTACCAAGACCAGTTATTTCTGAAAACGAAACACCTGGGGGAGTCCAGGATGGTGTGCCTAGTGTGGATCCCATGACTGTTTTGTGGTATACACCCGTTACAACGCATCTTTTACTCCGCACTACCATTACAACGCGACTTTTACAACGCATACCATTACAACGCATTGCGCTGGGGGGCGCTCTAGGATAGGGAATAAGTATAATTTACTATCCAACACCTTCCCTAGGGTTCACGGGGACTGGAGTTAGAATAGTAAATTATACTTACCACTATCCAGCACCTCAAAGCGCTATGCGTTGTAATGGTATGCGTTGTAATGGTCGCGTTGTAATAGTAGGTAGTTGTAACGGTATGCGTTGTAACATGGTACATCCCTGTTTTGTACCCACAATGCCCTGCAAAACTCAAACTGTGCTTAAAATCACACATTTACCTCAAATTTGTTTGAGAGAAAGTTCCTGAATCTGTGGCATTCCATAGATGTCCTACCTCCCAGGGTTCCCACACTTGTCCTGATACAGATGCTGCCACACCTGCGTGGGTGGGCCTAGTGCCCGCTACACGAATAGATACAACCAGAGAAAACAGGAGTTCTCCCAAGGTGACATATGCACATGGTGCTTCAAGAGTACCTTTAATTGCTGAACATTCATAATCACAAAATAAATCCCCCTTTTCAATTGACATTCAAACTGGAGAAGGGAAAAATCAAAGCACCTATCTCATGATTCATGCCATTCTATCAAGTGAAATTGGATCATTTTCTCCTTAATTCTTTTGCCCTACCTTCAATCTCCTCTGCTCTTTCTACATGCACACTTCTGGGCAGTAACCTCTGACTCTGCCAAGTAAGAAAAATGGGAGGAGGTGCAAGAAGGGATATAGAGCCAAAGAGAACATTATAGTGAGAAAAGTGAAATAGAGGGAGAATGGAGGTAGAAAATAAGATAAAGTAGAAAGATTGGTGAGAAGGAGAGACATCCAAGGTAAAGTGAGAAAGGAGAATGAGCTAGAGAAAGATGTTGAGAGGTAGAAAGTGAATGAGGTGGGTAAGGAGATGTAGCAATAGATAGAGAGAGCTAGAGAGAGGGACACAGAAATGTATAAGGGGGTGAGGTTTGCACAATGTTAGTACTATAATTGGTGGAGTCCCTGGGAGACTGGTCATTTTTCCCCTGCCTTGACACTACTCATTGTCAATGCCAAGTCTGTTCTTGCACTCAGCACAGTCTGTGTCCGATACCACAATTACTAAACAGAGAGAGACTAACCTGTGATCACCGTCCCGGCAGGAGAAATACACAATGCTTGTCCTTCCACACCCCCTGATGCTAAACCATGCGAGTTGTACACAGCACTCATTCTGGAGGAACACCAAGGGGAATGGGACAAAATAAGAAAATAGCCAACCACTGACTGTGTGACAGCTTCCTTGTATCACGCTTCAGGCTCGTCTGTCATCTGCCTCTCAGTGTGCGAGTGCCTGAACAACAACAACAAATATTTAGTTTTTTTTTGTAAGTCTTCAGCTTTTGATTTACAGATTCAATCATCTACCTTTTGTCTCTCAATCTAGATTCAGAATACCTGTTAATTCTCATGAGAATCCATTAAAACATTAGTTCTCTCTGTTCTATTTGTATCTTCACTAGAATTAAACTAGTTTCTGGATTTATCACCCTCTGCGTGGTTCCCTTAGTGTCTCTCTCTCTGATTAGCACAGATTGCGTGACTCACTGAATATTATTTACATGTCTTACTCCTTTTCACTATTTAGGATCATCGAGAACTCTCTCCAGGAAGTGCAAGGTTCACAGAAGAAGAAGGGGGCATATTATCAAGGACCTTAATTCATGTGTTAGCGACATTTTCCGGTTGCTAACGCATGAATTAATTATCGTCCTATTATCAAAGCGTTGCTAACTCCGGTTAGCGACGCATTTCATGCGTTATTCATTGCCCCCATGCTGGGGGCGATGAATAACGCTAATGAGACGCAGGGTGGGCGTTCCCACGTCCAACCACATGTAAAATGTGGTTGGAGGTGGGATTGCCTTTATCACAAGGCAGGCCTTGGGAGAAGGAGACCTGCGATAAACGTGTCTATCGCAGGTCTCCCAATGCCTGCTTTTAGGCATTGTTAATATGAGGGGGTGGATCATAAAGCTGAATCCACCCCCCATATCATCAAAGCACACATTAGCGCGTGAAAACAGTGCTTGTTTTCATGTGCTAATGAGACCTATCGACTATTTCACATCGCCTGTTGGCTTTAGCGTTGAGAATACGCTGCTAGCAGGCGATGTGTAATCGGCGATAGAGTTTTCCACGTTATCAACGCTGTGCGATATTTTTTGCACAGCGTTGGTAATATGCCCCAAGATTCCCTGGATGCACAGGTAAGCTGAGTTGGCGGGAAAACCATGGGTGATGTCTTCACTGGAACTCTGATTGCCTATCGAAGGGTGTGGTCCAAGAGAGTGACATTTATAACCTCCTGAAATCAAAGATGGCTGCCACCATTGTATGGCTGTTTTTCTAAACCTTGTGGTTTTTCCAGATAGATAGCAATGTGCTTTCAAATTCTATTCATAGGCGATTAGTAGATAACTTTGTTTCGCTCTACCTACAGTCTTAAATTACGCTTGTTTATTACTGTTCAATTACATTTTAACACTTGTGACTTTCCCCTGCCTTTAAAGCTTTGGGAACCATTTTTTTGCATCTCCAAAAACATACCCCAAAATACCACCCTTGGGATAATTTGTGAAAGACCTGACTTTGTAAACTGGGTGGCCACGACAGTTTGCTATTGCTTGAAACAAAAAGAAGACCTATGGCATAGAAGAATTTCGGGGCACCATGCAGGGTTTAAAACTTCCCACTTTTGTGAATTGGGAGCTGTGCACCTTTGACAAAATTAGTGATACTTCTTCAGAAAGTCGTAGGGGGCATATTATCAAGAGACATTGTTAACATTATCGCTGCTTTAGCGGCAGAAAACTGCTGCAAAAGCGGCGATAATGGGCTTGATAATACGCCCTTGTGAATTCCCATAGAATGTTCTGGTGTAAACCTGGGCTTCTATGGGAATTCTCTATGGCGTATTATCAAGCCCATTATCGCCGCTTTAGCGTCAGTTTTCTGCCGCTAAAGTGGCGATAATGTTAACGCCTTGCTTGATAATATGCCCCGTCGTTTTTCCAGTAAGCAGGTCGCATTAACCTTTAAAAGGTGGAGCATTTTATGAGAAGTTCTAGGATAGTTGAAGTAAAGAGCATTGAATCCTTTTGTGTAGGAGCGATTCAAGGTCAGGACTGACTGAATTCAACGTGAGAAGACTACAAATTGAGTGGTCTTTTCTGTGAGTGAAAACTATCTTCACAGCTAGAGGTGAGCGAAGGTAAAAACCATTGCATAAGGAGCCTGGTTAAATAGAACATTCACAGATACAAAGTGTTCCTATACACCGATCACACACTGCAAGGGTGTAGCTACCATTGGTGCAGCTGGTGCAGTGACACTGGGGCCCAGAGCCCTGAGGGGCCCATTGAACCCTCAGAATGTGTGTATATAACTACCCCAGCAACAGTCATATGGACCATTTTCTTCACTTGCACCTGGGCCCATAGCAGCCTTTCTACACTGCTGCACAACTAGGCAATTTCCAGCTGCATGACTTCCCAATTCAAAATAGCCAGGCGCAGGGCTTACTTTCGACCAGGGCCGGACTGGCCGTAGCGGGCACAGGGCGTTTTCCCAGTGAGTCGGAAGGGTGGGACCCCTGGGCGCCGGTTTTAAAACAGTGCTGTAATATCGGCCACCTGTAACAAAATGGGCTGTGGTCAAGCTGGTTGCCAGGGCTGGTTTCAGTTCCCAGTCTGTCCGGGCTTTCGACTAGCAGTTGCACAAATTGAGTTTTACGCAGATTTTGGGAACAAGGACACTTTAATCATCCTCAGAGAGATAAAAGGCAGAAAAGGAAGAAAAAAGGAAGACGCAACCTTGGAGGGGAGGGTGGAGGGTGGAGGGTGTAGGGCTGACGTAGCAGAGAATGATGAGAAGAGTAGAGGTTTGATAGGAGAATGCCAGAGTGATGAGTCTTAAGGGAGATGGCTGCTGTCGGAACTCACAACCTTGCGGAGCTTACCCTAATCTTTTTGCCTTCCATCCTCCATTGTTGCTGACTTGTTGGCTTTAGGTCTCCGACCACTTTACCACTGCTAACCAGTACTACAGAGCTGGTGCTCTCTCCTTGAACCATGATACAATTGGTTTGCAGTGAATTAGCACATGTAATACTTGTAACCCCCTAGCAAAGTGGTACCCCATGCACCCTGTGCTTGCAAATTAAATGCCTCTAGTTGGCTTGCATATCTAATTGTGCCGCCACTTAAGTAGCCTTTATAAACATGTTTCAGGCTTTCCATTGTAGCCTGTGTGTGCAATATTAAAACTGACATTTCAACCTGGCAAAATAAACTTTTTTGCCAGACCTAAACCTCCATTTTCAATACATATATATCACCCCTAGGGTATGTATTAAGCAGTCCAGAGGGTTGGGTGCAGTGATTTTCAATTGTCGGACTTGTACTTCTAACTTTTCCATGTCCTAGTAGTAAAAAGCTCTTAAATCCATTTTCACTTCTGCAAAACCTACATCTCCCATCGGAAAACATTGTGTTTCCTTTAAACAATTAATAAGTGATAACTTTGAATTGGGAGCAAGTAGGAATGTTGAGTGTGGTGTCTAAAGAATTGTAATTTAAAACCCATCTTTAATGGTAAAGTAGGATTTTAAGTCATATTTCTGAAACTGCCACTTTTAGAAAGTTGTCATTTTTCACCCTATTTGGTGCCTACAGCCTGCATCCTGGGTCACATGACTAGGTGTAACTGGCAATTGGTCTCTGTGTAATGCTCCCAGACAGTGAAACAAAGGGCAATAGGTATTGGCAAAATTGCCATCTGTAACTTGATGAGGGATAGGTGCTGTCACCTACCACACTTACAATCACAAAGGCTCTGCCTGTGCACACTGACAAAGGGCTTGACACTAGTCTTTTGTGACCACAGACAAGCTGGTGCCAGGGCAGGAAGGCATGCAATTCCTAGTTCATCTGTGGGTTGAAGTCTTGAGAAACTTCTCCTACTTCAAAGTGGGCGTGAGGTATAAATAATGGATCCTCAGATGCAACACTTCAGTACACCGCTGCTAATGTGGAATACTGAGAAGGACTGCTATGCTGCTCTGCAACCCTGCTGCCTGAGAGAAAAGGACTGGACCCAGTACCACCAGAGTGACTCCATGGGCTAGTTGGCTGGCCCCCTGATCAAAGCCTCCGGAACCGAAAAGGCTCCAACTACCTTGAACCCAGTAGCTGAACTCTGTCTTCTGTAAGTCCTATCCCAGAAGTGGTGCCACCCCATTCTTGGGCCCTCGGAAGTGGGCCTGAGTGCACTCTGACAGCCCAGCTGTGGTCCTGTAAACAAAATGGAAGTGCGATGCATCTTCTTGCAGCCTAATCAGAACTGACGATTCACGACACATCCCCAATGCAGGCCCTCCCATCACAGCCGATACCTTCCTCAGAATTGCCGCACCGTAATGCATCCTCGGTGCAGGCTCTCACATCACAAGCCCCTTGTTGATGGCATCCCCAATGATGATATAGAATTTTCAATTCAATTCATGAAGTTTTATTCGGAACATGTAAAATGACCATAAAAGCACAATTTAAAAATACATGAATCAACAATTTATAAAAAGAATGTCATGGAATACGGACCAAGAACATTAAAATATCATGCCTTTTCGCATACTGATAGACTTGTTTAAAAACACAGCAGTATAAAAACAAATATCAGCGGATATCATATTGAAAATAAGACTCATTGCCTCATCAACTGTACGTGCACCATATTTGACAAACATAGGTTTTAAATACGTAATACGAAGGTTCATGTACAGTTTACATATTAGTAGAAAGTGCAAGGTGCTCTGTTTAGATGTGCCGTCACACAAACATGGACCTTTGGGATGTTGCTTAAGGTTAGGTAAGGCCACCAGATGATGAACTATTCCAAACCTTAGTCTGGTTAGGACAAACTTGTGGGTTTGCCTAGTCACCAAAGCTAGGTAGGGTGGGAAACCTTCAGTGAGGTAATATCTACTGAAAAACGTGACAGTTAACATGGATCCACTGGCAAAAGCTCTCTTCCTTGCCAAATTATCCAGGAATTTTACTTTCAGCTCAGCTTTTGGTATCGCCAAAGCTGCCCTTGGGTCAGTCAGAACATTGAGGTTAAATATTTGCAAAAAACAATCAGCGACATATTTTATCCAGGGGATTTTCCTGTACATGTCCTATGAAAGACAATCCTCAATTATTGATCTATTAAAGGACTTTTCATCCTGGAGCCATATGGAGCGCCATAACATAAGTGGTCTTAAAGATAATAGATCAATCAGGAAGTTGATGTCTAATTCCCGGTGGATCAGCACAGTGGTGGCAGAGGTGGGTAAACACAGGAGCCTTTTTAATTTTCCTCCAGCTGTAATTTATGGTCACAGCTGCAACCTCAAATAGCCGCCCCATACAGTGCAATTGTAGTGCATCTAGCTTGATAAATTTGCAACATGTCCCTGGTTCGTCTGTCCCCAACTTTGGCTGCAAATCTGAAGATACCATGGGCGCTTTTTGCCATTTTATTACTAATATTATTAAATTCATTGGTCCATTTTCTGTCATTAGAAAAAGTAATTCCAAGATAACAAAATGTATCAACTCTTTGCACCTTATTACAATCAATAAAAAAGGCATTAGATTTATTATTGGCCCCATAGGTCACAGTATGCGTTTTTTCCTTATTGATGAGCAGTTTCCTGTCCTTAATAAACAATGAAAATCTGTTCATCAAACGTTAGAGACCCAAAGGGGTTCTGGAAAGAAGCACTGCATCATCTGCATATAATAACACCGATACGGATACGCCTTTTAACCTAGGGGCATCAGCTTGAACACTCTAAAATTACATCAATTTCATTTATGAATAGAATAAACAGTAACGGGGCTAGTACACAGCCTTGTCTAAAGCCGTATTGAACACTAAATTTGGGGGTACATTCTCCCCTAGTTCCATAACGCACACAGGTTTGCGGCTTTTGGTACAGCCTGGCAAGGAAGAAAATAATACCCTCAGGGGCTCCCATCCGTAACAAGATTTGCCATAAAATGGCGTGGTCAACCATATCAAAGGCGCTGCTTAGATCAGCAAAGCATAGATATAATGCACCGCCTTTCGCTTCAACGTATTTACCAATTATGAGGTCAAGGTTTAAACACTGATCTAATGTGACCCATCCCTTCCTAAATCCATACTGGATCAAAGATTTTGTTGTTTGTTGAATTCGGTCTTTGAGAAATGTAGCAGTGATAAAACAAAAATAGAAAGTGTTTCTGATATTCGAAATGTTTTAGACAGACGTTCTGGTGTAAATAAATGTTCACAGAATATTCAGCAAGATTGTCAGGAATTTCTAATGTATATGCTTGTTGTATTGCAAGATGAAGGTATAGATATTGAAAATCTTTTTGGCCTTTCTTATAAATGGCAACATGACTGTAACAATTGTTCCTTTTCAAGTAGTACTAGAATAGACACTGAAAGATTTATATATTTGACTTTACCAGACAGTGTCTTTTAATAATCTAGTTAGGGAAGCAGATCAAAACATGGTCTGTATCCAATGTAACTCTGAAATGCTATCAAGATTATTTATACAAAGATATGGACAGTATGTCATTTTAATGTTCCAACGATGTAGACCTGATGGAACTAAATTGACAACTTTAATTAAAAACTTTGTGTCTTCCCAATTATCAATTTCAGGAAGAACTTTTGTAACTGTTGCAATTATTTTTCATGATGGTCCTTCTACAACATCAGGACATTATACAGCTTATTTAAAATGTAAAAAAGGCTGGACTTATTGTAATGATACTGAATTGACTTTCAGACAACGTTTGCCTTTTGACTTACGAAATTCTTACCTAGTGTTTTTGGAACCCACATTTTAGGGAAAATAATTGGCCTATGAAGATTAGTGCAGTAAATAAAAGTTAGTCTGCTGTTAAAAATTACTTTATGAGTGAAGGTGATCATTCAGAAGATCGCAAAATGGAAGGTTAAGAGTTCTATTAAGTACTTTTCAAAAAAAGGAATTTTTATATACTATTTGGCCATGTGGAAAAGTATGTTATTAAAAATGCGTATATCGGGTAAAAGTTGGTGATATATGTTTATACATAACTTTACTTTGAGAGTATAAAAAAGAAGTACGAATGTTTAATTGTTTTTATTTACGTAAGAAATTGTTGTTTGGAAGAAAACATTTAAGATATGTTTTTTCCCAATTTTGACATTATGTATTGAAATGTTATATGGGTTTTTTAAACATAATCATTTTGATTGTTTTTTTTTTTTGTAAAATTTTTATTTATAGTTTGCAAAGTTGAAAGTAGAAAAAGAGAGGAATAAAAAAAAAAGAGCAAGAGAAGGGAGAAGGAGAAAAAAGAAACAGGCGACATTCTGCGACATAACCCCACACAGGGGGTATTAAAGAGCATTATTGCAAAAAATAGGATAAAAGGAAACCCAAATCGTGCATCAAGAGGGACGGCAACCAGCAGAGACAACCGGAGTGCTAATGATATGGACCTGCAGCCCACATTGTCCGAAGTGTGCACTGAAGTCCCAGCGGTTAGTGCAAAGTTCCCAGAAGGATAATCCAATCACGATCATAATCATAGCGTCCTCTTGCGAAGGTATATCAAGTCGCAACAAGAGAAAAACAACAACCCCAACTAACACCCCGCCTCCCGCCTCCCTCCTTTCCCCCCCATCCCCCACCCCCCACCCAGTGGTGGCGACCAGCACTCATGCAAAACAGCAGCATACACACCGGTGATTAAATTTGAAAGAGATGAAGTGCCCGTAGTGCTGAAGGGCAAACTGCCGAAGGCAAACCACGTGACAAAAATCTCACCAGGGGGCCCCAATTGAACATGAAGTTTTTAAAATTCCCCAGGAAGATATCTGAGAGTCGCTCCATACTCAGTAGACGCCATAGCCGTGCATGCCATAAGGAAATGGCAGGAGCAGTCGGCCTTTTCCAAGCAGCAGCCAAAGTTAGCTTGGCTGCCCCCAGGCATAGCCACACAATGCGCTTATCAGCCCTAGTCTGGTGTTCAAGCAGCGGGTCCCTGAGGCCCAACAAGACAAAGTCCATTGAATCCGGGAGTGGGTGACCCAGCACATCTTTAATGTGGGAGAGGATCTCGGACCAAAATGGCCGGATAGTGGGGCAGTCCCACCAGATGTGGCTGAAGTCACCCAACATCCCGCAGCCCCACCAACACCTATCTGAAGTAGTCGGGAATATTCGGTGCAATTTGGATGGATACAAATACCAGTCGAATAAAAGCTTCATATGAGCCTCTCGGAGATCAGTAGAGTGGTTATGTGCAGTCACATCTCGCCATAAGCTCCTCCATTCGCTGTCGGAAATGTCCCTCCCAAGAGTACTCTCCCAGTGATCCATATACCGGGGCCGAGGGGACATCGCGGTGTCTAATAGCATCCCATACAGAAAAGAAATTGCCCCCTTCATGGTGGATGTGCGAAGAATAAAGGTTTCAAATTTCGTCAAAGGTCTGGTAGCTGCGTCCACCACTCCAGGGGACGTCGCCCAGTGCAGAAGCTGAAGGTGACGAAAGCGCTCTGTTGGCAGAACACCATAATCCCTCATAAAATTATGGAAAGTAAGGGGTGTGGCACCATGAAACAGGTGGGTGAGGGCCCTACAGCCACCCTCCCTCCAGACACCAAAGGGACCCTCCGTCAACGCCGGAGGGAAGGCCGGGTTGAAATGGATAGGGGTGAAAAGGGACGGGAATGTGGTCCACCGATCATCGCTACTGACTGTGTCCCAGACCTTTAACACCGTGCTGGTAGGGGTGCTAATGTACGCGTTTCTGGGCCGGTCCACCTTAGGCTTCCAAGCTAGATCCCAGATGGAACGTCCCGCAACGCTTCGATCCATATGGAGCCAGTGCTTCTCCGAGAGCTGTTGGGACCATTCCACCAGAACTCTCAATTGAGCAGCCTTGTAATACAAGTGCAAGTCCGGGAACCCCACCCCCCCTCCAGTCGCGTACGTCGGAGAACCGCATACGAAAGTCGCGCCCGACCGCCCTGCCAGACGTATTTCAACATCAAGGTCTTAAGCCGACGGAAATAATCCACTCCTATCGGGATGGGCAAGGCTTGGAAGAGGTACAGGAGTTTAGGCAGGAGGACCATTTTAAGCGCATGAATCCTACCCAACCACGAGATATATTTGGGTTTCCACCGCTCTAGTTCCGCACGAATCGATGCCAGCATCGGAGGGAAATTGGCCTGGAATAAGGCGCCTATGGTAGAGGTCAGCCGTACGCCCAGATATAACAGGGAGGAAGCTGACCACGAGAGTGGAGTAAGCGACCGGATCCGGTGCACCTCACCAGGCGGTAGGGTTAAGTTCAAGATGTATGACTTATCAAAGTTAACTTTGAAGCCCGCCACCGTTTCATACTCAGATAGCACTGTATGGACATGGGGTAACGACAACGCCGGATCTCAAATGGAGAATAATACGTCATCAGCGAAGAGTGAAATCTTATGTTGCTCACCCGTGAAGGGGAGACCCAAGATCCGCTCGTTCTCCCGAATCGCCAACGCCAACGGTTCTTTGCTAAGCGCAAAGAGAAGTGGCGAGAGCGGACAGCCCTGGCGTGTCCCTCTGGAGTGGTGGAAACTCCCGGACCTGTGACCGTTAACCAGCACCGAGAGGTGGGACTGTTGCAATTGGCCTGAAGCATTCTTATGAATCGGGGCGAGAACCCGAAGGCCACCAACGTGCGGTGTAAAAAACCCCAATCCACACGATCAAAGGCTTTTTCCGCGTCAAGCCCTACCAACACCGCCGGTATGTGAAACCGCTCGGCCTTCTCAATCGAATGGATGACGCGCCACAAATTGTCGTGAGTTTGTCGACCTTTTATAAATCCGGACTGATCTGGGTGGATCAGAGCCGGCATCAAGTCCTGCAGTCTGCCAGCAAGGATAGAGGAGTACAATTTAGCATCCAGGTTAAGGAGCGCTATCGGACGGTAAGAGGCGCAGTAGGTAGGATCCTTCCCCGGTTTGGGGATAATAGTAATCATGGCCTCGGCCATGGTGTCCGATGTCCTACCCTCAGAGGCCATCGGGTTGAAAAGGGAAACTAGGTAGTCGCAGATGTCGGATGCGAATGTTTTGTAAAACAGGGCCATGTAACCGTCAGGACCGGGGGCCTTATGTAGTTTCAGAGCCTTAATGGCGTCCAGCACCTCCTCCCTAGAGATGGGGGAAGACAGCAACTCATTTCATTCCCTAGAGACCTGTGGGAGAGGAAGACCACCCAAGAACGCAGACTGGGCCTCTGGATCTAGGGCGTCGCCCGAGTAGAGATCCTCGTAGAAGCGACCAAAGATGGCCGCCTTTTCCACATCCTTATGCTGAACAGAACCCGTATGGTCCCCTATACCCCCGATGTAATCCCTCTCGCGCTTATCTCGAAGCTGCCGGGCAAGGTGGCGCCCAACCTTATTCCCCTGGGAGTAGGAGACACGTCTAAGACGTAGGAGGGTGAATTCAGCCCTGTTGCTGTAATGGGCCTTCAATTTCCCTCGTACCGCCGTAAGCGGGCGAAGGGTCACCCTGGAAGGGTTCGACTTGTGCGCCTGCTCCAGGGTCGCAAGCTCCGATTCCAGAGCTTCCCTCTCCTTCCGCCGAAGTTTGTTAAGATTCGCGTTAAGGGCGAGGCACATACCCCGCAAGGAGGCCTTGCACGCATCCCACGTGGTATACACCGACGTGTCAGAAGGCGGGTTAAGAGTAAAAAAGTCTCCGATAGCCTTTCGCAGCTCCTTACAGGACACCTCATCCCGCACCAGTGCAGCTGGGAGGTACCACTTCCGCCAGCCGTCCCCCCCTACAGACCAATGCAACCCAAGCACCACTAAACTATGGTCCGACAATGAGAGCGGGAAGATATCAGCCATTCGAATATCCCCCCTGAGAGCCTGCTAACAAAAATGTGATCTATGCGGGAGTACGAGCGATGGACGTGAGAAAAGAAAGTATAATCCTTGGCCTGAGCGTGGACGAAGCGCCAGCTATCCACCAGTCCCAATTCGCCTACTTGACGTTGCGTTTCCTCCGAGAAGACATCAGTATCTGCCCTGCGCGCCCCCGAACTATCTAAATCCCTGTCCCACACCATGTTGAAGTCCCCCAGCAGTATCAAGTGCCCATCTACAAAGTCCCCCATCTTGTCCATCAAGCATTGCAAAAAACCATTTTGGCCCGCATTCGGAGCATACATCACAACAAAGGTACATAAGCGGCCATATAACGTCCCTTTCACCATTAAAGAACGGCCCTCCTTATCACGGCTCACCCCCAGGGGTTGAAAGTGGAGAGAGCCCCGAAAGAGGAGGGCCACCCCTCTATTTATTTATGTATTTATTTATTTATTTATTTTTAAGATTTGTAGAGCGCAACAAATACCACATGTGGTGTCTCGGCGCTGAGTTAGCAGAAAAAAGAAAAAAGGCGGCACTCCCTGTAAGTTAGTGAGTAAATAGCCATGTCTTCAGTTTCTTTCTGAAAATCATCAAAGATGGGCTGCATTTTATGTGGGTAGGCAAAGAGTTCCAGAGTTTAGATGCGGCCACAAGGAAGCGTCTGTCTCCCCATGTGACCGTTCTCACCCGTTGAATACATAGAGCCGCAGAAGAGGCTGATCTTAAGACTCTGTTAGGGACATATCTACACAGAGATTCCCTGAAAAACTCAGGTCCCAGGCTGTTTAATGCTTTGTAGGTTATGCATAAAGCTTTAAATTTAGTACTCTTTCTGACCGGGAGCCAATGAAGTTGGTGTATAATAGGGGAAATGGAAGCAAACCTTGGGGTTTTGATCAGAATTCGTGAGGCTGCGTTCTGTACCATTTGTAGTTTGTTGAAAACCTGCTCCTGGGCATTCACCAGAAGCCCATTACAGTAGTCCACCTTGGACAACACCAAGGAGGACATGAGGGTTTTTCCAGCCGACAGAGGAAGGAATGGTAACAACTTTTTTACCTTACGAAGCGTAAAAAAGGATGAAGATACCACCGCGTTGGCGTGACTGGTAAAGTTTAACTTGTTATCAAACAACACTCCCAGATTTCTGACCTTCGGAACCGGGATAGGAGGATTACCCATCTCCGAAGGCCACCAAGTTGGAGACCAAGATGGCTGTAGATCTCCAAACACCATTACCTCAGTCTTTTCTGTGTTCAGTTTTAGGCAGTTCCTATCCATCCATTGACTAATTGCTCTCATGCCTGACTGGAAGTTAGCTGCGACCTCACTCCCGTTTTCTTTCACTGCCAGCACCAGTTGAGTGTCGTCTGCATACGAAGTCACTCCTATCCCAAAGGTTTTGATGACCCTCGCCAAGTCCGACACATAGATGTTAAAGAGTGTCGGACTTAGCGAGGATCCCCGGGGGACTCCGCAGGGCAACTTAAAGGTCGGGGAATAGAAACTTCCCATCTTTACCGAATGCTCCCTGTTCGACAGAAAAGAAGCCAGGAGTTCGACAGCTTTGCCCTGTATGCCCATGGCGGTGACACGGTCGATCAGAGTGTTATGATCGACCGTGTCAAAGGCCGCTGAGAGATCCAGCAGAATCAGGACTGCCGTGCCACCCTGGTCCATGATCTGTCTGATCTCCTCAGAGGCCTTTATAAGCGCTGTCCCCGTGCCATGGCCTCCTCTGAACCCAAACTGGGTGTTGTCAAGCATGTTGTTCTGGTCAATGTAGCTCGCTAGCTGTTTATTTATTACCTTTTCAAGTATTTTGGCAGGGAAAGGCAACGCTGCTATCGGACAATAGCTTTTTAGTTCTGAGGTATCAAGAGTAGGTTTCTTCAAAAGTGGCTTTATTATAGCTGATTTCCAGCTTTGAGGGTAGTTCCCTGATTTACAGGTAGTATTGAAAATATTTTCCAGTATTGGGGCCACCACGTCGGTGGATGATTTTATGATGGTCGGTGGACAGGGGTCCAGAGGAGAACCCGACATGGTGGCTTTGATGAGATCCTTTATTTCTAGCAGGGATGGAGGGTTAAATTCAACTAAAGAGGGAGTAGTGGGTGATGTGTTGTTCGGTGATCTCGAGGGTTCCACATCTGTAATGTTATTGAATTTGTCAAAGATTTCTGTGACCTTAGTCCTAAAAAAATCAGCCATTTTGTTACAGAATTCTTGATTCGTATCTATGGTTGTGGGAGTTGGAGTGTTTGATAGTGTTGCCACTACCTGGTATAGTTGTTTGCTGGAGTTCTGGGCCAACTCTATTTGTTCGCAGAAGTATCTGCTTTTTTCCGTTCTTAATGTCTTTCGATAGCCTGACCATGCTAGTTTATATCTTTCTTTATCATTGTTGTCATAGCTGACTCGCCAGCGTCTTTCAAGGTTGTGGCATTTCTGCCTCTCCAGTCTTAAAGATTCTGAGAACCAAGGGGCCGATGGTAATACGCGATTCAGGCGCAATTTCTTTAAGGGCGCTACTTGGTTAATAGTGTCTGTGAGCCATTGATTGTAGTTATTGACTGCTAGATGAGTATTTGACACTATAGGTGGTTTGTTGTTTTCAAGCTTCTCAGCTAAAGCTTTGGTATTTATGTTTTTCCAGTCCCTACATAGCCTATGATTACTTTTAGCCGTCTGTAAATTTTTGTGTTGTTTAACGGGGATGTAGAAGACCACTACTGCATGGTCTGACCACACAACTGGGACAACCGTGGGGGGGTGATAGCTGGATTGCACGTAAATAGGCCATCAAGAATGTGGCCTGCTGTATGCGTGGCTGAGGTGACTAGCTGATTTAGCCCAGCTGCCTTAAAATCATCAGTGAGATTTGATGTATCTTTATCTGCTGTGTTTTCCAAATGAAAATTGAAATCTCTGAGTACTGTAAAATCTGGGGCTACTAATGCCAGTTCCTGTAGCGTGCTTATCGATTGGAGAAAAGGCGCTCTGGCTGCCGGGGGGCGGTATAGCAGAATACCGTTAAACGTTTGAATAGGGGATAGAGTGATAGCAAAGCCTAATACTTCTGCAGAAATGTTGTCTGGTATTACTGTTTTCAATGCTAGCTCTAGCCGTAGGATTATAGCGAGGCCACCCCCCTTTTTTCCCTGCGGTCTATCCTGTCTTACAATATAGTGCCCTCTGGAACGGCTGCTACCAGGTCTGGGCCAGATGCCAGATCGGCCCATGTCTCTGTAACGAAGAGGATGCTTCGTGGGCGCAGACGCCCTGTAGATAAGGGGGAAATGTCTATGACGGAGTCTCAGTTCATCTCTCCTGGCCAAGTGGATCTCCTGGAGGGCAACAACATCTAGGTGGTGGTCTGAAAGATGCTTCCAGAGCTTCTGCTGTTTCTGCGGGGAATTGAGACCTTTCACATTCCAGGTGCCTATACTAACAGGCATGATAAGGACATGAGACTCCATTCTATGCGTTTGCTAAGGCATCCAGAGTCCAACCCCCGACCTCCGCCATTCACCAAACCACACTCATACTGAAAGTAATTATACAAAGACAGCCAGAATAAATCCCCAAGCACCTTCCGGCCATGGGGGACCACACCCACCCCTCCCCAGCTCCCCAGAGAGGCCTCCCCCCTGCAAATCACAAGAAATGGAGAGGTAACATCGTAGTGCAAGATAAGAAGAGCAGAGAAGAACACCACTAGCGTCAACAACAGCACACAGACACCATTCTCGGTCGCCATCACACCCCCCCTCCCCACCAACCCCAACCCCAACAATCCCACCATAGTACCAACTTCCAGAACTCCCTCCTTCCCACCCCCCTCCAGCAAACCAAGAAACAAGAAGACAGAGCTCAAGGCCCTAAACCTGAACCAAGCACTCAGCAGTTCCAATGGGCCACGGGCCACAAGGTCCACATAAGACTGGAATCGGGGTGGGGGCACCAGTTCAGGGGCCCCCAGGGCCACGGCCCGGGGTGTCTTCTCCCATAGTACCCCGGGACCTTAGGGACAGAGACTCTCCGGCGCCCAACCATCAAGAAAGTCAGGGATCATGCCGCTCCAGAGATCTGCTGAGTATCTGCAAGCGTGGCCGAAGCCACCAACGGCACCGCAGACCCTCTCTCCTGTAAGCTAGCAGCGTGGTCCGGACGCCCCCGGTCCGGGGAAGAACCAACTCGATGCCACGAGGAAGATCGGCGCCGTCCCCTCGATGGGGAGGGATGCGCCGCCTGAGAGGAAGGAACGTCCTCCATCCCCAGAAGATCTTTCGCGGCCTGCAGGGAGCGAATTTGCACCAGCCTGTTCTGCCATCGGAATATTATACGGAAGGGGTGCCCCCAGGAATACGAGATGTTACGCTCCCGCAAGAAAGCAGTCACTGGGCGGAAGTCTCTCCTCTTCTGGAGCGTGGACGCCGCTAAGTCCTGGTATAGTTGCGGCCGGTGGTCTCTAAATTGTAAGGAGGTGATGGCTCTAGCTTTCCGGAGGATACGCTCCTTCGTCTGAAAGTCATGCACACACACGAGGATGTCCGGGGGGGGCCACCCCCTCGCCTAGGCAGGCCAACTCTGTGCACCCTATCTATTTTGATTTCCTGCACGTCCTCCTCGTCCAATATCTGCAGGAACAGGGCCTGGACATACTCTCGCAAGTCTCCAGCCTCACCGTCCCAAGGGACTGCTCTAATGCGAATATTGTTTCTCCTGGAGCAATTCTCCAAGTCCTCCGCGTGGGCCTGCAGGTCCAAATTCTGCTCCATAAGGCGAATAATATCCTGTTGTAGTTGGTGCACATCATTCGCCACACTCAAGTCGTGATCTTCCAGGGTTGCCACTCGTTCACCAATGCCATCGACATCCCTCCGGACCTCCCAGAGATCCGAAGCCAGCTGGGCGCGAAGCTCGGAGATATCCTCCTTGATAGAGGCGAACAGCTCCGTCATGAAGGCCTTGGGGGCGGGCGCCTCCTCGTCCGATTGCCTAGACGAACCACTAGCCTCTGGGGAAGATGGCGGCTGCGATAATTTAGAGGCTCCGTCCTTTACCGTCCTCCCCTTGCGTGGCACATTAGACATCACGGAGGCCCGGCCGTGCCGTGGAGTCAAGGCTATCGCACCCCCACCGGGGACGAAGAGTGCTCAGGAGTAACTGCGTCACGGGCGGCTGCCGCTTGACCAAGATGGCGGCTCAGGAGCTTCCCGCCAGAGTCCAAAAGTCAATGCAGGGATAGTGTCGTCAGGCAATAAGGCCCAGGTTCTCCGCCTCTATCAACCGGGCCACCAAGACAGCCACGTGCCCCCGCCAAACCTCAAATCAGTCCACGGCCACCGGAGAGAGAACAGCGTGGGTCAGACAGTCAGCCCGCAGGGCAGAATAGGCCTCTAGTTCCGCTCACATGCCGGACCGGGGTCCAATGCCTTCGATCCGTAGTCGTTTCACGCCACGGGCTCCACCTTAGAGTGTTAGGTCGCTTGCAGGGACGAGGAGGACACTCTGCCTCATCAGTGGACGCAGGTAGCCGTCTCTGCGATGTCCAGTAACAGCCACGCACGGGGTGTACAGCTCCGCTGAGGATCCGAGGCTCACCCTCCACGTGGCCAGTCGTCTGTTGAGGTCTTCGGTCCGTTGCAGCAGAGCGCCCAAGATCGCCCCAGTGCCTCGATAGTGCGGATCAACACTGGCGGCGATAAGGGGGCAGGAAGTGAACCGCTGCTCTGCGATGCCACGCCCAGCCGGCGCCGGCTCCACTGCACTCACAGGCCGGCCTCCCCCTCATGCAAGGCCAGTGCGTAATAGGCCGGGCGACGAACTGTCCGCAATGGCGCTGTTCGGTCACTTAGGGCCTCGCCGGGGGCACCGGACCTCTCCACTCGATGCTGGTGGTCTCTGCGAGTGTCTCAGAGTCGATTGGCACCCCGAAAGCGATGCTATACAAAGCTTAGCAGGTCGGGTGCCGGAGCGACTCGAAAGCACGTCTTACTCCGACGCCATCTTGGCCACGCCCCCTGATTGTTTTTTTTTACCGCTGTCATATGATGAGTAGTATTGAAGTCACTGTTTTTAGTGAAATTCAATATATTCTGAGAACAGCAAAATAAAACATATGACATATTGAACAAGTTATTTTGTATTTTGTATTGTGAAATATATATTATAACTCTATTGTTTATTATCTTCCACAGATATTACATTTATAAGGTAAGTACGACAAACAAAAAATACTTTTTGATCACTTTGTTACTTGTCTTTCTCTTTATCCTTTCTTCAGTTTCTCTCTTACTCCTTCACCTTTACTCATCTTACTCTTCTTCCCTCATTTTATTTACTCACGTACATTCACCTTTACACTCCTTCTTTCACATCAGTACTCTTCCTTCACCCTCACTTATCTTGTGCAACTGTCTCATTCGCCTGTCTGTCCTTCACTTGTTTTTTATCTTCCTCCATCACTACTCTTGTCTTGCTATATCGATCATTCTGTTTTCACTGCCCTCTTACTGAATTTCCTTCACATCATCCCCGGAGTGACCTTCACTCACTTCATTTCTTTCACTTTATCACTCCCTTTAGTTCAGTCCCCTTTCTTCCACCCATCTGTAAGTCTGTTCCTCTGTGTCTGTCACTATAACTGATTTAGTTTTTCCCAGTCCGTCACTCTTCCTCTGCTTGTCTCTTTTACTGCCTCCTTCTCTGTCCACCACTCTTCCTTTTCTTTTCTATCTCTTTCCATAAATCCTTCTGTCTGTCACTTGTTTCGTTTTCCTTTCTCAATATGCTTTGTTTTCCATCACTCCCCTTCCCTTACCTTTATATCCCTTCCCTCACTGTCACTCCCCTTCATTCAATCTGAGTCCTATTCCTCCACTTCAACCAATACACTTACTGCCCTTCCTTCCATTTTACAGTCTTTCTGTCACTATCAGTACTCTCTGTTCATCCTCAATCATCTTTTCCAACTCCTTCTTTCTTCTGTTTGTCTCTCATTGCTCTTTTCTATTTTCCTCTATCACTACCCTTGTGTTAGTGTATGACTTAGTGTCTTCTCATTCACCTCTTACTCTCTTTTAATAACATTACCCCTCATTCACCTTCACTCACTCCCTTTCTCTCAGTCCCTTACTCCCTTTTCCCTTTTGCTCACTCTCCTTCCTTTATACCCTCCCTCACTCCCCTTTTTTTCATCTGTGTGTAAGTCTCTTCCTGTGTCTCAGTCACTATAACTGCCTCACTCCCTTACAGTCTCTCATTTTCCCTCTCTTTCTCTCTCTCCTTGTGTTCCTCTGTCTTCACAAATCTACCTTTGGTCAATGACACAATTGTTAGTGATAGCCTTATGTGCCTTTTTAGCTTTTTTCTTGATGTTTTGCTTTGGCCCTCCCTTAGTTGTTTCCCGACTCTCATCTTGAACCGTTCTCTTTTGCATAACCTTGGATCAATCTTGGTGCAACAAGTGCTAAGTTATATGTGCTTTAACCAGAAAACCCAGAATTCACTCTTTACCCAGTACTCGGGAAATCACAAAGGTAGAAATAGTAAAAAAATAACCATAGTACAATGGTTGTCCCAGAGTCCTTAGCTGACAAAAATGTTGTTCACAACAGTACCTCTTTAAAAAGCTGCAATGAAAATCTGGGTACGTCCACCAGAACTAAGAGGGGGGGCCCAGCCCAGCCACTTTCTAGCTAAGAGAGGCACAGATGGGCCTGCCCTTGGCCCAGGTTTTGCCTGCGTGTGTCCCACGCTGCGGGAGCCCTGATGTAAATGTAAGCTCCTCCTGGTGCACACAGATGGCGGCAAACTTTGGCGCTCTCCCTCTCTTTCTCTCTCTCTCTCTCTCTCTCTCTCTCTCTCTCTATCCTTCATTCTTTCTCTCTTTCCCTTTCTGTTTCAATCACTCCTACTATATCACTCAGTCCCCTTTCCTGACTCTTAATCTCCTTCCTTTTCTCTTATATTGTGAAATATATAGTGTATATATTATAATTAATTTTTTTCTTGTCTTTCAGAGATATTATATTTATAATAAATATTTAATTTACTTTTTTTATTTCTTAGAAGGTAAGTATAACAAATAAAAAACTACTTTCTCAAACTGTCTAAGTTTTCATTATTTATAAGGTAAGTATGAGAAACAAACAAAAGTTTTATCATCACGCTCTTATTGTGACAGAATAACTGCCTCACTCTTTCTCAGTCCCTTGCTCTCCCTCTCTCTCCTTGTCTCTTCCTTACACTTAATCATCTTTCCTCTCTCTTTCTACCACTCCTCCTCTCTCCCTCACTCACTTTCCCTCTCTCTTAATTTTTTTTCTTCGCCCTTATTCCCCTTCCCTCACTCTCTTATCCATTTCTTAACTGTCACTAAGCCTTCACTCATTCGCACTCCACTTCCCCCACTCCACTTCTTCCTGTCTGTTTCTCGCACCCCTTCCCTTTTGCACTGACTTTCGCTTACTCCCCTTTGCTTTCTTTTGCAAAGAGGTGCAGGATTTGTATGTAGTATAAGCCCAAAAGTGTCTGAATGAAATATTATACATTTTACTTATTCACTTTTAGGAGGCGTTCCTGCATCTGAACATTCCCCATGTATGCAGGAAAGCCTTCTTTTGGTGCATTGTTTTACAGTAAATGCACCTTGCAAGTACATCAGATTGTAAAAACCATACTTTATGGTGCATCTTTTGTACCACTGCTGCATCACAAATGTGATGCAACAGTTGTGTAAAAGACACACAAGGGGATTATAAAACTGCCCTTAATAGATATAAATTCATTCACGCACTTTCACTAATAGTGCAAATTGAAGCATAGAGTTGTAACATATTTATATACATATGTTACATTTTAGTGCTTTGGAAGTACTACAGTATACTATAGGTAAACACCCTATAGATTTATGCTGTACCACATCCTTATAGTTTTGCACTTTGACATTTACTATAACAAACCTTTACATACAAACATAGAAATATAGTTCTTTTTTTTGACCAGTAGAGGTAGTTCTAAAAAGAACTGGGTTTATTTTGTATTTTTTTTTTTTGCTGGAAAAACGGTGAGAAAAAATGAACTTTTTAACCAAAACGATTGTTCAACATGAACAAACAATGAAAAAGAAAGAAAACAATTATTTGGTGCACTTGTGGCTCCTGTTTTTTTGCAAATAACTTCTATGGACTGTTGTCCGAAGGCAATTAATTGATTGCAGTGTATGCATTGCATCATCAGATTTTTGAGATCCGGCTGGATATTTGCAACCATGGAAGATGGCATTGGTGGTGGTCCTGTTGTTGCTGTGGAAGTTCTTGGAGCAGAGCCATGCTCATCAGATCTTCGCACTACAGCTCTAGCCCAATTGTTGGGATGCATATTTTTGACCTGACGTTCCATGCTATGAGTACCAAAAGAGTACTTTTTGTTTGGATTGCCTCTAGACAATACCGTGTGACAGATTATGCATGTGACATGCGGTGCATTAACTTTATTTAAATCTTCTGGGAAGGTAAAAGACTTCCACACTATGGACTCCTTTTTTTTTGTTGGGCGGGGGTCCGCTTCAAAATAAAGTGACACATCTGTATAGATGCATCACTTTCCCTGCTCCACCATTAGAAACCCTTGCGCCACTATGGATGTGCCGTATTAACAATACGGTGCACCATGGCGCAAGGATTGACAGATGCATCAGAAATTCTGACGCATCTGTTGACGCAAAAGTCATGCATTGTTGAAGTTGTGTCGCAAGCACCACACAACTCCAGCAATGTAGGGGACGCCTATCCTCATTCCACTGCGTCACTCCTTACGCCTGCTTCAAGCAGGCGTAAGAATTTGACGCAGTGGCGTCCTAGAAGTGGCACAGTGAAATCTCGTAGATTTCACTGCGTCACTTCTACAAGGTTTTTTTGCGCTGGAACACCCAACCCGCGTACATTATACCTGAAGCAGGTACAATGTGACGCAGGGCTTTACAATGTGGCACATCTCCCGAGGTGCATCACATTGTAAATGGGTTGCATTTTTAAGCTGCTGCTGTGTCACAAAAAGTAAAGCAATAACGGCAAATAAATGACGGAATGGGCTTGTAAATCTGCCCCAGTGTCCCTTAGGGCTCCTCACGTAGCCCAACTTTATTCAATGTATACATCTGCCCAGTGGCGGTTCTTCCATGGGGGAGTTTGGGCACCGCCCCCCCGCTTTCTCGCCGTGCGAGAAGAAGGCAGAAACAAATGGTAGTTATTTATTTATAACTACCATTTGTTTCTGCCTGCCCTTCTCGCACGGCGAGAAAGCAGTCAGCAGAACTTCTTCCTGGTTACAATACTCGAGCCTCAGGGCAGGGGGGAGTGGCTTGGGGGAGTGGCTTGCCCACTGTTGTTAATACTGACTGTTTGGACAGCCTGAGAGGCTGTCCAAACAGACAGTATTAGCAACAGTGGGCAAGCCGCCCCCCCCAAGCCACCTCCCACTCTCCGTTCTGCAGGATGCAGACTAGGAGAAATGACGCGGTTAGGGCAGCCGGCCGAACCAATCAGCGCCGGCTGCCATGGAGGGGAGAGAGGCTGCCTGCAGCCTTCAGTGATGAGAGCCGACACCAGGTCAGATGCAGCGGCGCCAGCGGCATTCACGGGACTCGAGTCGGGAGTCAGCGCGGGAAGCCAATGTACGTTTTTACTTTTTTATATTTATTTAAAATAAAAGCCCAACTTGCAGAAGACTGTCAGCGGTAACTGGTTCTGAGGATTCGAGGAGGGACGGGGGGGTGGGGGGGCTGCGGTGAGCACTGATGCAAGTATATGAGAAATCAATGGCGCTCTTTCAACACCCCCATCCCTAGCAGCTCTGTTTTGGTGTGGCCTTGTACTGGACTCGAGGGTTTTGCTCCACAGCACTTAGTGATGGGCAGGTTTCTGTAAATGTCCTGCAGACCCTCGGCTGTTGTAATGAGGACCGAGCATTTTTACCATCAACAAGGCCGGTTTGGTGTAGGGTCTGGGGCATTTATCAGTTTTACTTCATAAAAACATATCCCTACCGCTCCTTATTGGCTTATCATTCACTATTAGGATGAGACCACCGTGCTGATGCAGCAAGTGCAGTGCCACCGGTCCCCAGGATCGTGCTTACGCCTCACCAATTTCAAATGTCACCAGCCGCCACTGCATCTGCCAAATCATTTTTATAACCACCATGCATAATGTGGATGATAGGCAAAAGAATACCACCAGCTCTGAACCAAATGTTAAACCTGCCTTTCGGAAGCCATTATGTGGATGAATAAACATTTCCTAACCTGCAATGCCGATAAAATGGAAAATGTACTTTTTGGGAGTAACAACCAGTTCTCTATCTTGGACTGGTGCCCAAACAATCATGATAGCCACCCCCAGCATCTACGAAGGTGGTGAAGAACTTTGAAGTCAAGTTCTATCATTTTTATTATCCCCAAGTAAATATCACGTGAGGGATGTGTTTATCTGTGATTAAGTTTCTAAAATGTTTGTTGACCTCCTACCTTTTTTGGCAAGTAAGTTGTTTGTTCATGTCCTGGTCACCTCAAGGCTTGACTATTGAAGTAGTCTCTTCTTGGGTCTTCCAAGTTATCTGATCCAGAAGCTGCAGGTGGTACAAAATGCTGCAGAAAAACAGGTACTTCCTCGTCAAAGCTCCATCACAGAGGGTTTGTGGGAGCTCCATTGATTACCAGTTGTTATATCAATTATTTTTAAAGTTGTAACACATTTTCTTTTTTTATGTTTGTTTGTTATGTGTCTTTTGTTTACCTGTCCAATTCATACCTTACTTCTTGCCATGTAAAGCGCTCTGATACCCTCTAGGTTCATGTTCTCGCTATCCAAAAGTTTATAAATAATATATTTTTTTTATTGAGTACAGGGCTTATTATCAAACCTTTCCCAAATATCTCTGTGTTCGATTTCTTCCCTACCGGCCAATGAGAACGTTGTGATCTGACTGTAATAATATTCCATCTATCCTGAAGTTCAGTTTACAAACTACCTCTCAAGGTGGCTGTTCCACTTTATAAATGCCAAGTTCATTCCTTCATTCGAGGCTCATATGGAGAAGGCTGTCCATCTCTGCAGTTCCCATTTAGAGTAAGGTTCCAGTTCTGCACATCACAGTGAGAAGAGTGAGCTTAGCTCTGGGTGATGAATGTGATGGTTATGTCCAGTTCTTGAGATCAGGTCTACAATATAGTGACCCAAATCAGGAGCACATATGGAGAAGGCTGTCTAATTTTGGAGGTCCAATTTGAAGTAGAGTGTCCAGTTCTGCACATCCTAAGTCTGTCTTAAGTTTGTCTTAAGACAAACTTGAGACAAAATCCAAACTTCTGTGAATACCAAAAGTAGTAGGTGCATTCTGTGAATACCAAAATAATAGTAAGTTTAGGATTGAGTCTTAGGTTCATTCTGTGAATCGGGCCCTCTGTGCTTATTTATGGGCCCTTGCATCACTTTTGCCCCGCCGGCGCATCACTTTTTGTGACGCACCGGCAGGGTACAAAATGCGTCATGTTGCATCATATTTACAAAGTGACGCATCTAGGTAGATGCGTCACTTTGTAAACCCCTGCGCCCCATTATACCTGCGTCAGGTATATTGTATTTTATGGAGGGGTTCTAACCCAAGTAAGCCTCGTAGAAATGACACAGTGAAATCTGACGTATCTGTAACTCCTTGCGACATCATGCGTCATATTGTAAATATGACTCATCAATCACATCGCAAGGAGGGCGCACTGCGAAGTGACGCATCGCTGCCTTCACTTCTCATAAATGAGGCCCTGAGACTAGCTCCTGGTGATGCCTGTGGTCACCATGTCCAGTTCTGGAGATCAGATTAAGGGGCTCATTTACAACCCGAGTGCGCTGCCAGAACTTCACTTTTTTGACGTTCCGGTAGTGCACAGTACAGACTGATATTTACGAGGCCTAGGAAGGCACTCTACATGGCTTTTCATGGCCTCCTAGATATGGTGTAAGGTAACACAGCGAAAGTCATTGCGTTGCCTCACACTGCGTCATGGAGGGGTGCCATGGGAGTTGAAGTAGGTGTTCCCATTCAGCACCAAAGGATTTTGACACTTTCTCTGACTTACAACATAGCATAAATCAAGAAATGTGTGAAAGCCATGTGCCTCCCCAGGGCAGGTGCAATGGTTATTTTTGCGAAGGAAGGTGTTCCTTCCTGTACAAAACTATCACAATTTCAATGCAGGCACCTTATCGCCATGGCACAAATGAGTCTATGTTGGCACAAAGCTGGCTAACCATCGGCACACCAAGGAAAACAGCAGGGATGCGTCTTATTGCCACAAGTAGAACACATTCCTGCGCTTTCCTTATGGCGCGGCACTGCAAGCTGGATTGCGGCACCGTGTAGCGTAATTTTCTTGTAAATAAGTTCCCTACTGTCTAATGTTCAACATCAAGAGCACATATGTAGAAGGTTGCCTAGCTGTGAGGTTTCATATGAAGTAGTATGTCCAGTTCGAGGTCACATAAAGGTGGAGACCATGCAGCACTTTTGTGTCAAAGGTTATCAGGGAATAGAGGCAGTCCAGGCGCCTGAGTGTGAATGCCCAGGATGCATGTCTGGGATTTGTTACACATGATAAAATACAACACCAAGGGGTTCGGGTTCTGGTGTGGGTGAATGCATCAACTTCTGCATGTACCGGTAATTACCAGGGTTTTCCACCTTCCTATATTCCAGCAGGTTTGACCTGCTAACATATAATAGGGCCTCGAAAGTTACAGGTATCTATTGGGGCCCCAATTGCAAATGCCCAGAGCAGTGGATGCTATTTTGTTAAAAACTGATACCCCTGGGTTTAGAATTTAACTAATTCAATAATGATCACCAGGTACCAGCAGAACCCTTAAAAATGGTGCATAATATGCAGATTGTTGTGCTTTTTTGCATCAAAATGCACATGCCCCATGATTTATCATGGTTTTTCTAAACTTCGATATTCGTAGGTTTGACCTGCTGACATTTATCGTAGAAAAATTCTAAGGTGTGGTTTTTAATGTTTCGGGGAATAGTCAAAGGGAAAAGATGCAAGCAGCACATTTTTATGGACTTTTCATTCTCTGGGGCTCATTTACACCACTTTTGCGTCATTTTTAACATGGGGAAAGTGATGTATGGGTGGCACAATGGGTTTGTAAATAAGCCCCTCTAGGGAATATTATCAAGGAAAGTTTTGCCGCTTTTCTGGCACATATTGACTGGAATTATTTGGGAAGTAGGGGACCCCTATATTAGAATGCACTAGCTATACAAAGGGAAAACTTACTAGTTTGGAAAGGTCTATAGCTAGTAAATAGTTAAATAAACCTAACTTAGGACATACAACTATATTTTATAGCCCATTACATACAAACTTTTCACCAACTCCATAAATCAGTTTTGCCGTTTTATTATTTAAATTCATATTTATTTTTTTATGTTGTATATATAGCCATTTTTTTGGAGTATAAATATACTTTTTTTAAATACAAAATGTTTTGATATTTTTGAGATAATATATACAGATTAGTTCATAAAAAACATATAACACACACATAGATGAGCATAAGATAAAAAAAGTGATGGAGGCAAAGTGGTAGATGACGGGAAAGCAGCGATTTCCCTTTCACACTATCACCATGGACTCGCTAACATGCGTTAGCGCTAGTATCCTTCTGATAGCTGCCGTGCATCCTGCCGCTTTGCATGTCAGCGATATTTATCGCTAATAATATGCAAAGTAGGCGTTCCTCACTGAAATAACATGAAAACTGTTGCTAACACAACTTGCCTCTATTATCAATCCGGCCCCGGGCCTGCATAGCGATAATAAAGGTAGCGCTAACCGCTATCGCTGGAATTTGAACGCCAGATTGAAACCTGACTTAGCCATCCTGTCAATGGGAGGTGGATTGTCAGGATAAGTCCAATATGGCTAAATATCAACGATTTCCCTATCGCTGTTTTTTATCGCTGGATTTCCAGTGATATTTAGGCATTTCGCCGCTATCGCTGGATTTTTAATCGCTTTGGAGTTAAGCGCTAAGTGCTAACTCGGCGATGTAATCCAGCAATAGCCGGTGATATTAAATATTGCGCAAAGCGCGCTTAGCGATAGTATTAGCTGCCTGTTGATAATATGCCCCTCTATATTTAAGGAAAAGAAGGCTGTTGTAATCTCTCTTCCCCTTTTCCCCCTCACCTTCTGCTGTGTGCTTCCTTCCACTCCTCCCACTTGGTACCTTCACCCTCTCCCTGCCTTTACCTGCCTTTTGGAACGTTCCACTAGAGTTCACATTAGAATGTTGGATGTGTTTTCAGTTGCGGAGAGCAGATGACAGAATAAAGACATTTTGAACGTACCTTGCCTCAGAGTTCATTTTATTTACAACAAAAGCATTGGGGCAAATTAGCAACAAATAGCGATATTTATCGCTAAATGCGCTTAGTGCATTTATTTTATCGCTGCCTATCGTTGGATATTATCACAGAGATAACATGCTATTAGCAATGTTTATCTCTAATGCGGTAAAATATCCGGCGATGGCGGCTCACTGCGTGAATATCGCTGGAAATCCAGCGATATTCAGGTATTTACGCTAATAGGGACTTAACCTGAATATCCACCTCCCATTGGATATACAGGTTAACTAGTGGCCTGAGCAGGGGTTAGAATCTGGCGATAATCGCGCTTAGAGTGACTTTTTTAATCGCACAGCCTGCCTTGCTAATAGGCGATAGCTGTGTTAGCGACTGCTTTCAGTCGCTGACAGGTTGGATACGGCCACTTTGCATGTCATTAGCGATAAATATCGCTGACATGGAACGTGGGCCCTAAACCGGTCGCTATCGTCTACAAGCTGTCGCTAACTGCTGTCAGCGACTGCTTGCTAATAGGGCGATAAAATTATCGCTGCTTTAGCAGGAAAAAGTCCAGCTGAAGCGGCGATAGTGCCCTTGCTAATATGCCCCATTGTTCTTTGTTCTGCTATATACCACATGCAAGTGGGAATCCTGCTCAAACATCTGTGATATGAAAGGCACTGGTAATGGACTCCTAGGTGCGACCTCAACTGGGATTTCCAACTCCTGAACTGACAGAAGTTTGTGCATGGGTGGGTGGGTAGCTTCAGGCCCGGTTCCAACCAGGGCGTAAATCGCCCAGTCTGAGAGCTCATTATGCGGTCTTTCTTAAAAGATGATTATCACCATTGAACGTCAAAGTGAGCCAGGAGTTCAGATTTCAAGACACATTAAAATTCCAAAGCTGTGTGCCTGGTGAGCCGTTCTTCGCTTAAAAGCAGCCGAGTGTGCGTTCAGAGGCTGTTAAGAAAGCTCCCCGTCCGGGGGTCTCTCTCTCTGCTGTAATTCACGCTTCTTCGCTTGATAATTGAGGCAGAAACAAATGCCTGTAAGAAAGTGGCTGTTATCAGCTTGATACAGCAGCACAAAGAACAATGCCTTCTTTTCCTTAAATACAGGGAATGAAAGTCCATTAAAATTTGCTGCTGGCAATTCCTTTTACCTTTGACTTGTGAAACTATCTGTCCCACACTCTGATGTTAGTGGAAATATGTATTAACACTCAAGTAGTAACAATACATCAGTTGACAGATTTAATAAGGCCTTGAGTTGTCCTTGTGTGACGTCTGACGTCGCAAGGCGATGCAAATCCTTAAATTTGATTTAAAAAGCCACACAAGGGGTGAATTGCTCTGCCTTCCATGACATTATCAAGAATTGTAATGTAATGCAGAAGCTTGTGCTGTGTTGCATTGCACTTCGTTGTAGTAGGCATTTCATGGGTGGAATATTGGCGTTCTCATGCATCCACCCATGGAATTTGAGGCAGTCCCAGATCTAGTAAAGTCACCAAAACTGCACGAAAATGGTGCGCCTACCACAGAAACATCTTACTGTAAATATGACACATCAGGAATGTCGCAAGGAGTGTGCACTGAGAAGTGACGCATTGCTGCTTTCACGCAGCGATGCGTAATTTCTCATAAATGAGGCCCCTGGGACTGTCAGTCCAATTTGAGGATCATCTCTGAAAGGCTGTAGGACTAGAGAGTGTCAGTGTCACGTCAGGATTCTTTCAAAAAGCACATTAAGCTGAGGACGAGTCAGTCGTGAATTAGGGTCAGCTCTTAAAGACGTCTAGAGCTGGGCAGGGCTGAGGCCATTATCTCAGGCATCTGATAATTTGGCAGATGGTAGTTCACCAGGGTGGCAGAGATAATGTCTTTTGCCAATCTGTGGGACTGTACTTCATCCGCCAAAGTCTAAAGCAGACCCTATGTCTCATGTTAGGTTCACCAGTACATTGCTGGAAGGGCTGGAGTAGGTCAGTCATATCCATCTACGTTGAAAGGTCGGTAGAGCTGGGAGTAAAATCAATCTCTTCCTAGGATCACCTCAAAAAGGATGATTTAGGATACTTGTCATATTGCCAATCCCACTAGCTGTGACTGAGTCAGGCTCAATGCAGACATCACACTGGAAGGTGTGTGAAGGAATCGGTCACTAGTCATAACGACATCTGAATCGTAGAGAGGGTTGGGGGTCACCATTTCCAAATGTAACCGTCCTTTTTGAAAGGTCAGATGTCTGATGCTAAGGTCAGGGGCTGCGGTAGAATGAGTGGCTATTCAGACTCTCATCTGAAAGCTCTGAGCCAGAGTCAGTCGTCCGTTGTGGTCCTATCGTAAGGGTGATGGGTTCGGAGCAGGAGCCAGCCACAGGCAGGAGGTGCTGTGATCCGAGTGTGTGGGGAGGACAGAGTTGGAGGCCATGGACAGTGCTTAACTTGAGCCAGTGGTGGCAAATGTAGGGGCTTCGGGCCCGATGTAGGTGGCCCAAATACCAGTCGGTAAGGGTGAAATTCGGTAAATTTCACCGTTACGGACCGGTATGTAGGCATTCCTGATGTAGGGAAGGATTCGGTATTAAGGAATCGGTAAATACTGATTCCTTAATACCGATTCCTAATTGCCCTTGCATTTAAGGAATCGGTAATACAGATTCCTTAAATGCAATGTAGGAAGCACTTTTAAGAGTGCTTTTGGGCCTTAGGAATTTGTTAATTACCACCAACTTAATTTGGTGGTAATTAGCGAATTCCTTTAAAAAAGCACGTTTGCTTCTTTAAAAGTGCCATGTGGCACACATCCATGCCCTTAGGGCATGCATGTGTGCCACATGTACACACATGCACATTTCAGGGGTGCAACAGGGTGTCCTTTGGACACCCTGGCACCCTTGAAATACCTCCCGGTATTACCGATTCTGTAATACCGAATTGGTAATACCGAATGTCTTCACATTCATTCCTATGGGCCTCCAATCCCATAGGAATGAATGGGTAGGTATTCCTTATTACCGAATCGGTAATAAGGAATATTAACGATTCGGTATTTTTTACCAAAAATTTACCTACATCACAAATACCAAATTCTTAATACCGAATCGGTAAAATTCGGTATTTGGCAATTACCTACATATGGCCCTTCGTTACAAGCCCCTTGAGCCACTTTTGCGTCACTTTTCTCATGTTAAAAGTGAAGCAAAAGTGGCGATAGGTACTTGTAAGTCTGCCCCTTAACCCCTTAGCAATCTTTTCTTTGAAATGGACTTAATTTTAATCATCAGCCTTCGACCCAGGTCAAGAGTAGGAAAGGCAGCAAAGGGGGAAGAAAGGAGGAAGAAAGATCAAACAATAGGAAAGGGAGAAAGCAGATATGTAAAAGAAGCTGAAAGAGTGAGATAAAGGGGCAGAGAGATCAAAATGGCGAATGAGAGGCACCCACAGACTTGATTTACGAATTAAGTAATGTCTAAGGCCATCATTAGGAGTGGCATCTTAATTCCGATGCGCACTGGCCTTCCAGGCTCTGTGGCAGTGCCGCACTCCACATGGGTGACAGAGTTACTTCCTTTGTGCTCTTCATTCCCCAAGGGTAGGGAGGGCTAGGGTTGGTGACCTTCTCAGCAGGTGATAGATGATTCTAAGCCAGATACTGTCTGACACAAGTGATGGGACTCGATAAACGTAATCTACACTCCGAGTTATGGGGCTTATTTACAAGCCCCTTGCCCCACTTTTGCGTCACTTTTCCCATGTTAAAAATGATGCAAAAGTTGCACAATGGGCTTGTAAATCTGCCCCTATAACTTTTAAAACATGTTAATTCACATATGAGAAACCAGGGGCGCTACATTAAAACCAGCACGGATGTCCTGAAGGACTTATCAGAATCTAGGGCCAGGATATATACCCCAGAGGCCCTAAAAATATCCCATAGAGAAGGGTTTGGGAATTTTCAGCTAACTTCCAGATGTTTACTAGGGGAAACTAATACACATTCCAGTCAACGGGAACACAGTGTCAAACAGTACACTACTTTGTGAAATTGCTAAGATCTTTTTGTCTAGTTTCTCATCTGCCCTAATTGCAATGCGGGAGAGATAAGAGTGTTTGAGTCCAGGCTGCTGAAAATGTATATTGAACATTCAAGTCTTCCAAAAGCCGCCACACTTAAAAATAAGAATCCCTCTAAAACCAAAAGTTAATGTATTCTAATTGTTAAATTCAAGATAGACCTGGAGGCATATTAATGTCTTTTGTGGCACAGGGCAGTGCTCAAGTCACTTTGCTGCGCTTCCCTGCGTCACAGGGAAAGGGCACGAGTGTGCTGTATTTATCCACTATGGTGCATTCCTGTCCTTTTCCCTTGCACTGGTGTCAATTTGGCAGCCTGGTGCCCTTGCACCATATTACAAGGGTGCATGCGTTGTAGGTAGGATTTATTTTGTGCCGGAAGCTACACCTTCCTGCACAAAAAGAAACCAGAGAGGCTTTTTTCTCTTTTTATGTGTGCAGCAGAATACAGCATACATAGAAAGAGAAAAAAACGAGGAGAAATAAAGATATTTCTCCTTGTTATGCCTTGCCTGGGAAGGCGTATCTTTTTGGCCCATTACCAAGTTTACAAGTCCCGTTAATATGGGAATGTGTCAGAAACCATAGGAATTGTGTAGGAACACCCACTGCAATGCCCCTGGAATGCCTCCCTTTGCACAGTTTAACGCAACGCAACAATTTGCGCTGGATTGCCGTACTCCAGATTTTTTAAGCCATTGAAAGTCACATGAAGTGGTTTTGCGTGGATTAAAAAAGCTGACTTAGAGGTTTGTGTCTCGCAAGTACTATGCTAGGAAGTGTAAGCATGATGCAAAGCTATGCCCTCTGGTGTCTAGTTAGCAGGTCTTCTGTGTAGTTCATAGTTCGTGTCTGGAGCACTGGGCACAATTGAAAGAAGACAAGTTGCAAGCCCACATGGTCTTGTGAGCCAAAATAATGGAATTGGACAACTGGTGCAGGAGACGTGATAACAGAAATACAAGTGGAACACAGGCATGTATTGTGAAATTGCCATATGTTAGTTTGCATTTTATGAAATGAAATGACGAATTTCTAAAGCGCGACATGATCAGAAGGTATCTAGGCGCTAAGACATTAGAAAGCAGTTCGTCCCAGAGAAGTGTTACTGGTAGAGCTATGTCTTTAAGCGCTTTCTGAATTGTAGCAGATTATATTCGTTTTTCATGGCGGTGGGCAAGGAGTTCCAAAGTTTAGTGGTAGTATCGGAGAAGCTTTTGCCTCCCCATTTTGCTCTTGAGATCTTGGGGATGGCAAGATTTCCAGTCTTGGCAGATCTTAGTGGTCTTTCTGGGATTTAGGGCCCGATTCACAAAATGAACTAAAGACTCAATCCTAAACTTACTACTATTTTGGTATTCACAGAATGCACTTACTACTTTTGGCATTCACAGAGTGAACTTACTACTTTTGGTATTCACAGAAGTTGGGATTTTGTCTTAAGTCTGTCTTAAGTCTGCCTTAAGTTTGTCTTAAGACAAACCTAAGACAAAATCCTAACTTCTGTGAACGCCAAAAGTAGTAAGTGCATTCTGTGAATACCAAAATAGTAGTAAGTTTAGGATTGAGTCTTAAATTCATTCTGTGAATCGGGCCTGTAGGGTTTAAGGGGTTGTGATAGTTGGACCACTTGATGGAAGAGGGTTTAAGCGCTAGGTTTCAAAACTGCTACAAACTATAATTTCTAAAGAACTGTGAGGACTACCAATGGAAACACCGTGGCGGTCCTAAGAGGAACGGGCTATTGAAAAGGCCAGTGTTAGCACAGGGTGGGCCTGGTGTGGTGAAGTGATACTGCTACAATGCTGATTGCAAGTCCATGAGCCTTTGACCACAAAAATGTCCTTACGGTTGATGCTCACCGGTTCAGTTCTCATCAATAACATTATCAACAATATCATAGAACAGCTTGAGTGATGTCTTATAAGTCATTAAGTCATATTCCCTGCGTGGTGAGGGCACAAGTTATAGTTACATTAAGGCATGAGTTATAGTTATTTGAGACAACTATAACTGCTGAGTTTCAGTGGTTTTGTAAATTTAAATTGGTATGTTTTAAATGACCCTTACACTTTACTATAACGTCCCTTTATGCTTTGTTTTTTTCAGTCTCTCTCTGTCTATATATGTATATAAATATACAAGTATAGCCAGAGGTCCTGGCGGGGTGTCCTGGGAACTGCTAGTGTGAGAGCAGACCGTGCTTTTAATTGCTTCTTGCTGGTTAATACATCAAGTATTGAACACATTGAACATGTCAGTGAGCTGGTCACCTGAGGGCGGATCACAAAGAAAATGCTTAGCCCATATTGATCTCTTCTAGTGCATGGCCACTGCTGGGCCTGTCGGGACTTGTCCATCTCCCATTGATGAGTCACAGGCTTGGGTCACAGGCACAATTGTTCACGTATCTTTCAAAGGGAGACCTACGTCTTGCACATATCACTGGCAGAGAGAATATTGGATGGAGACTGCTCTAGAACTCAGAACACATAAATGAGACAACAAACAGCTAGAGAGGAGATGGTGAACTGGCAAGAATACCTCAGCCAGCGCAGCCTTCAAGACCTCCCTCAACCTCTACCACCACCTGCAGAGGACAACACAAAGACAGCCCTATCCACACAAATTGAAACTAGCGCCAACAACACCAAGTAACTTTTCACTATTGTTAAGGAACTCTCCAATCTGGCTGCCAGTGTAAACAACATCACAACCTTACAGGAGCTGTGCGACAACCTCACCAACTTCTTCCATGAAAATATTGCAATCATACCCAGAAATTTCAAACCGCAACTGACACCTACAGACTTCCTCAACAGATATACCACCATCGCAACCGACACAAACCACAGACCACTTTAAACCTCCTCTTCACCCAATACACCACCTCCACCATGAAATCCATCCATTTAGTAGCTCCCACAGATGCATTCCCGCACCAAATCTTCAACCTCCAAGACCAAAGGATCCACCAGAAACTCATCACTCTGTTCAACACCTCTATCACCACCGCAACATTTCCTGATACCTGGAAACACGCCAACGTTAAAGCACTACTCAAAAAACCCTCCTTCAACCTCAGTGAACTAAAACACTACTGGCCAATGTCCCTGCTCCCACTGCCAGGGAATGTACTGGAACATAACATCTAGAACAGAACAAGTTACTCAATGCCTCCCAATCTGGCTTCCACATCAATCACAGCATGGAAATTGCCCTGATCTCAGCCACCAATGACATCCAAATACTCCACGAACAAGGAAAAACAGGAGCTTTAATTCTCCTTGACCTCTCAGTCGCCTTTGACACCATATCCCACCACAAGCTGATTGAAAGACTCCACTACATCGACATTGAAGGGTACGTGCTCAGATTCATCTCTGTCTTCCTCACCTGAAGAAGTTGAACCCAGAGGACTCATCTTCCAACTTTCACCTCCGAACGCAAGGAGATAACCTGCAGTTTCACCCAGGGCTCATCCCTCAGCCCCAGGCTCTTAAACAAATATATTACATCTCTGGCCAACATCATCCGATGCCACATTCTCAACATAATATCCTATACAGATGACTCCAACCTCATCCTCTCACTCACCAATGACCCCACCACCACCAGAACCAACTTCCTCAGATGCATGACAAGCGTCACCAATTGGATGAAGAACAACTATCTGCAGCTGAACACAGACAAGAAGGAAGTACTGATCTTTATCAACAGCAGCAACACACGGAACAACTCCTGGTGGCCATCAGACCTTAGACCTGCACACACTCCCTCCGATCACGTCAGAAACCTCAGAATCATCACTGACAACAAACTCACCATGAAATCACAGATCAATGCTTTCTCCTCTGCCTGTTTCCTCACTTTGCGCATGCTACGTAAGAAGTTCAAGTGGCTACCCCTACCCAGGAGATCCACCGTGACACAGGCCCTCTTCACCAGCCTACTAGACTATGACAATGTTCTCCATGTTGTAATCGCTGCACACATCCTACAGAGACTTTAGACCATACAGAACACCACACCCAGACTCATCCTCGGCCTTCCCCGATGACCCACATCACACGCCATCTCAGGCAGCTCCACTGGCTTCTTATACAGAAAAGATGCCGATCCAAGCTGCTGACCCACGTATAAAAGGCTCTACCCAACCAAGAACCCACCTACATTGGCCACCATCGGAACTTCCGCCAACCACCGTGAAGCCTACGCTCCACCTCCCTTTCACTTGCCCATACTCCCCACATCTACCGAAGCAGAAGTGGAGGACGCTCCTTCTCCCACATCACAGCAAACTCCTGGAACATCCTCCGGACCATCACCTCACTTCTGGAATCCCGATGGCCCTCATGACCTGGCTGTCGGAATAAGCCTCCTGGACGTGCATGCACCTGGATACCCTATTGGGTGATTAGCCGCACTTTATAAATCCTGATTGATTGATTGATTGATTGATTGATTGATTGATCTATGCAAAAAGGGAGAAGCCACATCTAGTGGACTGGAACAACTTGAAAGCACACAAGGCCGGCGTGTGACCCTGCCCCAGCCCTCCCAAGCTTACCGAAAAAACTACTTTGGCAGGAAAACTCCCATCACTATCCACACGCAGATTTTCAACAAACAGTTAAAGCACTTCCCTTTTTAGAGCATTTTTCAGCAAACAAAGTCCTGTTATATATTTCCAAACGAACAAAAAAAGACCCGAGGTAATTAAAAAACGGCATTAAAATGAAATTTGTTTTTTATTTACTGTACTGCTCGGTAATGGTCTTTACTCTAAAACGAACCAATAAGGTCGAAAACAGACGTGAAAGACATTTTACAAAAGGAAACACTTTGAAAATATTTCAAACATAAATTTACATTAGATCACTCATTTCTGTTCACTTTCGGTCTTGAGAAAGCAATTTCTTTGATAAACAGTATCATCTGAAGTACAATAAAGAGCGAAAATTGTGCAGGGCTTCGTGTCCCAGGTGTTTTGATTTTTGTGGGTGCTGGATAGGAATGGCGCGGGGTGCTCAAGTCTACCGTTCTAGGTGCTGATGCTGACATATATAGGTGACTGACGTCAGCTAACCAGTGCTGCTGGCTGCTCGAAGTGATCTGCACAGGATGTGTTGCTCGGGGCGCTAAAGGAGGCGCCCTAAAATAATAAAGGCTGCTGTCGAGGGGGATGATTCTGCTTTCATGTTACAGAGATAATCAATCAATCAATCAATAAATAAGGCATTTGTTAAGCGTGACCACTCACCCGTAAGGGTGTCAAGGTAGGTGCTGAGGGTGGGGGGTGGGGGGGTTGCAGGGGCGAGCAGGCTCCAGTCCATCAAGGGAGGGGTCTGTCAAAGAGCCAGGTTTTGAGGTTTATTGCGAAGATGGGGAGCGATGTTGTCTGTCTGAAGTGGAGCGGCAGGGCGATAATTTGACCTGAGTGCTGCTGGCCGTTCAGTGCTGAAAGTTGCTGTGCAGTGTGCAGTATGAGTTACCTGGGCAGTGAAGGAGGCGCCCCAGATTATGAAGGCCGCTGTCCAGGGTGCTGATGCTGTTTTATCCCTCGCTGACGTCAGCTGACAATGACCTGCTGGCAATTCTCGAGCCTTACAGCTGTTCTGCAGTGCAGGGGATGCATTGCCTTGGGCACTGAATGAGGCGCCCTAGATTATGAAGGCTGCTGTCCAGGGTGCTGATGCTGTTTTATCGCTCGCTGACGTCAGCTGACAATGACCTGCTGGCAATTCTCGAGCCTTACAGCTGTTCTGCAGTGCAGGGGATGCATTGCCTTGGGCACCGAAGGAGGCGCCCTAGATTATGAAGGCTGCTGTCCAGGGTGCTGATGCTGTTTTATAGTTTCTGACGTCAGCTGACCAGAGTGCTGCTGTCTGTTCTCGGTGCTGAAAGCTTCTGTGCAGTGCACAGGATTTGTTACCCAGGGCGCTGAAAGAGAAGCTCTATAGATTATGAAGGCTGTTGTCCAGGGTGCTGATGCCTTCGCATACATTTTGACGTCAGCTCACCACCTTGCTGCAGGCCGTTCTCGGTCCTGTACGGTGCTGTGCAGTGCATGGGACGTGTTTTCCTGGGCTCTGAAGGAGGTGCCGTGGAATGACGAAGGCGCTGTCCAGGGTACTGATGCTGTCTGATTGGTTGTAGAGGGCCCTCTCGTGCACTTTGAAGGCCGAGGTCAGGGGTGCTCAAGTTTGCTTCCAGTTTGAACTGAATGCATTTGCTTAGTAGAATCGACACATTTCTTAGGAAAAAAGACCGGCCATTGATTTATGTTTTAAGATTCTGTAAGGATGGGGATCTGACATTTAAATATAACTTCATGTAAAATCCTTTGTAATTATTTATAACATGGCATTTCTGCCTTTGTTTGCCTCAAATTCCGTAGAGGGGTGGTTTAGGCGGCTCAGGTGCACCTTTTGAAAGTGATTTCTTCTTGTATTAACTGCTGTGAGTGTGTACTGGAAAGGGTAAAAATACCAACTTTGGCTGACTTTCCTGCATGTCTTGCCCACATTGGCATGAACACACTGGTCCGGCCAGTGAAAAAGGCAGCCAGATGGCAACCTTCAAACGCGTGTTGTTGATAGATGAAATCCAGGATGCTAACTGCTGTTGTTCAGGGGGCACTTTGAAGGTTGATCTTTTGGGTGTCTCTTCTTTTGGCTGCTGTCAGAATGTGCTGAAGCACCTGCCAGAGTGCTGCGAGTGAACAGCCTCAATGCTGAAGCCTGATGTCCTGGATTCTACAGGCTGCTCTCTTGGATTCTACAGGCTGCTGTCTTGGATTCTGCAGGCTGCTACCCTGGATTCTGCAGGCTGTTGAGGGGATTCTGCAGGCTGCTGTGCTGGATTCTGCAGGCTGCTGAGGGGATTCTGCAGGCTGCTGTCCTAGATTCGGCATGCCTTTGTCCTGGATTCCGCAGTCTGCTGTTCTGGATTCTACAGGTTGCTGTCTTGGATTTTGCAGGCTGCTGTCTTGGATTCTACAGGCTGTTGTGCTGGATGCTGCAGGCTGTTGTCCTTGATGTTTCAGTCTTCTGTGCTGGATTCTGCAGGCTGCTGTGCTGGATTCTACAGGCTGCTGTCTTGGATTCTGCAGGCTGCTGTGCTGGATTCTGCAGGCTGCTGTGCTGGATTCTGCAGGCTGCTGTCCTGGATTCGGCATGCCTTTGTCCTGGATTCCGCAGTCTGCTGTTCTGGATTCTACAGGATGCTGTCTTGGATTTTGCAGGCTGCTGTCTTGGATTCTACAGGCTGTTGTGCTGGATGCTGCAGGCTGTTGTCCTTGATGTTTCAGTCTTCTGTGCTGGATTCTGCAGGCTGCTGTGCTGGATTCTACAGGCTGCTGTCTTGGATTCTGCAGGCTGCTGTGCTGGATTCTGCAGGCTGCTGTGCTGGATTCTGCAGGCTGCTGTCCTGGATTCTGCAGGCTGCTGTCTTGTATTCTACAGGTTGCTGTCTTAAATTCTACAGGCTGCTGTCCTGGATTCTGCAGGCTGCTCTTTGGATTCTGCAGGCTGCTGTGCTGGATTCTGCAGGCTGCTGTCTTGGATTCTACAGGCTGCTGTCTTGCATTCTGCAGGCTGCTGTCTTGGATTCTACAGGCTGCTGTCTTGGATTCTACAGGATGCTGTCTTGGATTCTGCAGGCTGCTGTCTTGGATTCTACAGGCTGCTGTCTTGGATTCTACAAGCTGCTGTGGTGGATTTTGCAGTCTTCTGTCCTGGATTCTGCAGTCTTCTGTGCTGGATTCTGCAGCCTGTTGTCCTGGCTTCTGTAGGGTGCTGTGGGCATTCTGCAGGCTGCTGTGCTGGATTTTGCAGTCTTCTGTCCTGGATGTTGCAGCCTTCTGTCCTGGATTCTGCAGCCTGTTGCCCTGGCTTCTGCAGGGTGTTGTGGGCATTCTGCAGGCTGCTGTCCTGGATTCTGCAGGCTGCTGTCCTGGCTTCTGCAAGCTGCTGCCCTGACTTTTGCAGGCTGCTGTCCTGACTTCTGCAGGCTGATGTCCTCGATTTTGCAGTCTTCTGTGCTGGATTTTGCAGTCTTCTGTCCTGGATTTTGCAGTCTTTTGTGCTGGGTTCTGCAGGCTGTTGTGCTGGATTCTGCAGGCTGCTGTCCTGGCTTCTGCAAGCTGCTGTCCTGACTTCTGCAGGCTGATGTCCTCGATTTTGCAGTCTTCTGTGCTGGATTTTGCAGTCTTCTGTGCTGGATTTTGCAGTCTTTTGTCCTGGATTTTGCAGTCTTCTGTGCTGGGTTCTGCAGGCTGCTGTGCTGGATTCTGCAGGCTGCTGTGCTGGATTCTGCAGGCTGCTGTGCTGGATTCTGCAGGCTGCTGTGCTTGATTCTGCAGGCTGCTGTCCTGGCTACTGCAAGCTGCTGTCCTGACTTTTGCAGGCTGCTGTCCTGACTTCTGCAGGCTGATGTCCTCGATTTTGCAGTCTTCTGTGCTGGATTTTGCAGTCTTCTGTCCTGGATTTTGCAGTCTTTTGTGCTGGGTTCTGCAGGCTGCTGTGCTGGATTCTGCAGGCTGCTGTGCTGGATTCTGCAGGCTGCTGTCCTGGCTTCTGCAAGCTGCTGTCCTGACTTCTGCAGGCTGATGTCCTCGATTTTGCAGTCTTCTGTGCTGGATTTTGCAGTCTTCTGTGCTGGATTTTGCAGTCTTTTGTCCTGGATTTTGCAGTCTTCTGTGCTGGATTCTGCAGGCTGTTGTGCTGGATTCTGCAGGCTGCTGTGCTGGATTCTGCAGGCTGCTGTGCTGGATTCTGCAGGCTGCTGTGCTGGATTCTGCAGGCTGCTGTGCTTGATTCTGCAGGCTGCTGTCCTGGCTACTGCAAGCTGCTGTCCTGACTTTTGCAGGCTGCTGTCCTGACTTCTGCAGGCTGACGTCCTCGATTTTGCAGTCTTCTGTGCTGGATTTTGCAGTCTTCTGTGCTGGATTTTGCAGTCTTCTGTGCTGGATTTTGCAGTCTTCTGTCCTGGATTTTGCAGTCTTCTGTCCTGGATTTTGCAGTCTTCTGTGCTGGATTATGCAGGCTGCTGTCCTGGATCCTGCAGGCCGATGTCCTGGGTGCCTAAGACTGTCCTGCTGTCTTCTGCCTGCTGTCGTCTTTGGTACTTAAGGCTGCTGTTCCAGGTACTGATTCCTGATGTTTCAGACTGATTTCTTACATTCTGCAGGCTGCGGTCCTGTGTGCTGAATACCACTGTCCTGGATTGTGTAGGCTGCCATCCCGAGTGCCTGAAACTGCTGGCACAGAAACACCTAGGACAGCAGACTAGAGCACCTGATACAACTGACCACAGCATGTAGGACAGCAGTCTACTTCACTTAGGACAGCAGTCTAAAGCCCGAGGATAGCAATCAACAGCACCAGAGACAGCATTCTTCAGGACTGAGAACAGCAGTACACAGCAATTAAGATTTCAGACTACAGCACCTCTAACAGCTGTCTACAGAGTCTAGGACAGAGGTCTGCAGCACCTATCAAAGCAATCTATAGCACCTAGGACTGCAGTCTAAATCATCTATTAACAGCAGTCTACAGCACCTAGCACAGCAATGTATAGCAACTGTGACTGGATGCCACAGCACCTTGGACAGCGCCTTCAGGGTTTAGGATAGCAGTCTTCAGCAACCAGGACAGCAGATTACAGCACCGAGGACAACAGTCTGCAGAGCCCAGGAGAGCAGTCTACAGCACCTCGGGCAGCAGTCTTCAAGCGTGTGAGACGCCGAATGACTGCACCTAGGATTGCAATCTACAGCACCGAGAGCAGCACCTTCAGGATTTAGGGAAGCAGTCTACAGCCCCTTGTAAAACCACAGACTTCATCAAGTAGAACGGCAGATTATAGCACCTAGGACAGCAGTCTCAGTTGTTTACACAGTACCTAAGAGAGCAATTTGTATTTCCTGAGACACTGACTACAGCACCAAGGACAGCAACTTCAGGACTTAGGACAGCGGCCAGCACCTTGTAAAACCACAGACTTCAGCAACTAGGATAGCAGATTACAACACCTATGACAGAAGTCTACAGAGTCTAGCAGAACCCTGGGCAGCAGTCTGCAGCATCTGAGATATCAGATTACAGCAAGTAGAACTGCAGTGTACAGCAACTAGGACATCAGTCTGCAGTGCCAGAGACACCAAACTACAGCACCTAGGCCTGCAGTCTACAGCACCAAGAGCAGCACCTTCAGGATTTAGCACAGCAGCCTGCAGCACCTTGTAAAACCATAGACTTCATCAAGTAGGACGGCAGATTATAGCACCTAGGACAGCAGTCTACAGAGCCTAGGAGAGTCGTCTACAGCACCCTGGGCAGCAGTCTCCAGCGCCTGAGATAGCAGACTACAGCACCTAGGACTGCACATTCAGGACTTAGGACAGCAGTCTACAGCACCTTGTAAAATCGCAGACTTCATCAAGTAGGACCGCGGATTACAGCACCTAGGACAGTAGGCTGCAGAGCCTAGGAGAGCAGTCTACAGCACCTAGGGCAGAAGTCTGTATTACCTGATACACTGACTACAGCATCTAGGACTCCAGTCTGTAGCACCTAGGACAGCACCTTCAGAATTTAAGTCAGCAGTCTACAGCACCGCGTAAAACCACTGACTTCAGGACCTAGAAAAGCAGATTACAGCACCTAGTACAGCAGTCTACAGAGCCTAGGAGAGTCATCTACAGCACCTAGGACAGTAGTCTACAGAGCCTAGGTGAGTTGTCTACAGCACCTAGGGCAAAAGTCTGTATTTTCTGAGACACTGACTACAGCACCTTGGATAGCAACTTCAGGATTTAGAACACCAGTCAGCCCCTTGTAAAACCACAGACTTCAGCAACTAGGACAACAGATTACAGCACCTACGACATACGTCTACAGAGTCTAGCTGAGCCCCGGGCAGCAGTCTGCAGCACCTGAGACAGCATAATACAGCAACTAGGACTGCAGGCTACAGTACCTAGAACAGCACCTTCAGGACTAAAGACAGCAGTCTACAGCACCTTGTAAAACTACAGACTTCATCAAGTAGGACGGCAGATTAGAGCACCTAGGACAGTAGTCTACGGAGCCCAGGGAGCAGTCTACAGCACCTACTGCAGAAGTATGTATTACCTGAGACACTGACTACAGCATCTAGGACTCCAGTCTTTAGCACCTAGGGCTTCACCTTCAGAATTTAGGTCAGCAGTCTACAACACCTTGTAAAATCGCAGACTTCATCAAGTAGAACGGCAGATTACAGAGCCTAGGACAGTCGTCTACAGCACCCTGGGCAGCAGTCTCCAGCGCCTTGAGATAGCAGACTACAGCAACTAGGACTGCACATTCAGGACTTGGGACAGCAGTCTACAGCACCTAAGACAGCAGACTACAGCACTTAGAGCAGAATTCTTTAAATCCCGACAGTAGTCCAAAGCACCGGGACAGCATTCTTCAGGACAAAAAAATCTGCTGTCTACAGCAACTAGGACATCAGTCTACATCAAGCGGGACAGCAGATTACTGCACCTTGGGCAGTGGTCTACTAAGCCTAGGAAATCAGTTTACAAACCACAGGACAGCTATCTATAGCACCTAGGACAGCAGCCTGCAGCACCTAGGACAGCAGTCCATGAAACCTAGTACTGCAGGTTGAAATGAACCCTTCAGGACGTAGGATAGCAGCCTTCAACCTCTTGTAAAACCACAGACTTCAGCAACTAGGACTGAGTCCTTCAGCAACTAGGACTGAGACCTTCAGCAACAATAAGAGCCCATTGTCACCAATGATGGCAAATACTCAGCAGCCAGGGCCTGCAATCTTCAGCATAGACTGCTGCAGAATGTAGCACACAGGAACAACTCCAGACAACATCATTTTGAGCAGAATAATGCACCTGTCTGGGCAGACTTTACACTGTGCAGCAAGCATTCAGCACCCTGGGCCGTAGCTTTCCTACCCTGCAGCACCCAGGACAGCCTTCAACAGCCTGGAGAGAAGCTTGTGCTGCATAGGACAGCCTTCTGCAACCTGCAGACAAGCCTCTGAAGCACCTGATAGACTTTAGCAGCCTGAAGAACAGTTTTTGCTGCGCAGGACAGGCATCTGCAGCCTGAAAATCAGCCTTTGCAGCACCTGATAGACTTCTGCAGCCTTGAGAACAGCCTGTGCTGCACAGGACAGCCTTCAGCAGCTGGGACTGTGGAACAGGAGCCCATATTACCATCGATGCCCAGGCTGCTGGCGCTATGCGCCTCTTAGTTCCCATTCTGAATAGTTACCAAATAAAGAGACGGGCGCTGGAGGCAGGAATCACAAGAACAGGATTTATTACTCATGAGGAGAGCCTGTCATTTCCGACACGAAACAAGGTGTCATCGGGAGGTGCTCTAACAAGTGAGCTGAGACATCGTCTTTTATACCTTACAAAATACTTGGCATTACAATCACGATATTGTGAAACAAGGAAAAGACATCCCCATAATCCTCGTGTCAATCCTAGTATCTCCTGGCTTAGGCGATGACCTCAGACATGTGTGGACAGTCAATCGCGGAGGGAGGGTTTACTAACAGAGGGGTTATTCATGAAAGGAAAGGAGGTGCTGGTCAGGCGCGGCCGTGACTCCCAAGGACAGGGTCTTGCAGAAGAAGAAGGTTTATGACTTGCCCGTGTGAGGGAGAAGGGGAGGGGGGAAGCCAGGGTGTGCACAGGGACAGAGTCGCACAGAGAGAGATCTTATGACCCGTGCATGAGAGAGCGGGGGCAGTCAGGTGCAGCTGGGGAGGGCTATGTCAGCTGAGGCAAAGGATGCCTCTTCAAGAGGAAATGGGGGGTTTGCGTGGGTCAAGCAGAAGGGTTGCCTTTCAGGGCAGGGTCGCGCAGAGGGAGAGGGTTTCATGGTCTATGCATGTGAGAGAGGGGGGGGGGGGGGTTTCAAATATGCGCAGAAGGGAAGCCGGTGATTCTAATGAGCGGGAAAAAAAGGCCAGGGTGCCTAGAATGGCTGTTATGTACATATGGGTACGGGCTTTTACTGGCGGAGTGATGCGGTCAATATTTTATGGTATTCATGGTGCTTACAGGGAGAGGAGTGAAAAAGGGCAAATGAACACTGCTTATGTACATCACTTTTCCTAATTTTCCACAGTCGCCCCTTTTTACATAACAGAGTTTATTTTTGTAATTGATGGGGGTACATATAAACAGGCGTGGTTGAAGAATTAGCATTTGTCAATACTAACATTTGGCATATAATCATGGACAGTTGATGTGATGGGCAGAATGCAGCACATAGGAAATTGCATTTGTCGAGTTCCTAACATTCAAACGCACTACACAGCATAAATGTTTCTGACTTAAAAATGTGACCAATGAACATTTTGACCAAGTAGTTGAGGGCGGAATTCAGTTCAATACGCAAGATCTCTTCGTCACAGTGTCTTTTTAGCAGTGAGCCATCACTGGTAGGCTCTAGTCCGTGTCCTTCAGTTGGCGCTGTTGAGCACCGGCGGTGGAGCTATAGGTCCAGCTCGTATTTAACCTTTCGCGTTGCAAGGTGCGGTCTGTCCTCTGCTGTTAGACCACAGTCCTGTTCCCTAACCAATCCCTTTAGTGGCGCCTTATGCTCGGCACCTATATTTCCGTGGCAACACCCTATTCCCACCTGAATGCTGTTCTTCCTTTTGGCAAAAAGTCACATGGAAAAGAGGGTGTGTTGTTCAAATAGTCGATAGGAGAGGGGGCGGAGTGGGGTCAGATTTCCTGGGACACACCAATGGGACCAAGGGAGCAATGGATAACAAGCAGGCAGGCCCATCAATCGGGCTTAAAATGGGGGACGGAGGCTTCAGGCACACGTGGGTTAGCAGACTGAGGGCTTCAGGGCAGCCCGTCAAGTTTCATTTTCCACGTTTGGATTTGTTGTCTCGTCCCGTATCTTGTTGCTCTGCAGCTCCACCTTTGGTCGAGGTCATATGTGTCTCAAGATCTGTAGCCAGGCTGTACGTCACGTCCGACCCTTCTCCTCCGGTGATCGTAAATCTTTGAATAGGTACAAAACAAGCTTTAGAGAACTGGTCAGGAGAAGACATTTATGCATGTGAATTCTTCCCTCAATCCTACGCACTTGGGAGATACGCTCATCGGTCACAGTCAGAGGTTCATTACCAAGCAGTGCATATGTCAGTATTCCTACTGAGTTCATGCCAAGTTTTATTCATCGTCTATTCATGTCACATATGGAGAAAAGTCAGACTCTTATCAACTGTGCATTTCATCAAACTCAACATTTCGGAACCTCCAGGGAGACTCGTCTTTCTAACCTGAGCCTTAACAGTCTAACATTTCCCTTCAAGGCTGGCTAACCTTTTCAAACAGGGCGGGGGTGCTATCATCGAGAGTCAGGGTAAAACAGGTTTTTCTCGAGGGACGACAGTTACTCATGGTCATCATGTTTATATCCGGGACAGCAGCTGGGGTCAATCAAGTGGGGCGGGGATGCTTCGGGCATTTGCGCTTGGGTGCAAAGGGGTGGGGCAATCTGGGCATTGGGGGTCAATCTTGACGTTGGCGTTCGTCTCTGATGAACTAAAAAATAAGTTGCCATTGACATACAGTTCCCCTGTAAAAGGCCAGATTGGGGGACTTTAGTCGTCTTACCTGTCCTTTCCTTCTCAGCCAATTCGAGTTCATTCATTTTGCAGAAAGGAGAGGTAGTAATATGGTGAGATACGATCATTTTAGTTTCGGTCAATTTCGCTGAACACCTTCGCGTTCAATAAGTATCCAATCAGACTGGTGCCGGTGGGGCACAATTTTACCACAAAAAGGAAGAGGAAATAGGGAGACTCTCATAGAGAGTGAGAGTCGTCCGCAATCTAAATGAGCCATTCGGTACACGTATGACATGTAGAGAGAGAGAGAGAGAGAGAGAGAGAGAGAGAGAGACGTGTACGAAAATAGGTCATTTAGTGCGCTCACAACACAGAGCAGCAGGGAGTCAGGTAACGGAGAGACGCAAACAGAGGGAGGACATAAATCCCTACAGTACACACACACAAACTCCGACAAAGGAAGACAGTACATGTATTACATATATAAGACATTCACGACAAAACATAAAACAAATTTTGGCCAGAAAGATCTATCTTTACATCCTGCGTATCTTTAATATCCTATTTACCTACGTGCTTAGCTCTTTTTACCTTTCCCTCCTTTTCCCTCTCGCTTGCTATCTTTGCGAACGTTCTCAATTGCCAATACTTACGCCTCGGTCAGCCGGTCAGAAATTAACTTGGTGGGGCTATTTACCCACGGTTGGATCTTAAACCATTTTTCAGTTTCTTCCTCTGGTGGGAAGTTCTCCAGGCTGAGGCAACGGCGGGTATGGATCGGGAGAACAGTCGGACAGCTTGGTTATATCTATAAGAGTGTGAGAAGGAGGCGGTACATTTTGAACATCAGCAACATTCCTAACTTCCCAGACGGGTGGTGCCTTGGTAATCCTTACCCCGGCACTCTTCTTTGTCCTTTCCCTATCTAGTCAAACGTCTAGTTACATTATTTAACATGCTATTTCGAGTCAATTTTCGTCATACAGTACCCGTCAAGTTTCTATGTCAGTCCATCCTCCCAGTCGCTACATTCTAAGGAGGAACAGTCATGTCTAAGTCTACGTCTTTTTTAAAAACTCAACAACATAAGGGCTATGCTCATATTCCCTCCTTCCCTTTTCGTCGGTTGTTTGATCATCGCTCTTCCACACTTCAGTCGTCGTTCCGACGCGACCTGCAGAAGGGAGGAGAAAGAAGGGGGTGGGGGCAGCATTCAAACCACATCAGCATGCAGTAGTCCGAAAATGTTTTTACTTACCACATACTCGACCTATCTCAATGTAGTGCATTTCTCTACCATCTCGGCGTTTAAGCCCAGTGGGACCAGTAGTGTCAGATAGATAATCATTGACGATCTGCGTATCTACATGAGTCACTTGGTCGCGACCCCTTTAGGTTGCGTGCAAGGGTGGCGGTCAGGTGGCATTTCTGTGGTGTCGTTTAAGGGCGTCTAAAACACTTTTCCGGCTGCCTGTGACACATAATGTAGCTGCTAAATATCGGGCCCTTTTTAACCTTCAGCCTTAATCATACTTATTCTTCGCTCACAGTAGTAATACATTCAAAACTCATTAATGCAACCGCTACAATTATACTTTCTTTTTCAAAATACCTTTAATAAAAAGTGTTGATGTACAAATACGGGCCTACAACCCAGTGGACCGGCCACGGAGCAGACTGGAACTGTACATAAGAGGGACGAAGTTGGTGGCCGTTCATTGCATAAAGTGCAGCAGTGCAATAAAATCGTATCGAACTTTCCTACAGGGCAAGCATGATGCATGTCAAGAATTCAGTTTTTCAATTAAATCATTAATTCATTATCCAAATGCTCACTCAGTGCCTACATTACACCAATTCATTGCTCCCAATCATAATTAGTACCCACCCTAAATCAGTTCATTGTCCCAACACATGATCAATATCTGTCTTACATTGCTTTCTTCTCTAAGCACATAATCACTATCCATCTTATCGACTTTCATTGTCCAAAAAGTGCATACATATCTCGGAGCATCAAGATTTGAGCAATCCGGGTGAACAGGGAGTTGGGAAAGTTTTGTTTCGTGTATCGGCGCCATTTTGGGCGAGGTCAGGCAGGTTCCAGTATAGTCAGAATGTCTCCAATGACTCGTGGTTGGACCAGAACCTCTTTTGGCAGTTCAAAAAGTTTTCGTAATGGGGTGGCAGACTAACAATATGAATCATCAGTCAAAAAGTGGGGAGGGAGGCAACAATCTTTTCCTACCAGGTCATTCTGGTGTTCCACCGGAACTGAACAAGTCTGTACCTTGGCTGTATTTTAGCCATTTCCAAACTGAGGCTGGCGCAGGCAGGAGTGCGCCGATGTCGCGACTCCCAGTGAGGGGGACGGGGGCGCCCATGCGGAGGGGTCGGGGGGGGCCCTCCGGCTCTCATAGAATCTTCAAAGTTGAGGAGAGAAGGCATGGGGCGTGTGCCCGTCCCGGGCGAAAGACCGCTTTTCGATGTGGACCCTCTTTAAGCAAGAGCGTTGGGGTGTCGCTGGAAGCCTCCACCTGGAGGGAGGTGGGGGAGGGTCGTTCGCGCCGCCTCCCCCTTCCAGCGACCCCGCGCCGTTCTTCGGCTCCAGCGCTTCGGTATTGGCCGTGCCAGCTATTGAAGATGGGGGGGGGTCGGTGGCTGAGGCAAGACATCCCCCCCTTGACATGTGGCGGGACTACCTGCAACTGTCCAGGCGTTACCGTGTGGCTGGACTACCTGTCACTCTCAGGCGTTGACATGTGGCGGGACTACCTGTAATTTTCAGGCGTGGTCATGTGGCGGGACTATCTGCAACTCTCAGGGTTGTCCGACCTCGCCTTGGCTCCGGTCCTCGTCGATGGCCAGATCAGGCAAGAGAGGGGGTGGGGGGTGGTCGGTGGCTGAGGCAAGACAGCTCCCCCCCCCTGTGGCCTGCAGGGCAGCAGAAGAGGGGAAAGGGGGAGACCTCCACGATTCCTCAGGCCGTCCACCCTACAGCCTCCCCCTCCGACTGCGGCCAGCCGAGCCCTGCACGCATCGAGGCCTCGCCTTCCGGATGGGCGTAACCGCGGACCTGTTGCACTTCGGAAGCTTCCGGAATGGGGGTAGGTACCTATTGAATTGTTCCTATTTCATGTGACCGTTATTTGGGCGTGGTGGGCAATGAGGCAGACATGTTTGGGGCAGGAATAGGCAACGGAACCTAGCTACCTCGTGGCTGCCTTGGTGTCAAGCTTGTCTCCCCTCGCCATTTTTATGTTTCTTATTGCGGGTTATTTCTAACGTTTCTTATTTTATTTTTAGCGAAGTTGATAACTCATCAGTGGCCTACTGATTTCGCTCAACTCTTTTTCTTGTATTTTTATGCCATAACCTATTATAAGCTATAGCGACTAGTCCACACTTAATGAACATGTCCTTATTAGGTGTGCCCTCCAGTGGAGCTGGATGGTTCATCTCTAATAAGCGGTCCGGGCTAAACAGGCTACCAATCAGTGGGGAGAAGATAGGCATGACGGATTACAACGGGGACAAAAGTCTGCACTACCTATCTTATCACGGCGGGCAAAGACTTGACAGAATATTTCTATTCTCTGTTGTTTGCCGGCGATGAATACCTCAAAAGAACCAATACCGAACAATCAATGTTCGGTCAATCAAACAATCAGTGGGGAGAATAAGTGGGTGCGAAAAGGTTTGCGTTACCCACTCTTTCTCTACCTGCAAAGAGAGACCTTGTTCTTCCCTGTTTGCAGACAAAGAATCTCCAGACAATAATCCACGAACGACAGTTCGGGAAACAGTGGGGGAGGAAGATAGGCACGATGGATTACAACGGGGACAAAAGTCTGCGTTACCTATCCTTCACTGCTTGCAAAGGGAGAGCCTGTTGTTTCTCCGTTTGCAGACGGTGAATCTCCAGAGGTACCAACAAAAGAGTAATACTAGTATTATCCAAATCAAACAATCATTTCACAATTTGTCGCATTTACGCGACCTTACCCGGACCGTGTGGGCAGTTCTTCGCCTTCCTCCTTCCAGCGCCCGATCGTTCTCTTACTCCATGATTTTACCGCAGCAGTCCTGTGGGATTCCAGTCAGAACAGTAGGTCACTCGAGAGAGGTCCGTTCAGAATCGGTGAAGTTCATTCAATCGGCAGCCGGACGAGGGCCCTCTCAAGGCAGGTATACTCCGATCATTTAGATGTTCACCTCATCGTCTGGATCTCTCTTACTGGACCTTATGTCACTGATGGACCCCGCGTTGGGACGCCAATTGTGGAACAGGAGCCCATATTACCATCGATGCCCAGGCTGCTGGCGCTGTGCGCCTCTTAGTTCCCATTCTGAATAGTTACCAAATAAAGAGACGGGCGCTGGGAGCAAGAATCACAAGAACAGGATTTATTACTCATGAGGAGAGCCTGTCATTTCCGACACGAAACAAGGTGTCATCGGGAGGTGCTCTAACAAGTGAGCGGAGACATCGTCTTTTATACCTTACAAAATACTTGGCATTACAATCACGATATTGTGAAACAAGGAAAAGACATCCCCATAATCCTCGTGTCAATCCTACCCCACATATGTTCACAATAGGGACCCTTGACCTGCTGATAAGAGGGGAGGGTAATCACGCAGCTGAGTGTTCCGCCAATTTTTAGGATGTGTGCGCCTGATCGTAGCCCAGGGGGTGGGGTGGCCAGGATCAATAGTGGGTCCTTTGAAGAGGAGTGACTCCATACTATAAGCAGTAAACAGTATCTCCTGGCTTAGGCGATGACCTCAGACATGTGTGGACAGTCAATCGCGGAGGGAGGGTTCACTAACAGAGGGGTTATTCATGAAATGAAAGGAGGTGCTGGTCAGGCGCGGCCGTGACTCCCAAGGACAGGGTCTTGCAGAAGAAGAAGGTTTATGACTTGCCCGTGTGAGGGAGAAGGGGAGGGGGGAAGCCAGGGTGTGCACAGGGACAGAGTCGCACAGAGAGAGATCTTATGACCCGTGCATGAGAGAGCGGGGGCAGTCAGGTGCAGCTGGGGAGGGCTATGTCAGCTGAGGCAAAGGATGCCTCTTCAAGAGGAAATGGGGGGTTTGCGTGGGTCAAGCAGAAGGGTTGCCTTTCAGGGCAGGGTCGCGCAGAGGGAGAGGGTTTCATGGTCTATGCATGTGAGAGAGGGGGGGGGGTTCAAATATGCGCAGAAGGGAAGCCGGTGATTCTAATGAGCGGGAAAAAAAGGCCAGGGTGCCTAGAATGGCTGTTATGTACATATGGGTACGGGCTTTTACTGGCGGAGTGATGAGGTCAATATTTTATGGTATTCATGGTGCTTACAGGGAGAGGAGTGAAAAAGGGCAAATGAACACTGCTTATGTACATCACTTTTCCTAATTTTCCACAGGACAACACACAGCACACCTAACCGCAGCCTTCGAACCCGGTTACAGCAAAGTTCAGCAAGCGCTCAGCAGCCTAGCACAATTACAACACCAAATATCACAATTCCATATTTTATAAAATTTCAAGATGACCGACCAATTGGCAATGGAAAAGGTTTGCATCCTTATTTTAAGCACATTTCAGTTGGAGAGGCACACTTAGCACCCCTGGGACACTAGTTTGTCACTTGTTGAGACGTACTGGAGACACATTTCACTTCTCCATATTTACAAGGGGAGGAAAAGCCCCCCTGCATGACTTTTCCTCTCCTTGTAAATATGGCCCCTTCGCACACGCAGCACTTTGCGTGGAAGGGGCGTTCTATGGGTGTTTCTATGGGTGTTCCCACGCAACACCCACGGAACGAGACACATTTCCAGATTTACGAGAAATCGAAAATCTGGAAATGCAGGTCAATGCTAAGCCTCCCCGGCGTAGCGAGGTGCAATAGGGAGAAATATTTTCATTTCTCCTCGTATTTTCCTTTTGAAAGCGTGCTGCATTCTACAGCAACCATTGAAAGAGGAAAATGCCTGTAGTGATTGTTTCTGTGCAGGAAGGTGCCCCTCCCTCCACAGAAACAATCTCACCATGACGCAGGCATCTTGCGCCATGGTTGCAGTTTGTGCGCCAGTGCACTGGAGAGCACAGGAATGCCACATATTATTGTTAATATGTCGCATTCCTGTGCTTTGGAAGCGCCGCTGCTTGGTACAGCCAAAAGGCTTGCGTTGCCGCGCTACAGCATTTTCTTGTAGATCTGCTCCCCTGTTTTTAAGAAGGGGGATAAGTTTAATTTCCAACGGATTATCAGCTTGTCTCTTTGCTTGATGTTATATCCAAAATATACCGAAAATGTTTCTACGTTCTTAGAAAGATTGGGCAAATTACCTCCCAATTTCACTCAGAAACTAGTGGTGTTTTGCAAAAGCCATCCACTGCTCACCATGCTTTTGTTCTGACATTTTATGAACAGCATACAGGAGGCACACTATGTTTGTGTTTTGTTGATTTTAAATAAGCATTTGATAATGTTGACCGGATAATCTCGTACTCTAATCTTAGTTCCGTGGGGTTTCTGCTTGCATCTTTAATTGAATATGATACCAAACCATGAATGTGCACAGCTAAGGCCCTCAAACTAGCAAAATCGAAGGAGCTGATGAACAAAAACAAGGAGACCTCTTGACCCTATTGCCTCTCTCCTTCTTTCCCTTATTTATTGATGATATATTGCCCTCATAAAACACTGAATGCCAACCCTCCACCTTTAGATGCCCTATCAGAATTGTCGAATTGCAGCATCATGAAGATGCATGTTTCCACTGCCTGTGAAAATGATGTCATCTGCACAATTCAGCTCCCTTATTGACCCTTGGTCACTTCCTGCTATCCGCATGGATGGCCTATCTTAATTAAGATAGTTTATAAATCTAGATTAAGAATTGATCCAAGTATATCTTAATTTTTGTTAGATTTGGGAGTTCAGAGAAAGTCCCTTGCTCTGGGTTTATTTTTAAATGTAATCATGAAATGAATAGTGATTTTATTATTCAGGCATACTATTGCCTGTTTGTGTTTGTAACCGTGCATTTTTACTCGTGGTACATGCATGACGCAAACCGTTACGTCAGATTTTTGGAGCCAGCAAAGACACTTTACGTGGCTCTAAATTGGCTAACAAAAATCTGTAGTAAAGCCACATAGCTCAAATCTCTGTGATGCGTCTCTCTCTCTCTCTGCCCTGTGAAGGCATTACATAGGCACTGCATGAGTGTTCCAATGCAACTGCCATGGATTTTAAGACATTCCCAATTATACAAGAACATGCAAATCTGAGGATGTGCCAAAATCTTATACCTTCCCAGAGGAGGCATAGCAAGAAGAAACATCTCTATTTCTCCTTGTTTCTTTCTCTTTCTATGTGTGCTGAATTCTGCAGCACACATAGAAAGAGGTATATGCCTCCCAGGATCCCAACAATCCTGAACGCATCACAGGCATGCTTGCACCATGATTTACTCACTCCTTCTTCCATTGGAATTGAGCGCCTCGACTCTAAAGTGATTCCTTTCCAGACCATTCATACTGGAATCATCGATACTTATCCTGTGAGCAGCTGTGCTGTCCCAGGTCAGACGCATACACACACCAGCAGGAATTTCTCTACAGGGCTGATTCACAGAACTTACTTAAGACACATTTCTAAACTTACTACTTTTGGTATTCACAGAAGTTAGGATTTTGTCTTAAGACAGACTTAAGACAGACTTAAGTTAGGTTTCTGTCTTAAGTCTGTCTTAAGTTTGTCTTAAGTCTGTCTTAAGTCTGTTTTAAGACAAAATCCTAACTTCTGTGAATACCAAAAGTAGTAAGTTTAGGAATTTGTCTTAAGTTAGTTCTATGAATCGGGCCCCTAGTGCCGGGGATACCGTTCAGGCAACCTATCAACTTTTTGTGTTATTCTTCTAATGGTGACTATTATGATTTATAATGTTTTCTGATGAGCATTGCAGCTTTAATAAAATTCGGCACAGCAGTGCAAATATCAAGGGTAGCCAAGGAGTGGAAAACATTAAAGCCTTTGATGTAAGTCCATGGGCGATTTTGCCTCAAGAGTGGAGCCCAAAACTTTCCTCTCGGCTCTACATAAATAAGACAAAACAACATAAAGTGCAGGATGCTTTGAGCTGCCATTTAGTCACAAGGGAAAGGTACGGGTTTATCAACCCATCCTAACTGTTTTGGAAATGCCACTAGAAAGTGCTATGTGCATAAGCGAAATCTAGTTAGGAGAAATTGAGTCCGGGCATTGGTAGTAAAAGTGAGATAAGATTGCTGTTGGCAGCAAACATACACGAAGGTCCTGACACCTCTCTATGTGAGCGAAGTTTGTTTGCTTTGGAATAAAATGCCTCTTTTATTGTTGTTTTTGCATTTGAGTTAATACTGGCAGGGTTGTCATAGTAGTGCCCCAATCCTATCTCATGGAGTCTATCTCTTCACAATGGAGCTAGGGGATCAACAAAGCACTATCTAGATGGATACAATCCTTGATAACGTCCCTTGTTAGCGTTAGATCCTTTGACAACCACATTTTGGCCTATAAAAGAAGAGGGACCATATCTATTCGATCCTCTAAAAATTCCAGGTCCAACTCATGATGACAAAAGAGACGAGGGGTACTATTGGGTGTCATCAATATCCTTTTGATGAATTTGTTTTCCACAACCTGTAGATAGCGGCTTTTGTGGTCAGGAGCCCCACAGGATGTGAGAGATTGAAATTTAGCTTTATATAAGGTAACCGGCTCTGTCACCAGTTTGTGACCTAGTTTGCAGGCAAAACGAAATAGCCCCTCCACAACCCTGCTAGTATGTTGCAACCTGGCAGTGAGTAGGGGACCCCAATTCATAGAATTATTAAAATGATTCCCCAGATATGTAAAGTTAGTCAGCTTGTCGATATTCTTTCCACAGTGAACTTTCTAGTTTTAGTAGATTTGGGGGCCACACACCATAATTTAAGGTTTAATAAAATTGACCTTTAAGTAAAGAGCGACATAAAATCAGTAAAGGCATTGAGTGACTTTTGAAGCTATTTGCTGTCAAAGCCATTAACACAGTATCATCCGCGTGTGATAATAGCGGGACTGGATTACTACCTATTCGGTGAAAGTCAAAATTCTTGTCTATTAAAAATTCCACGAGACCATTGGTATAACTTTTAAAAAAAGGAAATGGATCTAGGATACACCCCTGCAGTACACCTTCTGTAGATACAATGGACCTAGTCTTTTCCCCCTGGGAAGACAAAAAGTTATTTCCCTTGGTGAGCCGATCTTTAACTCAAGAAGACCCACAAATAGGTAACTTGGCCAGCCTAGTTGTTAGACCCACTGCGGCAAATCCTAAACTAATACACTTAAACAGTAATGTAATTAATTTTTTATTTAAAAAAAGAATATTCATACATATGCAAATACAATTAATTCATTAAAAAACCGCTCACTGGGAACCGGGGGTAAAAGTATGCACACAAATTAATTAAAAAACCTTCAATACACATGCATTACATAAATCATGAAATTTGATAGTTAAGATGTTCAAAGGATATAGAAAAGGAAGGAAAAAGAAAAGAGAGACATATACAGGACATAAAAATTGTCAATTGGTGTTGCACGTTTATGGGATTTCAATAGAACACAATCCTGACAACATGTACTCGTAAATGGACAGGCTAGGTCTTTTCTCCCGTGATCATGCTGTAGGGCGTCGACGCGTTTCGATGGTCTTGCTAATAATTTACCATCTTTATCAAGACTATACTGATAAGTCTCTCCCTCCTATATGGCACTGGTTGGTTTCCCGTAGTTTAGAATTCCTGTAGATAAACATATTGCCATCAGTAACTTGCAAATAGTTAATTCTAAGTCTCATGCTCCTAGTCCACATGTAGACAATTTCCTATCTTCTAATGCATGAACATCATTCCCCCTGAGAACCATACCTTATGGCGACAGTAGTAGAGACGTGGAGCTCATGAAGAAGGGAGATGAGAATCTCCTCAACCCCAATTGTCCCCATCAAGGCCCGGAGCTTCACCCTGTTAACAGTATCAAAAGCGTTGGACAAGTCTATGAAGGTCAGGTGGGTCAAACCCCCTCCCCCCCCCATCCCTGGGCCCTCATGTACTTGCCCATAATCAGGAACAGGTTGAGGCACTGCTCTGTAGTGCCCATCCCTCTCCTTAAGTCATATTGCGTCCTTAACAAGATCCCTGTGTAGGACACTCAGGTTTTGAGTCATGGGAGAACAACCCTCCCCAAAACCTTGGCCATAGCATCAATGAGGGAAATTGGCATATAGCAGGCTGGGTCACTACTATTATCCTTTTTAAACAGAGGAACCACGATGGCCTTCTGTGGTGTCCAGGCTTGTCTGCTTTAGTATTGCATTTTTAGTGCTCTTATTTTACAGGTCATTTGTGGAATCTTCTATTTTACCTGTGCATGTATTCCATTAATATTGCTGTATTAATGTATGGGAGAAGGTCTGTAAAACCGCTGTGTCAGTTGGTGCTGCCATCCTGAGCCCTCATTACTCCTGTAACTTACTTCTACTTTTATTCCTAATAAAACTCTAAAAACATCTGAAGACATCTGGAGAATGCTTTTCCACGATTCAAGAGTACAGGTAATAACTTGTGTACACTACAATTTTGGCGACAAGCTTGGGATACAATTTTGTTTTTATCTTCCCAGTGTTTCATCTTGCAGCAAGATTGTTGCTGCTTCCTAAGGTACTGTACTTCTCTATTATTTACATTGAGGGCTCAAGGACTTTTCTTTACTTCTGATGACTCCAAAGCTTGCGGAGTCATTTAAAAGGGACATAGTTCTCTTCGCTCAGCCCTGTACGTTCCAGCCCTGTTTCGCTCTGCTGTCATTGTGCCTTAGGGCCCGATTCACAGAATGAACTCAAGACTCAATCCTAAACTTACTACTATTTTGGTATTCACAGAATGCACTTACTAGTTTTGGCATTCACAGAATAAACTTACTACTTTTGGTATTCACCGAAGTTAAGATTTTGTCTTAAGACAAACTTAAGACAGACTTAAGGCAGACTTAAGACAAAATCTTAACTTCTGTGAATACCAAAAGTAGTAAGTTCATTCTGTGAATGCCAAAAGTAGTAAGTACATTCTGTGAATACCAAAATAGTAGTAAGTTTAGGATTGAGTCTTAAGTTCATTCTCTGAATCGGGCCCTATGTGTATTATTTTTAAATCACTCATTACAGCTTTTGGCACAATATCTTTAACTCTTGGACATATTTTGTTTGAAAGTTTCACATTTTGGCATTTCAACCGTTCAACATCTTTTCGCCCATTCAGGCGCCCGAGCGTTGTCAAGACAACCTACTTTATACTACGCTCACGCACACTGTTCCCTCGAGCGCTTTCTTCCATTGTCTTCAGGAGCTTGCGCTGAGGCCAGTGCTCAACTCTACACGCGCTGACACACGTGCTTGGAGCTTGTGCTCGTATCAATTGTTCTTGTAGTCTGATACTCGGCGCGTATTTTGGTACAGGTCAGACTACACATTAATAGTGTAACATAAACTAAAAAATAACCTTCACCATTTCTGTTGTGACCTGGTTTCTTAGTGACAACTTTATATGTGACTAGCAGCCCGTCCCGACGTTGTCCGGGTATGAATTGCTGCCGGCCAGTAGTATATTGTTTTGTAGGATTTCGTTTTGATAGCATTTCTTAACTGTGACAGGCCTGTGAAATGCTCCGATTCACAGTGCACTGCTGATGCACTTAAGAGTGCGCATTCAGTAGTGTGTGAACTCCAGTTTCCCTACTTTATTTTTCCTTGCAATATTATATAGTGCGAACTCGACAACATGGCATGAGCACAATTTACATTACAGAAGAACACATTCATTTGTGGTAGGCACGGGGAGACAAAGCAATTTGCCTGGAATCACAGGATGTTGACCTGATGCCGAGATTCGAACGTAGCTCCCCAGCTCTAAAGTTCGCAATTCTAGAACTTGTGGCAGGAGGTGTGTCTAAAAGTGTATGTCGGTGCTGGCCATCAATGAGAGAGACCTGTGCATTTTTCAAATCGGTGGTGAAACAATATGAGTATGTTGCTGGAGATGTGGGCCGCTGTGCCACCAATGTACTTACCGGGGTAGGGTAAACACCCATTATTCGCCAAACTTTCTTTCCGCAGACCATCACTCCGCATACTTTCATTATGAAAGTACCATGACTCCGCAATGCGATTATAACACATGGCATTACAATTTTTTATGCTTTTACCACTCATACATTTACAACGAATTTCGTTGTAAATGCATGAATGGTAAAAGCATGTTTTTTAGAAATGTTTGGATAAGGCAAGTATGGGTATAGGGGTATATGTTTTGGGGTACTGAGGTATATGTTTTGGTGTGTTTGGGTATTTTAATGGTTCAGATATAGTTTTGGGTTATGGGGTACAGGGGTATTTTTAGGGTTCATGGCTAGGTTTGGGTTTTGGGGTACAGGAGTATTTTTAGGGTTCATGGGTAGGTTTGGGTTTTGGGGTACAGAGGTATTTTAAGGGTTCAGGGCTAGGTTTGGGATTTGGGGTACAGGGGTATTTTTAGGGTTCAGGGCTAGGTTTGGGTTTTGGGATACAGGGGTATTTTAGGGTTCTGGGCTAGGTTTGGGTTTTGGGGTACAGGGGTATTTTTAGGGTTCAGGGGTAGGTTTGGGTTTTGGGGTACAGGGGTAATTTAAGGGTTATGGGCTAGGTTTGGGTTTTGGGGTACAGGGGTATTTTAGGGTTCAGGGGTAGGTTTGGGTTTTGGGGTACAGGGGTATTTTTAGGGTTCAGGGGTATGTTTGGGTTTTGAGGTACAGGGGTATTTATAGGGTTCAGGGCTAGGTTTTGGTTTTGGGATACAGGGGTATTTTTAGGGTTCAGGGGTATGTTTGGGTTTTGGGGTACAGGGTAGATTTATAGGGTTAAGATGGGTTAGTGTTTAAGGGTTTTGGGGTATTTTATAGAGTAAGGGTGGGTTATGATTATGGGGTGCAGGGGTATTTAAAGTAGGGGTGGGCGGAATTGGCGCGAACTTGGTACAATAAATCCGCAATATTTCGTTCCGTCAGATTTCCAATTATTAAAACAGAAACCTCATATATTCAAGGTAAAGTAACAAGTATTTCTACATGCTAAAATGCATATAGTCATTTCACAAAAGTGAAATTAACTTCCAGCAAGCAGTGAGAGAGGTGATGATTTTGAGATCAAGCCCCTGCAAACCATTATGGGAAGAGATTAGCAGTGGGAAGTGAATATTATAGTATCCAAATAATTCTACAAAGAGCTGCAGTTCACCTGGTTATCCCCAGTTGTCCCCAAGAGGCAAATGCAATAGCATTTAAAATATTATACATCAAGCTGCAGTTCACCTCATGGTCCCTAGATGTCCCTGATGAGGCAAATGCAATAGCATTTAATTATTACACATCAAGCTGCAGTTCACCTCATGTCCCTAGATGTCCCTGATGATGCAAATGCAATAGCATTTAAAATATTATATATCAAGCTGCAGTTCACCTCGCCGTCCCTAGATGTCCCTGATGAGGCAAATGCAATAGCATTTAAAATATTATACATCAAGTTGCAGTTCACCTCGTCGTCCCAAGATGTCCCTGATGAGTAAAATTCAAAAACATTGAAACCCTTTCATGAATGATAAAAATTATGCTAAGCATATCCCATAATGCTTTGTAGGGCCTTTTAGTTGTATTTTTGCCCATAACTGTGCTTGGGGTGGTTCTAAGAGAATGGGACCTCCACTGAATTACTATTTAAAGGGAGCAGGAATGTATAGAACCTGGGAAGAAAAAACAACACTCGTGACGGAATGCCCCCAGCAATTGTCACGCCCCCAGCACACACCCACAGCACAACGCAGACACACCCACAAGGGACTACTTTGCTGGCACAGTTCTTTTACATTTTAAATGTATATGGTGGGCGTCTGCATAGCCTATGTCCTTCTGTTGCAACTGCCCTTTCCAACGCTGTATTGGGTGTTATGATTGGTGCAGTGGTTCCCGAGTTTACCTGGCCAAAAGGTGCAAGTTCTCTCTTTATAATAGTAGTATAGATTTCTGGATTCTTTGACGTTCCTCCACCCTCTGTCCTTTGTTGACATTCTCTGTGCTCTTTTATACAGAGCAAGGAACACTTTTAGCACCATCTGAACTTTCACGTTCACCCACAGCTCCCCTCAAGATGTTTCCCAGTACTACATGTGTATTTTCCAGCTCATGTTAACGTCAGCAATTAACATTTTGTTTCTTCATGTTGACGCTTATTTCCCTCATCAATTTTTTTTATTTGTGTTGATGATAGCGATTAACACACTTTTAAAACACTTCATCCCTATTTCCTATCATACCTTTTTTTCACTCTATTGCTTTTATTCTCTTTTCTGTTCATTCATTCTATCCCACATTGTTCTTTTACTCATCTCACATTACACTGTTCTATATTTTATTTCTATTTTCCTCTTTTCTTTTCATCTTCTCTCTTGCCTGTATCATGCAGTCTGTCTCTCCTCCTTCACATTTCTTACAAGAACCTGGAGAACCTTCTATTAAATGACACCTTTGGTATAGATCTTTTTAGGCGTACCTAGGTGCTATTGATGGTTTAAAATGTAAACCCGATTGAAAACGCAGTCTTTCATACAATTATTTGAATGTGGAGGGGCAGAATGTTTTTGATAACCTACCTGCGTACTTAGGTCATGATTTGAGTGTTCTTGATGAGTTTCAATTGGCTGTAAAGAAGTTATTTATTCACTTTGAATGGAAAGTTAACCTGGTGGTTCACAGGCACAAGTTTTTACTCACATTCAAGGTCCCAATGAGTTGATCGACACCGATGTAACCGCTCTGAAAGTTCTAGCAAGTTACTGTGATTTTGAGAATTTTACTTCACAACTAAATAGGGACCAAATAGTTTCCAGTTGTTATTCTAAAAAAATTCAACAACATTTATTATCTTGCAAAAATCCCTCGTTGGATGAGGCTATTGACATAGCAAAAAGTGTTGAATCTTCTCAACTTAATGCTAAGCAATTAGAAATTGAATCTTTGGCTACTACTGTTGTCAAGTCAGCATCTAAAGATTCATACATTCCTGATACTATTTCAAATAAGTTAAGGGGTTCCAAATTTTACTACTCTAGAGGTGGTAGATTTGTATTTTATGGCCATGCTAAATTGCAATGTTTCAGGTGTGGATCGAATTCTCATGTTTCAAACTTTAAGAATTGCCCAGCTGCCGCTAAGAATGCTGGAAGTGCAAACCGATTAGCCGCTTTGGCAATGTTTGTAGAGGAGGCAAACACACTTTTGTTCGTTATGTTGAAGAACATGCCGTGGAAGAACATGACATAGTAGAAAAAAAAAAGTTACTTTTGCCCGTTGATTCTGTGGATGTTAACAATGTCCATGCTGATAAAACTATCAGTGATCCTTTAGTTCAGATAAAAATTGACAATGTCGACATTCATCTTCTCATTGATTCAGGAGCAAGAATTACTATTATTTCCATTGATAAATACACACAAAACTAGGTACATACAGTTTTATTGCCTCCTGATGTTGTCACCACAGCGTTTGAAGGTAGTAAGATTGACTTGGCAGGGTATTTCTGTGGTAACATTACTTTTGAAACCAAAACTATCCATGGGAAAATGTATGTAGCCTATGAAAGTATCAACGTAATGGGTTGGTGGCATCAAGCAAAGTTTGGCATGATCATCAAACCAGGCCATAAACATCCTGTGTCTCTTACCAATACTGTTTCTGATCATACTTTATGGAAGGAGACATCTGAAGATGTGTTTTTTGATAAAATTGGTTTGATTAAGAATTTCACTCACACTATTAAAGTGAAGGAAGGTGTATCTCCAGTGAAGCACAGGTTACGCAATGTTCCTCATAGTGTAAGAAGTGAACTAACCCAAATGTTACAAAACATGCAAGAAGATGGTATTACAGAGAAAGTGTATGCCACACTCTGGCTTTCTCCCATTTTTCTTGCCAAGAAGAAGAATGGCGAGTTACGCTTATGTGTGGATTTACGTTCACTTAACAACGCTATATGCATAGAGAATTTTCCCCTAACTCGCATTGAGGACTTATTCACAGCTGTGGGCCAGTCCAAATGGTTTTCTAAATTATATCTACGGGCGGCTTACCATTAAGTGGAACTGGATGAATCATCCAGAGATTTAACAGCTTTTGTCTAACTTGATGGTACATTTCAATTTCGCAGTATGCCATTTGGACTGGCGTCTGCCATGTCTGTGTTTCAAAAGGTTATGAGTAACATGTTTCAAGGAGTGCCTAATGTTGTTGTATTTCAGGATGACATTTTAATTCATACCATGTCAGAGGAGAAACACTACGAGGTAATTGAACAAGTTCTGACAATTCTACAAAATAATCGAGTCACTGTTAGGGAGGATAAATGCATTTTAGCAGTTAATGAAATGGAATATTTGGGCCATGTGCTCGCCAAAGATGGTGTAAAACCTAAACAAAGTATTGTGGATGGTATAAATAATGCGCCACATCCCATTGATAAGGATCAGCTACGTTCTGTCATTGGTTTGTGCAAATTTTATTCAAATGTTTTAGGAGCTAGTTAAAAAAAAGGAACTGATTTTGTTTGGACATCCATTTGCCAAGAGCATTTTCAAATTATCAAAGAAAGCATTTTTTCTGCCCCGGCTCTTCAAGCATATGTTGAAGGTCGTGATACTTACATCACTGTTGATGCCAGTTCCTACGGTATGGGCGCTGTTTTGTCACAGATGATTGGCAACAATGAGGTTACCATTGGATTTGCCTCAAGGAGAATAAAGGATGTGGAGTTAAGGTACTCTGTCATTGAAAATGAGATGCTTGTTTGTGTGGGGGGAGCAGAGAAATTCAAATCTTCTTTGTGGGGGAGAAAGTTTTGGCTTAGAACGGATCACAAACCGTTAGTGGACATCTTGTCTGGCAATAAAATTAAGAAAGCCATCGCCAGATTAGCTAGACTGGCTACCAAATTTCTGGAATAAAATTTTTCTAAACAACACATAGCTGGTGTTAAGAAAATCAAGGCTGATTTCTTGTCTAGACTTCCTGTTCAAGATGTTGAGTGTAATAGGAAAGAGGAGAAGGATATTGAAGAATGCATTACTGCCACTGTTGACGACTCTGTGATTTGTGCCAATATCGAAGAATGGCGCAAATCTTTAGAAAATGATACAGTTTTAAAACAGGTGATGAATTTTGTTGTGGAAGGTTGGCTCAAAGAAAGATGTATTGATCCGGTTTTACAACCTTTTTGTAAGGTTGCCAATGAGTTATCTATTGAAAACAATTTGATAGTTAGAGATTGAAAATTAATTCCTCCGTCCTGTTTCAGGAGAAGAATTCTGGAAACGGCTCACTCTGGTCATTTAGGTATAACTGCAACTAAACGCAGAATTGATAATGATTTTTGGTGGCCTTCTGTTGATCGTGAAGTTGAAGTTTTAGTAAATGAATGTACCCAATGCTTGTACATTGATAAACATGTATCTACATCCTCTCCATGTTCCAAAACTGTAGTGTCTCCAAGTAAAGTTTGGCAAAGAGTTTCTTTGAATTTTCTAGGACCTTTTCATGTTCTTCTCAATTGAATGAAATATTTAATTGTTTTGATTGATCATCTATCTATGCGGGTGGAAGTCAGAGGCGTTTCTGAACCTAACACTAAGGGCCGGATATAGGCAGGCTTTTACCGGTCGGTAACGGCCGATTTTGGCCATTACCGACCGCTAAAAGCCTTTTCCGATGTAGGAGGCTATTTTACCGATTTGGTAAATAACAAATCGGTATTTACCTATTCTGTATTTACCGAATCATCATTTACCGATTCGGTATTTACCGAATCAGTAAATGAGATGTAGGAAGCACTGTAAACAGTGCTTCTGGGCCTTAAGAATTAGTTATTTATCACCAACTATTAATTGGTGGTAAATAAGGAATTCCGATGTAAATGTATAAATGTGCATTTACACCTGTGCCATGTGACGGACATACATGCCCTTAAGGCATTTATGTATTCCACACGTGCACCCCAGCACTAATCAGGGGTGCAACAGGGTGTCAAAGTGACACCCTGCCACCCTTGATTTTTTCCCTCTTTTACCGAATCAGTAATTACCGATTCGGTAATTGACATTCATTCCTATGGGCCTCCAGGCCCATAAGAATCAATGGCAAATACTGAATCGGTAATTACTGATTCGTAATTTCAGAATCTTAACGATTCGGTGATTTTTACCGATTTTTCACCTACATTGGATTTACTGATTCTAAAATACCGAACGGTAAAATTCGGTATTTTAGAATCAGTAAATCCAATTTACCTACACCTAGCCCTAAATCTGTTGTTCGTTTTCTTCAAGATGTATTTAGTTGAGAGGGTGTTCTTGAAGAACTGTTAACTGACAACGGGGTGCAGTTTACCTCTGTTTGCATGCAAGAATTTCTAGCAAAGATGGGTGTCAAGGATCTTCGCACTCCTCTTTATTTCCCTCAAGCCAATGGTAAAGTTGAAAGGTTCAACAGAGTTTTGGTTGAATGTATACAAAGTGCGATCAAGGCGAGAGTGGATTGTGAGACTGCTGTCAGAGATGTTGTATGGGCGTACAGAACTACTCCTCATTCTGATTTGGGTTCTGTACATTTTGAGCTAATGAGAGGAGGAAAAGTTGTTTTCACTCTTAACCCATTTTGGAAAATTAAGCTTTTGAACGAAGAGTGCAATGTGGTGAAAGAAGCATTCAAAGCCAAACTTTTGAGTAATAAAGCTGGTCTTCGCAGATGTGAAAGGTCCAAGCTTTCTGTTACCAGAAGGGATGTCAAATTTTCCATTGAGGACTGGGTTTGTGTCAAAGATCCTTTAATGTCACAAAAGGGTAAGTCAAAGTCCAGAGATCCTGCATGCATTGTTAGCATTAAAGGTCAAACTGTGAAACTTGACAATGGCCAGTGCTGGAATGTTGGTCGCTTGGCAAAGACTAAGAGGAATGATGTTCGTTCTGGTGAACAAAAGAAAGTTCAAAACTATCCTGTTGTCAGAAGAAGCTCAAGGGCTAAGAGAATCCCCAGTAGGTGAAATGATTAATTTTGTGTTCTCTTTCTTTTTCTCGTTAAAGGGGGAGATATGTGGTGTCTGGGCTTTTCTGCTTTAGTATTACATTTTGTTAGTGCTCTTGTTTTACAGGTCATTTGCAGAATATTCCATTTTACATGTGCATGTATTCCATGTATTTTTGTTGTTGGAATGTATGGGTGAAGGTCTGTAACACCGCTGTATCAGTTGATGCTGCCATCCTGAGCCCTCATTACTCCTGTACCTTACTAATACTTGTATTCTCAATAAAACCCTAAAAATAACTGAAGACGTCTGGGGAATGCCTTTCCACAATTGAAGACTGCAGGTGACAGCTTGTGGACATTCTACACCTTCTTCCATGACACTGGGATAGGACCAGTCACCACAGATTTGAAGACATTGGCCCGCAATTGTGCCCAGAGGTTGGAATGACTTTTAAACAAATCTAAAGAGACCCCATTGAGGTCTGGTCTTTCATACAAGTTCCTTTTACTAGAGCCTCATCAACCTCGGCCGCAGTGAGGTATACACTTAATTGGACAGCCATGGGTGGGTCTGGGGGTAGGTCCTCACTTTCCTCCTCTAACTGCACAAAATTTGGATTGAATATAGCAGTAAAATGAGATTCTCATGCATCCCCCATGATCAGAGAGTGCATCTGCGTAAACTCATCCGAAAAGAAAGGACAATTAATGATTATCCAGAAGCTCTCTCCAAATCATCACAGGGTCATTTCCTCAGTTCTTCCTTCCCTTGGTTAATAACCCTGTTATATAACTTTCATGTGCCTTTAATTTGGGTCTGTCACAAGGATTTCCACGAAGGCCATTTTGAGATTCTTTTGGGCTCTAGAACACTCTGTGTTAAACCACCGCCTCTCTTGGGATTCCGTCATCTGTATGGATCTAGTAAGTCTTTTGGCTACATCTGCACAAATACGTTCAAAATCGTGAATGACCTCATCTGGGGGAGTGTCATGTTGAGGGTATCTCATGATAGAGTCCACATTAGCTCCCACAATTTTTCCCTCAAATTCTATGGGGTTTATTTTGCCCCATCTTAATCTTACCACTTGCGGTCATTTCATTTCATAAAGCTTTATTCGGAACATTTAAAAAAACATGTCCATAAAAGCACATATAATACAGACAATTCATACATAATTCATTGAAGAAAACACATGATATAAAATATACAATTATTAATTACAAACAATACATTAAACAATACATATCTCCAAGAAATACCACATGATTCACAAAATATCCAGAGGGGGATGGAATAAATATTACATATATTTAAAAACACATACTTTTCCTGGCGCTAATAGCTTTAAGCAAAAAAGAAGCGGTAAAAAAGCAAATGTCCGGGTGATTCAGATTAAAAAGCAGTCTCATAGCATCCAAAGTGTTTCTCACTCCAAATCTATTAAATAATGGCTTCAAGTAGAATTTCCGTAGCTCCCTATACAGTTCGCATGTTAATAAAAAGTGCTTAGTGCTTTGTTCAGTTTTATTATCACATTCACAGGGGCCAATAGGGCGCATTTTAATGTTTGGGCAAGCAACCAGATAATGTACTATACCCATCCTCATTCTGGTTAGTACAAACTGGTGCGTGGTTCTTGTTACCTGTGACAGATATGGGCTGAAACCAGTAAATTCATTCATGCTATTGTACAGTACACATGTTGTTAACTTAGAATCCTCTTGAAGGTGCCTTTCATTACAGTGATTTAAAAAGATTGTTTTCACATTAGATTTGGGGATTTCCGAGAGACTGTAAGGGTCCATTAACACATTGATCCCGAATAGTTTTTGTAAACATTCAATAATATATTTGATCCAAGGGATCTTCAAGTGCTGGTCCAATAAAAAGCAGTCCTTAATAATTGCTCTGTTCAATGAGCTATCATCACTGAGCCAGATAGAGCGCCACAATAGTATGGGCCTTAGCATAATCAGATCATTTAGGGCTTGGATCCCTGTTTCGTTATGAACCAAGGAATTGGAAGTAGACTTGGGTAAACATAAGAGCTTTTTCAGGAAGAGGTTCTCCTCTACCTGAAGGCTCAAGGCAGATGACACACCCCAGACACCTGCCCCATAGAGGGCCGCAGAGAAACATTTAGCTTTGTAGATATTTAACATGTCTTTAATACGTCTATTCCCCAACTTCTTGGCAAACAAAAAGACCCCATTAGAGCTCCTAATCATTTTAGTTCTGACTACTTTATGTTCAGTGGCCCAGCTCCCATTATTAGAAAAGGTAATCCCCAAATAGCAAAAGTGTTCAACTTTTTTAACTGGTTCACCATCAATAACATAGTGGGTTTTACCTCTGGTTTTTGCTTTTTCCGAACTGCATTCCATTACATATGTCTTAGACTTATTGATCACCAGTTTCCTATTCTTAATGAAGGATACAAAACAATCCATCAGACGTTGGAGACCCAAGGGTGTCCTGGACAGTAGCACTGCGTCGTCCGCATAGAGTAATACAGTTATTTTAAAGTTATTAACTCTAGGGGCATCCGCAGCGACTGCCTGCAGGGCAGATTCAACCTCATTAATAAAGAGGGTAAAAAGCAGGGGTGCTAAAACGCACCCCAGTCTAATACCTCTTCCTATCCCAAACTTTCTAGTACATTCCCCATTGGGTCCATAGCGGACACTGGTGCGAAGCTTTTCATACAGTCGGGCTAAGAAATATATAATGCCTTCAGGTGCACCCATTTCCAGTAATTTGGCCCATAATATTGCGTGATCTACCAAATCAAAGGCGCTACTAAGGTCAGCGAAACATAGATAAAGCGACCCTTTTTTCGCCTGGGTGTATTTTCCCACTAGTAGCTCTAAATTCAGGCACTGTTCAATAGTACCGTGGCCTTTCCTAAAGCCAAACTGACAGTTGCTTAGGATCTCATTTGATTCTGCCCACTCCTCTAGTCTTACAAGAAGGACCCTACTCATAATTTTAATAGATGAGTCCAATAAGGATATAGGTCGATAATTTTTAGCATCCCCCCGGTCTCCTTTCTTATAAATGGGGATGATTATTGACTCTTCCCAAGTAGACGGTATTTTACAGCAGATGGCTGTGTTAAAGATTTTGGTAAGCAGAGGACCCCAAATATCTGGCGCAGTCTTATACACGTCTATGGGAACGCCATCCGGCCCCTGGGCCTTACCTCCTTTACTAGATCTTATACTAGCCATGGTTTCTCCAATGGTAATATCTAAGGCTAGGATGGGCCATCTATCTCCATTGGAATCTGTTAAATTACTAGAGTCAAAGATGTTAGAAAAATGCTGGATCCACGAGTCCATGCTCACATTAGATGTGAGTTCTGGGACCTTGTCATCTTTTAGGAAAGGGCTGTTCACCGTGGACCAGAACAGGGTACAATTATTCGTGTCCGCAGCTTGGGTGAGATTATCCCAGGCTTCTTGCTGTAATTCAGCTTTTCTACGTTTGAGGGTCGTGTTATATCCCTGTCTAAGTTGGACCACCAAATCCTTGTCCCTTGGTTTTGCTGCAAGAGCCTCTTTAAGGTCATTCCGGGCAGTAGAGCAAGCATGGTCAAACCAACCCCTTATACACCTGACTTTAGACCCAGCCTCTTTAGTAAACTTTTTATTGATGATAGAATTAATCCTGTTAAAGTGGTCGATACTGTCAGACGAGGTGTCTTCCTGTTCTAAAATTGCCGTGATCTCCATCAGACAACTAGAAATAATGGAATCTGATGTTATGTCCGCTTTTTCTCCTTTCCACCTCAGTCTATATCCATTCTGTCTATGGGGTTCGATATTGGCAATGATACCCTGTTCACAGACATGATCGTTTTTCCAGAAAGTTAATTCAGTAGTCAAACAGTTATGGTCACTCAACATAATATCTATCACCTTGGGCATTGGGCATAGCGGAGCAATGGTTTAAGACATGCACATAAAATCAATAATGGTATTCGTGCCCCTTCCTTTAAAAGTTGGTATATTTTCACCCATGTCGTTTTTAGCATTGTCCATAATTTCCATGTCATATTGAATCATAAAATTATTCAAGGTTTCCCCGTAGGTGTGATGGGGAAAATGGACTTCAGCTTCCCCCAGTCGGTTATACACACCGCAAACCTTCTGGCTGGATAATGGGCACACAGGAACATTAAAATCCCCCACAAAAATAAATTCAAATACACCATTAAAATTCTTCACGAAATTATTCACTGCCGTTTCTAATTCATTAATTGCTACATGTCTAGTGTTATCAAAAACATTATTATAGAAATTTATCAATAGAATATTTCTGCCAATTTCTTGTGTAAGCCATACAATTTGCGAATGCGCCCCCACATTAACAAACTTTTTCACTGAGATGGGTAATTTGACAGAAATTAGCACCATCAACCCGCCTTTAGCTCTACCATGGGTTGAGGGCAGTGCTGGGAGCTCATAAGACACATACCCATCAATGCCTTTGAAATTTTTGCACCAGGTTTCCTGTAAGCACAGGATATCGAATAAATGCACAAAATCCTTCCAACCTAACGCATCCTCTTTGCCCGCAATTCCAGCAATGTTCCAGCTAGCAATGTAACAGGTTACCTTCACTCTTTCTTGGCTAACATTAGGCTGTTTGACACTAGATATGGACATGTTATTCTCTATAGTAAAAGGCTCTATGTTATGTATAAAATTTGGGATGTCACCCCCTGTCAACGTACAGTTAAAGCACACATCATTACCCGTTTCCTCAATTAACAAAATAACTTCTTCATTAAGGGTACTATTTCCTACATCCCTAGGAGGGTCAATCTCATGTCAGTCGTTCTGATCTAGGTAACTCAGGGACTGAAACCTGTTCTGGGTTGGGACCTGGTAAACCATACCATTATCGCACAAAGGGGTGCTACCAAAAGGTACAAATGGGTTGGGGGTATGCATTAAGGGAACATTCCCCCCTAGCATAGAATTCCCCATATGCAGCGGTGGGGTGAAAAGACCATTTTGTGAACCAAAGAAAAAGTTGGACATCACTGGTCTATTTACCATAGATGGATAGGTAGGATTACTCGGTACCCTCTCCTTACAGTTTGCCAGAGGTTGCCGACCAAGATGATTATAAAAGTAGCCCAATGGTCTAGCAACTACTTCAGTCTCCGACTGTGTGATTGCGGCCGCTCTAAGCAAGACAGTCGCCACATGTTGTGGGTGCTTAAAATTTATTATCACACAATCCCCCCACCGACTTTTTTGGTGTTACCCATCCAGTTGACTCTTCTGATGGAGACAATTTGATCAGAATAGCCGACTGGATAGCCACAATGACGGTTTAACCAAGAGATGGTTTTATTCCTCAAGGAGTCAGGTGTCTCATAATCATTTGGGGGCTGAGTGAGGATGGGGACGATAGTTAATACCACAACGTAGGGTACACAGTCGGGTGGGAGATCAACTGGGCGTCTACATATCCTAGTGGACACCCCATTAGACCCTCCCGTCATATCAGATGGAACTGGCACCACAGGTGCCGATACTTGCATGGGGGCTGGTAATTTGACACCCGGCAAAGTGCTTGTAACCCCATTGTTAGATTGCTTTGAAGATCTACCTGCCTCCTGAGTCGATGTGGGTAGTGGTTTCAGTTGTTCTTTAGAAGAGTGTTTCCTGGTGGTAATGGGAGGGGCACTAGTTGAGGCTTGTGGCTGCTCCTTATCCTTAGTGGGAGCAGTGGCTGGACAAGTTGTCTTTTTGATGTGGGCTAAAGACTTTTCTAGGTTGTCGGCATGCTTGTCCACCATACCCCTTAACCTAGATACTTCCTCCTGGAGATCTCCTATTTTAGTTAGCAATGGCTCTACCACCATACTAAGTTTACTGAGAATAGTACTCATTAGTGAGTCAATTTGGTCAGGCTTAATGGAAACATATTTATCTTGGCTCAGGGTTCCTAAGTCCTCGGTATGTTCCAAATGTGTGGTGTCTTTTTTCTTTCTAGAGATATGACTACCTCGCTTGGGGGCTGTTTTTCTACAGGCTCGCATAAATTTGGAAGCCCTCCCAGATTGCTGAGGTGTCCCCCCAACATTATCACATTGGTCATCATCCCCCATTATTGACTTGTCTGAAACCTTAGTCACTTCAACATTAATACTATTATCAAGCTCTACAGGAGCGACCATCTCATTAACAGTATTATCTGAGTTAATATAGTTATTTGCATCAGCAGACAGGGTCAAAGGGGGGTCTGCAATAGTACTTTTTCCTAGTGACTTCCTTCTGTCGCTGTTGATTTTGGAGACCACTTTCAATAAGTAATTGTCCGGTAGTGTACTTTGGACTGACATTTCAGGGCTTGATTTGACAGTATCAGGTGAATATTATTTAAAAAACAAGGGGAACAAGTGGATTTTCCACGATGTGTCCTTCAATAGTACTCACAGTTCGTGCCAAGGGGGATGGCCCAGCCCGGCCTCTTCTGGCCCCTGACGGCCACAGACGGCCCCGCCCTTGTCCCGGGCTTCTCCCGGTCGCGACTCGCGGGGCGAGAGGGGGTGTCAGGCTTTAACTGGCGCCTCCGGGCGCTCTTTGCGCGTCACGGGCGCGCTGCAGGCTCTGGGCGTGCTGGGTATTGTGGTCCGCTTTCGTTTGGCGCCTCCCGGCGTGTTCTCGACCAGCCGTTTCCCTCACGGCAAAGCCCGTCGGCCAGTAAGTGCAATTACGCTGTTGGTGTTCCCCCAGTAGGCTCCCGGGGGGTCAGGCTTTAACTGGCGCCTCCGGGCGCTCTTTGCGCGTCATGGGCGCGCTGCAGGCTCTGGGCGTGCTGGCTATTGTGGTCTGCTTTCGTTTGGCGCCTCCCGGCGTGTTCTCGACCAGCCGTTTCCCTCACGGCAAAGCCCGTCGGCCAGTAAGTGCAATTACGCTGTTGGTGTTCCCCCACTAGGCTCCCGGGGGGTCAGGCTTTAACTGGCGCCTCCGGGCGCTCTTTGCGCGTCACGGGCGCGCTGCAGGCTTTGGGCGTGCTGGGTATTGTGGTCCGCTTTCGTTTGGCGCCTCCCGGCGTGTTCTCGACCAGCCGTTTCCCTCACGGCAAAGCCCGTCGGCCAGTAAGTGCAATTACGCTGTTGGTGTTCCCCCCACACCACATATTGAATGAGCCGCCTACTGCCTTTCCCTACCTGGGCTATTATGCTAATGGAAATGGTTAGGGGATTATGATCACTGGCAAAATTTGGTTCTACCTCAAAAACGCCAACAAGAGGAAGATACATCATTGATATGAACTTAAAATCTATAAAATTCCCTCACCTCCTCCAATATACGTGGGGCACTGTGCTACACGGTTAGAGGCCAAATCATTGATGAGGCCCTGTTCATCGTCAATAATAATAGAATTTAAGGCCTTGCCCTGAGGTGTATGAATAAAATGTGACTGAGGCTGGTCTTCTAAATCCAGCCACCCACAAACTCGTTTTGTGTTATGCGTGCAGATAGTACAGTTGAAATCCCCCACCGAGAGGATGCATAAAGGCTGCCAATTCCCTTCTGCTTGAAGGGCTTCAATGACCAGGCAACTATTCTGTTCCAAGATATTATAATACCAGTTTACCAGCAATAACTTGACCCGAATCAGGTTAGAAATCAAGACTAGCTGGTACCAGGGTGAGTAGTTAAAGACACAAGCTTGTACAGACACATATTTTACCGAAATTTGCAGCACCAGCCCTCCTTTAGCCCTCCCTGCCGATGAAAGGGTTGCATGTACGGTGAAGGAACAATAGCTGTCCATCATAATGTCATTCTTATAGCAAGTTTCCTGGAGGCAGATGATATCAAAGCTCCTGATGTACTCTAGACACTCCTCGTTTAACAACTTTGGGGTCCATTAGGTTAGCGAGCAGATCGCCACCGACCGCGTGCCGGTGGTGATCCACCCGCTAAAAACCACCGCCTGCAGTGCATTTCCCCCGCCACATTACCATGGCGGGAGGGACCCCGGCGGACGGAAAGACCGTCCACCGAATTTCCGCCTGGTCCCAGCTCTTGTTTTTGTGGGGCAGGGAGGACAACTCAGTAGTGGCGGCCCAACATTGTTTGGCTTCGGTTTTCCAGTGGTTGGCTATTGCTCAATTGAAGTGCAATGAAGGAAAATCGGAGCTACTTCTTTATGGGTCGTTCTCTTTGGACTTTAAGGAAAGGCTTTGTCCTCCTGACTTTCCTTGTCCTATGGCAGGTAAAAGTGACGCAAAAAATCTGGGCGTCTGGTTTGACAACAACCTGAGTTTCTCTACACAAATAAGGAAGCTGGCTGGCACTTGCTTTGGGACTTTAAAAATCTTGAGGAAGTTTCTTCCCCTTTTGCCAGGCAATGCCAGAGAAACAGTGGTCCGGGCTCTTATCTTGTCCCGGTTGGATTATGCCAACGCCATACTGGTAAGCAGCCCGGGGTACCTTATTAAGAAACTACAGGTTGTCCAAAACTCGGCGGCCAGATTGCTCTTTAGTTTGACGTCTAGGGATAGTGTATACCTTCATTTGCGCTGGCTTCCAGTTGACTCCAGGGTAAAATTCAAGATGCTGATCAATGCCCATAGGGCCCTTCATGGGCTTGGTCCCATCTATTTGCAGAGGAGGTTTGCCTTCTACACACCAGGATGACAGCTGCGCTCGTCCGCTCTGCGGCTGCTTCAGGCCCCCAGGTTTAACCGGCAAAGACTGGGTGGTGTCTCGTTTGTGGGGAAGGCCAGCCTGGCCTGGAATACGTTGCCCTGGGCGCTTAGGTGCACCCAGGACCCCCTGCTTTTGAAAAAAAACTGAAAACGTTGCTCTTCAAGTGGGTTTTGTGCGCTTTTGTTGGTCCTTTCCCTCTGTTAGCGTCAGGATACTTTAGAGTAGCTGTGCGCTTTATAAATTTAATATAACATAACATAACATAACACTGGGTGGAAAAGCAGCTAACATGGTGGCGGTGTCTGGGAGACACTGCCATCCATCTTAGCATAGATAAGGGGTTGTGCCTTTTCATGGTGGCAACGTGGAAAGGCTTGCGATTTTTGCAATTGGGGACCTGTAACAGGCCCCCAGAGATTCTGTGGGGTGGGGCTGCACATGGGGTACCCCCCTGTAGTTCCATGCTCAACATAGCAGGCACCACGCGGTGCCTGCCAAGTTGTGCATGGATGTGCATGACATGCCTTCCTGGCATTGCAGCTGGCGGCGCTGAGAGCACCGCCGGCCGCAATGTCGGGAATGCAGGATGTGCCCGCCAGTGTGGCGGGCGCATCCTGATGTGTGCGACGGGACCCCAGCCCAATGGCAGGCGGTCCCAATCCCCGAAAGGATGGCGGGCGGACAAAGTCCGCCTGCAATCCTAATGACTCCCTTTGTGCGGATACCAGCAATATTCCAGGAGATGATTTTAAATAGGTGAATAGTGGGTTCTTCATTCGCAGTGCTCACCAATGTGGAATTAATGATGGGCATAGCAACAATAGTTGCCAGGTCCGACCCCTCACCTCCGAGGTTATCATTGAAGATAGAGGTAGGAGAACAAGAGGACTTTCCAGTTTGAGCTATATTATTAATAGTGCTAATGAGGTTGGATGAAGTGGTTCCAAATGGCTCAAAAGATGGTTTTCCACCGATGACAACAGCGTCTGAGGTCCACTCTAGACTGGTGTGTTGTAAGATAGATCTTCTTGTTGTTTCGGCTGTGCTGTCCGCCCATGTGGACAGTCAGTCGATTTCACTCAATCCAGAGGGAGCATCAAATTGTTTGGGATGCATAAATGAGGAGAACTGGGGGAGGGGGAATCTATTCTGTTGTTTCTGTACGGGCTGTTGTCTCATAAAAGTTCCCTGGAAGGGTGGGTAGAAAAACACCAAGTGGGCGAACCTTTATTAATTAACTAGATGAATGTCTGAGATTTATCAAAGCAAAATGCTCGAACCCAGCCTTCCTAAAGTTAAGCACAACATAATCCCAATCCATACCTATATCAGTATTGCCCAACCAGCTCACCCTCCTTGTCATAAGAACTTTCTTTGAAAAACAATGAGCAGATTTATCGATTAGGCTCTGGCAACTGTCTTGATGTCCTGGGGCGAGCGTGGTAACCCCTGTCAAGATCAAAGTATATGGTGTACAATCTGGGGGTAGATCTAACATATCAGAGTCACCCTGCCCACCCTGAGGGACATGCAGCGGGCCATTTGTATCCATAGAATCTCATGTGTGTCTCTTCCCCCATTCAGAGGGCCAGAGTTCTCTCAATTAATAACTCCTTGTTCCCGCTTTTGGTTGTCACCAATGGAATTTCCTTCCCGTACAACATCCCCAAATGATTTGAACTATTGTTTGCTTTGTCGGAGGGGGAGCTCTTGGGTCAGGTATTGTTTTTTTGTGATGGATAGGTCACTTAAAGGGGCTGACCCTCTCAGATTAGCATTAGCGGAAACATATTTTTCCCTCTTATTAGTGCAACTTGGTTGAGTGACCATATTGTCTTGTTTTCCTCTTATCGGGCCCGATTCACAGAATGAACTTAAGAATAAATCCTAAACTTACTACTATTTGGTATTCACAGAATTCACTTACTACTTTCTAGATTCACAGAGTGCATTTACTACTTTCGGGATTCACAGAATGAACTTACTACTTTCGGTATACACAGAATAGATTTAAGACTACTAACTTTACGTTCTGCACTCGGGCTGGAAATTCCGGCCCGGGGGTGGAGCTTCCGGCTTGGGGGAGGAGCTTATGGAGATCATGCTAAATCCCCACCTCCGAGCCGGAAACTCTGCCTCCAAGCCGCAAGCTCTGCCTCCGGACCATAAGCTCCGCCCCCAAGCCAGAAGCTCCGCCTCCGGGCAGAATTTCCGGCCCGAGTGCGGACGTAAATTTAGTAGTCTTAAATCTATTCTGTGTATACCGAAAGTAGTAAGTTCATTCTTTGAATCCCGAAAGTAGTAAGTTCACTCTGTGAATCACGAAAGTAGTAAGTGCATTCTGTGAATACCAAATAGTAGTAAGTTTAGGATTTAGTCTTAAGTTCATTCTGTGAATCGGGCCCATCGTTCTTTTCCCTGAACCATTTGATAGACAGGCAAGATGTTCTTCTATGCAAAGTAAACGGGCTAGATTATGTGTCAAAGCTACTTGTACTACTTTACTGATTCTGTCAATGGATATGTCAATGGATATGTCTGTTTCATCCTGTGTAGTAACTCTTCCCCCTCTTCCTCCTCCAGCACGAGGTTTACACGGAAGGCTTTGTTTAGGTCTCTTTACCCTTGGTGAATGGCCCTTCAGTCTTTGCTCAGCCCCTGCGCCTGCACCTGCCAATTCATTGCATTTTCTTTTTCCTCCTGTTGCAAACTGCGTCCCAGTCTCTGCTATTGCTGGGAGGGGAATAGACTCAGCTGTACCACTGTACCACTGTGTAGGCGAAGCCCTTGCAGCAGAGCACCTTGACGCTTGCCCATATCGCCAGAAGATCGGATTCCAGCAGCTTAGCCTCCCGCCCCCCGCAGCCTGACTCCTTTGCCAGCTTGGAGCCGCTAGCCGTGGGGAGCGCGGTCGAAGGCGGGAAAACTACATTTCCCAGCACCCAGTGCGGCGCACGCCGCGTCATCTGCGCGCCCGGAGGCGCTGAAATAGCGTGAGACCCCGGTCGAGGGGGGGAACCACTGTACCACTGTGTAGGCGAAGCCCTTGCAGCAGAGCACCTTGACGCTTGCCCATATCGCCAGAAGATCGGATTCCAGCAGCTTAGCCTCCCGCCCCCCGCAGCCTACCTCCTTTGCCAGCTTGGAGCCGCTAGCCGTGGGGAGCGCGGTCGAAGGCGGGAAAACTACATTTCCCAGCACCCAGTGCGGCGCACGCCGCGTCATCTGCGCGCCCGGAGGCGCTGAAATAGCGTGAGACCCCGGTCGAGGGGGGGAACCACTGTACCACTGTGTAGGCGAAGCCCTTGCAGCAGAGCACCTTGACGCTTGCCCATATCGCCAGAAGATCGGATTCCAGCAGCTTAGCCTCCCGCCCCCCCGCAGCCTGACTCCTTTGCCAGCTTGGAGCCGCTAGCCGTGGGGAGCGCGGTCGAAGGCGGGAAAACTACATTTCCCAGCACCCAGTGCGGCGCACGCCGCGTCATCTGCGCGCCCGGAGGCGCTGAAATAGCGTGAGACCCCGGTCGAGGGGGGGAACCACTGTACCACTGTGTAGGCGAAGCCCTTGCAGCAGAGCACCTTGACGCTTGCCCATATCGCCAGAAGATCGGATTCCAGCAGCTTAGCCTCCCGCCCCCCGCAGCCTACCTCCTTTGCCAGCTTGGAGCCGCTAGCCGTGGGGAGCGCGGTCGAAGGCGGGAAAACTACATTTCCCAGCACCCAGTGCGGCGCACGCCGCGTCATCTGCGCGCCCGGAGGCGCTGAAATAGCGTGAGACCCCGGTCGAGGGGGGGAACCACTGTACCACTGTGTAGGCGAAGCCCTTGCAGCAGAGCACCTTGACGCTTGCCCATATCGCCAGAAGATCGGATTCCAGCAGCTTAGCCTCCCGCCCCCCCGCAGCCTGACTCCTTTGCCAGCTTGGAGCCGCTAGCCGTGGGGAGCGCGGTCGAAGGCGGGAAAACTACATTTCCCAGCACCCAGTGCGGCGCACGCCGCGTCATCTGCGCGCCCGGAGGCGCTGAAATAGCGTGAGACCCCGGTCGAGGGGGGGAACCACTGTACCACTGTGTAGGCGAAGCCCTTGCAGCAGAGCACCTTGACGCTTGCCCATATCGCCAGAAGATCGGATTCCAGCAGCTTAGCCTCCCGCCCCCCGCAGCCTGACTCCTTTGCCAGCTTAGAGCCGCTAGCCGTGGGGAGCGCGGTCGAAGGCGGGAAAACTACATTTCCCAGCACCCAGTGCGGCGCACGCCGCGTCATCTGCGCGCCCGGAGGCGCTGAAATAGCGTGAGACCCCCGTCTCGCGGGACGCCGGGCGAAGCCCGGGCCAAGGGCGGGCCCGTTTAATCCCGTTCAAGCCCGGGTAAGACTGGACTGGGCTAACCCTTTGACATTTTATTTTATTTAACGTAGTGGTTCTACAGTAATATCAACATCTAGGTGTTGTTTCATTGTATTCATTTATTGTGCCCTCTTTGAATCTGTTACAATGTCACCCAGAATCACTAGAAATACCAAGCTTACACATGTTGCTCAGGTTAAAGGGCCAATTGACCAATTCATCGCCAAGGCGAACGATGCTATCAATCAAGGAGTCCTCCTTTTAGAAAGGAGGGTCTCGCAGGACTTAGCGGCAGCAAGACGTTCCTCACTGGGACTACTCGCATCCGCCGTAACCCCTCAACGTACTCTCGTCTTTGGCACACTACAAGAGACCCCAACGGTCCCTGGGACTGTAGACTTGTCCGTGTCTATTGATCTATCCACAACTCAAATATCTCAAACCTCTGTATCCCATCTCCCCCCATCACTTGAGCGAACCCCGATCCTGTTTATAAACCTCCCAGATGAGGACATTCCATCCCCCTCCACGAGGGGCCAGAGAGAAGGTGCTATCCCGAAAAAAAGCAAGGGAAAAAGAAAAGGAAACAAGAACTCCCCTCAAAATACTAGCAATACACGACAGGATCCTCTGATACAATCAGATAAAAATCCTTCCTCTTCAGCAGCTTTAAACCACTCGGCTACGCCTCAACAGCCGATTGATATTCCTGCCCCAGAAATCATAAACCTTTCATCTGACACTCATAACCTGTTCCCGAGTGGCAATATGTGCACTAGGCAGGACGTAATTACTCATGATACCAATCTGCTAACCTCAATTGAGGCCCAAATAAAGCAACACCTTCAACCTTTCATGGTATCACTAGCTAAAATCGAAAAATCTTTAGCCACACTAACTTCTGATCTTAAATCCAAGAAAAACTTACTTCCTATGCACCCACTTCCAGCAGCTCCAACCTGTAATCCAAAACAAAAAACTGCCGGGGGAATAAACCTTACACAAGCACACAAAGCACCCAAAGCGGTTAACGCTTCAACGGTGGTCCAACAAAAAATAGTGACCCAACAAAAACCAGTAAATATAACACATGCTAATTCGCAGCAATTATTAGTCAATACACCTGCAAACAAGCCTACTACCTCTGCTTCTTCTTCCCTCCCTGTTCCATCTGTACCAGAGGGCCAATCCACCAACCATCCACCCACCCCAATTCCAGCAAAGACACCAGCCCCTAAAAAGACGACTGTACCCAACAAGACACCTGCTACAAAGAATGCAGCATATAATACCAGACGCAATGGTGCACGCCCAGCTTATCTTCCACCAGAAGCAACGCCCTACGTCATTATTATGACTGGGGTCCCAGAGTTACATACTAACTCCGATGAGCCCGGATGGTCCCTAAAAAACAAGGTGCTTCACTGGTTGTCACTGAATCGTCCACTTCCCCCCTACGCAAACAACAGAGTTGTATCAGTCCGTAGAGTTCCGTGGGTAGGGAAGGAGCCAAAACTGATCCCAGGGGACTGTATAATAATAAACTTTGAAGACCCCCAAACCGTGGAACTTATTTCCTCATGGGGGCCTCAAACTTCCCCTGAAGGAATCTCAACAAAAAGATTAGCTTTCTTCTACCCACCAGCCAAGTCCCTACTACCAGGACACGAATGGAACTGGACTCAAGTTGGCAACTGGAACAACAAAACGAACTGGTCAACATGGCAAGGACAAGGAGGCAGGGAAACTACGTCATTCCCGGATTGGAGGGGTGTCTCCACCTACAACAGGTTTGACTGCCTGGAGATGGTGGACTGACCATCAACAGTCCAGGGACTGGATAATGAGATTACACCTCTATCTGATCTACCATCCTCAACCCTAGCAAATCTCCCTCAATCCCGAAGTCCGCAGGCTAGAATGATGCTCTTACCTCCCACAGTAGACACAACTGCAATAGATATAAATAATACTGAGGCGGAAGGTTCTCACCAACCAGTCCCGTCCCGGTGTACCATTAATGCAATCAACGCTACTAACCCTAACAATGGTGTTTCTTTATTTTCCCCCCTTAACAACGTCAATTGTGCATCCTTGGATCCACCTGCACAGATAAGAAGCCCTGTACCTATTAATGAAACAGAGTCGTTCCAGCTAGTATCAATATTGTTCTGGAACGTGGCAGGTCTCCGAACTAAGATCTTATCTACTCCTTGGTTGGACTTTGTTACCACACACCAGATAATCTGTTTGCAAGAGACTTGGACAATCGATCCACTGCACATACAGGGTTACCTAACGTTTCATACACCGGCCTGCCCATCAACTCATGGTAGACCGATGGGGGGCCTTGTTCTATATATTTCAAACAAACTTGAAGTAAGAAAATCTTTTATAAAATGTGCTACACCGAATTACCAAATTCTTTTGATTATTTTTAAAAACGGTACATCATACTGCATAATTAATTTTTATAATAATCTATCTCCGATAGACTGTACGAAAACGGTGTCAGAAATTACCATGTCTATAAGCGAACATCGCGCTAAACATTCACCTACACTGTGTAATGTAATATGGGGTGGCGATTTCAATGCACAACTGTGCCCAAAATATAGGTCAATTGATTGTGGCCTTTCAGACGAAAACGACTGCCCACTGACACATTTTATTCACTCCCCGGTAGGAGATTCCATTAATGAAAGTTTAATGTTTTTAGAATTGTTGTATGCCAACGAACTTGTCGACCCCCCAGTGGAATTCAAACCTACTTTCCACGGTAGGGGCTGCTTTAGTATTATAGATTTTATTTTGTGTTCATATTCTTTAAAGGGTACGCTTTTTCAGTTTACTACAGGAACAGAAGTATCTGGTGACCATTTTTCCAACAGCATTGTACTGAAGTTATTTACTAATATTCATCACCCTACACTGAAGAGTTTACTGACTCAAAATGCATTAATTATGGACAGAACCAATGGTTATTCGGTGAAATGGTCCCGGGTAGACCCCCAAATAACAACAACCAAAATTGTAACCAAAGCACTCCCCTGGATAAATTCCTGCCTTGATGAGGATTCTACCCCTGAGCAAATCATTTCCAGTTTTGGGGAAATCCTCAAAACTATCCAGAGTGAACTAGCTCGAACCCACAAATCAGGTACCCACCCAGGTCCAAAATGGTTCAACACGGCATGTCGAAAAGCATTAAATGCCCTAAAGAAAGAACTCCATAATCCAGTCAGAGACAACGCCAAAATAGCTAAGTTAAGATCTGAATATAAGCAGGCCCAAATTAGATGTAAAAAAGAGATCAAGGAAAAACTATGGGCACAGCTACATGAGAGCTGCCAAACAAAGGACAGCTCTCAGTTCTGGCAAGTTGTAAAATCTCCTTTCTTGCTTGAGGCCAAATCCCATCAATACCTAGACGTAGCAGTGTCCGCGGACGAGTGGGTGACTCACTTTTCTAAGATCTTTAGTGATCTCCCCTCGGACAGTGCGGCACAACTCAACCAAGAACCTAGATCCCCAAGAAAAGGAGTGTACCCAATTGATCTATCCTTTACCCTGGGGGAGGTTATAAGCGCACTATCCTCCTCAAAAACTGGAAAGGCTCCTGGCCCGGACGGCGTCCCATTAGATATATTTGTCTCTAATATCGACCTATGGTCTCCAATTATCACCCAGCTAATGACAGCAGTTCTTAGCACTGGCCTTCTGGATTCTTGGTCTTCCTCCATACTTCTTCCTATTTTTAAAAAAGGGGATAGAAATGACCCTGCCAGCTACAGGCCCATCTCCCTCCTGGATTCATTGGGAAAAGTCGCGGGTCGCCTAATCCTTGACCGTTTGCAGGATTGGGCGGAAGAGAATAACATCATCACCGACCTCCAGTATGGATTCCGGGAGGGACTGGGCACTGTTGAACAGGCTTTAAATTTAGCACTTTTAATAGGAAAGTATGTGGGAGCCAAACGGGGAAACCTATACATGGTTTACGTCGACCTTGAAATTGGGGGTTGACCCGCCGCTAATCAAATTCTTGCGCGAGCTTTATTCAGAAGCTTCGGCTCGCGTAAGGTTTGGAACAGGTGGCGAATTAACATCTTCCTTTCAAATAACACGTGGAGTTAGGCAGGGTTGCGTCCTGGCTCCCTTCTTGTTTAATTTATACACAAATGGGTTGGAATCAGCCATGCTTGAAGGGAGCCAGGACCTACCTACCATTAACCATCGCCCTATCCCAGCATTGCTCTACGCTGATGATTCAGTTATCTTTGCTAGATCCCTGGTACAATTACAGAAGCAACTAGATAAATACTGCAACTATATGCTTTCCCTGGGGTTAAAGGTAAATAAGACCAAGACCTTTGTTATGAAAACGGGGCCCAAGGTGACAAGCTCGAAGTATCTCTCTATCGAGCATTCAAAATTAGAACGAGTCAGGGAATACCCTTATTTGGGTATACTAATAGATGACCAGCTAACGTGGAAAAGGGCACTGGTAACTAGAAAACTGCTATACCAGCGTGCAACATCTGCCCTAATTTCATTTTCTAGAAAACTGGGTAAGCCATCTCCCCCCGCACTACTTAAAATCCACCAAGCTAAGTGCCAGAGCATTGCTACATATGGGGCTGGCGTATGGGGTTATGTAAATACGACCGAACTCCAAAAAATTCAAAATGGCTTCGTAAAATATCTGTTGGCCCTTCCCCAGAGTGCCCCCACATACGGATGCCACACCGAGCTTGGGATTGACTTCCTAGCTGATTACATCAAATGTCAACCAATGCTCCTATGGCATCGTATCTGGTCTAAGCCTGAATGTCACCTTACTCGGGCCCTGATCTCGGATTGCCTGGGGCTGTCCTCTTGGAAAAAGATCCCATGGTTGGCTTACGTTGTCAACTTCTTGGAAGATTTGGATCTTAACCAATACGTAACAGAGCCGTCATTAATCAGTGAGCTAAGTAGAAAAACCTTTAAGTGCCATTGTCTTAACCATCTTAGGGAACTTCGTTTGAGCGGCGAATTACCCAAGCAATCAAATGCCCACGTTATGATGGTACAAGTTTCTCCAGGCTTACAGCCTTACCTCACTTATTATTTGACTAACTACGAAAAATACCTTATAACCAGGTTTCGTTTTAATTTGTTTTTCCGATTGATAACCTTCCCAAACCTATTAAACTGGTCTCACAATCTAGAGAAATGCCCATGCGATAAGGTCTCATCCCAATCCACCTTGCATGTAGCTTTTTTCTGTTATTATTACGCCATACCCCGCAAACGCTGGGTTTTGCCCGTGTTGCGTCAGATGGGGTTGAGGACCTGTCGACCAGCGCTTCTTGCATTGCAACAGCCAAATTCACAACACGAGGCAAAAAGCCTGGCAATGTATTTGAAATCATGTATAATAATACGCAAAACAATAAGGAACGAGGATTTAACACCTTGAAACATTGTGCTGGTAGTTGACTGAAAGCGTAATTTTCCCTTCTGTTATTTTTTCTGTAACGTTATAGGCTTTTTTTTTTTTTTAAATTGTACTATAATGTTATAATAGCATTATTTGTTCCGAATTTATGTAAATATGTATTTTTAAAATTATGATGTACTTTTTATGGTTAACTAATTGTCTAACCGAATAAAAGAATTTGATTTGATTTGACTCAGCTCCATTTTGTAAGGTACTTAAGTCTCTCTGGTCCAGAATTACAAATTTGGTGAATTTGGCAATTGTAACCTCTGCATACCGTCAGTGTCAGCCACAGCTGCAGCTGTATAAGAGTCGGAAAGGGCTGGAGCTGATAGGTCAGGGGGTGGAGCTGATAGGTCAGGGGGTGGGGCTGATAGGTCAGGGGGTGGGGCTGGTAATAGTCTACACTCTGCCAGTTCTATTTCTTGTTTATGGCCCCAACCTCCTTTTGAAGGAAACCATCTGGAGTTGTGTCATTATGTTTTATAACTGGCGTTGGATTCCTTCTCCCCATACTTAAGGTTGCCTTATACTTGGGAAAACTTGAAACTTTTTACCTTAACACAGCTTCAGCCAGTTGTATGCTGTTGTCTTTTTCTTGGGATCCGAACAGGAAAACCAAGAGGGTAGTCCCAGCCCAGCATCCTCCGGGCTCCGAAGGGGGTGGACGGGCCCGCCCTTGGCCCGGGCTTCGCAGGAGCTCTCGGTTTAATCTAAGCGCCTCCGGATGCGAGAAAAGTTGTCGGCGTTGCCGGGGAGCCTGGGAAGTGGAGTCCCTGGTCCTGGCTCTCACCCCGATGTGACAGAAGAGAGTCAAGGATGGCCGAAAAGAGAGTCATTTGGGTTAACTAGCTATACTTCTCTCTCTGGACGTGTTAAAATCATGTGCTTCATTGTGTTGTCTCTATTCTATTGTATTGTATCTACTGTAAAGTGCTCTGATACCCCAGGGGCTCGTCCGCGCTGCACAAAACTACAATTAAATAACCTACCCACCTGAGCTCTCTTTTAATTCTATTCTCACGTTTCACTTGTGCTGTTTATTTTTTTTCACGAGCACAATGTGTTCACTCTGCACTTGAATCACAAATCTTAATGATGGCTGACGCTGCTCCATAACCCTTGAGGAATTCTTTAGCCTGTGTTGAAAAATATATGGGCATCTACAAGAAGATGGGGCTACGTGGTGTTGTTTCTTGTATAATAGATTCATTCCTAATGTGTGCCCTTTCAATTGAATTGTATTTATACATTATGGCACATTCCTGTCCTTTCCCCTTGCGCCTGTGCCATTTTGGCAGCCTAGCGCTCATGCAGGCACCCTTGCACCATGGTGCAAGGGTGCCTCCGTTGCATGCAGGGTTGTTTTTGTGCTGGAAGGGGCACCTTCCTACACAAAAACCATCCTGAGCGGTATTTTCCTCTTTCAGTGTGTGCTGCAAAATGCATCACATGTAGAAAGAGGAATCACTGAGGCGAAATAAAGATATTTCTCCTCATTATGCCTCAACCTGGAAAGGCGCAAGATTTTGGCACATTACCATGTCTACAAGTCCTTGTAAATCTGGGAGTGCCTTAAAAACCATGGGAGTTGCGTGGGAGCACCTACCACAATGCCCATGGTGCACCTTCCTAGTGCAGAGTAATGCAACGCATCGATTTGTGCTGCGTTACCGTCCTCCAGATCTTTTTAAGACATTCAAAGCTGCGCAAAGTGGCTTCATAAGTGTGATTTAGAGGTGTGTGTCCGGCATGTACCACTTTGCATAGTGCAAACGTGAAGCAAACCCCTCATAATTATGCCCCTGAACGCCCTTCACAAAGCATGTTGAGGGTTGGTGGAAGTGCAATCTGTTGTGCAATTCATCCAACAGACCCATTGGTGATGTCCTTTTGAAATTCCATGCCAGGTGGACTTATAGGAGCGCGGAATGGAGAAAGTGTTTTATAAACTGTTGCACAAACTGTGACCTTAAAAAAACCATCATTTGTAGTATACTTTGCATGATAGAGGGGAAAGATTTGGTGAAAGAAAGCATGTCTTGTCAAATGTGACCGTGGATACTGCATCAAGTTCAGACCCCACAGATTGCTACACTGCACTGGCATTGTTAGGTGTGCAATTGAAATCTTTTCACTTTGCTACATCCGTATGAAAATTGTTACTTTAAATGTTACACACATCCTCGTTTGAAAGTAACAAAATGATTTTAAAAAAATACACTGACAGGAAAAAGTCGGTCTTTTTTGCTCAAAGAAAAGTTTGGAGTATGGTAATTGTGCCTTAAAAATCTTTTTGCCATTTATCACAGAAAAGCTTTGCAAAAGTTAAACTCACAGAGACATATTTTGCACATTTTTACCAGACTGTTTGGGTACAATATGAGTAATTAGTGTCTCAGTATGCAATGAAAATATCTTCCAAGGGTGGAACAATCTTTGCAAGAGCACCGGTGAACCAGGAAAATATGCAATCTCCACAGGGCAAAATTTGGGAATTTTGCAAAATATTGGTGACAATAAAAAATTTCCTAATAATGTTAAGTGTTTACCATGCTTGACACTGCTAGTGTTTCTAAGATTTCAGACATTTCGCGTAGTTTAATGATTTCCACAGAGATTTGTTTTTACCCAAATATTATTGCCTTCTCTGAGACACGCAAAATACTATGGGCCTCATTTATGAAAAGTGAGGCATCGCTGCGTGAAAGCAGCGATGCGTCACTTCTCAGTGCGCCTTCCTTGCGAAATGATTGATGCGTCATATTTACTGTATGACGCATCATGTCTCGCAAGGAGTTACAGATACGTCAGTACTTCTGACGTATCTGTATGGCGCAAAAGTGACGCATTGCTGGAGTGTGTCTCAAAAGTGACGCAAATCCAGCAATGTGGGCCCGATTCACAGAATGAACTTAAGACTTAATCCCAAACTTGCTACTATTTTGGTATTCACAGAATGCACTTACTACTTTTGGCATTCACAGAAGTTAGGACTTTGTCTTAAGTTTGTCTTAAGACAGACTTAAGACAAAATTCTAACTTAAGGCTGTCTTAAGTCTGTCTTAAGTTTGTCTTAAGACAAACTTAAGACAAAATCCTAACTTCTGTGAATACCAAAAGTAGTAAGTTCATTCTGTGAATACCAAAAGTAGTAACTGCATTCTGTGAATGCCAAAAGTAGTAAGTGCATTCTGTGAATACCAAAATAGTCGTAAGTTTAGGATTGAGTCTTAAGTTCATTCTGTGAAACGGACCATGTGTCCTTACACATGGGACAAGCCCGATGTGAAAGGGCCTGCGTCAGTCTTACACCTGCTGTGAGGTAGGCGTAAGATATTGATGCATTTGCAACCTAGAAGTGGCGCAGTGAAATCTGGCAGATTTCACTGCGCCACTTCTACGAGGCTTACTTACGTGGGAACGCCCACCCTCCATACATTATACCTGACACACGTAAAATGTAGCGCAGGGGTTTACAAAGTGACACATCTGCTTAGATGTGTCACTTTGTAAATATGGTGCAACAGGTGGCATGTTTTACGCCACTGATGCATCACAAAAAGTGAAGCAACGGAAGCGCAAAGACTTTCGCAAGCCCTCATAAATAAGGCCCTATAGGTGCAATGAGGGAAGGATTGCATCCAGAGAGTAATACAATCGCATTTGTTATTCACGAGGGTTTGAATTGGAGGCCAATCACAAACACATATTGACTGAAAGAATGGTTAAAGTAACGCTATAGTTAGGATTTAAATAATGCAAAAACTAACAATTAAAAACAAAAACTTGCACTGCTAATGACCTTACATATTACATCCCTCATGAGATGTAAATGACATAATTGATGACATCACTGATGACATCACAGGTGACATCATCCAAGCTCCTCAAACAGCTATATAAACTGCATCGTAATTTTTTTTTTAAAACACAAAGTAAGTATTAAATGATCCATACATTTTTACAGCATAGACTGACTTTATGTACATGTGTACATGTACAAAAAAGAAAGAATGTAGTACTGGAAACCAGTCTGGTTCAGCATGGTAAAAGTTAAATAGTACAGACTAAACCTACATGTGAAGTTTTTAGTTTAAGCAGCACTTCATTTCAACAAGGTAAGGACTAAGCACAACTAAAGTGAATTGCTGTTGTATGTTTCATATAGGTTGTGAGTTAATTCAAAGGCATATTGCCAAAACAAGCGTGAAAAGTTGAAGCTTCTCCTTATAATACATTATTCATTTGTGGATTTCTGTCCACATACTAACATTAAAGAGTTCTCATGTCATGATATAAACAATTTCTATATGAACTGGTGGATTGTAAAGTGCAGATATTTAATTCAAAAAATTCTGTGAATACTCTGAGACAGTATACATTGTTTTAGAATGTATAAACTATGGGTGACTCATTGATGGTTAAAGTTGCAGTATGATTACAGCCATCATCAAAAGCCACTGACTCAACATCGCCTCCTACGCTGATGACACCTAGCTGATTTTCTCCCTCATACACGAACCTACAGCCACCAAGAACAACTTCCACAATGGGATGAAGGCAGTCACCACCTGGATGAAGGCCATCTGCCTCAAGCTTAACTAAGCTTAACTAAGACAAGAATGAAGTCCTCAAATCCTAAGCTCCTCCCCTCTACCTGGGATGACTCTTGGTGGCCAGCAGTGCTCGGATCCCCTTACACCTATGGATCACGCATAAAACCTCTGCATCATTCTGGACTCCTTGCTCTCATTGAATATCAAAGCAACACTGCCACATCCTCCTGCTTCCTCAAGCTCCACCGCCTTCATAAGATCTTCAATTGCATCCACACTGAGTCAAGGAAAATGGTCACCCATGCACTTGTCAGCAGTACACTTGACTACGGCAACACACTCTATGCTGTCACCACCCAGAAGTTCCCAAAAAAACTGCAGACAGACCAGAATGCCTCATCAGGACTCCTCCGGAACATCCCACGCCGCAGCCACATCACCGGCCACCTAAGAGACCTTCACTGGCTACTTCTCAACAAAAGAATCATCTTCAAGCTTCTCACGCATGCCTACAAAGCCCTCCACAATGTCGGACTTGCATGCCTCAACCACCCCCTCTCGTTCCACATCCCACCAGACCTTTTCACTCTGCTCAACTGGCCCTGGCCGCTGTCCCACAGATCCGCAAGACCAGGACTGGAAGAAGATCATTCTCCTACCTTGCTGCGGAGACCTGGCACTCCATGCGTCTGCACCTCAGGCAATCACCATTACTGCCGCAATTGAGGAAGCACCTCAAGTCCTGGCTCTTATGTGTGGTCAGCGCATTGAGACCCTAACGGGTGGGTAGTTGTGCTCTATAAGAAACCCTGATTGAGTGATTGATTGAGGTCATAAGCGGTGCATGGCCAGGGCGAAAGTTATAGGAAGCTCAGTAAAATATAACTGGTTCATTTTAGTGTTTTTTAAAAAGTTTAAGCCTTAGTGTTGTATTATTTCAACACCTAACTATAATATCACTTTAACCTTTGATTTTTTTTCAGTAACTTTCTAGTTTGTTTTAACATAAGATAAAAAAGTTTACCTTATCTAAATATAAAGGCACTTCAATCTTTGTTTTTTTCAGTGAATTTCAGTTTATTTTTAAAAAATGTAATGAGACCATACCTAACTATCACGTCGCTTTAACCTTTGGCTTGCTCAGTCAATTTCTGGGTGTTTTTATTACATTCACCCAACTCCCTTAAGCACAACTTTTGGCTGTGTTCAGTCGTGGGTTGGCTACATGGCCTAACCTTTGGCTAGGTCCAGCACTCAACCCCCCACATGCACCAACCCTCCCTCCGCCACTAATGGCCTTTGGCTATGCACAGTGGAAGGGTTGGCCACAGGGACTGGCCTGTGGCTAGGCCCTGCACTCAACCCCCAATAAGTGTTAACCTTCTTTCAGGCATGGCCACAAAATGTATCTTCTGGTTGAGGGCAGTCAATCACTCTATCCCACGGTATCAGTACCAGTTCCACGGAACAAAGATGATTGATAGAAAAAAGCTCCTGGGCCAATCAAATCTCTTTATTTTTAAAAAATTGATGGCACCATTTCTACTAAGATATGGCTCTGTTTTCCTCTCTCCCTAAATTGGTACACTAAAGGCAGCCATGCACCAATGCACATCATTTTGTACAGGAAGGAGGCACTTTTAGCATAACAACTATTCTTTAGCACTGTTCCTACTTTAAATGTTTGCTGCACAAAGCAGCACACATTCAAAGTAGGAAAAACAATGAGAAATGAAAGCATTTCTCCTCATTATGTCAGCCTCAAGGAGGTATAAGATTTTGCTACAAATCCCTGTCTAGTCATGTTTGTAGATAGGGATTTGCATCAAAATCCCTAGGAGGTTGAATGGGAAAGTCCAACGTACCACCCGTGGGATGGACCCTTGACACATCCAATGCAAAGCAGCGCATAGCTGTACCTTTACTTTACTTTGGGTGACTATCCCACACAAATCCTGACTGCATTGGATAGTAAACCCCAGCATAACACTTTGCATTGGGTTTACACAACAATCCAGCTGAAAGTATTAGTAAATCTGACACAAGCTTTACATTTATTTTGGCTTTGGTGTCTTAGCACTGTATAATCAAATGCAAATATAATTTTAAAGACCCAGTGCAAGGCCTGTTGCATAGACAATCTAGTGGTAGTCTCTACAAACACTCAAGTAGGGACTGACTGTTAGAAAAGATATTGATAGCTTACAGTAGGCTTCGAGCCTGCCTCTTTCATACCATTGCTTGGCTTTATTGTCATTCACATTTGCTTGCTTCCTATTTGCCAGCTTTTGTAGGCGTTTCTTCCTCGTCTGGTGTTTGTTATGTTTTGTTTTTCTCACATGACCCACTGTTGTTTTCCCTATGTTAGCCTAATCGTGCACGTTGTATGCACGTTGTATGCCGGTTTGGGTTTTCAAACATTACTGAATCATCATGCCGTATTGTATTTTCACACAGTACCAGCATGTATTTTCGTATTCTACTCTTTTCCTGGGATTTAGTCTGAACAGTCTAGGCAAGGTCAAACAACATTCTGCCAGATTCATCAAAGACCCGTTTTGCGAGTCTGTAATAGCGATTCATAAGGAATCGCTATTACAGACTCGCAAAATGGGATTCATGTAGGAATCGCAAAATAAATTGCGATTCCTACACGTTCCTTATTTGCGATTAGCAATTTGCTAATCGCAAATGAGGATGCGATTTCAAGGGTGCTAGGGGTGTCCAAAGGACACCCTGTAGCACCCCTGAAAGGTAATCTACATTGGTGTTGCGCACACACATGTTCAAAGGACATGTGTGTGTGCAACATGCAACTTAAAAAAATGCTTTTAAAAGCATTTTTCTAAGTTTTCGCTATTTACCACGAGGTTTGACCTCGCGGTAAATAGCAGCCCGAAATTGCGATTTTGCAAATTAAAAATGGATAATGAACTGCATTTAAGGAATCTCAAATAGAGATTCCTCAAATGTAATTCCTCGCAAATTAGCGAATTCGCTATTACCGATTTTTGCATTTGGGATGATGAATCCCAAATGCAAAAATTGCGCTCGCAAAGGGCCAGATTCTCAGAATCTGGCCCTTTGCGAGCGCAATTAAGCTTCATGAATCTGGCCAATTGTCCCTTGTTATTTCTCAGGTTAGACATTAGCTCCTAGGCATAATAATGGAATGCAGCTGCTGTTTTGAATACATGCATCTTGGCATATAACTAGGGAAAGAGGATCTGAAGAAACACAGCCTGACAGCGCAAAGGTCCTGAAACATGAGCGCTGCATCAGGGGAGATGTACAACATTCATCTATGTATGCTAAAGTACAGGGTCTGTCAAAAAACCCAGAGATCTAACATGTATAAACACTTAGCTTCAGTAGTATGGGAGGGTTTAGGCAGATCTATCAGATAACATGACAGGGCTCTTTATGGTGTATGGTTTATTAACCATGCTGATGACATTAATGACATGTATTTGTTTACTAATTGTGGTACAATTATTGCATTTTAGAGCACTATAGTTTAAATAAATATTGTGAACTTCCTTTGTGTCTCTTTCTTATCTTATTGTGGACAAGAACGAGTGAGAGTGTGAAAAGGTATGTCCTGTTACTACTATTCCTGAGAGAGTGGAGAGTGTTGGGTTCTGAGGTGTCAAATCACTTGCCTCTCTGGAAAGGTTGGGAGAAAAGTGAGGCACTATAGCCAGTCGGATTATTCAGGTTCATAGATACTGAGGCTCTATAGTGACTCAGTCCCTACAGGCTGATGTACTATGGACCCAAGCATAGTTCTGTTCCTGAGCAGAATCCCTGAAATAGTTCCTCCTCTGTAGCATGGACCCCTTACATGTATCCTTTCACTGCTCTCTCTTCAGGCTCTACTTTTTTACTTTAGTTTAAGCACTCAACAAGAGTGTGAAGGTTTTCCAGCTGTCTATTTTGTACTTCCTGATCATCTTTCTTGCTCATGTGTTTCCCCCCTTACCATACCTCCCTCCGTTGGCAATTCTGCTCCCCTATATCACTACACTGTCCGTTTCCTTCTCCATCCTTACCTGCCCACCCTGCATTGTCTCTTACTTTAACCATTTCCGCCAGCTTACCCTATGTTATCCATCCAGCTCACCCTATGTTATCCATATATGTGCATGTGTATGTGTCTTTATGTGTGTGTATGTTTCTGAGTGTGCTGTGAGTGAGTGTCATTTGCTACTCAGACACTTGCGCTTACTAGGGGTGGTAGGTGATAGGTTGATAGGTGGAGTCTTTACAAGGCACTCTCTTGTCCCTGTTCTTCCCCATTCCTGCCTGCCCTCCACTGTCCATGTGTTCACCCATGTGATTCCACATCCTATCTCCCAACCCTCCGTTGCTTGTGTGATTCCACATTCTCATCCACACATACTCAATTGAATGCATTGTTTCTCGTCCCCCCCGCCCTTCACTGTATGTGTGCTTCTCCATTGCTGTATCTCGTTTGTGATCCGCTTCCTTCTCAAACTGCTGTCCCTCCCTTTGAGTTGCCTAATCCACCACCTGCTCATCATCCTAAGCCATTTCCTGTTTGTGTTTTTTAAATGCGCATTAGCACTATATCTAATAAAAGCATTTCATGCAGCTTTTTATTTATGAATCCATCTAGAGTTGGAAAATAAAATGAAAGAAATGCTCAACTTATTTTCGAGACTCCTGCACCCATATTGGTCCAGCTCTACAAAGTGATGCAATGGCAACTTTATCGCTTTTTTAACACTATTTTCAGCCAGGCTGTTGTACAGCATGACTAATAAATCATTTCCAAAGCCAATAGCTCTCATAGGCTTTGCCAATGCTTGTTCAGTTAAGGTTTGTATTTTGCATTTTAAATTCAATTACATGTTGGTTAAAAACCAACAAAATAGTTACAGAATATTTTGTTCTTTTCAGCGACCTGTCTTACCCCTTCTCCACACCCACTGACCCTACCCATTTGTACTTACGATCACGGGGGCATATTATCAAGACAGGTGATAAAATTATCACCGCTTTAGCGGCAGAAAACTGCTGCTAAAACGGTGATAATGGGCTTGATAATATGCTCTATGGAATTCCAATTGAAGCCCATTTTAGATGTGAAGGACACCTAACCTGAGCTTCAATTGGAATTCCTAGAGCATATTATCAAGCCAATTATCGCCCTTTTAGTGGAAGCCTTCTGCCACTAAAGCGGAGATCATTTTATCGCCTGTCTTGATAATATGCCCCACAGTTCCTATACAATTATTTGAACTTCAGCTGTCTGCTCAGTCAAACTTTTAGCTTTGAGCTGGACTGCCTTGGAGCTGTCAGTTGGTATGTCTGACCTCAGCGCTGGGACACTCCTCTGGGAGTAGCTGTGTGCTTTATAAGCTGCCTCATTATTATTAAAAGTACACTGTGAGTAGAATCAAAGCACATAACCGGAATAGCGTACAAAATTACCCTTGCAACACTTATTTTTCGTTTTTTGAATCTGGGCTTTGTTTTTACAGCCATTTCAGATGGCTCTATGAGCATGGCAGTGAAGGCAGAGAAGAAAAAGCAATCTCCGTTTAAGTCTGTAGGTGCCTGAAAAAGACCACAGGCTCTTTGACCCATCCTGTATGTAAGCCAAAGGTTGGTGAAATCCAAACTCATACAAGGTATCCTTAAACTCAAACCTACAAATACCACTAAACCACCAACTCCAAATGATGCTATAAAAGAGTCTTTTTCAACACCACCTTACTCACTATCATGACACACAAACTTAAAACATCCTTCCTCATATGGACCAGCCCATCTCTAGGTCAATGTTCATGAAAGCTATCTCCACATCATTCGCAAATCCCAACCTTGTGCTTAACTCTAAGTGACTCTATTATCTCCTTTGAATTCCTTGGATGCCACATCTGCGTCACACCCTTAAAATCTCGGATGCCCCATCTCATCTAAGGGACTAAGCATGTGGCAACTAGTTCATTCTCAAAATGTTACAAACTTGAAATTGTTATGACCGTCACAGGTACCACCATCGTCCCTCACTGCAATCTTCACGCCCCTCAAAGGATCCAACATCTTTTTCAACTGCAATCTTCACACCCCTCACATGATCCAACATCCTCCTCCACTGCAATCTTCACACCCCTCACATGATCCACCATCGTCCTTCCCTGCAATCTTCACGCCCCTCACAGGATCCAACATCCTCTTCCACTGCAATCTTCACACCCCTCACATGATCCAACATCCTCTTCCACTGCAATCTTCACGCCCCTCACAGGATCCAATATCTTCTTCCACTGCAATCTTCACACCCCTCACATGATCCAACATCCTCTTCCACTGCAATCTTCACGCCCCTCACAGGATCCAATATCTTCTTCCACTGCAATCTTCACACCCCTCACATGATCCAACATCCTCTTCCACTGCAATCTTCACGCCCCTCACAGGATCCAATATCTTCTTCCACTGCAATCTTCACACCCCTCACATGATCCAACATCCTCTTCCACTGCAATCTTCACACCCCTCACAGGATCCAATATCTTCTTCCACTGCAATCTTCACACCCCTCACATGATCCAACATCCTCTTCCACTGCAATCTTCACGCCCCTCAAAGGATCCATCATCCTCTTCCACTGCAATCCTTATAACCTTCACAGGATCCAACATCTTCTATTGAAATATTCATGTACCTCGCAAATTTCGGCATCTTCAACATATTCCCCCGAAATTTCAGTCCCATGGCAAATGCCCAACTGAAAACGTACCAAACTACATCCTCCATCGCCTCCAGACTTTCCAGAGCTCTGCTGCCAGACTCCTCCTGGACCTCTACTGGCACACCCACATCACACCTCTACTGGCTGCTGATACACAAACACTGCCAATTCAAACACTTTACTCATGCATACGAGGCACTGCACAACATTGGACCAGCATACCTCAACTCCGCCTCCACTTCTATCAGCCCACAATACACCCACACTCTGCTTCCCTCTCTCTTGCACACACATCCTGCCTCTGCAGAAGCAGAACAGGAGGACTAGCCTTCTCATACCTCACACCCAAAACACAGAATGGCCTCCCTCTGTACCTAAGGGCCGCCTTGCTTCTGGAATTCCGTAAGAAGCTCAAAACCTGGCTCTTCAATGTATGACCCTGCAGACAACCTCCAAATCTGCTCCAACGCCTGGATACCCCTTAGGTGATTAGTTGCTCTTTACAAATCTATGTAGCATAACATAACAAAACATAACAAAACCACTCATAACCTCATCAGTACAGACACAACAACCCAGACTTCTTCATCTCATTACCACATTCACTCATCTACCACAGAGTAAATCATCTGCACTGTCTCTTTTCTAGAACGTGCATTCGTAAACCAAAGAAGTGTGTTTAACTTAGAAATGTCATCCATCAAAATACAGAAAAAGGGGTCAATATACATGTCTACCATTAATACTGGAGTTTGCTATGATCTTTTTTTCCAGCAAAATGTTCTTTTGCAGAGAAAAGTTTTCTCAAGACCACATGCCCCTAAACCACCTGATCCTGCTTCAGTAAAGAAAAAGACCCCAAGCAAGCCATATATAATGCTGTTACCTGACAACAGTGAGCCCTGCTCCCTAGCCCTTCTATGCCCCTAGCCTTCCTAGTTTTCTGAGCCCTCTTAGCCTTCCTACTTCTTCTTTGTCCCCTAGTGCTCCATGTGGGCTCACCGTGGGCCTCGAATACTTCCTAGTAGTCCTTGTACTAGCCCTCATCGGCACCTGAAACTATTACTCTGCATGGGATTCTTAGGCTACTGAGGTGTCTGGTCCCTCCTAGACCTACTTTTTCCTCCTACAGTTTTCAGGCATCATACTCCTCTTGGGTCCCCTTGGCGTCCTTAGCCTTGTTGTCCCCTGAGAACACATATTCCTTCCAGACATTCTCAGTCTGTTAGTTCTCTGGACCTTCTAGACATTTAGTGCATATACTCCTAAAATTTACCTACTAACCCTTGCAGGACTTAGGGACATATTTACAAGCCCCTAAACGCCACCAGAACATCACTTTGTTTTACACTCCGGTGGCATAGCGACATTCCCCATATTTACAAGGTGGTGCGAAGCCACTTAACGTGGCTTATACCACCCTGTAAATATGCACCTTTCTGCCACAGTCTACTGTGGCAAAGGGGTGGGCAATGGGTGTTACAGTGGGCATTCCAACGCAACACCCACTGCTTTTTGATGTGGCCCCATATTTACAAGGCTGAGGCAGCACCATAAACTAAGGCCAGGTAATGCCTGGTCTTAGAATGGCAATAATCAAAAGGGAATTAGTTCCTTTCTGTGGTTCCTAAGTTAAAGCGCAAAACGCTTTGAGGAATAAGACACCAAAAACATTTCTGATCTCAATGATATATATCCTGACATGTTCCACAATTATCTCAAAAAAGCATAATTTTCATTAAAATCAAATTTATTAAAAACTTAATCAAAAACAGCATGATATATAATCAACAGTTTTGCATATAAAAACAGTCACAATACATTCACATTCAACGAATATACATATTAACAATAGTTAAAAGAAGCCAAGTTGTCGACGCGTTTCGGTGTTTAAGATTGATGATACACCTTCCTCAGGACTACAGTAAAATTCTTCAATTCAATTCGCAGTATTCAATTTGCGGTGTCAGTCTAAATCCTGGGGATAGATAAATCTTATCCACTCTTATAATTCTGATTTGTTCCTTTGAAAGACTTTATTTTTTGTGGTAGGAGCCTTGGGGTTTCGTTCTCTTGTGGAAATATTCTTGTCCACTGTTAATAATCAGGTTGGTTCCTTAAAGTAACTATGTAGCTGGTAATAGGAGCGTTGGATTTCATTCGTTATACGGAAGACTCAGGGTAATCATCGGGTTGCCGTCTTTCCACTCCTCGCTCTTGCTTTAGCGTGATGGAGATGGAGTACTTCTTTTTTTTAAAATTGAAGAGAATTCCTTTTATCTCCGTAGTTAGAGCTCCACGCCGCCTGCCTGGTAACCCGGTCTGGAGACCGGATTACCAGGCAGGCGGCGTGGAGCTCTAACTACGGAGATAAAAGGAATTCTCTTCAATGGAAAGACGCCAACCCGATGATTACCCTGAGTCTTCCGTATAACGAATGAAATCCAACGCTCCTATTACCAGCTACATAGTTACTTTAAGGAACCAACCTGATTATTAACAGTGGACAAGAATATTTCCACAAGAGAACGAAACCCCAAGGCTCCTACCACAAAATATAAAGTCTTTCAAAGGAACAAATCAGAATTATAAGAGTGGATAAGATTTATCTATCCCCAGGATTTAGACTGACACCGCAAATTGAATACTGCAAATTGAATTGAAGAATTTTACTGTAGTCCTGAGGAAGGTGTATCATCAATCTTAAACACCGAAACGCGTTGACAACTTGGCTTCTTTTAACTATTGTTAATATGTATATGCGTTGAATGTCAATGTATTGTGACTGTTTTTATATGCAAAACTGTTGATTATATATCATGCTGTTTTTGATTAAGTTTTTAATAAATTTGATTTTAATGAAAATTATGCTTTTTTGAGATAATTGTGGAACATGTCAGGATATATATCATTGAGATCAGAAATGTTTTTGGTGTCTTATTCCTCAAAGCGTTTTGCGCTTTAACTTAGGAACCACAGAAAGGAACTAATTCCCTTTTGATTGTTGCTATATTTCCCAGTCCTTTCTGGGTTTGTTAGGGAAAACTCTCTCTTTTGTTCAACTTAGAATGGCAATACAATATGAAATGATCAATTCTTCCTCATATTTTGGTCTTTTTATGCGTTTCTGCATTCTGCAGTACACATAGTAAGAGCAAATCACCATTATTGATTATTTATGTGCAAGAAGGTATCCCTTCTTGCACATAAACAATAACTCCAGCAGCGTAGGCACCCATCCAGTGCTTAGGGAAACACAGGGGCGTGCCGTATGTTTGCAAATAAAGTACATCCCTGTGTTTTAAAAATGTTGGAGTGCAGCATTGCCAAATTTTGGTGTAACATTTTGTGCTCCAGAATTTTATTGTAAATATCTTCCTTAGTCCATCCAGTCCTCTTGGTCCTTCTAGGCCTCATCAGGCTTCCTCATCCTTCCCTCCCTCCCAGTCCTGGAGCTCTGAGCCCTCCCAATCCTCATTGGTCTCCAATTCTTTCACGACCTTACAGCACCCTATGCCTCCTAATACTGCTGTTACCCCTAGCCCTAAACCTCTAAGCCCTCCCAAACCTCCCAGAAACCCCGAAGCTGCCCAAGCTGTAGAAGGAATACTTGTCCATCATCATATGTGTTATACAGTTCCTAAAATTATGCCAAGTCCTCATCCAAAGAGAGGATTTCATGAAGTTATAAATGCTTCCTAAGTTTGCATAGCATTTATTCGAACACAACCACTTCATAAATATAAATAACTGTATTCGTTTTTTTAAAGAAGGCAGTAAAATGTAATATTTTCCCCCCTCAAAATTACACAAAATGTTGACAAAAAATTACATGAGATTATGAACAAATTACTTGAAATTTGAAAGCAAGTGCATATCTTGATTTTAAATGTCACTCAAGAAACAGGCAAGAGAACTGGTTTACAGAGAAAAAGTTGCTTATGCTATTTTTTCTGTTTGAGCAGGTCTTCTTTCAGAAATGTTCTGCTTGCTTGAGAAAGTTCTCTGCATTCTGCAGCAAAAATTGAGATACATTTTGCAATGACCCATTTTCTGACATTTTTTGTAATTTCCATAATAGTAAATTCTGAGAAATACACAAAATAGATGAGTGCATAGAAGCTTTTTAATAGACAGTAAAATGGAGCACTACCCGAGAGTGGGATATGGACTATGTGTAGCAGATGGTTGTGATCCACCTTGGCGCGGTCCCGCTACCACTTACCGCTCTAATATCTTAGAACACAACTATAGTCTCTGCTAACTGGAATGCAGCTCCTAGAAACATGATTCACAGCAGGCAGGGAATGGATGGTGCAAAGACACTTCAGTTTTTCTCTGTCTCCCCTCAGGGCTCACAACTGCACTGAGTGTCAGGTGGTAAAACCGAAGTGCCACTCACTTTCCTGCAACCTCACATCTTGCTCTTCTCAGGACGTCTAGCTGCAGGACAAAAAAAGTTAAAGAGGGCATCCAGAGAAAATAAAACAGTCCATTTGCTTAAATATTCAAAAATAGGTGTTTCAGAACATGGTTCTGTTCAGTGATGACAACTTGGGTGAGGTGTTCTGAGAGCTAACTCGCTGGGCAGCCCCCTTAAACTTTGTTTTGTTAAATTCAAGTATAGAATATATAGAAGAGAAAATAAAATGTAGGATGCAACAACAAGTGCAAGCTAGCATTGCCAGCCAACACCCACGGACCCTTCAGCTGTCACTGCTGCCGGCACACCTGCTACACCACCAAGACCGCGGACCCGTTGAAACACGACCGCACGACCATAACCCAACCCAAGACCCTGCAATGCATCTTCCTCATTGTCCGATCCCTCCACAAACACGCCACCAAAATCTGGGACCTCCTCAACAGCACCACCCAGGATGTAGCGTCCTTCACCGAAACATGGACCAACACCACCTCAGGACCAGACATCGCCATCGCCATTCTCCAAGAATACAGGATCTCCAGGAAGGAACCCCCACCCGCCCGGGAGGAGGAATCGTCATCATCCACAAATCCAACCTCTGCCTGAGCACACTCCCTATCGAGCCCATAGACCTGATGGAACACCTTCACTTCAATATACTGGCCAGCCCTACAACCACCCTCCGAGGATCCTTCATCTGTCAACTCCTTCGACCCTGCAGACTTTTCGCCAACTCCATCACAAACATCATCTCCCTGCATGCCATTGCGTCCATCAACTACACCCTACTGGGAGACCTCAAACTTCACCTCAACATCCAACTGGACCCCGGCACCACATCCCTCCTGGATAACCTCCACAACATTGGACTCCGCCAGATTGTGACCGAACCCAAACACTCAGCAGGACACACCCTCTACCCCCTCTTCACAACAGGTAACTTCATCACCTTCAGCCACACCATCGAACTCTCATGGACTGACCATCGATGCGTCCACTTCACCTTCAGAACACCCACCATCCACAGACACCTGCTCCCACAAAGAAACTGGACCAGAATCACTGATGACCAGCTAACCTCATCACTCAGCAACTCCACCCCAACCATCGCGGAAAACGACGACCCCCACACTGCAGCCCGAATCCTGCACAGATGGATCTCGGACATCGCCAACACCATAGCCCCCCTCAAGAAAAACAACAACACCCACGCCAAGAAAGTCAGATAGTTTACCTCTGAACTTCGAGAGTCTAGATGCATTTGCCACCACCTCAAAAAGGCCTGAAGGAACACCAAATCCACAGAAGCCTACAACAACTTCAGAGCCGCAATTAATGCCCACCATCAACTCATCAGAAAAATTAGGAAAAAAGCGATTGAAGACATAATCTCCACTGACGTACACAACATCAAAGAACTTTTCAACATCATCAAGGAGTTCACCAACCCACCATAGAGTCCACCGACATCCCTCTCTCACAAGACCTCCACCACAAAAACAAGATCATCTACGACAACTTTGAGGAAGACAACCAACACACTGAACCCTCACCAACCACTCTGAAGCCAGTGATCAACAACTGGACAGACTTCAGTGGTGAAAACAAGTCAATACAATCCAATCTGGGGCCCCCACATACCCCTGCCCGACCTCATTTGCAATAATCCCACCACATTTTCAATAAGAGTGGGCCAACTTCACCCTACCAACAGACACCTCATATATTTTTGGTAAAATAATAAGTATCTCTGTCTTTACATGCTAAAATGCATATAGTCATTTCACAAAAGTGAAAGTGATAAATTAGCAAGCAGTGAGAGAGGTGATGATTTTGGGATCCTCCCTAACCTAGGGAGAGAACCGAGCAGATGCCTTGATACAAAGAGCACATCTTGCTGAACGATTCAGTGATGGTCCCATCCTCTTAGGACCACCCTGTTAGACCTGTCAGCCCTAGGGTGGTCTTTCCCTATTTTTTTTGCCCTTGCCTTATTTTTCCCACCTTCTTTTTGTTGGCCCTTAGGTCTCTGGGCACCTTCCCATTGCAAATCAATGCTAAGGTGCAGTTGCTCTCTACTCCAAACATGGCTGCCACTTGCCCCTGCTACTGCAGCGTGGTCTTTTTCTAGTACCACCCTAGTTGCCAGGAGCCGGCTGGGACCCCAAACATTGTTGCAATGCCAGCCTTCCATCGCCTGCCCACAGATAGAGTGGGGAAGCTCCTGGAACCTTCCAGAAGAGAGGCGGAGCCTATGTGTGCCGCCTTAGAGAGTGGTCACCTGACCTGGGCATATATAAGGAAGGGAGAGAAACTTTCCAGTCAGTTGGGATATCACTGACCTGGGGGACCCACGCAGGAGATTTAGGCGGTAGGGCCTAGTCAGGGGCCTATGCCACTGGGAGTGACAGGGCGTAGGTGCTGCCTTCCAAGTAGAGTGAGGAACCCTGAACTAGCCCACTGATCTGGCCCGGCGGGAGGGGAACCCAGGGACCACCTGAAGTGACCTGCTGTCAAGCCTTCAACTCACCCCCCCCTTCAAGGAACCAAGAATCCACTTCAACCAAAGGACGCAGGAACCAACAAGCGCCAAGAAGAACCTTCCCTGCGCTAATTATGACTACTGGGGATCAACCAGGTATTGGGCCTTGCCCCCTTTGCCCCAGCGCTGACCTGCCTGGCTTGAACTGTCCCCGTGTTGTCCTACCCCTGGTGTAGCCTGTCCTGAGGAAACTACCACGGCTGAAGAGACTGCTAGGCGTTCGCCCTGCACAGCGCTAGTCCTAGAACTGCCTAATTTGCCCCAGCAAACTGAATATCTCGAGCGCTCTCCCGCTGTATCACTTAAGGAGCGCTGTAAACCCCCCCAGGCGCGATCCTCTTCTAGCGCCGTATTTTCTCCTCAAGCGCTAACCTGCGGTGTCCGGCGAAGCGCTGAGATTGCCCCCAGGCAGCCCTCGGTGCCAGGAGAGGGCCTCCGCCGTGTGATTGTGGGCCGCGCCCGGCCTGAGAGTCTGCCGTCCCTGTGCCGGCCTCCGGAGCCCTTGGGAGGCCGCCCGATCATCTGCCCGGCTGTGCCCTGACTGGAGGCCTTCTGCCCCCGGCCTTCGCAAATTCCTGTCAGTGCGCTTCACCTGCCCTGAGGCCTCTCACTCCCCCATCACGTGACGGGGAACGCCAGCCGCGTCATCGGCCGTGCCCCCGTTCCTCATCGCGCAGCCATTGGCTGCGAGTGTCACGCCCCCTGCAGCCGCTCCGCGAGTGGCTGGGAGGTCGACAACCTCCACCAGCCTCCCCCTGATTGGTCTCCGGGCCGGGAAGTCACGAGAGGCCCGGGAACAGCCTGTCGGGACCCCGGAAGGCTCGGAGAAAGAGCCAGGGCCCCACCTGTCAGCGCCAGCCCCCGAAGGGCCGGGAATCGATTGGGAGGCCGCAGGAGGCCTCTTCATCATCTGCAACCCTCCGCAAGGGGCCGTGTGCCTGAAGAGTGAAGGTAAAACCCCCGGGGAGGAGGGCGGAAGGAGGCCAGGGGAAAGTGGTAGTTGGACCCTGTTGGACCCAGGTATATGGCTGAGATCGCTGAACTGGGCATTAGCCCTCATTGCTGACTGTGGTTAGGCCTAAGCTGGGCAGACGCGACGGATCTGCCAGACTGGTGACATCAAGCCTGCTGGTACCAGGGCTACTGCTGGGCCTCCCAGCAAAATATTCTGGGCCCGATTCACATAATGAACTGAAGACTTAATCCTAAACGTACTACTATTTTGGTATTCATAGATTGCAATTACTATTTTTGGCATTCACAGAATGCACTTATTACTTTTGGTATTCACAGAATGAACTTACTACTTTTGGTATTCACAGAAGTTAGGATTTTGTCTTAAGTTTGTCTTAAGACAGATTTAAGACAGGATTTTGTCCTAAGTCTGTCTTAAGTCTGTCTTAAGTCTGTCTTAAGTCTGTCTTAAGTCTGTCTTAAGTTTGTCTTAAGTCTGTCTTAAATCTGTCTTAAGTCTGTCTTAAGTTTGTTTTAAGTCTGTCTTAAGTCTGTCTTAAGACAAAATCCTAACTTCTGTGAATACCAAAAGCACTAAGTTCATTCTGTGAATGCCAAAAGTAGTAAGTGCATTCTGTGAATACCAAAATAGTAGTAAGTTTAGGATTGAGTCTTAAGTTCATTCTGTGAATCGGGCCCTCTGTGAGTTACCAGAAGATAGATGGGCACGGAGTTATAGTGAGTTATTGATTGACTGCCTACAGTTACATAGTGAAAAGTTGCATGATCTCCAATAAAATGTATATTCCTGCCTGGTGCAAAGTTTGACCTACATAAGGAAGTGGGTAGTTCTGCTTAAAGGAACTGTGTTACTCTTACCTAAGGAGGTGGTTATTTTTCACATATTAAGATGTTGCCTGGTTTCCTTAGGCACTGCTTTTTCTTGCCTTGTTGAAATGCTCTGCATAGGTCCAATAAAATGTTCTATTTTCACTTACTGAACCGGTTGATGCTGTAGTAATGACCCTTGATTTCCTTTAATGCAATGGTTAGGGAGTCATGCTATATTGCTTACTGAACTGAACCCCAGATGAAATAATTTGATGAGATGTTGATGTATTGATTATTGAGTACCCTGCATTTTATTCTAGATAAAAGCTAATGTTTTAATTTAACTCACTGGTGTGGTCATTGCGTGCATTTAGTGTCTCAGTGGGTGTGTGCTGTGTAGTCACTTTACACCTAAACTTTCGGGTGTCTACCTGCTCGTGCCAGGCTACCCCCAGAGAACTGGTGACCCCAGTTCTTACATTGGTGGCGAGCGGTAGGATCCAGGACCTGTGACTATACAGCACCCTCCAGTGGGACAGAGTGCACTGCAATTAGACTGGAAACCTATCATGCATGCAAGCCTAATTAATTGACCCCCCACTGTCTAGCCTGTGTGTATAGAGACCTGTGTTAACCCAGGAATGTTACCTACGTCCTAGTGCTTTCCCTTTATTTTTGTATGGGTCCCCACCTGGCAAAATGGAGTTCCAGCTAGCCGACCTGGAAGAATACACAGTGGTGCAGCTTAGGGAATTATGTCAGGGGATGGGGGTGCCGTTTGGGCGGAGAGCCGCAAAGGAAGAACTCCGTACCGCCTTGAGGGCAGGGGTAAGGGCCCACCCAGAGGGGAGAGGGGATGAGGAACAGGAGGGACAGGTCACACAAGGGGAGGCAGGTACTCCAGAAGACCCAGGCCTGCTCAACATTGATATGTCTGACAATATGCTGCCAGGAAGACGTTCCGGGGCAAGGAGTAGTGTATCCAGGGGGAGTGCATCGTCGCAGGAGTATGAGGACAGGAGGGAGGAGAGGCGATTGAAGTGGGAGCTTGCCAAGCTAGAGCACGAGAGGGAGAGAGAAAGGAAAGATAAGAAGCTTGCTTTGGAGAGAGAAAGATTAGCTATGGAGGAAAGGAAATTGGCGCACAAGCTCCAGCTTAAAGAAATGGAGCTGCGAGCATAGCAGTTGGGTGCGCCTGGAAGTCCTAATGGTGGCAGCGTACAAGGGGCTCAACAGGAGCCCAGATTCTGGTTACCCAAGGAGGTGATAGCGAGCTACACACAGGGGGATGACATTGCTCGGTGGTTGGAGGCATATGAAGTGGCCTTGACCGCCCATGGGGTGCCCGAAAAACACTGGGGAGGTGGCCTGTATCGTTATATACCGCCCAATGTCAGGGACACCCTGCTGTACTTGGATAAGGCGGTCCAGTTCAGGTATTCCCCCATGAAGGAGGCGCTCATTAAAATGTTTGGCCTCAACCCCGAAAGATATCGCCAGAAGTTCTGTGGTAGCCATAAGCTGTCCACGCAGACTTGGGTGGATTTTTTTTACTATGCCCGTAAGGCTCTGGATGGTTGGGTGCGTGGCAGTGAGGTGCATGATTATGAGGGCCTGTACAATCTTTTTTGAGAGAGCACCTCTTGGATAAGTGTTTTCCAGATCTGCGCCAACATCTGATGGACCGCTAGCTGACTGATCCCCGTGAGCTTGCGGAGGAGGCGGATACCTGGGTTAGCACCCAGGTGTCACAGAAGGGCCCCAGGGGAGATGGCCCGAACGGCGGACAGGGCGTCCCCCAAAAGAAAGATGGGGAGATAAAAAGAAGGAGTTCTCACGAGGCCCACAAACTAGACAGTTTGGGAGAGGAGTAGGTACCCCACCTCAGTCCAGTTCCCCGAAACCCACTTACCCTGACAAGAGTCAGCAGCCAAAAGTGGTCCGGTGCTATGAATGCGGAGAGGTTGGACACTACAAGGGAGATGCCCAGTGTCGCAAACGACCCCCAGCCCCCACTGGTGGCAAGAGACCCGGGGTGGCTAGTGTAACGCTTGGGATGGAGCTGCCCCTAGATAGGAAGGGGAGTGAATATGCCTGACCCTGGTTTCACTTGGGGATAGAGAGATGGTCCCAGTGACGCCCTTATCATCGAATACTGCTAAGTACCAGCAGAGGGTGAAGATCAATGGGGAGGAGGTGGATGCTCTGAGGGACACAGGTGCCAGCATGACCACCGTAGTGAGGCGGCTAGTGTCCCCTGAGCAGGTAGTACCTGATGTGTTCCATCCGGCCGTGTTGGCTGACGGCAGTCTGAGCTACTATCCCGTGGCTCAGGTTCCCTTTGAGTGGGGAGGAGTTCAAGGCCCATTGAGAGTTGCGATAAGCCCTGCCTTGCCTGTGGACTGTCTGCTGGGTGACGACCTAGAACATACCGCCTGGAAGGAAGTGGAGTTTAAGGCCCACACTGAGATGCTGGGGTTACCAGGGTGGACTTGCGTAGTCACGCGGTCCATGGCTGCCCGGCAGGAAGCTCAACCCGGGTTGGAGCCTGAGACTACGGCCCAACCCAATGCTGGTCGTGAAGAGGAGAGTGTTGTGGAGGACACACCCTGTGTGATGGATGGGGAGCCCGCAGAGGTACCCCCGGAGTCCATGGAGGTGGATGTCGTTCCCGTGGGGGACTTGCCGACCCGTACCGAATGGCATGTGGAAGGAGGGCCTACCCGGGAGGAATTCTGTTGGGCGCAGAAGGAGTGCCCCAAGCTTGAAGGCATGTGGCGACAGGCCGAGGCCCAAGCAACTTATCAGGAGACCGGAAGTTTTCATGTGTACTGGGAGGATGGCCTCCTTTACAGTGAGCCTAAGGTTCCGGTGCATGGATCCTCGAGGGCCTTAGTGGTCCCCCAATGCTACCGGGATTTCTTATTGGAAATGGCGCATGAAATACCCTTGGCTGGACACCTGGGCCAGGACAAGACCTTTGCGAGGCTAGTCCCACATTTTTATTGGCCCAGGATGGGAGTTGCCTCTGACACCTATTGCAAGACCTGCAAGACTTGCCAGGCAATTGGCAAGACGGGGACTAAAGGGAAGGCTCCCTTGGAACCGCTCCCGGTGGTCGGGACCCCTTTTGAGCGGGTCGGTATCGACATCATTGGGCCGTTGGACCCTCTGACCTCTGTGGGACACCGGTTCATCTTGGTGTTAGTGGACCACGCCACTCGGTACCCAGAGGCTATTCCTCTGAGGACCGTCACTGTACCTGTGGTGGTGCAGGCCCTGATGGGGATATTTACCAGAGTGGGATTCCCCAAGGTCGTGGTGTCAGACAGGGGCACAAATTTCATGTTGGCCTTCATGCAGGCCACGTGGAAGGAGTGCGGAGTGACCTATCGGTTCTCCACTCCTTACCACCCCCAGACTAACGGGCTCGTAGAGCGCTTCAATAAGACCTTGAAGGGGATGATCCGAGCCTGCCAGAGGACTTGAGGCAGAAATGGGACATCCTCCTCCCTTGCCTGCTGTTTTCATACCGCGAGGTACCACAGAAGGGAGTCGGGTTCAGCCCCTTTGAACTGCTCTATGGCCTTCCCATTAGGGGGCCCCTCAGTCTTGTCAAGGAGGGGTGGGAGAAGACTTCGAAGAAGCTTCCCCGTGATGTCGTCAGCTACCTGCTGGCATTCCGCAGCCAGATGGCCAAGCTGTGGAAGGAACCTCAGACAACTTGGAGGCTAGCCAGGCCGTCATGAAGGAGTGGTATGACCGCAACGCTCGACCGGTGGAGTTGGACGCTGGACAGAAGGTGTGGGTCATGGAGCCTGGTGGGCTTAATGCCCTCCAGGACCGGTGGACTGGTCCGTACGAGATTGTGGAGCGTCGAGGCCAGACCACCTATGTTGTGGATTTGAAGACCCCCCGACAGCCCCATCGGGTGCTCCACGTCAACCGCCTGAAGCCTCACAATGAGCAATCGGAGCTTGCTCTCCTCTTGGTGACGGATGGGAGCGAGGAGGAGGAGAGTGAGCCTCTTCCTGACCTTCTGGCGGCCCAGGAGAAGGATGGTTCAGTGGAGGGAGTTGTCCTCTCCCCATCCTTGACCACAGAGCAACAGAGGGACTGCCGCCAGGTATTGGTGCTGCACGCCTTGTTGTTCTCTCTGACGCCTGGAATTACACATCTGTGTACCCATGATGTGGACACAGGGGACAGTCCGCCCGTAAAAACCAAGTCTTACCGGCTGTCCGAGAAAGTGAAGAACAGCATCCAGGGTGAGGTGGCAAAAATGCTGGAGCTGGAAGTGATCGAACCTTCCAGCAGCCCGTGGGCTAGTCCGGTTGTGCTGGTGCCGAAACCGGCCCCACTGGGCACCACACCAGAACTTCGGTTCTGTGTGGACTATCGGGGATTGAACTCTGTCACCAAGACAGACGCTCACCCGATCCCACGGTCGGATGAGCTGATCGACCGGCTGGGAGCAGCCCGGTACCTCAGCACCATTGATCTAACATCAGGGTACTGGCAGATTGCCATGGCCGAAGGAGCGAAGGAGAAGATAGCATTCTCCACCCCCGAGGGCCACTTCCAATTCAGAGTGATGCCCTTCGGGCTCAAGAATGCTCCGACCACCTTCCAGTGGTTGGTGAACTAGGTGCTGTCTGGCCTGGAGTCCTTCTCAGCGGCATACCTGGATGACATAGCTGTCTTCAGTAGCACCTGGGAGGACCATCTGCAGCATCTCCAGGAGGTGCTGCAGGATCTGCAACGCGCTGGCCTCACCATCAAGGGCCAGCAAGTGCCAGATTGGACAGGGATCTGTCGTTTACCTGGGACACCTGGTGGGCGGGGGTAAGGTGCAACCCCTCCAGGCCAAAATTGAGACCATCATGGCCTGGGAGCCCCCCAAGACCCAAACTGAGGTCCGAGCCTTCCTCGGCCTCACTGGATACTACCGCAGGTTTGTCAAGGGATATGGCACCATCATAGCCCCCTTGACCGAGTTGACGTCCAAAAAGCAGCCACGCAAGGTGATCTGGACGGCTGCTTGCCAATAGGCATTCGAAACACTGAAGCACGCGATGTGCACCGCTCCGTTGCTGGCCACTCCTGACTTCCAGAAAGAATTCATTGTGCAGACGGATGCCTCAGAGCACGGCGTAGGCGCCGTGCTATCGCAACTCTACAATGACGGCCAAGACCAACCTGTGGCCTTCATCTCCAGAAGACTCCTCCCTCGGGAACAGCGATGGAGTACCATCGAGCGAGAAGCCTTCGATGTGGTCTGGGCTTTGGAGAAGTTGAGGCCATACCTTTTTGGCTCTCACTTCCTGATTCAAACCGACCACCGACCCCTTCGCTGGCTCATGCAGATGAGGCAAAAATCCCAAGTTGCTAAGGTGGTCCATTTCCCTACAGGGGATGGACTTCAGGGTGGAACATCAGCCCGGAGTTGACCACGCCAATGCTGACGTTCTCTCCCGGTTTTTCCGCCTTAGCGACAAGAACTCCCCATAGGTTGGGTAGCTCTCCCCCCTTTCGGCTGGGGGGGACGCATGTTAGACCTGTCAGCCCTAGGGTGGTCTTTCCCTATTTCTTTTTTGCCCTTGCCTTATTTTTCCCACCTTCTTTTTGTTGGCCCTTAGGTCTCCGGGCACCTTCCCATTGCCAATCAATGCTAAGGTGAAGGTGCTCTCTACTCCAAACATGGCTGCCACTGGTCCCTGCTACTGCAGTGTGGTATTTTTCTAGTAGCTCCCTAGTTTCCAGGAGCTGGCTGGGACCCCAAAACATTGTTGCAATGCCAGCCTTCCATCGCCTGCCCATAGATAGAGTGGGGAAGCTACTGCAACCTTCCAGAAGAGAGGCGGAGCCCATTTTTGCCTCCTTAGAGAGTGGTCACCTGACCTGGGCATATATAAGGAAGGGAGGGAAACTTTTTAGTCAGTTGGGGCATCACTGACCTGGGGGACCCACGCAGGAGATTTAGGAGGTAGGGCCTAGTCAGGGGCCTATGCCACTGGGAGTGACAGGGCTTAGGTGCTGCCTTCCAAGTAGAGTGAGGAACCCTGAACTAGCCCACTGATCTGGCCCGGCAGGAGGGGAACCCAGGGACCAACTGAAGTGACCTGCTGTCAAGCCTTCAACTCACTCCCCCCCCCTTCAAGGAACCAAGAATCCACTTCAACCAAAGGACGCAGGAACCAACAAGCGCCAAGAAGAACCTTCCCTGCGCTAATTATGACTACTGGGGATCAACCAGGTATTGGGCCTTGCCCCCTTTGCCCCAGCGCTGACCTGCCTGGCTTGAACTGTCCCCATGTTGTCCTACCCCTGGTGTAGCCTGCCCTGAGGAAACTACCCTGGCTGAAGAGACTGCTAGGCGCTCGCCCTGCACAGCGCTAGCCCTAGAACTGCCTAATTTGCCCCAGCAAACTGAATATCTCGAGCGCTCTCCCGCTGTGTCACTGAAGGAGTGCTGTAAACCCCCCCAGGCGGGATCCTCTTCAAACGCCGTATGTTCTCCTCATGCGCTAACCTGCGGTGTCCGGCGAAGCGCTGAGATTGCCCCCAGGCAGGCCTCGGTGCCAGGAGAGGGCCGCCGCCGTGTGATTGTGGGCGGCGCCTGGCCTGAGAGTCTGCCGTCCCTTACAGGGGCAGGAAGCAAGATCTGCTAATCTATATTTATTTTGTCGGTAGCCCAGGAGTATCGGAATCATATTCAATCTGTCCTGTGTTATATCGTTTCAATCTGCTTTTTGGGATTCCAGGTGCCATGTGCGGCACAGAATTAAGTGTTAGTGTAAATGCTTTGGGACCCATTCACAAAGGCATTTTGGGATATGCAAAGTAGTACTTCTTTAATGCTCTTTTACATACTACTACATGTCTGTGAATTGGCTGCAAGGCACCGCAAATGGTAATAAAGTGGGAATATTCAGGGGATATGCATGTCCAATTAACACAAATAGAAAAGACTGTACCTTGTTTGTACTTTTACTCATTGGAAAGAGTTGGACTTTTTGAGGCTGAGTTACATACAAAGCCATGAAGGTGCACATAAAAGAATACTCCTAAAGTACTTCTTCAGATACTCATAAACACTTTTGTGAATCGGCCCCATTAAGTTTAAATCTCACCTGCATGGAAATCAGCAGCTTTTTTCAGTGTAGGGGCCACATGCATGTGGTCATCAAGTACCCACAAAGGAAGCAGCAGCAGAAGGGACCTCAGCAGCACCCTTTGGCACCAGGGGCATCCCAGCCTGTCCACGTGTCCTACTCTCAACCCTCTTTGCTGCTGATGAGAGAGCAGGTGAAAGGTAAAGGGGGGAAACGACAGAGAGTGAACAGGTCTGCTGGACCAAAACACCAGAGTTACTTGAGTGACATAATTCTCTTTTTGGCACCGGTGACATTACTGAGTTGACTCCTTTGCCTCTCCCTGTGCTCTGTAGGAGCCTCCTACTTGCTATAGTGAAGCTCTTGTTCTTTTCGTTATTTTCACCAACTCCAATCCCTTTGTGCCAACGCGTTTCGCTGTGGTAGGGTTAGCCTACGGCTTCGTCAGGGCTTTAGCTTTTCTCAGGTGTAAATCCTCGCTGGAGTTATTAAAAGTTATTGACTCCGTCCACAAAGTTCCTTAACCCTTTGCACGCTGATGAGAACTGTTCGGTCATCAGCTGCGGGTGCGCTGTGCTGATGACGGAACGGTTACGTCATGGCCCGCTCGCTGCTCATGCGAGGCGTGAATTCCGCGCCTGCGCTGAGCGTTCTATTGAGCGGGGCGGTCCATGACGGAACCGTTCCATCACAAGCACAGTTCACCCGCGTGCCGTGATGGAGCGGTTCCGTCACGAGCACGGGACCGCCGCGCGCCCGCCCCGCCCCCCCTTAGCACTGCGGCGGAATAGCCGCCGCAGTGAAGGGGTTAAGGTGAGCAGTTCAATTCCAGATTCTAGTCACAAATTATCACAGACTACAAGTATACTGAGTCCAGTGAATTCAAGCGACGAATTCAGTCTTCCGGAAAAAAAACCCTACCACAGCGAAACGCGTTGGCACAAAGGGATTGGAGTGTGGTGAAAATAAAGAAAAGAACAACAAGAGCCCTACTGATACTTTTGCAGATTTCTTTTCATATTTATAAACTCAGACTTTGACTGCGCATGTGTGCTCCATGAATCATTGTTTAAGTTTTCAATCTCTGATTGAGTTTAGGGAAGAAGGGTGTTCTCTTCCCATGCTTTGGATGCACCAGACTGATCTGTTTTGCGAAGCTATACTAAGTGAAAACTACTATATGAGCGCCCATTCATCCCATACACCTGAAAGTTTTGTACTTGCTATAGTGGGATTAGAAGAGCTGTGCAGTGGCCAGGGCAGTTGACTTCGGAGCATAGTGTTTCACGGTTCGATCCCCGGCTCTGGCGGCAGCTCAGCTCAGCACCATGTGACTCTGGGCAATAGCTCACTTAATTTCCACGACGGCCCCCAGCACCTTGAGACCCGTAAGGGTGAGTAGTTTGCGCTTTACATTTACATTTTAGGAGTATAGGGTGGGATGAGCTGAAAGAAAAAAGGGTGCTTCTCTTTCTGATCCTGGCGCTGCTTTCATGACCCCTTGGATTGGACGCAGGAGGGACTGGGCCAGGTTTAGAGAAAGTGAAGCAACGGGTAGCAGCTGCTATCCCTGCTGGGGCTGAATGATGCTCTCAGGAAGTCTCCTTGTACTCTTCGTGTTGAGATTTATTAACCTTGACGCTTTTGCGTTTATTTAGATGTTCCAATCAATCAAGAACTACAGTAATCGATATACAAGCCCACGATGGCTGTGGTTCTCCACACGAGAAAAATCGATTCTTCTTAAAAATGATAGAGATAAGTGTTCTCTACAACATGCTGTCCTTGTGTGTTCCCTTCCCTTTCTGAAGCTCAGCAGAAGCCCTCAGCTTGCCTGCAGGGATACAGCTGGCCCTGCCAGTCTGAATATCTTGATAGTTGCCTTAACTTTCAGGAACTTTGTTTGAAGTGCCGGCAGCAAAAAGCTTTCTTCTTTTTATTCAGACTGAGCCAGTTGGCATTCATCCAAGGATGGATTTTATGAAATATACGCTGAGTGCATGTTAAGTCTGTGTCTTGGAGGCTGGCTCCACTGCCTCTTAATTAATCCCACTGCCCCTTTGATGAAACCTCATCTGCTCTGCAAGGGTTCCTCACTGTGGAGAGATGGGGGTCCTGTTAGCTTCTGAGCAGTGAAGTTACATGAAGGATATGCTCTGGACTCTGCCAACTTCTACTCGTGGTTTGAGTGGTGGGATGAGCAACAAACGGTGGTGTGTGGCACACCAAAACTCCAGGCAATGAAGGGTATATTTACTGAGAGTTTGCACCGTTATTGCATCACAAAAGTGATGCAAATTGTTGTAAAATCTTTTTTCCTCTATTTACTTTCCAGTGCAAAACTTGTTATGCGACGGAAAATTATTTAAAATAATGCAACGTAGTGCATAGTGCAGCGTCTCATTACTTAGCACCAAGGGGGCATTCCATGGGTGGTGCATGGGCGTTCCTAAGCAGCCACACTAGGTTTCTGACACAACCATGTTAACTAAAAAAACTGATTCAGAAAAGGGGGTGGTGATGAACAGAGTGTCTGAATTAAGCAGACCACTCTTACCCAGTCCAAAGTTCAGGGCTTGATCCATCACCGTTTTTTAGCTCACTGCACCATCCCAGCTCAGAACCTGGCTACATGCAAATTAGTCTGACCCTGGCCCAGTGCATCATGGGAACAGGGCAGACCAAACCAGATCAAATGGGGCACACAAGTACAGTCTACTAACACCTTTCCCGTAGAGAGAGGTGTGCGACAAGGTTGCGTAATTGCACCTACACTTTTCTCTCTGTTTATTAATGGGATCGCAACATTTATGAAACCTACCCTCACTGACGCTCCTGTCCTAGCGGGTGTGAGAATACCGATCCTAATGTTCCTGGATGACACGTTGATAATCGCAAAAACACCAAGTAGTCTGCAACGAGCCCTGCTGCTCTTTGAAGAGTTTTGCCATCGTCGGGACCTGGTAATCAATGTGTCAAAAACGAAGTTTATGACCTTTAGTCCACAATGCACATAGATTTAGAGGAGGCGTGATATTGAATAATTGGGCTCTAGAGCAGGTAAAATAGTCTAGACTTCACATAGCTAGGGGTCACAATGCAGGGAGACATGAAGTGGAACAAGCAACTTGAAATGGCAACATTGAAGCATCGCCAACTGGTGGGAATTCGGCAAAAAGCGTTCAATACTTCACTATTAAACCAGTTAGTCCAGTCCTGCAAATATATAACACAAAAGTTATTGCTTCCGTGTTATATGGGGCAGAGTTGTGGGGTTTTAGCAATATTTCCAAACTAACATCAGCAGAAAACATGTTCTTGCAGAACATTACTAAACTCCCACAAAGCACAGCAATACGTCGACTGCTCCACGACCTGGGTACGAAATCACTGGCGACATAGCCAGATTGCGACTCCTCCTACATTGACGGAGAATCTGGTCAACACCAGAACTAAGGGGCATATTACCAACGAGTAGCGATATTTATCGCTAACTAGGTTTTGCAACAATTTTTTTATCGCTAAGCATCGCCAGAAATTATCACTGCGATAACTTGCTATTAGCAACGTTTATCTCCAGAGCAATAATTTTTCCGGCGATAGCATGAATATCGCTTAGAATACAGTGATATTCACGCATTAGCGATGAAATGCTCTTAGCCATGTTATCCACCTCTCATTGGATGACATGGCTAAGAACTGGTCTGAGCAGGCGTTAGTTTCTGGCGATAGCTGGAATATTTCCATCGCTACGCCCGCCAAGTAATAGGCGATAGCGACGTTAGCGAATACTTTCAGTCGCTAACAGCTTGGGTACGCCCACTTTGCATGTCATTAGCGATAAATATTGCTGACATGCAAAGCGGGCCCCAAAACGCTCGCTATTGCCTAAAAGCTGTCGCTAACATCAGTTACCTTGCTAATAGAGCGTTAGAATTATCGCCGCTTAGCGGCCGAAAACGGCCGCTATACCGGCGATAATTGCCTATCGCCCCACCTGGTAATATGCCCCTAAGAGCTTATGGACTTGGACTGAAGGTCCTAATTAGAGTAGATCATTATAAAAATGTCAGATGGTTGCAGGAAATCAGAATCATGGGATCCAATATTGGCATGGCTACACTGTGGGAAAATCCAGAAAGTACCCCGTTTCCAATTAAGGCTTTGCTAAAGGAAAGATACTGGAGTTGGGTGACGGATAAAATCGTCAGAAATAGTGATCCCTTAACACTAACAGGATACTTTCTGAATGTGAAGCCTATGCAAAATCAGGGACCATACTGGGACATAATCACAAAACCATATGATAGGAAGCTATACTTCCAATTCGGAGTTGGCACCTTGCTAGTAAAGTCATTTTTGGCAAAATGGCACATGCAAACCATTGTCTCCTGTCCAGTATACCCCGCTCACCCAGAATCTGTGGCCCATTTACTGTTTGCTTGCCCAGTGTATACGGCCCGCGCCGTATGTGGCTGACCCTGATCTGTAGATCACTGAGAACTGGAAGCAATGAAGTGGCGCTTAGACTACATCATGCAGAAACAACAACATCTATTGCTATCGCTTTGGCAAAGTTCCTAGGCTGGGCATGGTCTATCAGATCTGAAATAGTTTCAGTTGGGTAGCTGGTATGTTATGTGCATATGTACTGATTCCCAAATGCCCCTAAATCTTTGATTGATGTTATTTGACCTCCATAGTCCATCTGTTTTAGATAACAGTGGTTTACAAGAATAGCGTGGAATGCAAAAGATTGATAGTAACACATTTTCTTTTGTACAATAAGTAGCAAAAAGATAATGTATTTAACTATTACTAATTCAGTTTTTTATTCCCAAAATGTTTTAACTGTTTTTAAATTTCCTAGTGCAAATCGATTTTTAATGTGTTATTAATTAATGGTCATGAGTCTTTTTAAGTTTTGTACATCTGCTTTGATTACTAACATTGTCGAATAAAGCTAATATGACTGACTGGCTACTACATCTTGCCGGGTGCCTCCATGGAGATGTCTATGTCACCAGGAGTCACCCTTGCTGCCTACTGCCACCATGTCTGACTTTATTGTCCCAATGAACTGCTGTCTGTCTGAGTCACTCTTTTGATTTGCTAGAATATGTTCCTTGTGTTACAGAAAAAATGTGCCATTTGAATCATTCTTTCCAAGACCTATAACATTTAACAGGATCCTAACTATACACCACTTATTGCCCAAGTATCAGATACTTATTTGTTTCGGTTAGCCGAATGAGGTGGGTATACATAAGACCGCCATGTGCTCAGTGAGACCTCCTTTCACACTAAGGGGAAAGTGAGAGGAAGTAATGTCTATATCCTAATCGGTAAGATCCTGCCTTCTGGGCCTTACAGCCATATCCAAATATACCTAGATTCTGGAAGGAGACACTCACCCACATTATTGTGCCATGCTTCATTGCGGTGTCCCTGCCCCTTGAGGTAGGTGAATACCACCCAGAGGGACTCCACCAGCTATGGAAGTTCTTAATATAAAGGCATTCTGGATAGAAGTTTGATCCAGTGACTGAAAATACCTTACTGGTATCCCCTGCATGGGTTCCTCTTTATTATTAGGCACCCATTGTATGACTAAAAACTGTTTTTTTTTAAAGTTTCATTGAGAGCTGGTTGTGGTGCTCTGGGCCCCTGCCTATTCCCCTTGAAAGTCTAACCCAATGCACAAAGGGAAAGTGGTCCAAGGGGGCTATTCCTTTTTGCAAAAGTGTTACCAGCCAGCTTCAGAATCAATACCTTTTAATGGTTTACGGCGGTAATTCTGGTAACAAACCATTGATACCTGGTACCTATTTAGTATTTGGAACGGACACAAAACACACCTGTTCCAACTACCAAATTGTCATGTTGATAAAACTTTTCTGACACCAAAAAATTATTTTTCTACATGGCTAACATTTTTTTCATTCACAAACTTCAAATCAGAGTATTTAAGACCACAAAAAGATTAATCTGGCCCCAATATTTGTATCATGTGATATTTTACAATATTTATCTTTTTGCCAACACTATACTGTACTATGTGGGGAACAACACCTGCAGTCCACCTCCACTGTCTTCCAATCCTATTTTCTTTACATACAATCCATATTAAAACATTATAATCATGCATACTTTACAGATGAATTCGGCTTTCCGTGGCCTTGTAGATATGGGTCTGCACTGTACATCACTGACACATCACAAAAAGTGACCTTCCGGCGCCGCACTGGGCTTGTAAATAAGCCCCCAAGTATTTAGGATCTTCCAATTTGGTATTGAGTAATTCATTAAGGTGATGTTTAAGATCTAGATAAGCTTTTATGATACCTACTAGTAAAATATGGGAAAATGCAGAGAAGCAATCTCTTGGCTAGAACATCAGTGCTGAATGGTCACAAACAGTTTGTCTAGGTTCAGTTATGACAAAAGTGCGAGGAACGCGTCAGCCCAAGTTGTTACAGATCTCATCAGTCAAGAAGATATAGGAAAAAAACAGATGAACAATCTCTTCTTTCAGATAAAATACGAAAAGCACTTTAGGAATTAAGGAAGGGTGAGTGAAGAGAACCTGTCTGTCTTGAAGGGGACTAGGATCTTATGTTATGTTATATAAACTTATAACGCGCACAGATACTCCGAGGAGTGTCTCGGCGCGAGCCTGAAAAGGGGTCAGAGTCAGGAGGCAGAGCTGGAAGAGAAAGGTTTTCAACTTTTTCTTAAAGATCGCAACATCTTTGACGCCACGTAGGGCCAATGGCAATGCATTCTATGCCAACACAGCTATCCGAGCAAATGAACTCCCGCCAAGCCTTTGGCGATTGAACCAAGAGGTTTGCGCCAAAAGTTTGGAGGAGAAACGCAACTGTCTCACCGGAGTGTAGAAAGTGAACCTCTTCTGCAAGTAGATGGGTCCAAGACCATGGAGAGCTTTATGGCCGATAGATAACATTTTACATTTTATTCGAGCCTCCGCCGGGAGCCAGTGCAGAGATTGTAAATGAGAGTGCACACTGCACCTGCTGGAAAAGCCTAGCAGGAGTCTGGCAGCCGAGTTTTGTATCACCTGTAGTTTGTTCACAAGGTAACCCAGGATGCCAGTGTACAGTGCGTTGGCGTAATCAAGGCGAGAAAGAATTAGAGCGCGGACAACAGTTTCCTGGTCTTCAAAGAGCAAAGCACTTGTCATTTGAATAGGCATCTGACCAACCTGAGGGCCACCAAGAAGAACATCATCTATGAAAGAAGTTTTATCTCCAAGGACAAAGGGAAGTGGTATTTACATACTACACTCACATTCACTCCAAAGTAATCCAAATCAGAAATTCACAACCCCTTGTAAAATGAATCCAAAACCCCAAAATTATAAAAAATCGAGGGCCTCATTTATGAGAAGTGACGCATCGCTGCGTGATAGCAGCGATGTGTCACTTCTCAGTGCGCCCTCCTTGCGACATGATGGATGCGTCATATTTACTGTATGACGCATCCTGTTGCAAGGAGTTACAGATACGTCAGTATTTCTTATGTATCTGTAGGTGCAAAAGTGACGCATTGCTGGAGTGCATCACAAACGTGACGCAACTCCAGCAATGTGTACTTTCACATTGGGCAAGCCCCATGTGAAAGGGCCTGAGTCAGTCTTACACCTGCTGTGAGGCAGGGGTATGATAATGATGCAATTGAACCCTAGAAGTGGCTCAGTGAAATCTCGTAGATTTCACGGAGTCACTTCTACAAGGCTTACTTACGTAGGAACATCCACTCTGTATACATTATACCTGACGCAGGTATAATGTAGCGCAGGGGTTAACAAAGTGACGCATCTGCTTAGATGCGTCACTTTGTAAATAGGGCGCAACAGGACGCATGTTTTATGCCACAGATGCATCACAAAAAGTGACACATCAGAAGAGCAAAACTGTCTCAAGGCCTCATAAATAAGGCCCCTAATCTTAAGTGCCCTAAGAAAACCCAGGAAAACATTAATTTTAAACAGAATGTTTGTATTTTGTTTAACTTACCTACAAACTTAAATATTGTTTTAAGCGAATTGGCCTTCAATGCTTCAACACAGATTACTGTGAAAGTAAACTGTTTGAGGTTGTTCATCAATGCCCAGTGAGAGAAACTCAACAACTCCCTCTTAGTGGCAGGACCAGAAACTCCAAGGTAGATGAGGACGGATATAGATGTTTAAAGGTACATTAGCCAGGATTCTTACACTCATATTGACCAATGATAGGGAGGGGTGCAGTAAGCTTTCTCCCTCTAGGGACAGGAGGTTCTCCATTGGGAACAGGGATCTGGTCCTTTTGTAGAATACGGAGTTGGCCCGCATGTCCGATTTGGTTAGACCAGAATCCCACAGCAGCCTGGCCTATCCCTGGTCTTTAGAAGCACCCTTGGAGTCAGAAAGGGTGATGAGAAGCATTCAGAAGCCCCATCCCCCCATACAATCCAAAATCAGGCTGGTCCCTATGAATCTGACTTACCTTTCCATCCAAAATGTGAACTGTTTTACCTCAGAATCATCTTGACTGCACCAGCTTCCACCATGCAGAAACAACAGGCACATGAAATGGAACACATTACAGAGAGCACTCTCCACACATCCAGCACAGGTGTAACACTGTGATTGCAAAGCAGCAGCACCCCGACAAAGCACACACCATTATTCCACAACAACAGATAGTGCACTGAATATCCAAGTTTTAAAATGCGTTCTTTATCACCATAGAAAATATTACCACTCCAAAGTAATTGGTTCACACTATGTTTCGGTAATATAATTACACAATTGACAAAAGCAAAATTCAATATTATACTAAAGCTGCTAATATAACGTTATACAACATCTTATGTGGGTTTCATGAGTGAGCACAAAAAATATGGAAAGGGGAGGAGTGTGGAAGGGGAGACTGACTAAAAATACCATTAGTGGAAATGTATATAGAGCATCAAAAAAATTAACTACCTGAATCAACTAATATCTAGATTGATAGAGCCCAAGGGAGGATCAGAAACACTGGGCCAGTTTCACAGAACTAACTTTAGATAAAATCCTAAACTTACTGCCATTTTGGTATTCACAGAAGGCACTTACTCATTTCGGTATTCATAGAAGTTAGGAGTCCTAACTTTACTACTCCTAAACTGAGAAAAATCCTTACTTTAAGACTTTCGATATTCACAGAAGGCATTTAGGAGTCCTAAAGTTAGGAGTCCTAACTTTACTACTCCTAAACTGAGAAAAATCCTTACTTTAAGACTTTCGATATTCACAGAAGGCATTTAGGTGCCCTAAAGTTAGGAGTCCTAACTTTACTACTACTAAACTGAGAAAAATCCTAACTTTAAGATGTTTGGTATTCACAGAAGTCTTTTAGGAGTCCTAAAGTTAGGACTCCTAACTTCTGTGAATACCGAAATGAGTAAGTGCCTTCTGTGAATACCAAAATGGTAGTAAGTTTAGGATTTTGTCTTAAGTTAGTTCTGTGAATTAGGCCCACTGTTTTCAGGAGATGAGTAGAGAAAAAGGAGGTTGGAGGCATCCACAACTAGTCCCTCTAATTTGGGCAGAAGATGAATAACTTTGTCAAGTCTGTGAGTATATATATAAGTTTCACCATCGTGTGAAAGTAATCTGCGTAGTGTCTTTCCAAAAGGAAGTTTGTAGTTGCAAAGCAAAAGCAATAAGAAGGTCCACACACTTTCCAGTCATGATATCCACATTCCAGGCGCGAGAGGATCCTCTGAGAGAAATGGAAGATGGATCAAATGGTAATTGAGCAAAGCATACATCAAAAATCTTATCCCAAACCTGTATGTAAAAAAGTAAAAAAAAGAAAAATATGTAAAACATCACTATTATCCACATTAGAGGACCAGCAATGTGTATTGGTAGAGAGTTTCTTTTTATAAAGAGAGAAAGGGGTTAAAAATAACTTATCATAAAACAGGGAAAGGAGTTTTGATACTAAAAGGTTTGAAAAACACAAATACAACTCTACAGTGAGTCCATTAGGACCATGTGCTTTGTTATGAGGTAACGTTTTGCAGGCAGCAGATATTTCCTGAATATTAAAGTTGTTTTCTAAAGGGGAGGGATCAATTATAGATTGCTGGGGATTCTTGGGTTTCGTAGCACCGGGACACCTCTGTAGAGGTAGCTGCTTGCAATTCATAAATGTCGGTATTATTATTATTATTATTAGCAAAAAAGTTGCATGGTTCCCTATCTGATGGTGTTGTTTCAGGATTATAAAGTTGTTGATAATAATCCATAACACAACGTAGGATCTCAAATCTTTTCGGTTTGTGAATTTGTTCATCAGCAATAATAGTTCTTTTCCACCTTTCTTTCCAAATTTTTAAATAGTGGGCTATGGTCTTCCCTGCTCTATTACATCCACCATAATATTTTGCATTAACTTTAAATAATGCTCCACATGCACTAAGTCTCAAAGAAGAACAAGGAGAACCCTACTCACATAGGAACCAGGGCATTAAATTATATCAAAAAGCAACGGCTCCTGTGGTGTGGTACTATATAATATATCATTCAATGTGTAGCTTAATAGCAATTTCTAGGAGCACTAAGGGCAGAGTTCCTATTGAAATATAATTTCACTTGGGTCAGACTGATTAATGTATTGGGTGTCCGACAGGACCGGGCTGGGAACGCAAACTGGCCCTGGCAATTGAGTCCGGGAGGGGGGTTGTGGCGTGGAAAAACACTGCAGCTACTTTTGTTACTAGGGGGCCGATATTGCTGCAAAACTGGCTCCTGGTAAATAAATGGCCCTCCAGGGGTCAAAAACCGATCATCGTCCTGGCGGCTCACCAGGGAAATGCCAGTGCCCTCTACGCCCAATCCGACACTGGTGTTCCAGGCGAAATATTCATGTTTAAGGTCTTTGAAACATTTTTAAAAGGAGGAAGTTTCAGCTAATGCTGTCTTTTTTTTGGCCGCTTAGTAATTGATAATAAAACCTATAACTGTCACTTTTTAAACATCCCATACCATATCAAAGGACATATTTTGTGTGTTATTGAGTGAGAAAAATTATTTGTCAAGGCATTCAAATTTAGCAACAAAAGATTTATTTCGTAAAAGTGATTTATTAAAACGCCATCTTTTGAATCTAGGGGTGAATCACAAACAAGAGCTAAATCTATAATAAAAGGTGCATGGACTGAAATTAGAATAGAATTTAGTTCTGAATTTACTAGAGATCCTAACATATTCTGTTCACCAGATTCAGGGCCTAACAGGAACATGCTTTGGCCTCCTCAGGAAGCTCCGCACGTTTCTTCCTTTGCTCCCGGCAGAGCATAGGAAGATCAGGCCTTAATTGGCTTGAGATTGGACTATTCCAACGTCCTTTATCTCGGCCTGCCGGAGTATCTTTTGCAACGGCTGCAGGTGGTCCAGAACTCGGCGGCGCGGGCCATTTTTGGCCTACGTGGGCGAGCCAGAACATCTGACCTCCTGCAGTCACTCCACTGGCTACCTATCCGGAAGCGGATAGTTTTTAAGGCCTTGACGTTGGCTCATAAGGCTCTCTATGCCTCTGGAGCGAAATATCTTCAAAAGAGGCTAGCTTTCTACCATCCTGCCTGATCCTTGAGATCCGAGTCTTTGTTCCTGGCCGTGGTTCCTCGTGTAAAAAAGGCACGCATTGGGGGCCGGTCTTTTAGGCTGTTGGCTCCACAGTTGTGGAACACTCTGCCCGTGTCACTGCGCAGCACTTCCAACCTGTTAGCATTTAGGAAGGGCCTTAACACTTGTTTTTTTGTTCTCTAGATTTGCTGTTTCTTTTGATTTCTGGTCTCTTTTTCTTTTGCCCCGTTGTGTTTTCTGTTACAGGTTATAAATAAAAGCGCCGGGACACTCCTCGGAGTAGCCGAGCACTATAAAAGACACAGTTAACATAACATAACATAACACAACATAACATAACATAGTGGTATTCAAAAAAATATAATGTATCCTGCATCTAGACTGATTTACAGGTAAGTAAAAATTATATTTCAGAATAACAGGATTGTAAATATGCCAGCATCAATAAGACCCCTGAAAGAATTAGAATGTAAATGTTTTTGCATCTTAGTAGGTGCATATTGTGAAGTCGGTTATATGTCAATAAATGGATCCATAATGTAATTACATCACCACTCATCACCAAATTAGAATTGGAACAAAACATTAACTTCAATGAAACAGTATCCCAAAAATTCTAATGAACTCCAAAGGGACCACAGGTATCAAAATTTCATAAGGGTACATCATTATTCCTAAGGTGGAGCAAAAACCATCTACCTTAATCATCCATTCCTTGATGTTCCGCTGTGACCAATATTGGATTGTGAAGTAAAATAATAACCCCATTTTATAATTGGTGGCAGGGGAACATAAAGAGAGACCAATCCAGTTTTTCTTTAAAGAAATTACGCCTTTTTCCATTAGCTGAGTTTCTTGCTGGAGGACAATTTGCATTTAAATCAGGATAAGTGAGTAATAACTCTCTGTTTCTAAATTACGTTGAGAGGATCTTCCTCATTCCAGGAAATGTTGTGGAGTGAGTGCAGAGTTACAATGCATATTACAATAATTGAGATAAAAAAATTATTACATAATAAGAATAACAAGTCTGGTGAAAAGTAGCATAAGATGATACAAATGGGTACGATAACAACTATGTAAGACATAAAGAAAACAACTAATTAAGGCATAACGAAAAAATTGAAAAATAAGAAGATAAGAAAGAAAGGTATGAAGAAGAGAAAAAGTAGAGTAGGGGGAGACCAACTAGTCCCCCTGAAGATGGAAAGAAAAGAATGGAAACGGTTGGAGCAACCCATACCATAATAATGACAGTAATGTAGAGAAAGGATATCATTGGAACCAGGAAATGGTGAAGCACTGAGGCAAGAGCTGTCATGGTTCCATGAGCCCCCAATAGAAGAGAAACTAGAAAAATTCAGGGATTTTCAGTTATAGAAGATAAGAACAAGAGAACTGCACAAGGTACAACTTGGAAACACTTACCAACCATGAGAAAGGAAGAAAAAAAACATATGTGTATACAGGAGAAACATGAAAGATGCAGTAACATACTGGGGACCCCGTCCACTTCAACCAACAAGACAAGCAGGAACCTGTAGAAGAGATAAGGAGAACAAAAAATCAATGAAGAGACAATGATCCAGGTGCAGAACAGAAATATTAGAAACACAACAAAAGGACTATCAAAATTTCCCAACATCCATAGCATCTCCTTAATGATGATGAAGGAATTCTCTTAGTTGCGCTGGAGTCTCATAGACACTCGTCTTGTCTTCGAAAGTAACATTGAATAGACATGAGTGTATGAGACCAAATCTCACATTCATAGATCTCAAGGCTGGAGGCATCTAAGGAAACTCATCACAATGAGTGACTGTGACCTTTGCCATATCCTGAGCAAAGAAGATCTTTTGACCCAGTCATAACATCTGTTTCCTCTGTTTTGCTGCTGAAAGAATCATCCTAAGATCAATGTGCTGGAAGAAGAAGGCGATAACGCCTCTAGGGTTTGAGATTGGGATGATGTGGGCACTTGATGGCCAATTCGATGTACTCATTGTATGTTTAAAGGAGGGCAAATCGAGAGACTAACCAATTTAAGAATAGCAGATTGAAGAAAAGTGATTATATCAGAACCTTAATTTCTCTCAGGAACACCATGTATGAGTAAATTATTATGCCTGCTTTGATTCTCCAACTCTTCAGTCTGCTTTTGGATAAGAGTGATTTCCTTGGCCATTGAGTCCACATTGGTGACATCTTGGGCATCACTGATGCATTGTTCAACTTCCATTACCTAGGACTCCAAACCACACCATTTCTCTTCAATTCATTGTAGGGTGAGATTGGTTTCAGCTGCAAAATGTTTTAAGCTCTTGATTTCCTCCATAGGATCCTCGAAGGTGAGCACAGGTAGAGATTTAGGAGGAGAAATGTGGCCTTTTTTCTGAGATTTAATATCTTCAACTGAACTGTCTTTAAGAAGGTTGGCAGCTGAAGCCAGAGAGGTGAAAGGTTCATGGATGGATGTTGCTAATGGTACCCATAGTGGCTGTTGTTGACTCCCACATATCATAGGAATTAACACCACAATAAAGGTTACAAGAACACTTTTTCCTGTAGAGTGGCACTTTGCTGCTTTGTTTTTTGAGCGTAGATCTTCCCATCCAGAAATAAAGCAAAATTACCATAAAAAAATGAGGAAGCGTTGTCTCAGAACTGTAACTGCATTTTCAGACTAGATGGACATCTATCAGAAGCATGTAAAAGAAGGCTTTTCTGCCCCGAAAGAAGAAAGTGCAGTGAGAGTAGAAGATTCCCAAAAAAGGTGCACCATTAGGTAAAAAGTAGTTTTTTTAGAAGAGTTCTTGGGCAGGAATAGTACAGTTGTAAATATGAAATGATGTTTATATTCTATGAAGGCAAGTGCAGTTATCCTGCGTCAAGCTGGAGCAATGTAGCTTGAAGAAAAGTTAATTATAAAGAGGCACCAGTGATCACATGCAGCGTTTTATGCAAGAATATTTGCATTAAGGACAGAGGCATCACTTTTAAGGAGAAAATACAGCCACGATGGAGGCCGCAATGGGGGAGCATTAGGAGCAACAAACAAACAATTTTAAAAAAAGGCACTAACTTGGTTGGAAAAATGTACTGTGCCTATCCTGCATATCTGCTGCCCCCGTCCACCTTCGCGCCATACCCCCACCAGGCAGCAGAATTCCCTGGTAAGTGGCCAGGGAAAACGGGAGCCAAAGGGACCATGGGCCATCGATTGGATGGTCAATTCATGAACCTAAGTGCACTGAAGCATAACAAACACACAGAGATAGAACAACATACAGCTAATGGAGATCTGCATCAATGCATTCTTATCATCTGGTTCTTGCACATACTAACTACATGTCGAGGAAAATACATACCGGATTCTCAACCACACACAGGCACACCAATCATGCATATGTACACTGCCAAGAAGCCACTTTTACTATACAATTGAGCAGGCAAAACACCAGACACCAGGCTCTGGTTTGGGACTGGATCATCGAATACACATGAATCCTGGCAGTGCTGCAAACCCATACTAATGGCAGAATGTGTGTCTTAAAATCACTTCCTTCACAAGAGGAAGAGATTTTCAATGCTTCCAGCACCCGTTTCCAGTCTGTGCACTTCCTGAGCTGTGATACCGCTGGAGTTTGGCATGTTTTCATGTTGTTATTGATTCTATGGTGTGGCTCACCCATGTGATATAACTTTTGGGCTGAGAAGGAAGCATTGCTGTAATGATGAGAATTACAGGTTAGTTATCTGAACACTGTAGCACAGCAGGCAGGTAGCAGAAAGAGACAGCAGGGGTCAGAATTCAGTGCCTGTCTCACAGGACTCCCTGCTCCTGCAGACCACAGGCACAGCAGGATTAAAAGCACTGTCTGGGCACTGCTCCCTCATAACACAAACACATCAGGATCACTGTCACCAGCCCTGATTGATATAACAGCTTTACAAACACATTCAATCCCTCCATCATGGTGGATAAAGAGAGGCTGTCCTCCTGCAGGCAGGGGGCTGCTATCCTGGGGCCAAAGACAGCTCAGAAAGAAACAAAACACGCTGTCACTGTCTGCAGATGGACAGATCTCACAGTGGCCCTTAAATCAACATTTTATCTAGCAATGCGGCTTAATGTCCTCAGGAGTAGGTTCACCTGTCTGCACAGGATAAACGGATGCCTCAATGAATACCTGTCTGCACAAGATAAACAGAGAACTCGGAGAGCACCTGTCTGCCCAGGATAAACAGATGCCTCTGTGAACACCTGTCTGCACAGGGTAAACAGAGGCCTCAGTTAACACCAGTGTGCACAGGATAAATAGAGTCCTCAATGAGCACCTAACTGAACAGGATAAAAAGATGCCTATGTGAACACCTGTCTGCACAGGATAAACAGATGCCTTAGTGAACACCTGTCTGCACAGGATAAACAGAGGACTCGGTGAGCCTCTGACTACACAGGATAAACGGATGCCTCAGTGAACACCTGTCTGCACAGGATAAACAGAGGACTCGGTGAGCCTCTGACTACACAGGATAAACGGATGCCTCAGTGAACACCTGTCTGCACAGGATAAACAGAGGCCCCAGTGAGCACCTGTCTGCACAGGATAAACAGATGCCTCAGTGAATTCTTGTCTGCATAGGATAATCAGAACATTTGGAGAGCACCTGCCTGCACAGGATGAACGGAGGCCTTAGTGAACACCCATCTGCATAGGATAAACAGAGGCCTCGTGAGCCTCTGTCTGCATGGGATAAAAAGAGACATGGTGAACAGGATACATAGAAGCCTCAGTTAACACCTGTCTGCCTAGGATAAACAGATGTCTCGATAAACACCTGACTGCACAGGATAAACAGGTGCCTCTATGAACACCTCTCTGCAAAGGATAAACAGAGGCATCAAGGAGCATATGTCTGCACAGGATAAATAGAAGTCTCAGTGAGCACCTTTTAGAAATGGAGGTCTTGAGGTGGCAATGACTAGCGTCAATGTCCAAATAGGGACCCTTCTTCCTAAGTCAGGGCAAGGGGGCCACCCCCTTTGTCAACCCCTGCTCAACCCTGTGGTAACATCGCACAAGCAGTTAGGCCTATCTCAGAGTCAGTGTGTGAAGCGTTTATGACCATGTGCAATAAGGCAGTAATGACACCACAAAAGGACACAACTCAGATAGATGTAGAAAAAATAATATCTTTATCTAACAGTTTAACTCAAAACTCTCAAAGCGTTTCAACAACTACATTTCACGTTAACCCGTAGGGACTCAACAAGACAGTAACGTATTCACCAAAGCGTGACACTGACTGAGTTCAGGGATGGGGCCTACGTGATCCATTGCGCACCAGATACCTGTCGTTGAAAGGGGTTACAGCACGCAGCTTTGCAAAGAAGCAGAGACTGTGGCAGGTGGACTCCCAGCGACCACAAGTCTTGGAGGCTGGGACCTGCAAAGTGCACCCACAATGATTCGGGCACTCAGGGACAGGCGGGCGCTCTGCGGCAGCAGCACACGGCTGCGGTGGCCCGGGCTGGTGGTGGTGATTCCTTTCATGGTGCTGGGTATACTCAGACGTGAGTCCCAGGCTCTCCACACCACTGAAGTCAAGCTATTCAGGCTGATGAAGGCTGATAGCCAGAAACCAGTCCTTGGATGCTTGATTCCGGTCTGGGAAAGACATGGCTTGGTAGTTCGGACTGGACTGTTCCCATGAGGGAAAACTAGTATCTGACACATCCACTACTTCTGCAGGCAAATGCACATCAAATTCCTGCTACCTAGCGCCGTGATATCCTCCGAGATGATTGTTAGCGCTCTGTAAATAAATAAATAAAAGAGTAGCGCGGAGTGTCGAAAATTCTGCCAATTTCGCAGGTGGAATGAAACATTCTTTTTGTTTAGTATTCTGTTTTCTATTTAAGTATGCAATGGAGTGGAACATTATTGAAATGCTAGTTTTATTTGAGCCATAATGGTTTTAAATGTGGTTGTAAATTTATTGTGAACCTGTTCTCATTTTAAAGAAATTATTTTATGTTCATGTTTATTTGTGTATAAGTATTCTTTTATGGTGTGATGATGAAACATTCCACAAACTTCTTCAAAAAAAGGACATTTTTATCTCTGCTTGAAAAATAAATGCAGACTGAGAACTATTTTTCTCTTCCTATTTATCTCTAAAATAAGTACAAACACAAAAGGAGAATCTTTCTTAAAATGCACAGGCAATTCCTTTAGATGTAGGACCAATAACTCATCTATGGAACAAAGCCAGAATCGCAAAAACTCCCAGGGATTAGAAGATCATTGGCTTGATTCATCATTCTCCCGTTTTGCGAGCCCCTAATAGCGATTCATAGCGAATCGCTATTAAGGACTCGCAAAATGGGATTCATGTAGAAATTGCATAAAGAAATGCGATTCCTACATAATCCTTATTTGTGATTAGCAAATAAGGATTAAATCGCAAATAAGGAATAACTCGCCATTCATTCCTATGGGCCAAAAGGCCCATAGGAATGAATGGGGAGTATTCCTTATTTGCGATTAGCAATTAGCTAATCGCAAATAAGATAGCGATTTGAAGGGTGCCAGGGGTGGCCAAAGGACACCCTGTAGCACCCTCAAATGAAATTTTACACAGGTGTTGCACACACACATGTCCAAAGGACATGTGTGTGTGTGTAACATGCAACTCAGAAAAATGCATTTAAAAGCATTTTTCTGAGTTTTCGCAATTTACCACGAGGTCTGACCTCGAGGTAAATTGCGGCCAGAAATTGCGAATTTGCAAGACAATATTGGATGATGAATTGCATTTAAGGAATCTCAAATAGAGATTCCTTAAATGTAATTCCTCGCAAAATTGCGAGATCGCAATTAGCGATTTTTGCATTTGGGATGATGAATCCCAAATGCAAAAATCGCACTCGCAAAGGGCCAGATTCTCAGAATCTGGCCCTTTGCGAGCCGATTTCGGCTTCATGAATAAGGCTGCATGTCCAGCGGGTAGAGAGCTTTGCCCTGACACTTGGATATTTATTTTGAGCCAATTAATAACTGCACGCTTTTCTTTCATTTTGCTTTTCTTTCATTTATCCTTTATGAAATATAATTTATGTGAGTTTGCAGAACACTACTACGGGGCAAGCACACTTGTAAAATACTTTGCAGAATGTCACTGTGTTGTAAATATAATGAGCTGGAGTAAGGCTTTTTCTTGAGTTTAGTTTATTTCCAGGAGAACCCTGAACATACCCCACCTGACGCAGCTGGCTAAACTGTCACTGTCCCCACAAGATCATGACATCACACATAGATCACTAAGTGCATCACGAGTGACATCACCCAGCCTAGCATAAAACATTCCAATACATTATAACACACTGCTTTAAATGAACATTGAGATAGCACTGTATGAGTCTAATGTGTCTTAATTTATGCTCAATAAAAGCTGACAATGCCAAGTGTCATGAGGCTGACCTTGCATTACTGAGGGCCATGTCCTCATAACCTTCTATTGTGACACACATGAAGGGTGGCCAGACACTTGTGAGTATGAATCATCAAAGTGAGTCACAGAGATTGCCAGGATTTGTGACCACTATTTGCAACCTGTCTCTTGGCACATCGAGCACAAAGTCATAAATACATGAAGATGCATTTTCCAGTGGCGGCTGACACAAAACGAAAGTGGGGTTGTGGGGGAAAGGCGAGGGCAGGATGGGGATTTTAGGGGATTATGATGATTTTAATGTACTTACTTTTTGCTACCACGCATCTGAAGCTGAAGGCCACCTCGATTCTTAAATCCCAGCAGTCTCTGGGAAGGCACAGGCTCCACAGCCAATCCAGACCCTTCTCTCATGGTATAAGATGAGAGCACCGCCATGTGGTCTGAGTGGCTCGGTCTGCCACTCAGACACTGCCTGGGAGCCTTGGGCTTTCCCCCAACCCTGCTGTGAACTCTAAGACAGCTGGCCAAACTTACATGTGCACTTTTAAGTTCCCTCCATTCCTCACTTTCATGGCCCAGCCTGCCCCGCTCCGCCCTATCCAGGCATGCCATGCAAGACAGTCACAGAAAAATAAAATCATATTTTTTTTAATCATTTTGGACCCGATTCACAGAATGAACTTAAGACTCAATCCTAAACTTACTACTATTTTGGCATTCACAGAATGCACTTACTACTTTTGGTATTCACAGAAGTTGGGACTTTGTCTTAAGTCTGTGTTAAGTCTGTCGTAAGTTTGTCTTAAGACAAACTTAAGACAAAATCCTAACTACTGTGAATACCAAAAGTAGTAAGTTTATTCTGTGAATGCCAAAAGTAGTAAGTGCATTCTGTGAATACCAAAAGTAGTAAGTGCATTCTGTGAATGTCAAAAGTAGTAAGTGCATTCTGTGAATGCCAAAAGTAGTAAGTTTATTCTGTGAATGCCAAAAGTAGTAAGTGCATTCTGTGAATGTCAAAAGTAGTAAGTGCATTCTGTGAATGCCAAAAGTAGTAAGTGCATTCTGTGAATGCCAAAAGTAGTAAGTGCATTCTGTGAATGCCAAAAGTAGTAAGTGCCTTCTGTGAATGCCAAAAGTAGTAAGTTCATTCTGTGAATACCAAAAGTAGTAAGTGCATTCTGTGAATGCCAAAAGTATTAAGTGCATTCTGTGAATGCCAAAAGTAGTAAGTGCATTCTGTGAATACCAAAATAGTAGTAAGTTTAGGATTGAGTCTTAAGTTCATTCTGTGAACCGTGCCCTTTATTTTTCTGTGACTGACTCTGATAAGTGTGGCAACTCTCTTCCACCTTTACGGTGGAGTTGTCACTGAAATTTTCACCAGTTCCTTACTATAGAATCGGGGTAAGCTGGGTTCAGGGACCTTAAAAGGGTAGACCTTACTGCCTTTGTAATTCCATGGCTGTTACTAATTGTTCAAATTTTATTTGCATAATTTTGGGAATTTTTACATTACATTTGTTACATGAAATTCCAGGAATACTGCCATTATGCCACTTTGTATAATTAAGTGCCATTCGTTGTAAACATTTACCACAAATTGCTCAATTTGTGGTAAAAAATGTGGAATAAATTAACGGGAACAACAGAACGTGAGCAGCTGATATTCACGATGCTTTTGTTCAAATGCATCCTCGAACCAAAAACACAAAGTTGCATTTCACGCTAAAATATAGTGCAAAATGACGTATTTGTATTTCACATAAGTATCTGTAATTTTGTGTAATTTCAAATAAGTTTGCGTTAATTTTAAGTAATAGCAAATCACATAAGTTTCACACTCCTCTATTACTGATGAAGTAACTCTATTTACATGCAAGTTGTTACTTGTAAAGATGGAAGACAATGGATGTTTGTGCATGTTACAACCGCAAAGCAAGATCCCTGAAAATAATAAATGTTTCTTTCTTAGAAATTGCTAAAACTTTGTTTAACTTTTATAATGTTTGTTTAGTTAACTTTGGAAGGGGTAGACTCAGGCTGTTCTGTATTCAAAACGTATTCCTTAGAAGAAAAAAAAACTCACATTTCCCAGAAAAAGTGTCTCTTGTATCTGTCATGTTTCACAGCTCTCAAGTAACCCACATTATAGCATAATTTGTCATGTCATCAAAGAATGAACAGTATTCTGTCCTAGTCTTTGCCAATATGCATCCACTCCAAAGAATGTCAATGTCTGTTTAAACTGTGCCAGGCGCCATGTCAGAAGACAATATTTGCAACTGAGGGAGAATGATTTAGAGAGAGTAGTGCTGAGCTTGCAAACGATGAGCTATTCCCTCCTAAACAGAAATGGGGATATAAGGTTAATGCTTTTTCTTATATGTCGAAAATTGCAACTTTACAGTGCCAATTAGAGCCTGGTAGATGGCCTTCCTGCCTGCCAAGTCTGCAGAGGCCTCTGATGGCCTCTTCCACTGGCAGAGGACTTCCGTGCCAATTTAAAGGTCCACACCTGCCTGACTAGAGTTTCTAGGCCTTCCGATCAACCATCGCTACAGTGGTTGCTCTCAAGCATGAAGTGCTTGCTAGATTTTTTTGTTCGTATGTTTATTTGTTTTTGGGTTTTGTTCTTGAAAAAACAAAAAATCAATGGTATGCTTGATATTTTTCTCCATACATATTTATTTAATTTTAGAGTTTTATATAGCGCAAACATGACCCAAGAGGGTATCATAACGCGTTACAAATAGTCAGGGCCAAATGAGAAGGAGATAAGCAGGGCAAAGCAACAACATGATCATGAGAGATCCAAGCGTTCACAGGAGGACCGATATATATCATAAATCCGAAAACGTCTATATTCAAGAGCATATATAAGCAATAACAAAGAAGGGGGATGAATACAACAATATGCTAAGGAAAGAAACAGGAAGAAGCAGCGCCAAGCTGGGAGAGCAAGCCCCTAAAAAGAGGGAAAACATGTTTGAAGAGGAAGCATCATACCATGGTCCAAAGGGTGGAGTTGGTGAGTTTCTAGTTCAGAAAGTATTCATTAGTAGGGGAAACATCCTTTACAACGAAACTTTTACCACGCAGTGCTGTTACAACGCAAGTATTACAATGAAAACCTTTCCAACGCATTACACTGGGGGGTGCTCTAGGATAGGGAATAGTTTTAATTTACTATCCAACACCTTCCCTAGTGTCCACGGGGACTGGAGTTGGAATAGTAAATTAAACTATTCACTATCCAGCACCCCCAAGTGTAATGCGTTGTAAAGGTTTGCGTTGTAATACTTGCGTTGTAACAGCATGCGTGGTAAAAGCATGCGTTGTAACGTCATACATCCCATTAGTAGTGCTTTCACTTCTTTTTTGAAAGACGCAGTTGAGGGATTCAGTCTGGGATCATTGATGGATTACGATGACGAGGTCTGCCATTCCTTGCACAGTGATTCCATGCAGGGAAATTATGTGATGGTCTCCAACCATAATTACTGTGGACTGGTTGTCACTGTTACCTAAAAGTCCTGGAAGACTGGTCATGAGGTGGGAAGTTTCCATCAGTGGAGCAAGTTGTTTCTCTGTCGTCTGAAATACTGCATCCTACAGACCTCTAAATGAGGCAGCCACTCCTGAGTTTGGTTGGATGGTGGTGGACTTGGTCCTCTCTGCAAGGTCACCCCCAAACATTTTGCGATCAACCCTCCTCTTTTTGCTGACTTTGCTTTTGTTGGCTTTTAGGACTCTGTACACTTCACCACTGCTAAACAGTGCTAAAATGCTTGCTCTCTTCTCCTTTAAACATGGTGAAATTGGTTTACACCCAATTTGCATATTTAATTTACCTATATTTCCCTAATACAATGGTACTACATGTACCTAGGGCCTGTAAATTAAATGCTACTATTGAGCCTGCAGCACTTATTGTGACACCCTCTTAAGTTGCTCATACAACATGCCCCAGGTCTGCCATTTTGGCCTGAAGGCAGTTTTAAACTGCCAATTTGACTTGGTACTAAAACCTCTTTGCCAAGCCCGAAACTCTCCTTTTATTACATATAAGTCCCCCCTAAGGTATGCGCTGTTAGTGAAAAACTCCTACATTTACTTTTCACTAATGAGAGGCCTACCTCTCCCACAAGATAACATTGGGTTGTGTAAATATATTTAATAAGTGCTAACTTTTGATTGGGATCTGGTGAACATTTCATGTTTAGTGTCCGAGATATTGCAATCAAAAATCCTCTTTTTTTTTTTAAAACAGATTTTATTTGTAACATGTTACGCTTAGCTCCGTAACCCGGAGACTACAGCACACAGCAATAAAAATACAATAATGCCATTTACTTTTCATCCCAACAAACAACCCCCCTCCCTACCACCCCCCGATTGCGTGTATATGGGTCCCAATTGAACAGTTGCATAGCCAAACGTACACACTGAGTCTGTCCTGCACCCCATAGATTGCCTTCATCATCCCAATTTAAAGAGGTACACCAGATGTTTCGGCCGGCGGTGGGTCTAGCTCCAATCCCCTATAGTCCGCCCACCGTTTCCAGATTTTATAATGTTTACGGGGGCATCCCCTAGCAAGAAATATTGGCAACTCAAGCCACATGCAGAAGTCCATCCCAGATCGCCAGGCAGCCAGTGGCAGGGCCCGAGCCGCCTTCCAAGCCCTGGCCACATCCCTCTTCGCCAGCGTGAGGCCCAACAGGAACAGGTGACGCTTATACCTATTTCCCCCAACACTCTCCATCACATGTAACAATGCCAGCTTCGGCGTGTAGGGAAGCTTCCAAGCCAACACCTCTGACAAACAGGAGAACACACCCCTCCAGAACCTACGCAGCGCAGAGCAATCCCAAACTGTGTGTAGAAGCGTACCCTCGTGCGTCCCACATTGGAGACACTCAGGGGAGCCTATCATGCCCGTATTCCACAGTCACATTCTAGTAAAGTACACGCGGTGCAGATATTTAAATTGTACAAACCGCAGACGTGTGGAGATAGCGGCTCCTCCGGACTCTCCAGGGCCTCCGCCCAGTCCTCCTCCTCCAGCTCACCCACATCCCCCACCCACGCTGTGCGGAGGCGCTGTAAGTCAGTAGAGCAGTGATGTACTAGTGTCTGGTAAATACGTGAAATCTTGCGGTCCGGCAATTCACCCATAAACACCGTTGCCTCCAAGGGGCTAAACTCAGGCAGGGACTCCAGCCCCACTAAATGAGGCGACAATGCGTGCTTAAGCTGTAGGTACTGAAAGAATTAGGACCACGGCATTCCATGCTCATCTTGAAGTTCCTGAAAGGATTTAAGTGTCAGGTCAGTCATCACGTCACCCAAGGACAAGATCCCTATCGAGTCCCACCCCTGAAAACCTTGCAGCGCCCCCAGCTGAGGCAGCCGCCCATTATTCCACAATGGCGTCTCCCGAGTCAACACATTCCAACACCCCATCCTATGTAGGGTCCGTCGCCAAACATGAAATAACACCTGCCTGGCCGAGTAGAGGCTCCGCCACAACGGCGCTGAATAAAGCGTGCAATGACCTAGTGCCCATCAAGTGGCGTTCCACCGCATACGCCGTGTCTTCTCTATCCCCGTACCACCATTCGTTGAGCACCAGCAAGTGTGCCGCCTGGTAATAGGAGAGAACATCCAACGTTGCAAGCCCCCTAGTGTATGTAGAGAGGAAGCACGTACATAGCGCTATGCGCACCACCCCTCCCTCCCAGAGAAACCCTCCCAGGGCCGCATTCACCTGTTGGAACCAACACGGCAGGATCAAATAGGTGTGATTTAGCAGCTGATATAGCAGGCAAGGGAGCGCTACCATTTTAAAAATAGCTGGTCAGCCATAAATAGTTAGGGGCATGCGAGACCACACCTTGAGTTCTTCTCGCGTACGGTCCCATACCACGGCCAAAGGAGTCCCCCACTGCGCCACCTGTCAAGCCCGGGTTCCATCACATCATTCCAGTCCCCCCCTACTATGAACAGAGTGTCCGGCATTGTCCCCCACAACGTCAACAGCCGTTCCACCAATGACCACTGTAGTGGCGGCGGTGCGTATACACTACTGACCATCACTGGGTCACTTCCAATCTTACCCTGTATGACCACATACCTGCCCTGAGTGTCAGTCCATGTCTTATCAGGTGTGTAAGAGATCCTACGGTGTATCAGAATTGCAGCACCCCTGGAGCCCCTCGTAAACCCAGAGTGATAGACCTGATCAAATCCAGAACGTTGCAAGCAGAGAGTCTTCGTGCCCAGGAGGTGTGTTTCTTGAAGCAATAGAATATCAGCCCCCACCCTCTTGGCATATCGCAGAATGGCCCCTCTCTTGACTTTATCCAACGCCCCTCGCACATTCCAGCTGACTATGCACAGGAACCCTGGGACTACCCGCCCCCCTCCGTCAGTGTCAGGCATAATACCACGCACCCACTCCTCCCACCAGTGCCTCCCCGACCCAGTGCACCCGAATTGTGATGGACAGACATTCACGCAATCAAAGAAACCCCAAAACCCCCAACCCCCACAGACCCCCTCAACCCTCCCCCCTCCACCCCATACCTCCCAAACACGGAAGTACCTGTCGCGGTCGGAGCAAGGTCTAGTCCCCAACAGGGGGACAAACACCATCCCCTCCAATGGATCCCCAAGAAAACACCCATAACTGCGGGGGAGAAAAAACCACACCCCCTCACGTCCACAAAGGTGTGAGCGGGAACCAGCCTCAATCAAAGTAGCCCATCTGAGCGTCCAAGCAATAATGCCACCAAATCATTCCTCCAGCTGCTGCTTCTCTGGTGACGCGGCCTTCTGACTGAGGACAGAGCCACACCTGTTGAGACGCCTGGAGCGGGACCTCCTGTTGCCACCCCTGTGGCCCCGGGGCCCTCTATGGGTCACATCATTGGAGGAAGATTCAGAGTCCAAGCCCGGCGGCGTATGAGGTTGAATCCACACAGTTTCATCAGTTCATTTGAAGACTTCTTCCGGGGAGTCGAAGAACACTGTACGGGACCGGTAAATGACTCTCAGTCTGGCGGGATACAGCAACGCATATTGGAGCTTTAGTTCACAAAGACGCGCTTTGGCCACCAGGAAAGACTGTCACTGCTGTTGCACCAAGCGAGTGTAGTCTGGAAAGATAAGTATAGAGGCATTGTCGCAAGTGAGGGTAGACTTAGACCTGGCCTGTCGCAGGATAGCGTCCCGATCCATATAGTTAAGAAACTTAGCTATGATCGGCCTAGGGCGAGCACCCATGGGGGGCTTCCGCATGAGGGCACGATGGGCACGTTCGATGACAAAACAGCGGGACAGCACATCGGATGGGAGCCAACCCTATACCCACTGGGTCAGAAAGCGCTCCACGTTATCTCCCTCGCATCCCTCCCGAAATCCCACGAAACATAGATTGTTCCGCCTGGCACGCCCTTCCGCATCCTCAACCCGCATGGCCAGACCCTTCTGTATCTTTTCCATAGCCGCAACTTTCTTCTTCAGAACCGTGACGTCATCCTCCACCTCCGAAACGCGAGTCTCCGTTGCAGTAATGCGCTCCAAGGTGTTCCGTAGGTCTTGCCGCAGCAGGGTAACATCGACAGCCCCAATCTTGGCGTCCAGCATATCTCGGGACTGGGTGATAGCCTCCATGAGCGCCGCGTTGTCAGGCACTTGACTCTGCGAGCCCGCAGTCCCAGCGGCGGTCCCTGCGCCAGTATATTTGTCGAGTGTGCCCTGTTTAGCACCGCCGCCTCCTCCCTTGTCGCTGGTCATGGTGAAGGTTCGTGTCCCGCCCGCTGTAAGGATTACCAACCATAGTGGCAGTCGCAGGTCGCCACCCCTGTGAAGTATGGAACACCCACTGGAGCAGCAAGACCCTCCAAGTGGACCTCGAGCAAGCGCAATTGTCCCCTGGATTATGAGGCACGCAAGGGGCGACTCCACCTCACCACCAGAGGGCAACGCCCTGTCCCCCGCTGTGTGGCCCGCACTGACCACCGACTTGCGTCAGCCGCTCCCAATCACGACAGGGGGCACCACCATCCATGGGACCTCGCAGGGCCCAGTCACAGACACAGCGGTGTCACAGTGCCTTAGCCGCCACTCCCAACTTCACCGCGGACCGGCCAGAACGCCGAACACACCAAAGTCAGGGCCACCCCCACCTCAGAATTAAATCCAGGGAGGGCAGGGGGGGAGGAAAAGGTGGGGGCGCTCTCACCACCCAGTACCCTCAAACTCACAGTCCCACGCCGCGACCGAATGGACTCACCACCGCGGGCACAGGCCAGGCAAGTCCGCCTCCACATCGTCCAGGACACCCAGGCCAGGTATGATGTCCACTCCGGCAGCCCCCGCCGGGGCCCGTGTCTGGGGATTACTGGCAGCATCACTTCGCGCCCCACCGTGCCGCCAAATGTCTGTGGGAGGGGGCCTACCCCACTGCCAAAGAAGGGGGACCCACCGCAGTCTGACACATGGCGGGACAGAGCAGCCGCCGCATCTCTCCCGGTCCCAGGGGCCACGCAGGCCGATCTCACCGGCTAGCCGCCCCGCCGATCGTCGTCCGCCGCCGCTCCTTAGCCCCAGCAGTACTCTCAGCTGGCCAGAGCGGGTCTCCTCCGGGATGTAGTCCTCAAGATGCACCACCGCCGGCCGTAGAAAATGGCTGCCACCCTCCACAGGGCCGCCTAGTCCAGTGCGATAGCTCTCCCGGCCTGCAGCTCCAGACCCGTCTCCCACAGGGTCTCAAAGCAGTGCCATGCAGCGCGATCCGCCGCCGGATGTACCACCTCAAGGCAGCCTCCCCCTGTGTTGCGTGGGGGAAGTGCCACGATACACCACCACACCAGCTCTTTCACGCCGGCCCCGGGAACCACAGCCCCGGCACGGCACGCAAGGTCCCGGCGCCACCTCCTCCGTCACTTGCCAGGCCGCTCCTACACTGCAAGTCGCACCACAACACTCCAGGGGTCCCCAAGGAGATTGGGGGAACACCGAACGAAGCTGCGGCACCTCCGACGTCTGTGCAGCAAGTATAGGCGCTCAGGGCAGGATATTGGTGAAGGATATAAGCAGGCTGGCTGGAGCTAGCCTAATGCTCGATCGCCATTGTTCCCGGTCAAGCCACGCCCCCATCAAAAATCCTCTTTAATGTTAAAGTGAGATTTTAAAGTGCCACTTTTGGAAAATCAGCATCTTACTGCCCGATTTGGTGCCTGCAGCCAGTCCTAGGTCACAGAACTGGGTGTAGTAGGGAGTTGGACTTTGTTTATTCCTCCCAGACAAATTGGACCCTCAGACCCACTCTTCAGTAAACCACTGGACTGGCGAAAAACTCCTAAGGACTGATGTGCTGATCTTCAAGAAGGACTGCTGCTCTGTTGCCCTGCTGCTATGCTGCCTGAGTGAAAGGTCTAGACCTACATCTTGATCCCAGGACCACTAGAGTGACTCCAAGGGCTAGTTTGCTGACTTCTTGATCAGAGTCTTAGGGACAGAAACATCTCCAACCACCTTGAACCCAACACCCGGACTCAGTTTGCTGTGAGTATTGCCCCCAGTGGTGCCTCCCCAGTCCTGTACCCTCAGAAGTGGGCCTGAGGGTGCTCTGCCAGCCCAGCGAAGCTGTGATCCTGTGGGCTTAACCGATGCTGTGGCAATGCAGTTCCGCTTTGGAACCACTGTTGTGCAACACATCCCCCTACACAGGACTTTGCATCACAGCCTGCAGTCTCCTCTGAACCACCACTCCGCAATGCATCCTCTATGCAGGCCTTCATATCCCAAGCCCTTATCGATGGCATCCTTGGTAATGCCACAAGACCTCGCATTACAGACTCACAGCATCTCAGAACCGCCTCTGCATGGTACATCCTCGAGAAGGGATCTTGCAATTCTCCTCAACCAAGATTCAAGTTACTTTGTTCAGCTGGTCCAACCTGGTCCCTATATCAATCCCTTGCTCCATTGTGGTCAGCTTGAACGTGTGTCTTTTTCCTGGCCCAGTGCGACCTGGTAACCACAGTAGTCAATTTATGCTTTTAGGCACTATTCTCAATTACATTTTTTAAATTGCAGATCTCCGAGTCTAGAGATTGGACTTTTCTCATGTTGGTGTGAAATAATTTAATACTTTGTACTCTCAGTTTTTCATTTGGTGTGGGACTTTTCTTGTTTGTGTTTTCACTTTATTACGGTTTGAGGTGCTGCATAAATACTTTACACATTGCTTCTAAATTAAGCATGACTGCTTTAGTCAAGCTACCAGAGTGTTAAGCACAGGTTAATTTGGGGTCTGTTTGTGTGTCACTATGACAGAGATTGTGGTTGCTCCTTAAGAAGGCTTACACTCCTCAACCAGTAACCCAATTTCCAACACATGGTTTAACCACCTGTTTCTAGAGGACACTCATTCCATCCCAATCTAAATTAAGACCGTAATCTCCTTTGGATTATTAAAAATAATAAAAGGCTCAGGAATACCAAAATGTTTGTTAAATTATGTAAATGTGCCACATGAAGGCCATATTTTGTACTACATTTAGGTGATGGCTGAAAGCTGGAATAGGAAAGGGCTGCTCTCAGGGGTGACACTGATAATGCGCCTCCTGAGGGCTTCTTTGCCTCTGCACCCGCGTCTGTAATATGGCACAGAGGCCAAGAGATTCCCTCATCTATGTGGGGCACACCCCCATGCAAATGAAGAAACGCCCCCTTGAAGATAGTGCTGGCGCTTTATGTGTGCCAGCGCAATTGGTAGCACAGAAGGGGCTGCACAAGCATCCGTGGCCCCTTCTGTTATGCCAAAGTGCCCAGGGGTGTGCAAAGCAGGCTCAAACACCCGTTGCGCTCACGGGGCACTTTATGTAATATGCCTCAGGTGTCCTAAATTTGAAATCAGTAATTAAGGAGAGTAGGATCTGCTTGATTTGGTTACCCTCACTTTTTGCTGATGTTTCACTGTTTTTGACTTTAGTCTGGCTGGGGCCCTGATAACCAGGACCCCAGCCTAGCTGTCTCCTCTCTAAAATGATTGCAAGTACTTTAGGTACACTTCAGTTTGGTTACTGGGGTAACCTTGTGAGTCCCTAGTATATGGTACACCAGGTACTAAGGGCATAGGTACCCCAGAGGCCTAACAGGGGCTGCAGCATGTATTATGCCACCCCTGGGAAGCCTTCCAAAATGACACCACAGGACTGCTACTGCAGCCTGGGTAAGGTGGTGCATGCACCTCTTACTAAGATATATGTTACCTATATCTACCTTATATCACTGCACATAGAAACCTATCAGTCACCCCCATGGCAGGCCTTAACAATCCTGAAGGCAGGATGCTTGGTTTCGTGTGAGAGGGTCCCCACGCATGAGCAGAACTCCTCTGTAGCCTTTGGAACCTATTCTCCGGGGCAGTTCAGTGATGCAGCCAGACCATATACTCGTAAGTGCATTATAACCTTGCAGTAAATGCTAACTTTGGAATGGATGCATGGAAACATGTCATGTTTGGTTTCAAACACTTTGGAATTCTACCCCCTGCCAGTCCTGGTGGCAAGGGTAGAATTCCACCCTTCTAGACGGAGAGACATGTACACACCGGTATACCCGGTACCAGTTTTAAAGAGCCCTGGCATCACAAAATGGATGCTGCAGCCACAGACATGAGTCTGGCCTCCTGCTGCTGACCAAAACTCCGGCAGGGGAGGCCTGGACAATAGGTCTCCTCTCACAGGGAGGTGTGATCTTGACCAGCACGAATCGGAGCAAAACCATATTCTCGCTACTAAAGGACTTGACCTCTCCATCAGCAGAATCTGGTAACACTATCGCCTCTAACTCACACTGTGAGGACCTGGCTACTTTCTTTGTGAAGAAAGTTGAAGATATATACTTAAAACTGGGATATAACATTGCCCCCAATGCTTGGAGTATGAACGTGAATCCCGATTCTGAATTTCCCTGTCTCTCATCTTTCCTCCCTATTACCCTCAATGAGTTAGAGAAATTATTAATTAAAATTAAATCTGGCTCTCCGGCCGACCCCTTAAGCCTGAAGTCTTTAGAAAAATCCAATTAGATCTTATGCCTGCATGCTTAGACTTACTTAATCACTCCCTCTCCACTGCGTCAGTGCCTAAAACATGGAAGCATGCTAAAGTCGTACCCTTGTTTAAAAAACCCACACTTGACTGTTCCAAAGCAGAAAACTACCGCCTAATTTCATTGCTTCCGTTTATGTCTAAAATCTTGGAAGCTTATCTGACTACTACACTTACGCAATTTTTAGACACTAATAACATTCTTGATAACTCACAGAATGGCTTCTGCCCTCGGTACAGTACCGAGTCGGCCCTGTTAGCAGTGGTTGAACATTTCAAATCCGCGCTGGATGCCGGCAGCACATCTGTCCTGGTGCTGCTCGATCTAAGCGCGGTATTTGACACAGTGTCACATGAAATACTACTCCAACAATTGGAGGAAATTGGAATAGGTTACACGGCACTAGCCAGGCTCGCTTCTTCCCTATAGGAAAGAACGTTCCAAGTGACTGCCCCCCATTTTGCCTCCCAGGTCCACACACTTCGATGTGGGGTCCCTCAGGGCTCCACACTGAGCCCCACGCTCATCAATATTTACATGAGCCCTCAAGAGGAATGTCCCTGGTGTCATACGCCGATGACACCCAACTGGTGTTCACCCTATATAACAACCCCACCCAAGACAAACAAAAATTCAAAGAGGATATCTCCGCCATAGCAGAATGGATGACTAAAAATTGTTTGCAACTGAACTCCTCCAAATCAGAAATCTTCTTGGTGGGTAAAGATTCCCATCTGTGGACTAATGAATGGTGGCCTTCGGCACTTGGTAACCCCAAGGACCCTAAAACCATGGTAAAAACTTGGGCATCCTATTAGATAAAGATCTGAACTTTGAAATGCATGCAAAAACAGTGGCTGGAAAATGCTTTGGGATACTCCGAGGCCTGAGACCGATTCTGGGTCTCTTTGATGCTCAAACACGTCAGCTGATTGTTCAGGCTTCTATTCTCGCCCGTCTGGACTATTGCAATGCTCTTCTCCTTGGTTCTAACGAATCTGTGATGAAGAGATTGCAACAAGTCTAGAATGCAGCAGCACGTGCAATCTTTGCTATGCCGAAGTTCAGCCATGCCTCCAACCTCCTCCATTGTCTTCATTAGCTGCCGATTGAGTAGCGGGTCAGCTTCAAGACACTCAGTACCATGCACAAGATACTGATAGGTATAGCCCCAGATATTCCTAATGGGCTGTGCACCCTGTACACTTCAGCTTGAGTATTGCGCTCTTCAAACCAGTGTCTTGCATGCACTCTGCTTAAACGTAAGGCCAGATCCGGCGGCCGGTCTTTCAGTCGCTTGGCACCTACATTATGGAACTCCCTCCCTTTTTTCATTCGTGCTGAACCTGACCATAACACCTTCAGACTGCACGTAAAAACTTTGCTCTTTTCTCAGATTTAGTTCCCTCCTGTGTTCACCGCTCTGATCTGCTCTAAGCGCTGGGACACCTTTTTGACGAGTCAGCCATGCGCTCTATAAATACTCTAATCTAATCTAATCTAACCACCTCCCAGGCAGGCTTTAGTGTATTGGGTCTGGGTGGGTGCACTCTGAGAGTGCTTTGACGTCTGCTCTGGGGGCACTTTTGGTGTCCCTGTGCATAGTCCAGTTCACACCGGTTGCAGGGGCTACCAGCCCATACTCTGGCGCAAAACTGGACAAAGGAAATGGGTGTAGCCACCCCTCTTTCCAGACCCTCCCATAGGTGGGTCCCCAGAGTATGTCCAACCCCTTTCTTTAGTATAAGTGAGAAACCCCTGGCAACAGGACTTTAGATTACACCTAGACGAAATCTGAAACTGAATCCTGGAACTTCAATGCTCTACTAAAGACTAGAGAATGGAAGAATCTCCCTTAGGGTCAAGGACTGACTCCCCTGCTTAGCAGGCACCAGCAAAGCATCTTGCCAGTCTGCATTTCTGAAGCTCCCGTCAGACTCTGAAGTATTTGCAACACAAGAAGAGGGTTTCCAGACTTCTCAGAGGCTGACCCGAGTCCCCAGCAAAGCTGAGACCCGCAGCCCTCGTGAGTGATGTGGCACCGTAACTCCTGGACACTTTGCAAGTGCATTGACTTCTGAACGTCTCTTGAAGTTGTGCTTTGGGTTACTTTACTTGCATCGCAGCGCTTGTCCTTATTGTAACCGCCCGCATTTGACTGCTAACATTTGCATATTTCATTTAGCACTGCGCTCGCGTTGGTTAGCTTCTACCATATATATTGCTGTTCGTTTACCTGTGCCTTCTTTCCATTGCTTAATTCACTTTTTGGCCCCAAGCTCGCCCAGCTCGTATTTTCCTCTACTGCCATTTTGTTTGTTGTGCTTTCGAGCAAGCCCCTCCTCTCCGCCCCGCACCCGCCTCCCCAGCTGCTCCTCCCTCCCAAGGATTGATTACAATTGCCCCGTAGATTGAAGCGCTGTGACCTCCCTTACGCTGTAAGAGGCGGCCGCTCACTAGCTCTCTGCCGATTCCATCAGCGCTATCCTCATCCCCTGAGTGATTCCCTGATTGAAAACTGCCGACTGGTATCGTAGCGCTTCTCTTTAGCACTGCTCTTCTTTACTTGCATCACAGCGCTTGTCCTCATTGTAACCGCCCGCATTTGACTGCTAACATTTGCATATTTCATTTAGCACTGCGCTCGCGTTGGTTAGCTTCTACCGTATATATTGCTGTTCGTTTACCTGTGCCTTCTTTTCATTGCTTAATTCACTTTTTGGCCCCAAGCTCGCCCAGCTCGTATTTTCCTCTACTGCCATTTTGTTTGTTGTGCTTTCGAGCAAGCCCCTCCTCTCCGCCCCGCACCCGCCTCCCCAGCTGCTCCTCCCTCCCTCCGCCCCCCTCCACTCTCCATTTATGTCAGATGTCCCAACGTGCAGCGTCCACGCGCTGCGGCCGCGCCGAAGGTGCGCCAAAGGTAAGCCCGTCTACGCCCGTCCGCGCCTGGACCGCGCCCAGCACCAGACCCCCCGCATTACATACGATGCTTCCACCCTCCTAGCCCTTAACCCCGGCCGACTCCCCAATTGCGCCCAAGCCGCTCCTGGACACACCCATGGACCCTTCACATGCTACTCCTGCAAGTTCGACGGCACCAAGATAAACTCCTCATCCACGATCGCACAACAGATATCTGACTCCAACCACCTAAAATGCATCCTGCTCAACACCCGCTCAGTCCACAGACACGCCATCGACCTCTGGAACCTGCTAGACACCACTTCTCCCGACGTCGCCTTCCTAACAGAAACATGGATGAACGCCTCATCAGCCCCAGACATCACCATTGCCATCACGGAAGGCTACAAGATCATCCGTAAGGACCGCACCGACCAAACAGGAGGAGGCATCGCTATCGTCCATAAGAACTCCATCCGCATCTCAACCAGCTCAGACGTCAACCTTGCCAGCGCCGAACACCTTCACTTCCAGATCCACACCGACCCCAAGACCACACTCAGAGGCACACTCCTCTACCGACCTCCAGGACCCCGCGCACAATTCAGCGACGTTATCACTGACTTTATCACCCCACACGCCCTCCCCTCCGAGGAATACATTCTACTGGGAGACCTCAACTTTCACCTGGAAAAGAGCAATGACAGCAACGCCACCTCCCTTCTGGACAATCTCGCCAACCTCGGACTCAAACAACTTGTCACTACGCCCACCCACATCGCAGGTCACACACTCGACCCTATCTTCACCTCCAGCAAACATGTCTCCTTCAGTCACAGCACTATTCTCCATTGGACGGACCACAGCTGCGTACACTTTACCTACAATAAGACCACAACTCAGAACCTTTCTCAACCTACTCTGCGAAGAAACTGGAACAAAATCACCATCGACCAGATCTCCTCATCGCTTCTTCAAAACCCCCCTGCCCACTCCTCAAACCCTGACCAAGCAGCAATTAACCTCACCCAATGGCTATCCAACAGCGCCGACATCCTAGCACCGCTGAAAAAACGTCAAACCAAACTAGGCAGCAAAAACGCCTCCTGGTTCAACGATGATCTTAAGAAATCAAAGAAACTCTGTCGCTCCCTCGAGAAGGCCTGGAAAAAAGACCCAAAAACCAGCACCAGGGACGCCTTCAAAAACGCCACCCGCATACACCACCAACTTATCCGATCTGCCAAGAAAGCCGCATTCAAAGACCGACTAGACAACAACGCCCACAACAGCAAGGAACTATTCAACATCGTCAAAGAATTTACCAACCCCTCAGCCAACTCCAACGACATCACCCCCTCTCAAGCCCTCTGCGACTCCCTAGCTTCGTTCTTCCACAACAAAATCGCAGACATCCACAACAGCTTCGACAACCGACCCGGAGACCAACCCACCCAACCTTCTGCAGGACCTTCACCCCCCTTGAACATCCTTAATGACTGGAACCCAATCTCCACTGAGGACACCATTCGCCTGATGAACTCCATCCATTCAGGATCCCCCTCAGACCCTTGCCCTCACCACATCTTCAACAAAGCAGACTCCATCATAGCACCACACCTCCGAGACGTCATCAACTGCTCCCTCAAATCCGGCACCTTCCCAGAAAGCTGGAAACATGCCGAACTCAGCGCCCTTCTGAAAAAACCCACAGCTGACCCCACCGAACTCAAAAACTACCGCCCCATCTCGCTCCTCCCATTCCCGACCAAAGTCATCGAGAAAGCTGTCAACAACCAGCTCGCCGCCTTCCTCGAAACCAACAAATCCCTCGACTCCTCACAGTCCGGCTTCCGAGCCAAACACAGCACTGAGACCGCACTCATCGCAGCAACAGACGACATTCGAACTCTACTAGACAATGGAGACACAGTCGCCCTCATCCTCCTCGACCTCTCCGCAGCCTTCGACACAGTCTGTCATAGCACCCTGTTACATCGCCTCAGCAACATCGGAATCCAAGGAATAGCACTGGAATGGATCACCTCGTTCCTCACCGGAAGAACCCAGAGAGTCCGCCTCCCACCATTCCACTCAGACGCCACTGAAGTCATCTGCGGCGTACCACAAGGGTCCTCACTCAGTCCCACCCTCTTCAACGTATACATGAGCCCCCTCGCGGCCATCGCACGCCAACACAACCTCAACATCATCTCCTAAGCTGATGACACCCAACTGATCCTATCACTCACCAAAGACCCTAACACTGCCAAAACCAACCTACATGAAGGAATGAAAGATGTAGCCGAGTGGATGAAGCACAGCCGTCTGAAACGTAACTCAGACAAAACAGAAGTCCTTATCTTAGGTACCTCCCCCTCCGCCTGGGATGACTCTTGGTGGCCAGAGGCCCTTGGAAAAGCACCCATCCCGACGGACCACGCACGGAACCTGGGCGTCATCCTGGACTCCTGACTCTCTATGAACAGACAAGTCAACGCTGTTTCATCATCTTGCTTCAACATTCTTCGCATGCTCAAAAAAACATTTTGCTGGATCCCCACCGAAACCAGAAAAACGGTCACCCATGCACTGGTCACCAGCCGCCTGGACTACGGAAACACCCTATACGCCGGTATCACTGCAAAACTCCAGAATAAACTCCAACGCATCCAGAACGCATCAGCCAGACTCATACTAGACATCCCACGTAAAGACCACATCTCTAATCACCTGAAAAACCTCCACTGGCTCCCCATCAATAAGAGGATTACTTTCCGCCTCCTAACCCACACACACAAAGCACTTTACGAACTTGGACCCAAATGCCTCAACACACGACTTTCCTTCTACACCCCCTCCCGCCAACTACGATCCTCCAACCAAGCGCTTGCTACCGTACATCGCATCAATAAAACCACCATGGGAGGTAGATCCTTCTCCTACCTCGCAGCTAAAACCTGGAACTCACTCCCCACTCACCTTCGTCTCACTCAGAACCACCTAGCATTCAGAAAGCAACTTAAAACTTGGATATTCGACAAGTAATTTCCCCACCCTTCTTCAAGCGCCTTGAGACCCTCCGGGTATGTAGCGCGCTATATAAATCTTTGACTTGACTTGACTTGACTTGTAGCCCAAGCCCGGAGCACCATCTGCACGGAAGATTGTGGGCCTAAACTCCACGAGTGTTCCGTGAGCCCGCTTCTTGCGTTTCCACTCGAGGCTCCTTCGCGATCCCAGGACCATCAACTGGTGGGTCCCTGTCAAGGCAACTCTAATTTTCCTTGGGCTTCCCTGGTTGCTCCAGATGTGCCCTGACTCTCCATTGTGGGGTGAGTCCCTCAGACCTTGCTGGTCGGCACCAAAGCATTTCTTTGATTCTAGTGTGGGTTGCTGTTGCCAAGGCTTGTTGGGTCCAATCCGGGCACCAACACTGCTGCACTGGACATCCTTTGTGGGACAGCTTGATTCCAGATCCTAGTCATCGTTGACACCTCCTGGTACTCGTGGCTGAAGAGTCAAGCTTCACCTGAAATCACCCAACATCTGTGGGCATTCGACTATCGTGCCCCTGGTCGCTGGCTAGTGACTCAGACTCTGTCCCCTCTGCTTTCAGGTTCTTCTCATCTTTGATCCAGGCTTGGATCACCCGGACACTTCCCACTTCTTCGGCAGAAGCACTTTGAAGCAGGTCGCCATTGAAAACGACAACGATTTCCGACTCCAAAAGACGCCTATGCACCTGGCTTCCCTGGGTGAGGTAACTCGAGTACTCCAGTGCTCCCATGGGTGTTGGCCCTAGAACCCCTTAAGTCTAAAGGGGTTTGCTCAAAGTCTTCTCCTAAGTGTCCTTTATCTTTAAATTTCCAACCGCGACTTTCCCTATAGAAGCTAACAGCGTCTCGCAGCTGTGTTCTCGCACTGCACGCGTCCCCTGTGGGTCCCCTGTGTCACTACCTTGGGTAGTTCCTTGTGGGACCAGCGATTCTACAGGCTCTAGGCCTTGTGTCTAGTCAAGTCATGGTTCTTATACCACTTTAATATATGGTTTGGTAGACCCCTAGGGCTCAACATATATTGTGCTACTTTACTGTGTGATATTAAGTGTAACATATGTGTTTTGACCACTAGTCTCATAAAGAGACTAGTAGGGTGTGTTTAGAATAAATACATATGTTTTATATATATATATCTGGTGTGGTTCTCCTTTCATTTGGTCATGCAAGAGATTATAGACTGGTAAAACAACTGCTTTACATTTCTCCAAGACTTAGCCTGAAGGCTACTCTCCATAGCTACCACTCGGATAGCTTTCAAAAAAGGTTGTCTTTAACCTATCACCTCTAAGGGGTTGTTTGGACTGGTACAATGTGCCCACTATAACTAGTGGACAGGATATGCCAGGCCAACTTCTCACAGTAATCTATTCTCTAGATCACATGTCCTACCTACGTGAATGAGGTGATAATAGAAGAGCATGGAGGTTTTTCCAAGACAAGTTGGTCAAACAGCTGGAAAGATTATGTTACAGTTAGAGCACCCTCTTTACCTTTGTAAGAAGACCTTATAGGACTATTTGTTGAAGTATAGTGCCCTATTGTAGTCGATACTGTCTAGTGGGCCCATAAGGAATCTGCCTGAAAGTGACGCCGGCCCAAGGCATTGATGCTACACCAACACATAGGACTTGTTGGTGCTTTGACCTGTTTTTCCAAAACCTAACACCCCACCCTTCCTGTCCCATGCAACCACTCTCCATTTTCTACAACCACTTAATCACACTCTTTTTAACACTTTCTTCTTCCTCTCCGTCACTGGACCTTTTGCTGCCTTTACTTGCCGCTGATTGGCCAAATGAAGAAAATTGAGGGAACTCTTATGCCCTTCGGGCCCGATTCACAGAATGAACTTAAGACTCAATCCTAAACTTACTACTATTTTGGTATTCACAGAATGCACTTACTACTTTTGGCATTCACAGAATGAACTTACTACTTTTGGTATTCACAGAAGTTAGGATTTTGTCTCAAGTTTGTCTTAAGACAAACTTAAGACCGACTTAAGACAGACTTAAGACAAAATCTAGTGAAATTCTTAATAATATCATGTAATGCGAATGTCTCAAACTTAGAGAATTTTGTAAGCATAACACAAATCTTGCAGAAGTCTAACCAAACAAGAAGTCAAAGGAAGGGCAGAGAAGCAGAACTGCTTTGTCTCCACAGTCAACCAGGCATCAAGGCTGGGAGCCAGCCTGCTTGGTATCTTTCCAACTGTCTCCCCCGATGCAGAGCACTTGGTTTGAGAACCGATGTCAAGGAGTGATCTGTTGAGTGCCCTTCCAGACTGCCCAAGCGAAGGGCGGCTCTTCCTCATTGCCATCCTGCATAGAACAATACATGTGAAAGGCAACAGGTCTTGCCTTCACAGATAGTGGGAAACCCCGCAAGGTAAAAAAAACTCCTTTGGCAATCTATATAAATGTAGATTGATGATGTGGATTGCATTGGTGATAATCAGCAAAGCACCAAACTTACCCTTACATCGGGAAGGAGAAAATCTCTAAGCAAGATAACAGGTCAAGAGACAAACCAGCCTAAAGAGAGATGAACCAAAACTGTTTAGAAGAAAAATAGCGACATAAATAGCACACAGAGAAATGTTGTAATCACATAGGGTCCATTCTATGCAGTATCTTCAAGTTGATTTATTTAAGTAGATTTTACAAGGTAGAACCCCACCAGGAGCAGCCTCATTGCTGCTCAGCCCATCCACCGACTGACAGTCACACTCACGAACATTCCATTCACCAATATTCTCACACACAGTCACCCAGGCTGAGCAGCAGCAGTATAACAAGAATGTTTACTAATGAACTAGAACTATTGGGGAAAATCAGGATCAATTATGTATACCAAGGGGATAATGAGTGGAATGAAAAATCAACACAGCAAAGTTGTGTCCACCCTTTTCAAGCACTGCCTTTTATATCCCAAAAATATGAACCCCCCTCACAAGAAGATACTCTGCTACATCTTGGATTGGGTAATTTATGCGGTTCTCAAGAAAGAGACCGCCATCTTGGATTGGACACAGTAGATGGTCAAGGTCAAGTTCCAAGGGAACTCATGACATCCATCATCCCACAAAGAAAAAGCCCTAGTTTGACATTGCATTTGTTATGAAGTAAACTGGAGGCCTGCTTCAGTAGCCAGCTGAACCACATGTGATGGAACCCTCTAGGTTCATGAGGGCTTAGCATGGGTGCAAAATCCGTTCCGCTCGCGGATTTTGCGGATTTTCGGCAAATTCGCGATCCGCGAATTCCCGCGAATTTGCCGAAAATCCGCGAATCCGCGAGCGGAACGGATCCGGGGGGCAAAAGTTCAAGCTTCAAGCTTGTAACTATTTTAGAACGGTGCCAGCAGGCTGCCAGCACCATTCTAAAATAGTTACTAAGTTAGTTTCAACAGGAAGCACTAATAGATAAAATGCAGGTGCTCGAGCACCTGCTTTATTTTATCTATTATTATTCGCAAAATTCGCCCATGCTTAGGGCATAGAAGCGAAAAGGTTCTAACAAACAGAGGACCCTGCTCCAAACTTGCAATGGGAACAGTGATGCTCTGAACAGCAGCTTGTCCAAAACGTTTCTGAAATTTGCACCAACTTATTCAAGCTTTTGGCTTTTAATAAACTCTGGGCATGAGCAAGAATCCTGTGTGAAAGTGACCTCAGGCTCATTCTTCACAGACAAGGCAGAGATCTGTAGAGCTGGTACAGCCAGGGAGGCGATGCACCATGAAGCCCACCTTGCATATCCTAGCAACAGGGCAGAAATACCTCTTGATGTAAAAGAGGCTAAGGAGACAAATGAGGCTGTGGTTGAGCAGATGACAATTTACCTGGATATATGAAGCTGTCATTGTGTAGATAAGGTTGTGGTCATGATTTGATGTTGCGTCTCAGCATTTAAAGCTGTGTGATGGTCTGGGAGTTGAAGTCTGTGTCTGGGCACTTGACGCTGTGCCCTGAAATATGATGGCTGTGTAAGCCCATGGATTGGGGGCATTTTACATTGGGCTTGAACAATTGAGGCTATGTCTTGTATGAGTGACTAGATATAGCCTCACATGTTCACGCTCAATGTAAAATACCCCCAACCCATGTGCTACTGCTTTCACAGCAATCATATTTAAAAACTAAACCAATAGCCATAAAGCATCACAGAGGCCTGGCATGAAAATTCACAGAGCATTACTGACATTTGTCATGCATCCTAGTAACTGTTTACCGAACCAGTGGGTACATAACAGACACAATCACAGCGGCTGCAGCCAAGACTTTGGTGGCAAAATTCGTTTTTGAAATTTAAATGGTTCCAGTCATCTGACATGTCTTCATGTTACTGTTCCTAGCCCCCCAGATTTCACTGTCTTTTGGGGGACACCCTCTGGCTTCATATAGTGGGAACTCAATGATGTGACATCTGCCCATGCTGTGTGTTGAGGGGACACCCCCTGTCTTCATATAACGGGATCTCATGAATGCAACATCTGTCCATGCTGTGTTTTGGGGGAAAACCCCTGACTTTTGTATGGGGATCACAAGAATGCAGCATCTGTCCATGGTGTTTTTGGAGGAAAAACCCTGTCTTTTGTATGGGGATCCCAAGAATGCGGCATCTGTCCATGGTGTGTTTTGGGGGAAAACCCCTGTCTTTTGTATGGGGATCCCAAGAATGCAGCATCTGTCCATAGTGTGTTTTGGGGGAAAACCCCTGACTTTTGTATGGGAATCCCAAGAATGCAGCATATGTCCATGGTGTGTTTTGGAGGAAAACCCCTGTCTTTTGTATGGGGATCCCAAGAATGCGGCATCTGTCCATGGTGTGTTTTGGGGGAAAACCCCTGTCTTTTGTATGGGGATCCCAAGAATGCAGCATCTGTCCATGGTGTGTTTTGGGGGAAAACCCCTGTCTTTTGTATGGGGATCCCAAGAATGCAGCATCTGTCCATGGTGTGTTTTGGGGGAAAACCCCTGTCTTTTGTATGGGGATCCCAAGAATGCAGCATCTGTCCATAGTGTGTTTTGGGGGAAAACCCCTGTCTTTTGTATGGGGATCACAAGAATGCAGCATCTGTCCATGGTGTGTTTTGGGGGAAAACACCTGTCTTTTGTATGGGGATCCCAAGAATGCGGCATCTGTCCATGCTATGTGTTGGGGGGACACCCCCTGTCTTCATATAATGTGATCCCAAGAATGCAGCATCTGTCCATGGTGTGTTTTGCGGGACATCCCCAGCTTCATATAATGGGATCGCAAGAAGGCAACATCTGTCCATGCTGAGTTTTGGGTGGACACCCTCTGTCTTCATATGTCAGGAGCTCAAAAATACGACATCTCTCCATGGTATATTTTGTGAGATACCTTCGGCTTCATATAATGGGAACTGAAGAATGCAACATTTGTCCATACTGTGTTTTGGAAGATGCCCCCTGGCCTCATATTTCAGGCTCTCAAGAATGTGGCATCTGTCCACGCTGTGTTTTGAGGGACACCCCCTGGCTTTATATAATGGGATCTCTAGAATGCGACATCTGTCCATATATGTTTTGGGGGCAGCCCCCTGGTTTCATATATCAGGATCTCAAGAATGCGGCATCTGTCAGTGCTGTATTTTGGTGAACACCCCCGGCTTCATATAATGGGATCTCAAGAATGTGAAATCTGTCCCTCTGGCTTCGTATAATGGGAAGTAAAGAATTAGATATCTGTCCATGTTGTGCTTTGGGGGACGCGCCCTGGCTTCATATAATGGAATCTCAAGAACGTGGCATCTGCCCTCGCTGTGTTTTGGAGACACCACTCGGCTTCATATAATGGGATCGGATCTGATGAATGCGACATGTGTCAATGCTGTATTTTGGGGGACCCCACACAACTACATAATCATATAATTGGATCTCATAAATGTGGCATTTTTCCGTGCTGTGTTTTCGGAATTGCCCATGTATGTTTTGGGGATACCCCCTGGCTTCATATATCACAATCTCAAGAATGCGGCATCTGTCCAACCTCCGGCTTCATATAATCTCATGAATGAGACATCTGTTCATGCTGTGTGTTGGGGGAAACCCACTGGCTTCCTATATCGGGTTCTCAAGAATGCGGCACTTGCCCATGCTGTGTTTTAGGGGACACCCCCTGACTTTATATAACCGCTTCCATGCTCATGACGAGCTCAGCTCGTCATGACCACACCCGTTTTTATTGCTGTCCAGCACAGCAGGGGAAAATCTCTAGAAGCGATGGTGTTAATGGGATCTCATAAATGCGGCATCTGTTCACACTTTTTTAGGGACACCCCCTGGCTTCACATATTGGTATCTCATGAATATGACATATTGTTTTTGGGGGACACCCCTTAGCTTCCTATATTGGGATCTCAAGAATACAAGAAGTTATATCTAGCCCTGGGCAAACTACGCCAAGGGTTAGATATACCTTCTTGTGATGTCACTGGGGATCAAAAAGTATATGCTACAGCTTCTTGCGATTTCACTGGGGATTAAAAAGCATGTGATATAACTTCTTTTGATGTCATTGGGGAACAAAGAGCATGTGTTATATAACATCTTGTGATGTCACTGGGGATCAAATGGCATGCAAAATAACTTCTTGTGATGTCACTGGGGGCCTAAGAGCATGTGATATAACTTCTTGTGATGCCTTTGGGTATCAAATGCAAAAACAACAGTTGATGGACAGAATGCAGAACATTGTCATACATTCACCCCAGTACAGAGATCTGGGCCTAAATCCATCATTATTTTGCAGTTCACACCACCCCAGTTCAGACATGGCCATATGCAAATCAGCATTGACCCTGTGCCTCATGGGAACAGTCCAGCCCGAACTGCCAAGCCATGTCTTTTTTGGACCGGAATCAAGTATTCTAGGACCGGTTTCTGGCTATCAGCCGTCTTCAACCAGGATAGCTTGACTCCAGTGGTGTGGAGAGCATGGGCTCACATCTGAGCATCCCCATCCCACTCGGGGTGGAAAATGCAAAAACAACAGTTGATGGACAGAGTGCAGAACAATGTCATACATACACCCCAGCACAGAGAACTGGGCCTAAATCCATTGTTTTTTTGCACTCCACACCACCCCAGTTCAGACATGGCCATATGCAAATCAGCCTTGACCCTGTGCCTCATGGGAACAGTCCAGCCTGAACTGCCAAGCCATGTCTTTCCTGGACCGGAATTAAGCATCCTAGGACCGGTTTCTGGCTATCAGCCTTCTTCAGCCAGGATAGCTTGACTCCAGTGGTGTGGAGAGCATGGGACTCACGTCTGAGCATACCCATCCCACTCGGGGTGGCAAATGCATGGGATGGGTATGCTCAGACGTGAGTCCCATGCACTCCACACCACTGGAGTCAAGCTATCCTGGCTGGTTGATAGCCAGAAAAAAAGGGGAATGGTTTGAACTGTTCACACTACAGGCTGATCCTCCTTTTGGATATTTCAGTTAAGGTTTTATCAAAAGTCATTCTGTCAAGGCTGGAGGGTTGGCCAACCAAATACACAATTGTACCAATTGAGCAAGGAGGGTTTCGGGATGGTCACGCAACCATAGACCACTGCTTTGCTCTTTAGGCCATCATCCAGAAGGCTCTGGAAGGGAATCAGGGACTATGGGGCATATTACCAACCTACAGCGATATTTATCGCTAAGTAGGCTCAGCGGTGATAATATTATCGCTGCGGTTCACCTGTTTTTATCGCAGAGATACCTTGCTATTAGCAAGGTATATCTCTAAAACGATAAAAAGCAGGCGAAATGCGTGAATATTGCTGTAAATACAGCGATATTCACACATTATCGTGACAATGCTTTTAGCCATGTTATCCACCTTCCATTGGATGACATGGCTAAGAACTGCTCTGGGCAGGCGTTAGCTTTTGGAGATATTCGCGCTTAGCGCAAATATTTCCAAAACTAAGCCATTGTTGGTAATAGGAGATAGCGATATTAGCGACTGTTTCCAGTCGCTACCATCGTGGCAAGCCCACTTTGCATGTCATTAGCGATAATTATCACTGACATGCAAAGCGGGCCCCAAGATGATCGCTATCACCTACTAGCTGTCACTAACTGGTGTTAGCGACACCTTGGTAATTGGGCGATCAAATTATAGCCGCTTTAGCTGGAAAGAGTCCCGATAAAGCGGCGATAATGGCCCTTGGTAATATGCCCCTATGTTGCTGTTTTATTTGTTTCCGGATAGTCTTCAGCTCAATCCACAAGGGACTCCTATGGGAGAAACTTGTCGTCTAGAAGCTTCTAACCGATCTCCTTAGTGTGTTACATGCTTTACACACTCCCAACTGGGCACAGTTCGTACTAGGTAACAGGTAGGCTATATCACAGATTCCCAGCAAGAATGGTCTTCAGCAAGGGTATGTTTTAGCCCCCTTGCTTTTCAGTTTATTTCTAGCAGACCTCCCGGCATCTAAAGCCCAAGTAAAGTCATTTTCCCCCAAAGCATGGAATAAGCACATTACTTGCCTGCAATATGCAGACAATCTATTTCTGCTGGATTATTTTCCAATCAGTTTGCAGAGAAAACTACATTCTCTCGAAGAATACAGTAAGCAGAATATGTTGAAAATAAATCTGGAGAAAATCAAAGTGTTGATCTTTGGGGAAAGTTAAAGACTTCCAATGCTACTTGTAAGCTCAAGAGGTGTAAATTGTGAATTCTTATAAATTCTTAGGTCTGCCCTTTAGAAGGAAATTGAAGTGGGACACACATATGAGTTTTATTAAGCAGCGGTCTATGCTGCAAGCTAGTTGTCTGGTGAGATTCAATTGGAAATATGGTAGCCTGGCCCTTACCCCTTTAATAAAGGCTTATGTCGGAAATATCACCCCATTGGGGTGTACCGAGCTGAGGTACTTGCCCACGGTCCTTCTTGCGAATGAGATCAGTTGGGGGAACAGTTCTCACAAGGCTCTTGTCTTGGCTACTATAGTACAATGGTCAATGGAATATGGAAGGAACTGAATCTGATCTCCTGGAACCTGTTGGTGCACTCCCAGGTCCTCAAATTTCTCCATAAGCGTTTGATGGATACTGAAGCTTTAAAGGTGTCTAAACTAAGTTTGGATGAGATCCGAGGAAGTTAAAGAAGGTGGGAAAGGGACACATGGAAAAGGCTAAGGTACCTTGAAAATATACATTTTGAGTGGAGTACAGTCGTAGCCTGGTCCCCTTTCCCTACCAAACAAGCGTGGAAAGAATCTGCAGGACAGGTTGTTAGGCAGTGCGCCTTGGCCTCTTTGAGATACAATCCTTCCATTAGCTTCTTAGTAAACACACTGGGCCTTGGCATGGTCTTCCCCTGTCTTGCCCAAAAACCTGATCCCCACTCACGGAATTAAATTGTAAAGATGAGAGTGGGATGTAACCCAATTAATTCATCCCACAATTGGTGCAATGTGACCCAGAATAGCAATGATTTCTGCAAGTGTCCTCTGAACGCTGAGAAACAAGTACCCTACTACAATCAAAATGAAGGGCTTCCACTCTTCTTAGTAATTTGTAGATCCAACAGTTAAACGACACAAGCCAAGAATTTTTTCCTTGAAACTTGAATTTTCAGTCAGGAAAAAACAGCTGACACGTGTTTTGTCACACAAGTGACTTTTTATAAGCTGTAATTACATATATACAGATATATCAGTCAATAATGCATGACATATTAATCTATTATTTCAGATATTCTATAACACATTTGTTTTGTAAATTGCTTCCATTTATTGGAACCGGGAACTAGGAAGGAACGATGAGACAGCCCCTGCCCACAGTCAAATGCTCTTTGGCTTATGTACCCAGGGACTGTGGGGCATATTATCAAGACAGGCAATATAATTATCGTCGCTTTAGCAGCAGAAAACTGCAGCTAAAGCGGCGATAATTGGCTTGATTATATGCTCTATGGAATTCCAATTGAAGCCCATGTTAAATGTGAAGGACATCTAACATGGGCTTCAATTGGAATTCCATAGAGCATATTATCAAGCCAATTATCGGCGCTTTAGCGGCAGTTTTGTGCCGCTAAAGCTGCGATAATTATATCACATGTCTTGAAAATATGCCCCAGTGTTTTTAAAATACAGAATATTCCAAACATTGGAGGCGATTGAGCGGTTCTCCGAAATGAGCAACCTTGATGTGGCTACCAAAGGGCCATAAGATCTTACTGGTTGGCCAAAATAGACAAAGACTTTGAATGTGTGTGAACATTGACAATGCGCACATCCCAGTACTTGGGCACTCCCTCTGGTTCACAAATAGGTAGACTCCATTTGATTTTATGAATTTATTCAGTAAGAGTTGATTGTTTTTCAAAAGTTCATCAGTGGATTATTTGCATCCAATTCATTAGACTCTACACGAAATCATCGTCGCTCCAATGCATTTCGGGTCCATTACCCTTTCTCAAGGAGCACTGAAAAATGAGAACGATCTATATTGGTATCATGGTTACATTACCAAATGATAATATATTCAAAACAAACATTTCCCAAAGTGTGAATCCAAAAGTGTGAATTCAAAGGCAAACAAAAGTCTGTGCAGAAAGGTATATAAGTGACCAAAAATGTTGGGATAGTTGACCATAACGGGGTAGTTCAGGAGTGTCAGGAAATAATTGGCGCACCCAGAAAAGGAAACGAGTGAACGATGGAAGTGCTAGGGTAAACAAGTGATAAACGCTCACGTGTAAGCGGGGCTGTAATGCGGTGCTGGAACGGAACAAAATGTAAAGACAAGCGGTTAGAGGAACGCTCGAAGAGCGAGTGCAAATGTGAGCGGAAGCTTGCTAACAGGGCACAGCTTATGGGCTTACCGATGCGGGATTCCGTGGGGGGACTAGTAAAGTCTCCAGGTGGTTGACTGCAACTCGAAGTCGCCGGGTTGAAGTAATGGCTCACGGATGAAATTGACTCAATATAAACACGGAGTGGGATGGGCGGACATGGAAATCAACAAGGGACCAAGTTGTGTTGACAGTGGGGGCCATATTAGAATGGGCAAATAGAATGAACGTGAGGTTAGTGAGACAAACGATGTGACGTAGGTTGGCGGAATCATCAAGGAATGAAAAGTGTGAGGTTATAGATGAGTGGCAAAAACATTGTCAAAAGCGGGTGATATTAAAATAAACACAATGAGTACATAAATATCTCAGTAAACTCGCACAATATGAATGTGTCCTTATATACCCGGCCGGGTATTTTACAGGAAGCAACTTAGTTCAATGCGGTCATTAAGACCGAAAGGTTTGTATGATTGTAAATGATAGATCCATGAAGTTTCCCTTTGTAGTAGAAACTTATTGTTGTCTCTTCCTTCCTTTTTTTCGACAATTTCAAGGACCAAAAATTTCAATTGTGCCACAGTATGATGATTTTCCATGAAATGTGTAGCCACACTAGATTTGGTTTGTTTTGTCCTGATGTTAGATTTATGTTCATTCAATCTGACTTTGATTTTTCGCTCTGTTTTTCCTATGTAGATCTTTCCACATGGACATTTGAGAAGATAAATCAGGTTGGATGAGTCGCACGTTGCGTTAACTTTCAGCTTGATTTCTGTGCCTCTCATGGGGTGATTGATTTTAGTACCATTGATGATGTTATTACAGTTGTTGCAATTAAGGCACGGTGCGTTCTGGCAGCCACTGGGAGCCAATGGAGTTCTTTTAGAGCATTTCTTGCTGATTGCCAGCGAGGGATGTTGAATAATAATCGGGCGGCACAGTTTTGGGTGACTTGGAGCCTATTAGTCACTGCCGCCGGGGCTCCTAAATATAAAACATTTTCATAGTCCAGGCGAGAGAGTATCAAGGCCTGTACCATGACCCTTCTCGCCTGGAATGGAAGCAGAGGGAGCACTTTGCGGAGCATTTTCATTAGCCCCACACATGTGGAAGCAGTTTTGGTGGCTTGGACTGAAAAATCCAGCGCTCTGTCAAGCCAGATTCCCAGACTCTTTATCTGCGCTTTAGGGGGAGGGGGGGCACCGAGACATGGAGGCCAGATAGACGCCAAGGAGGTCAGAGAAGGGTTACCCAGTAACATGATCTCGGTCTTCTCCCCGTTGAGTTTGAGGTGGGAGGATTGCATCCACTTAGCAACAGCCTCTAGACAAGGGCCCAAGGTGTTAGACGAACCCTCATCGTGGTCCAGAGAGACCACCAGTTGGGTATCGTCTGCGTAGGTGACAATCCGCACACCAAAAGGAAGGACTATCTTCTCCAGAGGCTGCATATAAACATTAAAAAGGGTGGGGCTCAGGGAGGAGCCCTGCGGAACCCCACAGCTAAGCGGATGCTTGGATGATACCACCTCGCCCTCAAACACCTGGAAAAAGCGCTCCTCCAGGAAGGAAGTCAGCCAAGTCAAGGCCGCCCCCGGCACACCCATGCCTTTCAAACGATGTAATAGTGTGGCATGGTTAACAGTGTCGAACGCGGCACTGAGATCAAGAAGTATGATGGCTGTTTTTCCTCCCTGGTCCAATATAGCTCTAGCTGCCTCCGACACTGCCAGAAGGGCGGTTTCAGTACCATGCTGGGGGCGAAACCCCGTCTGGGAGACACGTAGAAGATTGTTGGACTCTAAATAATCCACTAAGATTTTATTGATATGCCTCTCTAGCAGTTCACTCATCCACGGAAGCAGCGAGATAGAGAGGAAATTGGACAGATTGTTCTGATCCAAATTCGGCTTTTTCAACAGGGCCCTTACCATCGCACACTTCCATGTGGCTGGAACGGAGTTGGAGGTGATAGAGGTGTTAAGAGCATCCAGGATGAACGGGCGGATAGTATCAATCACTTTAGCTAAGGTCTGCGGAGGGGCTGGATCATTTGGAGAACCCGAGGTGACTTTGTGGACCAATATATCTAATGTACTGGGATCCAGAAGTGGAAAAGTGGCCAATGAACAGGGCACAGGCAGGTCAGAGTCCAGGGTAGAGGAGGAAACCGTATCTTCACTACCTGTCGAAAGTAGGGAATAGATGGCCTGAATCTTTTGGAAGAAGAAGGTGGCTAGGTTATCACAGGGGGCCTGTGCACCCTCCGATGACAAGAGCTCAGAAGGAAGAGAAATTAAAGATTTCGCAATTTTAAAAATTTCTCTAGGGGAGTTAGCTGCCATGTTAATTTTGGTTTCACAGAACTCAGCTTGAGCAAGTTTTATTTCACTCTTATAGTGCCTTATTGCCGCTCTATGCTCTAATTCCTTCTGTTGGGAGCGATCTTTCCTCCAGGCTCTCTCCGCTTTACGGCAGACTTGTTTCCACGTCCTGAGGGCCGGAGAATACCAAGGTGCAACTTTAGATCTTTTTATTACTTGCAAAGAGCCCTTCGGAAGAACTTGATCTAGTGTCCTGGAAATCCAATTATCAAAATTGACAGCTGCCGTGTCGGGATTCCTAGTCTTTTGGGGTGAATGTTCAGAGAGAGCCTGTTCCCACTTAGGAAGCGGAAGAGAACTCCATTTCCTACCCCAATGTTTATCATGAGCTTGTGAGATAGAGGGAGTATTGATGGACCATGTAAGGGGAATTAAAAAATGGTCGGTCCAGGGCAGTGGTATTGGCACTTCCACAGATAGATTGTCTAAATTACTATAGACATGATCTAGAAGATGACCCTTGTTGTGTGTCGCCTGAAATCCCTTTTGGGACAGGTCGATGGCCTGAAGATTTGAACGAAGATTGTTTGCGGCGACGTCAAGGGGATCATCTAAGTGCAAATTTAAGTCACCCAGCAGAGTGAGATTTGCTGAGGTGAGCACTAAGTTAGAGGCCATATCTGTCATGTCAGCGATGAAATCGCCGAGGGAGCCCAGTGGTCGATAGGCTAGAATACCGGAAAAGGTAATGGTGGGGGAAAAATCAAGAGAGAAGTGTAGACTCTCGCAGGCTGGAGTGGTAGAGGAGGTAACACGACATCTGTAAATATCTTTATAGATGATGGCCAGTCCTCCACCTCTACCTGACTGGCGATCCAGTCGCTTAAGGGTATAGCCTTGAGAAGTGGCCCATACTGATGCAGGATCATTTTGCAACTGAAGCCATGTCTCAGTTAAAAAGAGGGCTTCAGGGTTAAACTCCTCAATAAGTAACGCCAGTTCAGTGTGGTGCTTTGGCAGGGACCGACAATTAAGAAGAAACATTTTCTTAGCATGTGTAGACGGGTGATTGCCTAAAATAGGAGGAAGGAGACACCAGTCGCATGATTTACAACCAATATTAGTGGAGTGAGGAAGGATTGAGTTAAAACAGAGGGGATTAGCAATGGGTCGTAAAGCATGCAGTGTGGAAGCATTATATGTAAGGCGCCGCCCTACCATATTGCCCGATCCCGAAGCCAGAAGCGTCTGGACGCGGACTGGCGCAGACTGGCTTCTCTTTGGCGCCTCTTCGGCGCGTCTATGGCGCTTCCGCTGCGCGTCACCGCTGCGCGAAAGGACTGAAGCTGATATAGATTAGGAGGTGGGGGGAGACTAGACCGTCACCCTCGGTAAGATGGCTGCCCACCAAGGAACAATCCGGAAGTACAAGCGCTATTCCTCCCTCCACACAAACAGCATGAATTTGCTGCGGTGGACCGGGGAGTTAGCGCGCCAAATGTCAGAGTAATAACAATTTTATATACATTTTTTTAAAAATTCGTCAGGTAAAAAACCTCTTGCAACAAATTCGTCTTACAATGCACCCGTTAGCGCTGCAAAGTTAGTATTCAATCTGTCGAGCGCGTAGGTGCCCAGCCCTTTTGTAGTCAGGGAGGTGGGGGGAGACTAGACCGTCACCCTCGGTAAGATGGCTGCCCACCAAGGAACAATCCGGAAGTACAAGCGCTATTCCTCACTCCACACAACTAGCATGAATTTGCTGCGGTGAACCGGGGAGTTAGCGCGCCAAATATCAGGGTAATAACAATTTTATATACAGTTTTTAAAAATTCGTCAGGTAAAAAACCCCTTGCAACAAATTCGTCTTACAATGCACCCGTTAGCGCTGCGAAGTTAGTATTCAATCTGTCGAGCGCGTAGGTGCCCAGCCCTTTTGTAGTCAGGGAGGTGGGGGGAGACTAGACCGTCACCCTCGGTAAGATGGCTGCCCACCAAGGAACAATCAGGAAGTACAAGCGCTATTCCTCCCTCCACACAAACAGCATGAATTTGCTGCGGTGGACCGGGAAGTTAGCGCGCCAAATGTCAGTGTAATAACAATTTTATATACAGTTTTTTAAAATTCGTCAGGTAAAAAACCCCTTGCAACAAATTTGTCTTACAATGCACCCGTTAGCGCTGCGAAGTTAGTATTCAATCTGTCGAGCGCGTAGGTGCCCAGCCCTTTTGTAGTCAGGGAGGTGGGGGGAGACTAGACCGTCACCCTCGGTAAGATGGCTGCCCACCAAGGAACAATCTTTGCTTTGTTTTAACCAGTACTGGTAGTATAAACAAGATCACAATACTTTAAAATGTTGCCTCCCAACAGTAGCTGCGTGAGGAAATCACCCCTAGTGCTTTACCAGTAGCCCAACAGGGAGCGTTCAAAACTAGTCTCCCATCCAAGTACTACCCAGGGCCGACCCTGCTTCGCTTGCTGTGTGTCTACTAACACGATCTCATTCATGTATTGAGGGACGGCTCGAAAGTACTTTCACCCGCGCTCCGAAGTAATAACAAACCCCAGCCGATGTTCTTGTAGTTTAATATAGCACTTAAATAACCCCCTCACACGCGTCAAGTGCGCGTGCCCTTTGTTCACCACGCTGCTCCCAGGTTACATCCACATAGCGCCCCTTTTTGCACTTGCCGAGGCGCTGGGTCCAACTTTCTTCCCCAGCGCGCTTTAAATACCTGGGAAATTTGCCGCACTTACAACCTGCCCGCTCTCTCCCCGCCGCAAATGTCGGCTCGCGACTGCGGACCTTAGCCCGACGATGTAGTCCACAGCGCCCAATGCCGCTTCCTCACGAATGCTGAGTGCTGGTTCCCTTGGTCCGGGCGCCGGCCGACGGTCAATCCTGCAATGGAAAAAAGACAAAAAATTATTCAGCCCCTAGCTGAGGGGCACGGAGCGAGCCTGGAGAGCGCGGGTGCAAGAGGGCGCCTCCGACGCTACCCAGGCCTTTTAACCTCTCCTGTGATGGGGGCTGTCCAGCTACCGCTGGCCTGCCTCCACCTGGCCCCTCCCCTTGACCCGGAAGCACTCTTACTGCTTTCGGGTCAACGGTGGGGCCTGCACCAATCGGCAGTGGGGCGCACCCCAGCTGCATCATCCATACGCTGCAAGAAGGGGTGGGGCAACCCCACCAACGAGGATACGGGGAGGGGGGAAGCCAGGCCCCGCCATACGTGCGTGGGGTCCGAGCGGCCCCCCCTTTCCTTTCTGGTGCTCGGCACCAGGACTTAATTGTCAAAACAGGAGCTTGTGACAGTCTCTCACAAGGTGGTGCCGTCTGGCTAATTTAGAGATGACCACAACAACAGTTAATTATTAATTCAATATACATTAAAAATGACTATTACCTGCTGTCAAGGACATTCTTATAGCGTTGGGGGCCTGTCACACTTGTAGGGGCAATGTGTGGTACAAGCTGCAGTGAGTGACCTCCTGAAGACAGCTCAGGCACTTATTTTTTAAGCATTAACAGCCTGACTCATGAAAGGTAATTGCGCTCGCAAAGGGCCAGATTCTGAGAATCTGGCCCTTTGCGAGTGCAATATTTGCATTTGGGATTCATCATCCCAAATGCAAAATTCGCTATTTAGGAACTCGCAAATTTGCGAGGAATAGCATTTAAGGAATCTCTATTAGAGATTCCTTAAATGCTATTCTTGAAACATTTAAAAATTGCGAATTCGCAATTTTGGGCCGCTATTTACCGCTATTTAAAAGCATTTTTCTAAGTTGCATGTTACACACACACATGTCTTTTGGACATGTGTGTGTGTGTAACATCTGTGTAATTTGACATTTCAGGGGTGTTACAGGGTGTCCTTTGGACACCCCTGCACCCTCGAAATCGCAATCTCATTTGCGATTAGTGGGCCTTTAGGCCCATAGGAATGAATGGGGAGTTATTCCTTATTTGCGATTAGCAATTAGCTAATCGCAAATAAGGAATCTGTAGGAATCGCAAAACATATTGCGATTCCTACATGAATCTCGTTTTGCGAGTCTGGAATAGCGATTCCTTATGATTCGCTATTTCCGACTCGCAAAACTTCACAATGATGAATCTGGCTGTAAGCACTGCTTTAGACTACCTGCATCACCACTGAATCAAGGGTTTACCGTTTGTAAGGGCAGTACTATGGTGCAAAGGGCTAACCAGGGATAGGAACTGCAACCCCTGGTTATCCCTAAATGACATTCTTGCTGTGAATTAGACACTCTGACGGGCAACGTATTCATTCATTGCTAACAACAGGCCCTACGTCATAAAGGTACTGTCCAATACCTTTACAGCTAACAATAACAAACATTCTGAGGCCGGTAGTCCCATGGCACAAATACAATGTAAGAAAGAAAACTACAAACCCCAGAATTCTTAGTGCCAGTGGCTAAAAATCCCAGAGTCACGTGGCACGCCCCATGACAGACATTGTATTCACGTTTCACGTTTCAGTTGAGGTCTGTACGTAACAAACGCAAATCTTGCTGTTCCAAGCCAGAAACGTAGCTCAGAATCCAATCAGGCTGGTGCAGTCTGGTACCGACGTGCTCTCCCCCCCCTGCTCCGCAGTGTTATTGTTTTTTGGGGGTAGGGAGGAGGTCTATTGAACCTACACTTAGAAGTCAGAAAACAGACTTTCAAACGTTCTGTTTCCTTTTCATCTGAACAAATACTTACATGTTGGGAATTTGCAGTTAAGCCGTCGACGTTGCTTTGAAATGAAGTGTTTGAAGCGATGTTAGTTTAATGTTTTGCACATATTCTGTTTCCTGTGTGTTCTAAATGAAATCTTTCATCCTCTCTTGTAAACAACTTGCGGTTTTGTTTTTTCCCCGCTGGGGTTTGGGGTGGGGGAGGGGCAGTATTCACCCTGTGCGTGAAAGCAAAAGTAATTATGTGTCTCTCGCAAGATTCTCCTTAATGGTCACGTTTTTTCATTCCAAAAGCCTCGATCATGCTAAATGCATAATGGCTACATTACAATAACAACATAATACTTGCCCTCTCTTGCCCCCGAAAAAGCTTTAGCTCCTTCAAGAATTCCAAAGCAAAGCTAAGCCACTCTATGATCAAGAAACAGCTTAAAGAATCTTAAAACAAGGCACCCCGGCTGGTCACTCAGCCTTCGCGGGGGCCTCATTTATGAACAGTGACGCATCGCTGCGTGAAAACAGCGATGCGTAACTTTTCACTGCACCCTCCTTGCGACACCAATGATGCGTCATATTCACAGTATGACGCATCATGGCGCAAGGAGTAACAGATACGTCAGTATTTCTGACGTATCTGTATGGCGCAAAAGTGACGCATTGCTGGAGTGTGTCACAAAAGTGACGCAACTCCAGCAATGCGTTTTTTCACATGGGGCAAGCCCATTTGAAAGGGCCTGCGTCAGTCTTAACGCCTGCTGCGGGGCAGGCGTAAGATATTGACACATTTGCATCATAGAAGTGGCGCAATGAAATCTTATAGATTTCACTGGTTCACTTCTATGACCCTCTCTTGCGTCAGAACGCCCCCCTGCATACATTATACCTGGCGTATGTATAATGTAGCGCAGGGGTTTACAAAGTGACGCATCTACCGAGATGCGTCACTTTGTAAATATGGTGCAACAAGGCACATTTTTTACACCACTGGTGCGTCACAAAAAGTGACACATAGACACTAGTCTTTTGCGGCTGGCCACACCCATGAAGAGGAACATGGCGGCGCGCTGAGAGCCGGTCGCGGCAGCTCCAGGAGTCTTCCAATGGCTGACATTATGATAACGCAGTAGCGAGAAGATGAGAGTTTCCCCTGGACAAGGTAAGCTACAGATGTATTTATGCCCCAAGCGCCCTAGATCAGACTAAGCCGGCTCCCTCTTTTCTCTTTCGTGAGGTTACTGGCAGCTTCAGCGGTGGCGGTAGCAGGCGGCGCTAGGACCTGCGCATTTTCGAGACCTGTATGAGCTGAGGAGCCACCTTTACTACGGAGCCCGGGAGAACGCCGGCGGAGCTTATGGGTTAAGTTCCGCTTCGTGCTTGCTCTGCTCCGACTTAGAGGACCAGTGTGCGAGGGACTACTGAGCGTCTCACCCGGAGAACAGGACAAACTTACTCCCGCGGTAAAGCAGTACTGAGAATTCTGGACCCGAGTTATAAACATCGTCGCATCATGACAATTTTGGTATCAGCAGACCGGAAATGGTTCGAGTATTATGCACATGCATTTCCGTCATGATCGAGTGACGAAATCACCCAGAAATCGGCATTTCCGTTCCGAACCCTCGGGTTCCATTTTGTGAACGGCATCCATTTTGTGATTGCCCTCACATAGCTAAATGACTAAAAGCCAAACTCGAGTCCGAAGGACACGTACGCCTTTGCTGACTCCTCTGTGACCTGGGCAAGCTGACTCCACTGCCCGAAGCCAAACCTGTTCGGCCAGGTCCTTTCCCAGTGGCCGAGCGAGATTAGTATCAAGGCACAACATATCATAAACCTTCCATCACACACAAACCATGCCTAATCTTACACACGCCTGTCCCTGTTTCTTGCTTTATGACTTGCTTTACGAGGAGGAGGTGCCCGATTTTATTGGGGGTCCGTCGATATCTGATGAAAATACTGGGCCTTGCCGGGTAATCAATTACGGGCTGGACGACCTGAAATGTGGACTTGTCATCATGACTCTGCCTTTTCTTTGTAATGAAAATATCAATCAATCAATCAGTGACACTTATATAGCGCGCTACATACCCATAGGGTCTCAAGGCGCTGGGGGGGGGGGGGGGGGGGGGGGGGTGCCGCTACTGCTCGAACAGCCAGGTCTTCAGCTTCTTCCTGAAGGAGAGGTGGTCTTGGGTCAGGCACAGGTCGGTCGGGAGGGAGTTCCAGGTCTTGGCGGCCAGGTAGGAGAAGGACCTTCCTCCCGTACTCGCTCTTCGGATGCGGGGGACGGCGGCGAGGGCGTGGTTGGCTGATCGGAGGTGGCGTTTGGGAGCGTAGAAGTTGATTCGGCTGTTGAGGTAGCTTGGGCCTTGGTCGTGTAGGGCTTTGTGTGCGTGGGTGAGGAGGCGGAAGGTGATTCTTTTGTTGACGGGGAGCCAGTGAAGGTATGTGAATGGTCAACTGTAAAATAAGGAATGTTTGCCTAAAGCATATTATTTTGTATATAAGGAGAAGACTGGTTCTGTATGGGAGCAGTCTCCTGAGAACATACATGCTGTTGTACTTCTAGGATACCTGTTACTGGCTGCAGCCAATAAATACGATCTTTGACTTCACCTAGAAGACTCTGAATTTCTGTAGTCTGAAACAGGAAGGAATCGAAGTTTTCAGGTGTGTTCCCTGGCACCGCCGGGTTCTAAAATACCCCGGTACTCCAGTTGGCGCCCATTGTGGGGCGGTATCAGCGGTACCAGTCCAAGCCAGAGGTTCGTGAGGAGCTTTGTGTGAAAATTCTGGAGGATGGCCAACCACTTCATCGACCCCTGCATGTCGACGTGGTCCGAAAGTCGTTGCTGCGAGGTTCCCCGCGTCCCGACGGCTACGAAGGACTGCTGCCCTGACTATCGCCCTGTTTTGGACCCTTGATGATTGGTAGAGCGAAACGATAGACGAGTCTTCTGGTGACGTCATCGATACCTCAGTTAAGTATTATTATTAATATTATTAAGGTATTTGTAGAGCGCGTAGTAACCCTTGAGCATCCCAGCGCTTGAACCTGAATTCAGGAGGAAACAGCAGCGGGAGGGACAGAGAATCAGGGGAAGAGAAGAGTTTTCAGTGCCTTCCTAAACTGGAGGAGATTTGGTTCGGTTCTTAGACTCCGGGGGAGACTGTTCCAACGTTTAGCAGTGTGTACCGAAAAGCGGCGGCCTCCAGACTGAGCTTTATTTACTCTGGGAACAGTAATGAAGTTCTCGTGGCTTGATCGCAGATCTCTTGTAGCTTTGTAGGGAATGATACAATTATTGAGAATGGGTGGGCCTTTGTTATGGAGAAGTTTATGAGCCAGACAGAGGGCCTTGAAAGAAACCCTCTCTCTGACTGGGAGCCAGTGAAGACGCTTCAAAGCTGGCTTTGCCGAAGATCTGGCCGGGGTGTGAGTGAGTAGTCGGGCCGTGGCGTTTTGGATTCTCTGCAGGGTATTGAAAGTGGCTCCAGGGGCACCCAGGTAGATTGCATTGCTGTAGTCTAGCCTCGCCAAGATGAGGCCCTGGATCAGGAGTTTCCGGGAAGTGGCGGGAAGCAGGGGGAAGACCTTCCTACATGCCCTGAGAAGTCCGAAGCATATTCCTGCTGTCTTTTTGGCCTGAGTTCTAAAGCTCAGATCCTTTTCGAGCCATACGCCCAGGCTCTTAACCTCCTCCTTAGGGGCAGGGGGGTCACCTAAGCAGTCGGGCCAGATGTTAGGCGGCAAGGAGGGCCCTTTATGTCCAAGCAGCAGGATTTCGGTCTTAGACCCATTCAGTTTCAGCGCTGAGGTGTTCATCCAGCTGTGGATTTCAGTGAGGCAGCTGTGTAGATCGGAGGGGTCTTGGTGCGGGTGTGAGAGGGTCACCACCAGCTGGGTGTCGTCGGCGTAATTGATGATCGTCACGCCTAACGGGGTGACCAATTCCTCCAGCGGAGACATGTAAACGTTGAATAACGTCGGGCTAAGAGATGAGCCCTGCTGTACTCCACAGCGGAGGGGGATCGCGGGGGAGTGGCTGTCATTCTCCCAGACTTGGAAGGAGCGGCTATCTAGAAAAGACATGAGCCACTTCAAGGCCGAGCCCCTTATTCCGATGTCTCTCAGGCGCTGGATTAAAACCTGGTGATTGACAGTGTCGAAGGCCGCACTGAGGTCCAGGAGGATCACTGCCACTGATCCTCCTGTATCCAGAATGCTTCTGGCCTTCTCCACTGCCGCCAGGAGGGCGGTGTCAGTGCCCTGGCCTGGGCGGAAGCCTGTCTGGGAGTTCCTGAGTAGATTGTTGCTTTCTAGGAATAGTGATAGTTTTTTATTCACTAGCTTCTCCGTGATTTTACTGTTTTTTAGTATAAGTGGAGCGTCTCCCAGTCCTTAGTTTGGTTCCTAGTTTTTGGTATCCTTCGGGATTATTTTGTTTGGAACTTGCAAGTGCCAAAACCGAAGGACTCGTGTATTTACGAGACTATCGTACTCGATAATCCTTCGAAGTTTAAAGCTAGACTAGTGATCGAAGATGCCTGGTCTTAGCAGACTTGGAAATTTGTTTTGTTTTCGTTGTAATAAGGATTCCCGATTGGAGGACTTGTGTCCGGTTCCTCCGATTGGAACTCCAACATATGAACTCTATGTGAAACACGGCGTAGGCCCCATCACATATAATGAAGTATGCATCCGATACACCAGAAACGATGGTGTTTTAAAATGGCCCCAATATGGTAGTTTTGACACAGAGATTTGAGATAATCTAGAGGTAAAACTTTTTAAGAAGAAAGCCCGGCCGGCAATGTTTGACTCTTTCCGCTTATGGCGAAAGGAAGCCAAACAGAAAGAAATTAAATTAGCCAAGTAGAAAAAGAGAGAAAGGGGTATCTCGATAATACAAGCCGCTACGCAGTTTAGAGATAACGAAGAGGAACAGGCAAACAAGCAGTTGCACAGGCAACGTAAAATGGCGATCGATAAATGTTATCCAGTCTTGCCACCTCTCCACCCAGATTCACAAGACTCTGAGAGGGATCCTTTAATGTCACACATATTAAATTCACCACCCCCCTATGCATGGAATGCTACAGCACCTCCGCAACCTTTTGTTATATAACACCCAGCCGTACAACCCCTAGTTCTGCCACAGCCACCAGCTCCCCTTGCGGTGGCTCCTAATCTTCTGGTGCAGCCTCCTCAAGGGCCACCGAGCACACCTGCTCCGCCTGTGCTCTCTACGACTTCGCCTATTGTCCCGACTACTTCCCCTAATACTTCTTCTGTTACTGCCTCCGCCTCTGCCTTACCTCACCCTGTTTTTCCTCCTGTCCTTCCGTCAGTTTCTCCTTCTGTTCGACAGAGAATGGCCAACACTGTTACTGGTCTTTTCTCACCTTTCTTTGGGTCACCTAGTACGACCCCTAACACAGAACGAAGACAGTTGCGAAGTCAAATTCAAATTTAGCTTTATTCGATTTGTTTGATAGAATCATAAAAGCATACAAGTACATTTTATACAGCAAGTTTAAAAAGTTGTCCCCAACGAAATTTTTATGAGATTCTATAAAACAGTTTTCCAGATCATAAGATTCAATGATGAAATTACAGCAGTTGACCTCATGTAAAAACATAAGCAAAAGTTAAAACATGTAAGGGTTACATCATGGAATTTCTATATTTCATCACTGAAATTAAAAAACGTGAAACAACAAAGATGACATACACCTCATCTAACAAAAGTAATTTAAAATAAGCGTCTTTGCATGTTCTTATGCCCCAGTGTTTTAAAAGAGGTAATAGGTACAATTTCCTTGGGGCAGAATACAGATTGCAAAAGAACATAATATGAATATTACTTTGTGATGAGTGATCATCGCATGGGCAAATTAGGTTCGAGGCAGTCCAGTCATTTTGTTTAGGGAGGGTGACCATACGGAAAAAGGTGCCTAGGCGCAGCCTGGTGAGAAGCATACGAGGATAAGGTGCCGTTTCAGTCCTGAGGTACAGTTGCAAACCTTCGGTGGGAGTAATTCTTTGGTAGCTCAAGGTAGTATTTTTGAGTCGCACTGCATCCCATCTAACACCCTCCAGGTGGGTAATTAAAAGTTTTCTAAGAGACGACCTAGACAGATTTTCAAGGGACTCTGGGTCATCATAGTATTCGGGACAACCAATCTTGGCGAACATCAACCGGACATGTCGCAACCATTTAATTTTGGATGCGGCATCCAAGCTCATGCAATCCCTGATTAGTTCTCTGTTAAGTTGGCATTCCCTAGTAGTCCAAATTTTGTGCCAAAGCAAACATGGTGACAGCTTTATGAAGTCGCTAAGGTATTTGAGGCCAGTCTCAATATGAGTAATAAAGGTTGAAGTAGATTTGCTCACCCCCAATAGGTAACAGATAAAAAGATTCTCACAAATTTGGAGTGAGGACACATCTTCAAAGCCCCATAAGCCTGCTCCATAAGTGACTGTCGCTATACACTTTGCTTGGTAAATCTGTATCATCTCAGCAGTCGGTTTGCCCCCAATTTTCGCTGCAAAAGTTCTCAGGGCACCAATAGCACGGGTAAAGGCAAGCCTCCTAGCCGTTACTGCATGTTTCCAGGCTCCTTTTCTCTCAAAAACAACACCCAGATAACAAAAAGTGTCTGTGGTCTCGATTCTTTGCTCGTCAAGGTATATCGAACATTGTGGCCTTTTACTCTTTAGGGTGCACGGCATGGAGAAAGTTTTTGAGATGTTCACTTTCAAATTTCTTTTCCCCATGTAGGAGGAGAATTCTCTTACCGCTCTCTGCAACCCTACCCTAGTCCTAGACATAATAGCCGCATCATCGGCATATAATAGGATGGGAACAGGCCTACCATTGACAGCTGGATAGTCATTCTGGAGATTTGTTAGGTGTTCTACAACAGAATTAATATAAAAACTAAATAGAAGGGGCGCGAGTATACAACCTTGCCTAACCCCTCTATTTATAGGGAATTTCTGTGTACATTGCCCCTGGGTCCCGAACCTCACCCTGGCACCAGCATCTCTGTAAAGTTCTTTGATAAAAACCACTATTGTGGGATCCACCCCAATGAGCTCCAAAGTTGACCAGAGCTGCAGATGATCCACACAATCAAATGCTGAGCTAAGGTCAACGAATGTAACAAACAGATCCCCTTTTTTAGCCTCAGTGTATTTGGACATTAATAAGGACAGATTTAGGCATTGCTCCTGGGTGCCCAGTCCCTTTCGGAATCCATATTGGAGTTCCGAAATAACCTTATTTTCTGTCTCCCAGTGCTGGATCCTCTTTAGAACGATCCTTCCTGCAATTTTCATGAGGCCGTCTAGTAAGGATATGGGACGGTAGCAAGCCGGATCGTCCCTGTTTCCCTTTTTGAAGATGGGAACTACAATGGCATCTGACCAGGTCTTAATTAAGCCGCATTTGTTTCCCATGTTCAAAACGTTCATTAAGAGCGGAGCCCAGAATTCCAAGTTTGTTTTATAGGCATCCACTGGTGTGTGATCCGGACCAGGAGCTTTCCCTGAAGGACTTTCCCTGATTGCATTTTCGACTTCTAGGGTGGTAAAGACCAAGTCAATTGGATACGGCGAAACTAGGGGATCGCTTTGCTGAAGGTCCCGCATGAAGTTCTTCGGTGATGAAAGTGCCTTTTCTTGATTCATGCTGTTCCCCTGTCTGTTGGTGTAGAGTTTCCCGTAATGTTCAACCCAGAGCTCTGCTGTAATTGCTACATCTATGCAATTATCAGTATGTTTTGGGTTGTATACTGATCTTATCACTTTCCAGAAAAGGTTGGTGTCCTTATTCCTGGCAGCTTCTCCCAGTGCTTCCCAGGCCTCCTTTTTTATGGTTGCTTTCCGGAGGTTAATTTCTCTCTTGTACTCTCGTCTAGCCTCAGAGATTTGGGCCCTATTTTTCGGGATGGTGTTTAAAACTTTCTTCAAGTTCTTTAGGGCGGCTGTGCACCTAGAATCAAACCACCTAGATGCACATCTCCCCTTCTTATTGTGGCTCTTAGTTAAAACGCCTTTTATGTACTCCTGTATATTGGCGAAAGCTGCCATAATCGCCTTAGGTTCTGCATCTACTTCTAAGCAGACGAATATGTCTTCAAGGCAGGATAAAATTAATTTGTGGAAGAAGACGCTGGGGTTTAATTTCTCCCACTTTAGCACATAACCATTTATCTTTGCTAAGGTGACCTCCAATGGATATAGTGGGCCGCTAGGTTCCTTTAGTTTCTCCACTGGGAGCCTAACCCCAAAGGTAATAGGGTAATGGTCACTCATTGGATCTTCCCCTATCTCCCAAGAGGTTATAAAGTTGGGCGCGGTGGGGGATATCAGTGCAAAGTCAATTGTGGATTCACAACCTCTTCCATTATATGTTGGGGCAAAGGGAACTGGGGGAGAGCATGCCTGATTAACGAAGGTGAGGTCAAAAGCAAACATAATACTGTTAAGGAGAGACCCCAGTTTGGTGTGTGAGAAGTGAAAAGGACCGTCCTCCTCACGATCTGCAAGGCCGCACAAACCTAACTCAGAAAGTGGGCAGACTGCACAATTAAAATCTCCCACCCAAATAACTGTATGGTCTCCCGCGTTTTGGTCCCTCACTTTATGGATGCGGTTTAACATTTTATTTAAGATGGATTCCATCTCATTAGGTGGCATATTGTTATAGAAATTCACCAGTATGACCTTTTGTGTGGTGCCCCATTTAAAAGAAAGGATTTGAAAGTATTGGTCAGAGTGAAAATTATACACTTTTATATCCCCCACATTCGAAACGTATATACACAGACCCCCTTTATTGCGGCCCTGAATGGCGGGAGCAGCAGGTGTATGGAACGTTCGATACCCCAGGATATGCCTTTGTTCCACCAGCCAGGTTTCTTGCAGGCAAAGTATGCCATGCTTGTGGACCGTCTCCAACCAGGGTATATGCTTGATCTTATTGCCCAGTCCTGCTACATTCCAGGACAATAATGAGTGTTTCGGTTCACTATCTACCTGATGTATGTGGCCCTCACTCTCTATTAACTCCACCTGATCTTGGAAATGTGCCCTGTCTAGGTGTTGTATAGCTTGCACAGGGGGCGGGCGCTGGGCAGAGGTGGGTGGAACCACCATCAAATGGGTCAAGTTCTTAACAATGGGTGGCGATGAGTTGCTATTAGTGGTAATCATTGCGTGGTTTTGATCGCTTGATCGGGGTGTTTGATCTACTGTTCCCAGTCAGTCCACCTGATCTAAGCATCCAAACCTATTCATGGTGTGTACACCTTCCCACCCATTATTGGCGGGTTGCCATCCCTGCACCTGGCCCTTCCATCTGTGGTTGTGGATAGTGGTCCAAGCCCCAGGATACTCTACTAGCTGTTTTGGAGGGTAGAAAAAGGTTAGGGGTTTGGTGACAATGATTTGTTCAGTCACGTATTGGTCCCATGTGGTAATGAGATGGGCTGTATGAGGGTCTGCAAAAGACACCACGATACAGTCTCCTGATATCGATTTGTGAGTACGGCCCACCCAAGGGACTCTCCTGACCATTAGTACCCTACTCCTATTAGGGTGAGGGATCTGCCTATTGGTATTTAACCAGTGGATCACTTTGTTTTTTAAGGACCACTGGGTTTCAACAATATCCGGAGCAAGCGGTGGTACCCCTGCCAAGATAACCACATAGGGCCCAGCCTCAGGGGGAAGATCAATATAGCCTCCGCGAAAGTTCTGGTGATTTGGGTGTAAATTTGGTGTGCGCTCTAGGAGAGGAGTGATGGGATTATTCGCCTTCTGGTCGGCTCTAGGAGGGGGTTTGGGCTGAAGAAGTTTTTTAGGGGGTTTTTCCTCTATTTTTGGGGGGTTGGCAGCGACATTTGCAAGTGTCCTAGGTTTGGGGATCGGAGTCGGCTTGGATAACGGGGGGGGTAAGGGTGCAGGAAGAATCAAGGGGGCTGGAGGAACCTCCTTAGGCGCTGTAGCTGCTTTAGTGCCAATGTTAGAGGCTGGAGCAGGTTGGATGCCGGCATTTCTAACCAGAGGTGGACTCTCATTGATATGGGGATGTGCGGCTTCCAGCTGTTTTAGGCTAAGCGTGGCCAGGGATACTAACGTTTTATCCATCTCGAGTAAGTGATTCTCAATACGTGACAGTCTGAGTTCGAAAGGTGTCAATAGTTGTTTTAAGGTGACCCAGACTGTCTGGAGAAAATCTTCATCATCACCCACTTTATCCTTGTCCCTCTCTGTCTTGTTTAACCCTCCCAGTGTTGGATTATCTGCGGGGATAATGGGATTCTCTACCACAGGAGCCATAGTGAGGTTACTATCCCCCCCTATTTGGTGGATAGCTGGGGGTGGTGTTTGTTTATGATCCCCTGCATTGGGTAGTGGTCTTCTATGGTTGAAAAACTGCTGCCTTGCAACTTTGGCTTTTTTACGAGCATAGGCAGATTTTACATTGTTTTTCTTCCTCGGTGCTTGGCGACCTGGGTTTGTACTTTTTGGTACAGAAAAAGAGGGAGCAGTTATAACCGGGAAGGTGGTGGAATTTCCCTGGTCGGTGGGTGGGTCACTTTCACTAGGTTGGACGGTCATGGGGGAGAAAATAAATGAGGAATCTAATGCTGGAGGAGAGGAAGGAGGGGGGGAATGATGGACGTCGGCAAGGATCAATAAAGGAGGCGGACGTTCCACCTGTTGGGGAGATGCAGCAGACGCGATATTTCCCAGGGAGGATTTTTTAGAGTTAGCAAATGTTTGGGAAAGTCTGCGTGCAGCATCTAACTCGATTGAAACCCTCTTCTGCATTTTTGAGATTTCGGCATCTATTGCCAAATTTGTTTTTACGAGGAAATCGTCCAAGGTGCCTTTTGGCTTGGTTAAACCCAGCGCGGTCTTACTGCGACTCCCCCGGGTACACATAATGCGTGACAGTTGCAGTTTCTATATGGTACTCACTAGAGTCAATGCCCAGGCACGATAACCTTGCGAAGAGCCAAGGGGGGTGGGCCAGGCCAGTCCTCTCTGTCCTCGAACGGCCTCAAACGGTCCCGCCCTTGTCCCGGGCTTCTCCCGGCGCCCTCCCGCGCGCTCCCGCGCAGCGGGGATGACACTCCTCTTTTGTTGCTGGCTGATTGGACTCTAGGGGCGGAGCCGGCAGGGAGAGCAGCCCAGGTGACCACGGGCGCGCGGGGGCTCCTGGAACTTGGAGTCCCCCGCTGTGGCTCGCAGCCCTGCCGGTCAGAGAGATAGCACACCTGATTGCCTTACAGGCCGCTCCTAGCCGCGAAGCGGGACCCGCGAAGCGGGTCCGGCGAGGGGCAGCGGCGGGAGCAGGCAACAGGCAACGCAGGCAGCAACGACCGCCCTCAGCTCCCTCCTGGTCACTGGAGCAGTAGGTCCGTAGTTTGGCAAAGAAATCCGCTGAGTCTGATGTGGGACGCCGCTTTGTTCGTCCTGGTGGGGGCGAGCCGGCAGGGAGAGCAGCCCAGGTGACCACGGGCGCGCGGGGGCTCCTGGAACTTGGAGTCCCCCGCTGTGGCTCGCAGCCCTGCCGGTCAGAGAGATAGCACACCTGATTGCCTTACAGGCCGCTCCTAGCCGCGAAGCGGGACCCGCGAAGCGGGTCCGGCGAGGGGCAGCGGCGGGAGCAGGCAACAGGCAACGCAGGCAGCAACGACCGCCCTCAGCTCCCTCCTGGTCACTGGAGCAGTAGGTCCGTAGTTTGGCAAAGAAATCTGCTGAGTCTGATGTGGGACGCCGCTTTGTTCGTCCTGGTGGGGGCGGAGCCGGCAGGGAGAGCAGCCCAGGTGACCACGGGCGCGCGGGGGCTCCTGGAACTTGGAGTCCCCCGCTGTGGCTCGCAGCCCTGCCGGTCAGAGAGATAGCACACCTGATTGCCTTACAGGCCGCTCCTAGCCGCGAAGCGGGACCCGCGAAGCGGGTCCGGCGAGGGGCAGCGGCGGGAGCAGGCAACAGGCAACGCAGGCAGCAACGACCGCCCTCAGCTCCCTCCTGGTCACTGGAGCAGTAGGTCCGTAGTTTGGCAAAGAAATCCGCTGAGTCTGATGTGGGACGCCGCTTTGTTCGTCCTGGTGGGGGTGGAGCCGGCAGGGAGAGCAGCCCAGGTGACCACGGGCGCGCGGGGGCTCCTGGAACATGGAGTCCCCCGCTGTGGCTCTCAGCCCTGCCGGTCAGAGAGATAGCACACCTGATTGCCTTACAGGCCGCTCCTAGCCGCGAAGCGGGACCCGCGAAGCGGGTCCGGCGAGGGGCAGCGGCGGGAGCAGGCAACAGGCAACGCAGGCAGCAACGACCGCCCTCAGCTCCCTCCTGGTCACTGGAGCAGTAGGTCCGTAGTTTGGCAAAGAAATCCGCTGAGTCTGATGTGGGACGCCGCTTTGTTCGTCCTGGTGGGGGCGGAGCCGGCAGGGAGAGCAGCCCAGGTGACCACGGGCGCGCGGGGGCTCCTGGAACTTGGAGTCCCCCGCTGTGGCTCGCAGCCCTGCCGGTCAGAGAGATAGCACACCTGATTGCCTTACAGGCCGCTCCTAGCCACGAAGCGGGACCCGCGAAGCGGGTCCGGCGAGGGGCAGCGGCGGGAGCAGGCAACAGGCAACGCAGGCAGCAACGACCGCCCTCAGCTCCCTCCTGGTCACTGGAGCAGTAGGTCCGTAGTTTGGCAAAGAAATCCGCTGAGTCTGATGTGGGACGCCGCTTTGTTCGTCCTGGTGGGGGCGGAGCCGGCAGGGAGAGCAGCCCAGGTGACCACGGGCGCGCGGGGGCTCCTGGAACTTGGAGTCCCCCGCTGTGGCTCGCAGCCCTGCCGGTCAGAGAGATAGCACACCTGATTGCCTTACAGGCCGCTCCTAGCCGCGAAGCGGGACCCGCGAAGCGGGTCCGGCGAGGGGCAGCGGCGGGAGCAGGCAACAGGCAACGCAGGCAGCAACGACCGCCCTCAGCTCCCTCAGCTCCCTCCCGGTCACTGGAGCAGTAGGTCCGTAGTTTTGCGAAGTCAACTGCCTGACTATCAAGAAAGGGAATTACTGAATTGTTTAGTGCATCGATGGGTTGTCGATCCTATAAGGTATGATATACAGTCTATCCTGGAAGCTTTCCGTCAATGGGAAGCATCGAAGCAGAGATATGTTTTTGAGCAAATGTGTGCTTTCCTCTGTGAGGATTTGAAGGAAAATGATCTGGAATACGATCTGCCTAAGTTGTGCCATGTGCGTTTCGAGTTTTCAGAGGGCATGATTGTAGGCCCCGATGTTGAAAGGGCGGTTGCGACATTGTTGTCGTATCGGAGTGAGGAGGGCACTTCTCGGTCACTACTTGGGCGTGACGGCAGGAAAAAGGCGCGACAGTATCCCATGAGAGAGGTTCCGCCGGTATGGAAGGAAGAAGTGGCCGCTGGTCCGGGTAATAACCCACCAGGTGTACCGGCTCACTTTCAGCACGTTTGAGTACACGTTCCGTGGAAACGAACAGAGGTTTTGGCTCTCAAACAGACATTACCTGACCCCCGTAAAAATCCTGCAGGGTATTATAAGGAATTATCACAGACTGTAAGCTCATGTATTATGAACTTAGCCGATATAGACATGTTATTCGGGAATGTGGTTCCACAGCCTTTATGGGGAAAGATTTACCATGCCGATCACGATCAGGAGTTAGGTCATACATGGGTCAACGTTGCTGCTGTAGATAACAGACAAGTTGGTGGTGCTAAGCCCGAGCCTTTAATTGCGGAACTCCCTGGTAGAATCATCACTTACATGAAGCCCCTAATGCATGAGTTGCATGTCAATTGGGACAAGTTGTCTGCATGTAAGCAGAAGAAAGACGAAGCGGTGTCCGACTTTTTCACGCGGTTTGAAGAGACTTTTGTAGATCATAGCGGTCAGTATATGGCTACTGAAGGTGGCCAGAGATTGTTCGTCGACAAATTTGTACATAATTTACTTCCCGAGTTGTGTGCTAAATTGAAGGATTCTGAGAGTGCTTGGGCTGTTTCAACGTCAGCACAGATTTTGGCTACAGTACAGCCCAGTACTATGAAAAGAGGCACAAAGATGAGTTAGAGAGAGCAGATAAAAAGGCTAAGGAGTTAAAAACTAAAATTCTGATGCAACAAGCTTATCCACCCGCACTAATAATCAGCCCGATTATCAGCAGCCTCAGCAATATTCGGGAAACTCACAAAGAAACAAGTCTTCTCAACAACGTTTTCCGTATGGGCCCAATCAGTGTGCGTATTGCAACTTACACTAGGTAAGAGAGTGGTTTCTCCAATGTATTTATCGAAGGATAAACTTCCGACAGAATTGTCTTCTCTTCCGGATATTCTTTGGGCTACTGGTCCTAATGATGTAGGTCTTTTGGAAATATCGCTATATGTTGTGACATTGAAAGCCAATGTTAGAATGCCGCGCATTCCCCAATACAAAATCTCTAACGAAGGTGAAAAGGCATTGTTAGCGATCATCTATGACCTGATTGATAAAGATGTAATTGAAGAGACAAAAGGCAATGTTTGTAATAGTCCTGATCTGCCTGTTCTGAAGCGCACTGATCCTTCTGAGCCACCTGTTTACAGGTTTGTGATTGATCTTAGAGAGGTGAATAAGATCGTTGTGCCACAGTTTCCAGTTGTCCCTGATATCACTACCCTATTGACAATGATTCCAGCTTCAGCGGCTTGGTTCTCAGTGATTGACTTGAAGAATGCTTTCTTCAGCATCCCAATTGCAGTGGAGAGCAGGGATATGTTTGGCTTCAGTCTAGGAGGCCGTAGCTTCCGCTTCAAACGCGCTCCCCAAGGCTACTGTGAAAGTCCATCAATATATAGCCAGGCTTTGAAAACACAGCTTGACACAATTGTTCTACCTGATGGCGCTACCCTTATTCAGTACGTCGATGATTTGTTAGTTGCTGCAGATTCTGAGCAGATTTGTGAAGAAGCCACCTTGTCGTTGTTGCATCATTTGTCTGATTTGCATCACAAAGTGTTGTCTGTCGAAGTTGCAATATTGTCGACAAGAAGTGACCTACCTAGGTCACCTCTTATCGAAGGAGGGAAGGAAACTGACCCCAGAAAGAATTCAGGCAATTGCAAAGTTGAGTGTGCCAAGGACACAGTGAGAAGTGCGTGCGTTCTTAGGCATTACATCATATTGTAGGCAATGGATACCGAATTTCTCATTGTTGGCCAAACCTTTGGTGGCATTAACTTGTAAAGATACACCAGATCCCATTCCATGGTCTAAAGAGTGTCAGAAAGGTTTTTTAGAATTGCGCGATGCATTGTGTTCGGCTCCTGTGTTGGGTACCCCGGACTACAGTAAGCCCTTTACATTGTACGTCCATGAGAAAGAAGGTTGTGCATTGTCAGTGTTGACACAGTCTTTTGGGGACAAGCAACGTCCATGCGCGTATTTCTCGTCGACTTTGGATCCGGTAGCTAAGGCGCTGCCAAGTTGTTTAAGAGCCACAGCCGCAGCAGCTGTCTCTATCCGACAGTGTGCTGGGTTAGTGATGAATAACATGTTGATCGTGATGATTCCACATGCGGTGGACACTTTGTTAAATAGAACCAAGACACAGCACTTAACCAGTGCTCGATTGTCAGGTTATGAGTTAACCTTGTTGGCAAGTCATGTCCACATTAAAAGATGCAACGCATTAAACCCAGCTACGTTGTTGCCGATTCCAGTTGAGACAGAGAATGCTGAAAAGCAGCACGACTGTTTCTTTAGGACAGAAGAGGAAACGAAAGGGAGAGTAGATCTTAGGGACACTCCTCTTACTGAATGTGAGGGTACTTTGTGGGTTAATGGTTTGTGTTTCAAACTTCCGAATGGCGACACGACTGCAGCATATGCTGTTACGACTTTGCATACAATTGTTGAAGCTGCACGCATCCCACATAACTCAGCGCAAGCAGCAGAATTCATTGCAATTACGAGAGCGTGTGTTTTATCGAAAGGAATGAAAGTGACCATATATACTGACAGCATGTATGCCTTTGGTGTGGCTCATAGTTTTGGACGTTTGTGGCGTGAACGTGGTTTCCTGACTTTGCATGGTGCTAAGATCCAGCATGGTCATTTGGTAAATGAGCTTCTTGAGTCACTGACCTTGCTGTTGCAAGTGGTGATTGTGAAATGCAGTGCACACAAAAAGGTTACAGATGATGTTGGTCGTGGAAATGCGTTTGCGGATGAGGTCGCGAAAGAAACTGCAAGGAATGTGATGAGTCGAATGTATGTTGCGGGCCCTGCAAGATGGATTGGTGACGTTGGTATGTGTGAAGATACGATTGAGAGTGTGAAGTCCATTCAAGCTGAAGCTATAGAGAAAGAGGTGAATGAATGGAGGGAAAGTGAGGGTAAACTGGATGCGAATGGTTGCTGGGTCCAATTGTCATCACATCAGCGATGGTTGTTACCCGATGCGTATGTGCTTGCAGTGGTGACAATGGCCCATGGAATGGCGCATATCAGTGTGAAAGGGATTTGCAAGTTGTTGGCTCCGGTATGGCAAAATGCTGGAATTCCCAAGTGTGAAGACAATGTGGTCAAGAATTGTAGGGTGTGTCTGAAACACAATCCTGGTAGGGGAACCCCAACTCCAGCTGGTCATTTGGCTCCTCCTACGTATCCATTCGAGGTTTTGCAGCTAGATTTCATCCACACAGAAAGGTGCAATATTTTGAAATACGTACTCGTTGTTGTTTGCACATTTTCAAGATGGATAGAAGCATATCCCCTGAAAGACAATACTGCCTTATCGACAGCTAAAGCCCTTGTCAAAGAATTCTTCCCCAGATTTGGAATGCCGAGAATGGTCTGGAGTGATAATGGGAGTGACTTTGTGGGTCGAGTGATGAAGAAAGTATGTGACGGGCTAGGCATACAGCAAAAGTTCCACGCTGCAAATCACCCCCAATCAGCTGGACAAGTAGAGTGCTATAATGGCACCCTGAAGCTTAAATTGGCCAAAATACAAGCGGTTTCTAAAATACCCGGTACTCCAGTAAGGTGGGGAGTAGAGGGGGGGTTAACATCAAAAAAGCCCCTGGTGTTTATTTTGAGGCAGGGTTATATGGAGCCAGCATCAACAGAGGTCCCTGATAAGAGTATTTGTGAAAGAGAGGTTTCAAAAACTGTGGAGAATTCCTTAAAGCTGGTCATTGTACAAAGGCAAGAGCAGAGGCAAACGGAGCCCATTAAGCCAGCCACGGTAACTGCTTTAGGCGTCTTAAACTGAAGCCTGAAAACAAGACTGTTTAAAACAAGAACTACTCCCCCTCCAAGGAAAAACAGATATCAGCTGAGATCTCGGCAAGAGTTGAAGGAGGGAGGAGCTTTAGACTTCGAAGAGAGAGAGAGACCTATGCCATTAACCCCCTGCAAAGGGAAAAACAAAAGGGCGACCTCTGTAAAAAAGCCTAAAGGGTCCAACATAGACAAGCAGGTGGTGAAGAACACTCCCTCTCTCAAAACCTATTTCAAAATTATGGATCAGTCCATAAGCTCCGCCATATAAATAGTGGGAAGTGATATTACATTGCCTTTAAAAAATCGCTTTGGGCTTTTGGAAAGCCTATCTAACATGGAAGACGCCAGACAGTTAGATCCGTTAAACGGAGGGGTAACAAGTGAAGAGGTCGGGGCTACAGAGACTTTGGAGACTCTAGATTCAGAGCCTCAGCAGGTTCAATCAAAACATCCAGAACATATAAGCTCCAATACATCTCCCTCATTCTTTACTTCCTCCTCCACTTCCTTTCCTTCCCTTCCTCCCCTTCCTCCTCTCCCTTCCCATAATATTCAGGCCAGTGACAAAGTGTCAGGTATACAAGATACCAGACCTAAGACACCCTTAGCAACAGCCGAGCCTTTATCAAATGGTTTGACAGGTACTCAAGAAGGAAACGCGAATCAGGGTCACTATAAAGATAAGAATCTAGAGCTTGTCACTCCTAGATCGAGACGAGGATCAGAAGAATTGAGTGAGCATGATAGTGATCGACTGGGACATCTTTTTCAGTCTTTGAGGGGGGACTTGATGTCTAAATTTGAGATATCTGAAAGCAATCAAAAGGCAATACACAACAGATTCGACCTTTTGGAGTCCAAGCTAGACGATGTTATCTGCCGTACTGGGAAATTAGAAACGGAAGTGGTAGCATTAGGTAAATCTGTACAAGGAAACTCAAAAGATATTGATACCCTGAGAGCGCAAAATAGATCTTTGGCTACTGATGTTGAGAGATTGGAGACTCAGGCCCGAAGAAATAATCTGAGAATCTTGAAGATACCAGAGGGTGAGGAACTGGAAGTCATTAAGGGATTTGTTTGTCGGCTTCTTAGGGAAGGGGTCTTAAAGGACCGTCCGGATATAGACCTGGAGGCGGAAATTCAAAGAGTACATAGAGACCCTTTCAAGAGACACACAGATAGGAAAGCTCCTAGAAAGATATTGGTAAATTTTCAAACTTTTAGTGTCAAGGAGCTTATTTTGGGGAGATGCCTGTCAAAAATAGACCTTCGTTATAGGTCAAACCCCTATCTCATCAGGTCAGATTTAGGAGCAAGAATAGCACAGCGACAATGGGAGCTAGGCACTGGAATGCCAGAATTGAGATAACTAGGAGCCCACGTGCAGATGAGGTTCCCCGCTCTATTGAGAATTATGTGGAAAAATAAGACTTACAGTTTTTCACAGCCTGAAGAGGTAGATAACCTTTTAGGTCGGATGAGAGAAAATCAAGAAAATTAAGTGAAGAAAGAGAAAGTCGAGATATCTATACTTGAGTTGGGTGCAAAAAAAAAAGGGGGGGCTATAAGGTGGAATAAGTTGAAATAAGGAGAGCATAAAATATAGAAGTTAATTTAAAACATGTTGCAACACAATGTATTGATAGGAATTAAGGGTGTAACTAAAGGGGAAAGGGAATAATTAGGCACTGTACTTCACTCGCTGTTAAAGATTAGTTTAAGTTTGAACCCAGCCAGAGGATTCTTCTTGGAGCTCCAAAGGCGATGTCATCGTCTGGTATGTTGGGGGGGTTCCTCTGGGGGGTGGGGGGGATGGTGCACTGGATGGAGGTGTGGAGGGGGAAAAAGCAACAAAAAAAATCCTCATATACAGAAAAAATTCATTTATACAAAGCTCTGGATGGGCGGTATATTATAGCCGGGTCATGAGTAAGCCACATAAGTTTAAAGCCCTCTCATGGAATGTGAATGGGTTGGGGGAAAAAAGGAAGCAGTCCCGGATCTGTGAATTTTTAAGGAACTCAGAGGCGCATCTTATAATGCTTCAGGAGACTCATTTAGAGGCAAATGTTTGTAGTTCACTTTTTGAGAAACTGAAGTGGGTGCAGGAAATTATATGTTCTAGGCAGACGGGAACAACTAGGGGGGTCACAATAATAATTCGTGCAAATGGTGGGATATGTCTGAAAAAATATGAAACAGACCAGACTGGAAGATGGTTGGTGGCAGCCATATCTATTCATAACATCCCTTACACGTTTTCAGTATATTACGGCCCAAATGACGATAATCCTGTCCCGCTTCTTAAGTTAGCGACAGCTTTATTAGGGACAACTGGCCCAGTAATCTTGGGAGGTGATTTCAACCTGGTATTCGATCAGACATTAGACAGAACATCCAAAGCCAAGTACCATGCTCCCACCAAATCACTTTCTACTTTCGGTGGTATGATGAAAGACTTCAGTCTCTCAGATGTATGGAGGAAAAAATACAGCTCTACAAGGGGATTCACATTCTACAGCAAAAAATACAAACACTATTCAAGGATTGACCACTTCTTAGTTGATCAGCACCTTCTCTCAGACATTAGTTCTCTCTCGTTTATACCTGTCGGGATATCAGACCATGCAGTCTTGGAACTGGTTTTCTTATTAAACTTGAGTCCCTTAAAAACCAGATGGACCTTGGAAAGGACATTGTTACTTAGTGACCAGGTAAAAAGAGAAGTAATAGAAAAAACTATAGAATTTTTTGCAATAAATATAGGCTCCTCTATCCCTCAGGTTGTTTGGGAAACTTATAAGGCTTTCTTGAGAGGGGTTTTGAGCTCCTAATGACCTACAAAAGAAAGGCTATAAAAGCCAAAAGGAGGGAAGATTTAGCGGCAATAACCAGAAAAGATTCTGAGCTACAAAGTGCCATCTTATAAAATTCCGAGAGGGTCCAGGCTTTAGAGAAGGAGCTTTTAGATTTACAACTTCAGCTTAAAATTTGCGACGAGAAAATTATAAAAGAAAAGTGGGAGACCAGTAAACTAAAGAACTTTGAATATGGTGAAAAATGTGGGGCCCTTCTAGCATGGAAATCTAGAGAGGAAAGAACCAGGAATAACATCAAAGTTTAAACTCAGAGAGAGACAGGGGACTCGATAGTGAAAGATGGAGATATTAGAGATGAATCTAGGAGCTTTATGAAAAGCCTCTACACTGAAGATAAAGACCCAAAGCCAGAAGGGATAGAGACCTGGCTGTCCCAGAAAAACTTACCCCAAATTTCTGACCTGGATAAGAGATATTTAGAAAGTGAGATCACGGAGGGAGAAGTATTAAACCAATTAAAGAAAATGAAGCGGGGCAAAGAGGCAGGTTCAGACGGGCTTCCGGCTGAGGTCTATTTAGACTATACAGAACAACTGTCGCCCGTCCTTACAACACTCTTCAATCGCTTATTATCCCAGGGTCATAGCACCCCCCCTACTTGGGCTGAAGCCACAATAACGCTTATCGCAAAACCTAATAAAGACCCCAAGAAAATAGAATCCTACAGGCCAATCTCTCTCCTGAATACGGATATGAAATGATATTCCGGGATCTTAGCGACTAGACTTGCGAAGATAATAAAATCTATAATCCACCCTGATCAAAGGAGCTTTATTCCAGGGAGACAATTAAATGAATTAACTTTTCAAGTGATAGGAGCTATAGACTACGCTGAAGATAAAGGCCCTTGGTCGCGATAAATGCGGCCAAGGCTTTCGATCAGGTTAATTGGAATTATCTTTGGGCCACAATGGCTGCGTTTGGGTTCCCCCCAGTGTTTATAAAGGGTATCAAATCATTGGATCATAACCCAATGGCAAAAGTATTGGTTAACGGGGCATTATCTGACTGGTTCGACATATCCCGAGGAACTCGACAGGGTTGCCCCCTGTCTCCTCTTTTGTTCGATATTTATATGGAGCCTTTTGTTTGTGGCATCAGAGATAATAATGTTATTCAACCGTTTAGGATGGCTAACTTGGAGTTAAAAACTGCCCTATATGCTGACGACCTCCTTTTATACACCTCCAACCATATAGAAGCTATACCCAGGCTATTTTACCTGGCAGAGGAATTCGGAAAACTGTCAGGTTACCAGATTAACAAGGAGAAGACAGAGATAATGGGGTGGGATAACAACACTCCTAAACAGGGGGTGAAACAAAAAATGTGATATTTAGGAATTTATTTAACTCAAGAATTAAAGAACATACCCATAATTAGTTGGCAGACTGTTGTCAAAGACATTATTAAAACATTAACAAGATGGGGCAATCTACCATTAAATATATATGGACGAGTAAATCTCATTAAAATGTCCATACTCCCCAAATTGACTTTTCTTTATAATTCCATCCCTTTATCTTTCCCGTTTAAAGAAATCACGAACCTCCAGGGTAAGATTGGTTCTTTTATCTGGGTCTGTAAATCTCCCAGGATAGCCTGGAAAAAATTGAATTGGAGTTTAAAAATTGGAGGTCTGGCTTTACCGGACTTACTACTATACTGCCATGCTTTCCATTTTAAAAACTTCAGGCTACTTGCTAACATACTAGATGTATCCTCACAGGGCCGTCTATTCCAGGCTTTATTACATGACCTACCATATGGCCAAGAGTTTTTTTTACTTAAGTTCGGCGACCAGAAATTCTTTAAGAAAGTTTGTCTTAAGATCTTACAGACTGCACTTAAAAACTGGGGGTTCATTCGGAAGGTATTGGGAATTCCTTATTATCATACTTACACTCCAATTTGGGATTTCCCGGGCACTCCTGCATGTCTCCAGGACCAGCTCTCACTGCCCTTGAGAACAGCTGGAATACTGAAATGGGGGGATTTATGGGTGGATTCAGGCCTTATGGACTGGAACTCCCTAACGTTACTCACAAATGGGCTACTGATGAGATTAAAATGTTACCAATTATCTGCATGGTGGTCAAGCCAGACATTACAGCGGGAAAAAAATACTGGACTTATGGATGCAATCCGCAGAGGGGGGGGCTGGATTAGAGAATTATCATTCTAGTATAAACTGCTTACAGATGAAAAGATTAATTTAGATCTTGAACTGACGAGCCTCTGGAGGAACACAATAGCTGAATACCCCGAAGAGCGCAGTAAAATCTGGTCAGACTCTTTTTCTTTATCCCAGAAATTAATTAAACCAGCTAATTTAAGGCAGAACCATTTGTTCACGTCTTACAGGGTATATTGGACCCCGGCTAAATTATATAAAATAACGCAGAATAATTACTACTGCCCCCGCTGTAAACTCACAGCTGCAGATGACATGCATGTATTTTTGGAATGCCCCGAGATTCAGGAGTACTGGAGAGCGATATTATCTACAACTATCTTATGTACCCCTAGGCTAGTATTTTTCTGTTTACCCCATGACTATAATATTAATAACTTACATTCACAGTTTATTTTTTTTTATGTGGTGGTTATTGCCAGGAGGGAGATATGTAAAGAATGGAAGTCAGCTGCCCCTCCCAGATTTGCAGATTGTCTAAAAAGCATAATGGAAGTCTGTAAGATGGACATGGTTGGTCGCGATGGAAGTACAGAGAATATATGGTCAAAACTGGAGGCCTGGTCGAACAAGTAAACGTTCCGATGATTATGCCAGAGGTTGTGTCAGTCCTGTCCTCCCCTAGCCTGAAGTATTCCATCATAAGACAGGGAAGTTGGATAAGGAAACAACCTACCTCTGGGACATTTCTGTCAGCTAGATACTGACCCCGGGGCGGCTTCAGGAATGCCAGTATAAAAGGCGACAGTGAGACCCATCTAGAGGATACAAAATCTGGTGGCATATATGAGGACAAAAAAAAAAAAAAAGTGACGCACCGGCAGCGTAAAAGTGACGCACAGCCTCATAAATAAGGCCCTGGGTATTCTGAGACACCGCAGGCATAGTAGCCTGCCTCACCTCCAGGATAAAAAATGCTTCTGCCTCTCTAAGACATCAAAGAGGCCAATCAGGCTGAGCCCTTGGATCTCTCTGCATGTGGCCACATCAGGCAATGTGGATAGCTCTTCACTTCCTCCAGACGCAGCTGGCAGAGCAGCATTTCTCTAAAGGACCCATCCTTTGTAAGCGCCAAGAGGGCTTCTAAAAGTTTCTAAGGTGGTGTCTAACCCACATACCTCATTGAACAATAGAGTGTTGTGCTGTATAGAGAAGGTCATTGACCCGTTGTCTTTCTCTGGGCTCAGTAGCTTTGGAGTCCCAGAAAGCAGATAAGCTCAGGCTGGCTCTGATGTGCCAGTGCTGAGTGCTTAGATCTTCTGCGAGTGCTTAGAGCTTCTGCGAGTGCTTAGAGCTTCTGCGATTGCTTAGAGCTTCTGCGAGTGCTTAGAGCTTCTGCTTGATAAATCTCATTATCCAAACAAGTTGAAGATTCCTCTCTGACTTTTATTTGTCTGTACTCAGCTGAAATACACTTTAGTAATTATTTTGAAAAGGGCAGTGCTCATGTCCACTGATTCCAAAAGAAAGAATTAACATAATAATCTTGTTGCACCTCTACCAAATTCTATAAAACCTTATAAACAATGTGAATACACTTATGTGAATAATTGAGGCACTATTAAACTAAAATAATGAAAATGTCATGTTATACATGTACAACCAACACTAAGGGTTTGATTACGATGTCGTTCGGAAATCATTCAGACCGAAACAGTTTCGGAATGGTTTCCGACCAAATTGGATTTTGGGGTCCGTCTGACCAACTATGATGGTTCTGAACACCGTTCGGTCAGACTGGAATGCCTTACCTGCAAACGGTTGACCATTCATAGTAGAAAGGGATTGTGTAAAATAGAACACTTTCCAAAGTAATTGAGTAACTGGAGACACAAAGGGGCATATTTATAAAGAAAATCATGCAGCGCAGAAAGCCACCTTTTGGTGCTGCGTGATAGGGAACAGGCAGCAATGCACCATATTTAACATTCTACAGCACATTCCTATATTTTCCCTGCACTGGTGAACAATGTGCTGCCTAATGCCAATGCAGACACCCTTACGCCAAGGTGCAAGGGTGCCTATGTTTTAAGCAGGATTGTTTTGTGTAGGAAGAGACACCTACTTGCATAAAAACAATCCCCTGAGTAATTTTCCTCTTCCCTTGTGTGCTGCGGAATGCAGCACACATAGAAAGAGAAAAAACAAGGAGAAATAAAGACATTTCTCCTTGTTACGCCTCACCTGGGAAGGCGAAGCATTTTGGTGCATTCCCAGGTCTACCAGTAATGGTAAATTTTGGAATGCGGCAACATCCATGGGTGCATGCGTGGGAACATCAATGCTACACCTATAGAACGCCTCCCTAGGGCAGAGTAATGCAATGCAATGATTTACGCGCATTGCATTACTCCAGACCTATCGAACATAAGAGTTGTGTCACTCTTGTGCAAGGGCGAATCAACTCTTTGATAGATTTGACCCTGAATGTTTCTCAACTCACTTGTGAAATGAAGCCCGGCATCTGGGGCATGACTTTAGAGTCAAAGGCCTCCAAGACGTCTCATAAGTTTTTGCCAAATAATAATCTAGATCTTTCTCTGTAAATATAACCTTTCAACTCTCATGCCCATAGAGACAGTCTGAGAGGAAGAGGAGGACAACAGATTTTGAAAGTTGATGATGATGGAGAAAGAATCAACAGAGGAAGAACAGCTAGGTCCTTAAACAGAGGGAACCAAGATCTGCACGGCTAAAAAAGAAACATAACTATCCCCTCTCTCCCCTCCTCCTGAATCTTTAGAAGTAGCTTTACAATTAGAGGACAATTAAAAGTATACAACCTCCTTGTCAACCTCATCTGAAGTTTAGCCACTTCCCCTGCTTCCTACTCTGGGAAGTGGAGCAGAATGTCAGTAGCAGGTTGTTGTTTTTAGAGGGAAACTGGTCCAGGAAAGGGATGACATTCATACTGTACACTTTCTGAAGTGTTGCCTGGGTATACACCTGTTACAACGCATTTGTTACAACGCACTACCACTACAACGCATCTTTTACAACGCATACCATTACAACGCATTGCGCTGGGGGGCGCTCTAGGATAGGGAATAAGTATAATTTACTATCCAACACCTTCCCTAGTGTCCACGGGGACTGGAGTTAGAATAGTAAATTATACTTACCACTATCCAGCACCTCAAAGCGCTATGCGTTGTAATGGTATGCGTTGTAATGGTCGCGTTGTAATGGTAGGTAGTTGTAACGGTATGCGTTGTAACATGGTACATCCGTTGCCTGTGATGACAACAGGTTCTGAGAAGTTGGAAATGATCTGCTCATTGGATCAGTCCGAACATTGCCTTGTATTGTGATTTTAGCTGAGGGCATTGACAAGAGATAAGTGTTTGCCCATGATGCTAACTGGACTGCTACTCCCTTCATCTATCTATACTACTATTATAAAGAGAAAACGGTGTCCTTTGATCCAGGTAAACTCGAAAAGTACACCACCAATCCAAACACCCAAGACATCTTTGAAAACCTCAGGGCAAGCAGAAGGACATAGGCTATATAAAAATAAAAAATATACGTTCTTTAAAAAATTTAGAAATAAAAAAAAGTAGTCCCTTGCAAGTAGCGCCGGCCGCGATGTGCGTGATTACATAGGGAGCGCGGGGAGGAGCGGCATTCAGGAGCAAGAGGAAGAGCGACGGACATGAGCGCGGGGAGGAGCTGCGGACAGGCCGGGAGGAGCGGCGAGCGGCGGACAAGCAGTAAGGAGCGGCGAGAAGCAGAGAGCTGTAAACTCAGCAGCGCAGAGGAGCAGCGGCCGAGGTAAGTGAAGCAGCCGCGGGTGCGCACCGAGGGACGGGCGGAGGGACGGGCGGGGCCATAAGTGCTCGGAAGCCTTTTCCTCAAGGAGGGGACGTCGGGGGAAACAGCGGACACGAGCGTGGACAGAAACGGCCAGGAGCAACAAAACCGGAGCAAGGAAACACTGTAAGTACGCTCTGCTGCTTCCGGCCGCTCTGCTGTGCCTCTCCTGCTGCGATGCTGCCCCCAGTCCCCTTCTGCCTCGGGCAACGCCGGGGCGGGCTGCTAGTTATTGATAAAAGTTACTATCACAGAGTTGCCTGACCTGACAAGAACATTATGATGGAGCAATTCTTGTTGAAAGTGTTGCAAAGCTTTTAGAACTGCTGCCAGGTCCTCCTGTTCAACGATCTGTAGATCGCTTGTCAGGGACCAGTACGCTGGTAACGTGCGGGTATCCAGCATCTCTCACCTCCCAGTGAAGTGGCATTGAAATTATTACATCAAGCTTCAGTTCCACTAGTTGGTACTAGATGTCCCTCACAAGTCAAATGCAAAAGCATTCAAACCCTTGATTCGTGAGGGACACCTAGTAATGACGAGTTGAACTGCAGTTCTTTGTAGAATTATTTTGATATTGGGATACTATAATATTCACTGCCCACTGCTAATCTTGTCCCATAATGTTTTGTAGGGCCTTTGGTCGGGGTATTTTTTTTGCCAGTAACTGTGCATGGGGTGGTCCGAAGAGTATGAGACCACCACTGAATCGTTCAGCAAGATGTGCTCATTGTTTTCAAGGCATCTGCTTGGTTCTCTCTCTAGGTTAGGGAGGATCCCAAAATCATCACCTCTCTCACTGCTTGCTAAAATGTAATTTTTTGTTTTTGAGAAATGACTATATGCATTTTAGCATGTAAAGACAGAGATTCTTGTTATTTTACCAAAAGTAACAGAGGTATCTGTTGACAGAGCGGTATCACTTTGTCAACTACGCCCACCTTTTTGCTTTATACAGATAATTCTCTTCCTATGATCAGAAGACGAATCCCTGATAAACATTACTGCATCCAAATACGGTCAGGTGAGAGGGAGATCTTTTTCCTATTCTCGCAGCCAAACCAAGGAATGCGTTCCACCCTTTCCGCAAAAGATCTCTAAACCTGGATTTTCTTGCTGTAACACTTTGCATGTATCTTATTCATCATTCATGTATTAATTCATGGAAGTTTAGCTTTCCCTAGCTAGCAATGTACACATCTCTTTTTAATCTCTATGCTGCCCCACTAGCCACAATCGTCAGGAACTGCGGGTTCATTCCATTGTCCTATGCGGATGATACCCAGATTGTGGTGGCTATCTCCAACAATTCTGTGGAGACCGCGAATAACTTCAGATCTTGCATGGATCAGGTCGGCAACTGGATGCAGGACCACTGCTTTAAATTCAACGGGGACAAATCAGAGGTTATGCTACTGGGGGCTAACCCGGACATATAGTCCAATCTCTGGTGGCCGCACAGCCTAGGGAGATGTCCAACGCTGGTGGATAAAGTGAGGAATTTAGGGGTCATATTTGACTCTCACCTTTGAAGCACAAATTAACAATCTCTCTTCTTCTGTTTGGTACACGCTTAAACTCATTAGAAAGTTGCTGCCCTACATTCCACATGACACCGACAAAACCCTGGTTACCTTGTTAGCTCTATCGAAACTGGATTATGGCAATGCACTTTATGCGGGTTTACAGAAGCAACTGCTATACAAACTTCAGCGCCTTCAGAATGCGGCAGCCAGATTAGTTCTGAATATTCCGAAGTCCCAACCAGTAGCGATTGAAATTCGAGGTCTACATTGGCTTACGGTTGAGAAAAGAATCAAGTTTAAATCAGCTTGTCTAGCGTACAAGTCACTCGACGGCTCAGGCCCCTGTTTCCTAAACACTAATCTTAAACCATATGTACCTACCAGGACGTTAAGATCTAGCAGCGCTAAACTCCTGGGAACCCCCAGATTCAAACAGCTTAGGTGGGGGGTAGAAGTTTCATAGGGAACACGGCAAAAATCTGTAACAAACTTCCGGCCAAGCTGAAAAACAGCCCCTCCTTATGGTCGTTCCGCAAAAAACTTGAAAACGTGGCTGTTTTCATCTTAACCTGGAGTGACGCTATTTTCTATGCCAGGCAGTTTTTGATCTCTTACAGCGCCAAGACGCCCTCGGGCATTCGCGCCTTCTATAAATCCCTTACTCAAATCAAATCAATCAAATCAAATCAAATCAAATAAAAAAATGCATCTTCAAAATAAGCATTCTTTGAACAAGCAGGAGAGCTCGAAAAATACCTTCATATTATACAGGTGCATTTGTAGGTTTTTCGCCAACAGAGGAGCTGTTTTCCATACAAAGGAGAGAGAACATCAAGTGGCCACCTTATCTTACATCTGTAGAATCCTTTTAAAAGAAAAGAAATATGCACAGAAGCAAGGAATTCAGAGTTTGATAATGTATGCATATGAAGAGGTTTTAAGCAGTATAAAATATTTATTGTTTGATTTTATATGGCTTTACCAGGGTAACCTCCAAGTCCTTTCTCTATCAACAGAAATTATGTAGGTGTTTCTTGCATGCATATTATTCACACCAAACTACATGAAAAGGGAATATTGTTTCATAAATAGGGCTCCCAGTTTATTTTTTTTATTTTTTTACCATTTTCGTCTGTATTTTTACATGTTTATTTTTGGGACATTTTATCCGTATTTATTCATATTTATTTTGTGTTCTGCCTATAAATGAAGTTGTAAAACTCTACAATTCCATATATGTTTAACTGATAGATGTGCACTCATACTTTGATGTCTGTCGTGTTTTAGCTATTTAAGCTGCCAAATATTACATAGCAATACCTCCACTGGTAAATACTAGCATTATACCATACATGTATGCTGACATATGCTGTTATTTAAAAAAATGTCATGCTGTTTTTTAATTTCCCATGCTGTCAATCTGCTCAGCAGGTGGCCTATAATTCTTTCAAGACAGCACGTAGAGTCATTTAAAAAAAACACAATTTTCTGTATTTATCCACGTTTAAAAATAAATGCAGGCAGAAAACACTAGTGGTGGACGGAATTTGCGAAATTGACTTTAGTAAATTATCTCGAAAATGTCTGAAATTTCCGCAAACACGCGGAAATATCGCGAAGACGCATATGTTTTTTTCCCGCCCGTTCGCTGTATTTTTCTGCGTGATCGCGATGGAAATGACCTGTTTGCGTCCTCACACCCTTGCTCACGGTGGAGAATGACGTGTTCGGGTTCTCTTCTCTCGCTCCTTCTCGCGTTCGATATGACTTGTTCACGTCCTCACGCTCTTGCTCGCGGTGGAGAATGACGTGGTCGAGATCTCATACCCTCGGGGTGCATGATCACGAGACAAATGACGTGATCGCGGGCACAATCTCTCGCAAGATAGAGCAAAACGGCTACCAACAATCCAACATCTCGTGAAGCACATGACCGGATCGGGAAAACATGTCGGCGAGCGCGGGGATCCAGGTAAGGTAAGGCGATCGTGTGCGCGAGAAAGTAGTTTTACAGCACGAGCATGAAAAAAATTTCCAGCTCGCTGCGGATCGCGGATAATTTGGCATGTTCACGCTCTCCGCGAAAATGTCAAATTATTGCAATTTCCACTAGCGGAACGGAATTTGACACCCAGGCATAGAAAACACATTGTTTTCTGTCTGTATTTATCTGTAAATACCCATAAAAACAGAAAACAGAGAGCCTTAATCATAAACAAAAGCTCGCTGTTTGGTTCAGGATGGAATTAGAATTTTGAACATGATGTTTGGCAATGATGAGATGTGTACAACTTGATATAAAATGAGATCATGATAGAAGATGTCACTCAACAGAGAAAGTAAACGTAGTAGTCATTTCGACTTTAGCATCCACAATCAGTATTTGCCAAGGAGTACACATTTTCATCACTGACTGACAGCGATCTATCTTAAGAAAAGGATTAAGTGACCTCTCCTTAACTGCACATGTGATGGAGGATGGAGTATATGATAATACAGCCAAAGGTTGTCGGGTCATGCTTAACAATTGTGTACACATGCATAAAATACATTTCTTTTTTGTTATATATTATACAAAAAATTACATTTGTGTCCCTACCAGGTCCATGTGGCCCCTATGGGAGGCAGGCAAAAATCAAATACAATGTTTTAATAATTGCTGGTGTCCCTCCACGGCCAATGGGTGCACTTTGGGAGGCAGCAGGAGACAAGAAAAATAAAAAATAAATAATGTGTCCAGTGTTCCTCCATGGCCCAGGGGACTTCTGTGAGGCAAACAATAAGTGATATAAATAAACCTAGAAAAAAACCTTTAAGATCTTCTTCTATCAATGTTACTAGAAAATGTTTTTTTAAAGTGGAAAACAATTATAGAAACACATACTGACTGCACAAAATAATGACCGCTTATTACCACCACATGGTTTATAAAAAGGAATCATGGAGAAGAACACAAAATGGCAACCACACACACACATTCACTGTCTCTAAGCTGGTCGTCACATGGCTGGCAATGAAGAAGGCATGAATAACAAATAAAAAATGTGCACCATACACGCTCTTTCACACTGGCAACACACATTGGTGGTTGCTGTATGGCCAGCGAATAGGGAGGCATAGAGAACCAAGAACATGGCTGCTCTAGCCTATCTAGAGTGCATTCCTCCCCTAAAAAAATATAGCATTGCAGTTAAAGGATTGCAGAATTATATATATATATATATATATCCACTATGTGTTGATCCCACCAATAGGACTGCACTGGACCTTCCCCATCACCAATAAATCTGCAATGCCAGATACGAAAATAACTATAAAAGTGCCCCACCGACAAACAGCCCAAGGAAACACAAAAAAAACCTTCAAAATGTTTTATAAAGTTGCAGAATAAAACACAATAATCAACCATCTCACTCGTATACAAACTCAGAGAAAATGCTGGCAAGCAAATGGGGAAGAAGGTAACTGAGAAGAAAGAGAAATACATGTGTGGTCTCATGGGTCTTGACTTCAGGATTCACCTTAACCCAGCCACCCACAGGCACATGCACGCACACAAATAATCTACATTTTAGATGAATAACAGGCCATCAACAAGCATCCAAAAAAATTGTTTCTAAAACAAAAAACCTATATCAATGCCACAGTGAGAATATGAATGTACATTACAAAAATACCCCCAAGGACTATTATAGGGCAGTCCAGGCACCAAAAAAATAAAACACCTACACAGTAAACAAATTGAAGTAATCTCTACCAAAATTGAAGAACAAAACCCACAATGAACTGAAGAAAGCATATTACATTCCCAAACCTCTGCTGGACAAGAATATGCAAACATTTTCCCTTACAAAAAACAATCCCACAGGGCCCCTACCACTAACTCCAGGCCATCTTACAACCAATAAACAAACCATAATTGATTTTCGCTAACCAGTTAAGATTTCAAGGGTGTGAACGTATCAGTGTTGCAGACAAAAAGTGAGTGATGCTTTCCCTTCTAAGCAGCAGCAGGAGGCTTCACGACAGGAAGATCAAGTTGCTACTCTATATTCAGTAGCCCCCCTGCCTCTATGGCACTATCATCCCATTATAAAAAGCTGTTTTGTTGTAACAAAATAAGTTGAATGCTCCACTCTGTGAAAAGTTTAATTTGAAAATGCATGTTCCAGTTGATTTTTGTGCATCTGTGGTCAAATAAATCCAGTTTGTGTTTACAACTGTAATATTGTGCACAAGAAAATACCTGAATGGTTTGCTTGGAAAAAAAATCAACTTAAAATGAATGCTGACCACCCCAGTTAAAGAACTGACTCTTACATTGGGAAAATGGTACTCAGAGTTGTGCCAATTCTGCTACTTTCATACTTCTTGAGTTAGAATTTTTTCCAGAATTGAATTCTCGTTGCCCATAAAGATATAATCTTAGTGATTCAGCGTAAATTTTGTTCTATGAAATTACCAAAATAATGCAGATTATGCCAGCATAATTCATATTTTCCACAGCAGGGGTAGGTACAAAATCATGATGTTATCAAAGTCACAGATGCTGATTTCATGCATGTCCCCTTTATTGCCAACTCACAGCAGCAACTTAAAAAAACAATAGAATTTAGAATGAAAATCTTAGAACATTCCAATCCAATATAACCCCATGTCAGGCAGCTAACTTTCTTCGTTTTTGCTGCGTCTTGAAAGAACAAAGGCTCAAAAATATACTTGAAATCGACTTTTCGTGGATACAAATGTATCCTCAAAAGCTTCTCAGCTCCGCTATTCTAAATTACTTATTATATTCTCTTCCTCCTGGACGACATTGTAAGTTGGGAAAACTCAGGGAGGGATAATGTCAGCCTCTGTGCCTTCAATAAAATCATGTTTCTCTACCTACCCTGCTGTGGACAATTTGAATTTTATGGCAAGGCACGAAGGCCAACAAGGCAAGGCATGTTTAAAGCCTTGCCATAATATTCCTGACAGCCCACTCAACTGGTTTAAAATAAAATGTCTTAAGCACAGAATCTGATGACCAATCTGCTGCAACTAATCCATTATTCAATCCACCACCAGTCATCTATGCCTTGGAAGCCATTGCCAGTCCTGCAGAATGGACACAAAATCTCTCAGCATCTATTCCTGACTTTCTCATGACCTCCTCGCCAGCCCACCTAGCCAGCGTCGGGCTTGATACAGGTTTAAAAGGGTGCACACACAAAAAGAGGAGGGCCTGGAGGAGATTTAAGGACCTGCATGGGCACACTCCACATTAAACAACATCCAAGCACACAAGAGAAAATCATTTGTTCACACACCTGGATCACATAGGGTTTTAGTACAACCCAGATACCCATTTAAAACATCCCTGAGCTCCTCCCTCGTAGAGAGGGGGTTGTAGCCTGCGTTAGAGCTAGGTTCTGCTGCGAGGAGGCACCCGTAAGATGAAGCATGACATCAATGGTGTGTGAGGGGAACGGTCCTGATAAAGCTTGGGTGTCTTAAATCCATTTTCTATTTAGCCTTTAGTCTGGACCCGTGGGTTCTTTTGTGCTTAGAGGTTTAAAAGGGTACCCGAAGGAAACTATCAACTGTATTTCTACTTCACTTCTCAAGCTCTCAGTCCTTCTCTCAAACACGCAGCTTTCTGTTCTCCTCCAAACTTAGATAAAATATTGTACTAGACATAGTTTTTTTCCTCTCCTTAATATTGAAACAAACACCCTCTGGTACATAACTTCTTGACGTCACATCCAAGGCTTAACATCTGATATCCTTCTAAAAGATATCAAACAAAGTAGCATGACAAATCTAAATGAAAGTCTCCTTCAATCTAAAAACTCATTTACTGTCGTGCTGATCTGCTAATGTTCACAGAACTGTAGAAATTCCCTTCCATAATAAAACATTTCTACCACAGGAGCTGATATGGGTTCCAAATCCCTTGCCAAAACCACCTCTTCCAAGCCAACCTGTATGCCTTTGAATTTCCTGGAGCCCAGGACTCTTTGATGAGCATTGAAGCCTCTGACGATAAACCTGACACCTGCCAGGCCCTCCTGAAATCATCCATCCCATCAGTCTCAACTGTCTGTGTAAAACCAAGTTGTAAGTCTCTCCCATCGTATTCACTAACAGATCCGACAAATCTGGCAAAAGCACTGGATCATCTACTAGCAACTCCATGATGTCTCGATACTATACCCGAGACTGACAAAACTGAGGGGCATATTATTAAGGACCAGTGTTAAAATTATCGCTGTTTTATCGGCAGGAAACTGCAGATAAAACGGCGATAATGGGCTTGATAATATGCCCTTGTTAATTCCCATAGAATCCCATGTTAACACAAGAACATGGGCTTGTTGATAATATGCCCCACCACTTTCCCACATTCTCTCCTCACTTTCAACAATACCCTTTGAATCAAAGCAAATGGAGGGAAAGCATAACTGTGTACCTTCCCCCAATGCTGCAGAAACGTATCTACTGCCTCTACTTCTGGAACTGGACTCCAACGGTAAAACCTTGTCATTTGAACATTCATCCTGTTTGAAACAGAACCACACTCAATGGACCCCATTTGTTGTTCAACACCCTGAACAAATCTCTGTTAAAAATCCAGTTGCTGAAATCCTTCGACTTTCTTGAATTCCACTCTGCCACTGTATTGTCCATTCCCAGAATGTATTGTGCTTGAACCATAAAGTATTTGTTCAAACAAAAATGCCAGAACTCTTTGCTCAATCTGCTAAAGCCTTCGACCAAGGACCTCCCAACGTGTCGACATACCTTACAGCAAACACATTGTTCATTCTTAATAAAACACAACACTGCAGCTGCTCTCTGACAAAACTACTTATCGCAAAAGATCCTGCCAACAACTCTAGGTAGTTGATATGCAACTCCTTTTTCTGCCTCATCCATTTCCACTCCTGAAGGCTGGCTTCTGATTTTACAACCACATCCGGAATGGCACCAAAAATGGCCCTTCCATTCCAGGCTTTCCTGCCACCACAACAGTTCCTCTGCATCTAACTGCCCGTTCTGAGAATACCTCATTTCCTTGCATAAATATCTGGCTTTCAGTTACTGCATTGCCCGATAATGTAGTAGTAAGGCTGGGCAACGTTGGCAGAGTACCACTATGTAGAATTGCAGGAACTCTCAGCCTGATTCATCCTAGTGAAGTTTTGCGAGTCTGAAATAGCGAATAATAAGGAATCGCTATTCCAGACTCGCAAAACGGGATTCATGTAGGAATCGCAATATTTATTGCGATTCCTACAGGTTCCTTATTTGCGATTAGCAAATTGCTCATCGCAAATAAGGAATGACTCCCCATTCATTTCTATGGGCCGAAAGGCCCATAGGAATGAATGGGGAGTCATTCCTTATTTGCGATGAGCAATTTGCTAATCGCAATTGAGATTGCGATTTCAAGGGTGCAGGGGTGTCCAAAGGACACCCTGTAACACCCTTGAAATGTAAATTCACACAGATGTTACACACACACATGTGTGTGTGTAACATGCAACTTGGAAAAATGCATTTAAATGCTTTTTTCTAAGTTTTTGCTATTTACCAGGAGGTTTGACCTTGCAGTAAATAGCGGCCCAAAATTGCGATTTCGCAATTTTTAAATGTTTCATGAATAGCATTTAAGGAATCTCTAATAGAGATTCCTTAAATGCTAATCCTCGCAAATTTGCGAATTCTTAATTAGCGAATTTTGCATTTGGGATGATGAATCCTAAATGCAAAAATTGCACTCGCAAAGGGCCAGATTCTCAGATTCCGGCCCTTTGCAAGCGCAATTTCGCTTGATGAATCAGGCTGTCTGTTCTGTCTCACCCCAATTAATAAAACAGAAACCTCACATACCTTTGACTAAACAACAGGTAATTCTATCTTTACATGATAAAAATGCATATAGTCATCTCACAAAAATGAAAATATAGTAAGCAGTGGGAGAGGTGATGATTTTGGGGTCCTCCCTAACCTAGGGAGAGAACCAACCAGATGCCTTGAACACAAAGAGCACATCATGCTGAACAATTTGGTGGTGGCCCCACCCTCCCAGGACCACCCCAAGCACAGTTAAGAGCAAGAATACAATCCCAGCCAAAGGCCCTGCAAAGGATTATGGGACGAGATTCTAGAGTACAGTGAATATAATAGTATGCAATATCAAAACATTCATCAAGCGGAGATAGCTAATACTATAATATTCACTGCACTCTAGAATCTTGCCCAAAATGCTTCGCTGGGCCTTTGGTGGGCATTGTATTTTTGCCTATAACTTTGCTTGGGGTGGTCCTAGGAGGATGTAACCCTCTCTAAAATATGGACGAGTCTGCCGCCAGTTTTATGGGGCTACACAAAGGGTCTCTTGCCACACATACCTTGCTAGCTTCTTGCCCTTCTGTCTCCTCTGATTCTTCCTCCTTCCCTCTGCTCTGGGGATTAAAACATGTCTGATATATTGAGGGTCTCTATCCTCATGAGAATGAAGTCCATGTGATCCAAAAACTAAGGCTGGGGAATCGACCCCTGCATCCTCCCTGACCCACCAACAACCTTCCAGATCTCCTTTATCTCCTGCATACTTTGCCATTTCCTTGAAAGTTTCACCTCCAAAAATCAGGCCCTTAGCCTCATAACGTTACTCCACATTTGCAAACTCCAGTAGCTTTGAATCTATCTTCATAAGAAGACTCTTTCTATGTTCATTACACAATGCTGAAGTAGTGTTTACCAACAAAAACACTACTTGCTGCACCCACTGGCTCTAACACATCTACAGCAGTCTCCTGTAGATATGCCTCCTCACATATATTAAATATCTTGGTTATGGGATCAAATGTATCGAGCAAACAGTTCTGTCATTGCTTCAGTCGCTTGTCTAATCCTCTTTTATGATCTCCTCCTGACTTTACAAATAAAAGTCAACATCCTTAAATCAAATTCTGGAGTGAAAGCCACTTTGCTGGCAAAAGATGGCCTTGGGCATTCCGAACGAAGTTTAGGTCTGACTTCCTTTGCCATCTTTTTCCTAATCCAGAACTCTACATACTCCTCCACATGCTGTGCCGGAACCCACTGAGGTGACAAAGGGTGCTGAATGATAAGCGTGCCAAACATATATTCGCCCAAAGGACCCTTCACCTGATAAATATGATTTTTTCCCTCATCCTCTTTTTTCACTCTCTTGCTTTTCCCCTCATCATCATCCTTATCTTATAAACTAGAAGTACACAATATTACTACATCTCCACTACTGGTGAATTCACCACAGGCTACCGATCTGTGATCCCTTTTTCCGGCCTTTACAGCCTTTCCACTCAACTCTAGCCAAGTTGCCCTTTGGGGTATCTTTAGGACCGTAATGTCCTTTTTCCTTATACCCTATTTCTTTCTGCAGGTGCTTTCTTTTCTGCGTTACTTAATATCCCTCTTTGGCTCCACTTGCTGAAGCAGCCTCCTCCAAGGACCTAAACTGTTCATCCTCCACTTTAGTAACCTCCATATTTCACTTCCAATTTCTGCATACAATTGTCCAGTTTCTAGCCCAACTGGCTTGCGAAAAAAGAAACTACCTTACTTACACAGTCCTGCACCCTATCTTCTAAACTCTGCTCAGATACAGTGCTCTGCTCCATATCACTTGCTTCCAGAAAAACACAAATCCTCCAGAAATTAAACCTATTCTTCCCTCAAATATTTCTTATTACTTTGCTAATATTCTATATTTCACTCCAAAAAACTCTCAACTTTCCGGTCAGAAACGGCACAAACCAGAATCCCTCAGTATCTCTTTCACCACATCGAAAGAAACTGACCAGAATCTGCCTCATAAAAATGAACGGAATTGCACAAAATATGGCTGTGCTGCATACCATTAAAGTACCAAAGTGTGGCCCATTTCAAAATGGCCGCAGATCACGTCATTTCAGTACGGCAACAATGTTAGTTCACACTAGAAAATGGAGATTCCACTGCACTCAGACTTCAGGTATGTTTGAAAAGCAAGTGCTTGTATGTAGCTCCCAAAAACCGTTAGACTGCCTAAGTGTGTGTAAATAAAGTGCTAAAATAAAGTTGCACACTGTCAAATAATGCCAACTTAAATCAAACGGTGTCTGCCGCATGCGACTAGGATGCACCCATTCCACAACCCCGCGTTGTCGGGTAAACTAATCCAGGTTTGCCATCTTGCACATGCGTGCACACCCAAACATTCGAATTGCTGCTACTAGTGCTGTGCCACTGTTTGAAAAATGGCCACGTCGCGTGTACTTCAAAATCACTGCCCGTCTCACGGTAAGTCACTGGTTAAGAAAATACAAAAAAAAAAGTAAACCTCCTTTTGTACCAGCCGCAATGCACTTCTCCGTCACGGATTCAGGCTGAATCAAGGCCTCAAACATCCTACTAAATAAAATCAACTAAAACAACATACCGAATTAAACACCAAGAATTCCATATCTCTCAAATCAAGCTAAAAATACACGCTCTGTCAGCATTCAGCAGTCCACACTGTACACTACACACATCATATATCAAGGATACTTACACAGGTGCTTAACTTGAAAGTGAGCAACAACAAAGAAGGAAGATGTCTGCCTGACATGGGATTATATTGGATTTGAATGTTCTAAGATTCTTATTCTAAGTTCTATTGTTTGTTGAAACTGCTGCTGTGAGTTGGCAATAAAGAGTTTAATTTTTCCATCAACAGAGACAGAGGCATCACCACCAGCAGAAACTTGATGATCGGCCAACTCTAAATCAAGCAGCTGGCTCTGGGTTTGGTGCACAGGGTACTCCACCACGACGGTGCAGGGCAGCGTTTCTGCCAAACTCTAAATGAGGGCCTAAGGGCCTGACAGGTGCATGCTCCCGGCACTGGTGGATATTGGGGTGTTTGTATATCAAGACCTCTCAGATGGATGAGAATCTTCACGGGCCCTAAACAGTGACATTGTGTGAAGAACGCAAAAATAACGGTTGATGGACAGAATGCAGAGCAATGTCAGACATTCACTCCGATACAAATATCTGGGCCTAAATCCATCGTTTTTTTGCACTCCACACCACCCCAGTTCAGACATGGCCATATGCAAATCAGCCTTGACCCTGTGCCTCATGGGAACAGTCCAGCCTGAACTGCCAAGCCATGTCTTCCCTGCACCAGAATCAAGCATCCTAGGACCGGTTTCTGGCTAGGTGGTGTGGAGTGGTGTGGAGTGCAAAAAACAATGGATTTAGGCCCAGATCTCTGTACTGGGTGAATGTATGACATTGTTCTGCATTCTGTCCATCAACAGTTGTTTTTGCATTTGTCACCCCGAGTGGGATGGGTATGCTCAGACGTGAGTCCCATGCTCTCCATACTACTGGAGTCAAGCTATCCTTGCTGAAGACAGCTGATAGCCAGAAACCTGTCCTAGGATGCTTGATTCCGGTCAAGGAAAGACATGGCTTGGAAGTTCAGGCTGGACTGTTCCCATGAGGCACAGGGTCAAGGCTGATTTGCATATGGCCATGTCTGAACTGGGCTTGTGTGGAGTGCAAAAAAAGGATGGATTTAGGCCCAGATCTCGGTACTGGGGTGATGGTATGACATTGTTCTGCATTCTGTCCATCAACTGTTGTTTTTGCGTTTGTCACCTCGAGTGGGACTGGTATGCTCAGACGTGAGTCCCATGCTCTCCACACCACTGGAGTCAAGCTATCCTTGCTGAAGACGGCTGATAGCCAGAAACCGGTCCTAGGATGCTTGATTCCGGTCCAGGAAAGACATGGCTTGACAGTTCGGGCTGGACTGTTCCAATGAGGCACAGGGTCAAGGCTGATTTGCATATGGCCATGTCTGAACTGGGGTGGTGTGGAGTGCAAACAAACGATGGATTTAGGCCCAGATCTCTGTACTGGGGTGAATGTATGACATTGTTCTGCATTCTGTCCATCAACTGTTGTTTTTGCATTTGTCACCCCGAGTGGGATGGGTATTCTCAGACGTGAGTCCCATGCTCTCCACACCACTGGAGTCAAGCTATCCTTGCTGAAGACGGCTGATAGCCAGAAACCGGTCTAGGATGCTTGATTCCGGTCCAGGAAAGACATGGCTTGGCAGTTCGGGCTGGACTGTTCCCATGAGGCACAGGGTCAAGGCCGATTTGCATATAGCCATGTCTGAACTGGGGTGGTGTGAAGTGCAAAAAAATGATGGATTTAGGTCCAGATCTCTGTACTGGGGTGAATGTATGACATTGCTGTGCATTCTGTCCATCGACTGTTGTTTTTGCATTTGTCACCCCGAGTGGGATGGGTATGCTCAGATGTGAGTCCCATGCTCTCCACACCACTGGAGTCAAGCTATCCTTGCTGAAAACGGCTGATAGCCAGAAACCGGTCCTAGGATGCTTGATTCCGGTCCAGGAAAGACATGGCTTGGCAGTTCGGGCTGGACTGTTCCCATGAGGCACAGGGTCAAGGCTGATTTGCATATGGCCATGTCTGAACTGGGGTGGTGTGGAGTGCAAAAAAAGGATGGATTTAGGCCTAGATCTCTGTACTGGGGTGAATGTATGACATTGTTCTGCATTCTGTCCATCAACTGTTGTTTTTGCATTTGTCACCCTAATGGGATGGGTATGCTCAGACGTGAGTCCCTTGCTCTCCACACCACTGGAGTCAAGCTATCCTTGCTGAAAACGGCTGATAGCCATAAACCGGTCCTATGATGCTTGATCTCGGTCCAGGAAAGACATGGCTTGACAGTTCGGGCTGCACTGTTCCCATGAGGCAGAGGGGCAATGCTGATTTGCATATGGCCATGTCTGAACTGGTGTGGTGTGGAGTGCAATAAAACGATGGATTTAGGCTTAGATCTCTGTACTGAGGTGAATGTATGATATTGTTCTGCATTCTGTCCATCAACTGTTGTTTTTGCAATTGTGTGAAGAACAGCAGAAGAAACATGGATGCATGTTTGTATGGGGAAAATACTATTTTCAGTGATTAAAGTATGTTATGGGTTTCTTTACAAATAACGGGCTCCATTGACACACAAACTAGGCAAATATTCATTAAGTTGGCAATATACTAAGCCGAATGCTTGAATAAACTGAAGGAGCCAGATTCACAACTGAGACAAAAGTCTGTTTCCTACTCATAAATGCCCTTTGTGAATATCAAAAGTCGTAAAGTTAGACTTTCCTCTCAGTTTACCTTTATGAATTGGGCCCAAGGTTTAACACTAGGTATTGTAAGCACTGAGCACTAACAATGTTTTACAGGATATTTTATTTTTTTGTATCAAAACATGCTTTAATTCTCCTGTGCAAGTAAAGAAAACCCCGACGAACCCTCCAAGGTATTATTATACTGGGAATACAGGCTACTAAATGAAGGGGAACTGTGCCACACGAAAAAAATCAATATTTCAGGCGAAAAAGCATATAATTTGTTCATTCTAAAGATGTGCCAATTTCCCCCAATTTATTTTCCATTCACTGGTTCTTCATTACTTCTGCCTGAGCTCCCTCCGCTGTCAGGTTCAAAAGAATTCATTTTCCAATTATTAAACAAGCCAGCTTTGCACACAGCTTCTAATCTTCCACAATTTGACATTTCAGGAGCACAGGTGCACGTGTGCCAGGGTCTGCTTTCATCATTGCCAGAGATGCAATAATTCAGGGTCTGAGCCAAAGACTGTGACACATAGGACAGAATAAGAAGCAGATGCTCATGTCGACCAAAAAGAATTGCTGCCAGTCTTAACACCTTCACCAGGAGCCTGCTTTGTGTGTATTTATGTCATGTCACACCACCTTTTACCATGGTATAGCATAGGAATGTTTATGCTATGGCAGTTAAAATAAATATATAAAGGAAACAGTACCCCTGCAGTACATTATAAAGATATTGCAAGTCACTGAGGAGTTCCATAACCATATAGAGGAACAAGGCCCAATAAGGTTATGGAACTTCGAGGGGACCGGCAATATGCTTATCATATATATCAGGGGGTACTTTATCTCATATAGTACGTTGTCACACCATCACCTTTCCCACAAATCACTTAAATCCTTGGTGCAGTGCTCTTTCACATGAATCCTTGGTGCAGTGCTCTTTCACATGAGAGAGCTAGTGTTTGCAAACACAAAGAACAAAATAAATCCTATGGTGAAAAATTAAACACATCCAAAGTATGTTAGTTAATTGTTACAGATATTAGAAACAGTTCAATACAAGTCACTTGAAAAAAAACCTGCACTACCTTGAATATGTGGAAACATGCAGAACATTTTTGAGTGATTTTAAATACGCTTTGCCATGTCTGCCAAGCCAGTACCTGTGTGGATTGATAGGTAAGGGGGTAAAAAAAAGTAATTTTCGTAAAGAGGCTTAAACAGCAGTAAATATGCACACGGCGGATACTGAAATGTGCATATTTTTATATAAATGCATTGATTTATCTTCTGCAGGTGTTCATATCACTGAGACCTGGCAGGCATTCAAGCATGACTGCATAATTATTGGTTAAATAAATGCAGAAAAGTACCGGTTCCGGCTTTATTTTTTTCACAAAACCTAATATAAATATGCATAAATACAGATAAAGTTGACAAAAAATAAATATGGATAAATACAGACGGAAATGTCAAAAAAAGAAATACCATAAAAACAAGAGCCCTAATTGTAAACAAATAAACCTTTTTATGGAGCATGCATTGGTGCATTCACGTGTATTGTTACAGTGCAACGGTTAACTTAACATTACGCTGCACAGCCTCACGCACTTTGAAAGCCTAGGGCATCCCTGCATGAAAGTAGAGATGCAGCACTTCTCAGTGCGCACTCCTTGTGACATGATTGATGCGTCATATTTACTGTATGACGCATCATGTTGCAAGGAGTTACAGAAACGTCAGTATTTCTGACGTATCTGTAAGCGCAAAAGTGACGCATTGCTGGAGTGTGTCACAAAAGTGACGCAATTCCTACAATGTGTCCTTTCACACGGGGCAAGCCCAATGGGAAAGGGCCTGCATCAGTCTCATGCCTGCTGTGAGGCAGGCGTAAGATATTGACGCATTTGCGTCCTAGAAGTGGAGCAGTGAAATCTCATAGATTTCACTGCGTCACTTCTACGACCCTTCCTTACGTCAATACGCCCCCCTTGCATATATTATACCTGGCGCAGGAATAATGTGGTGCAGGGGTTTACAAAGTGACGCATCTACCTAGATGCTTCACTTTGTAAATATGGCGCAACAAGGCGCATTTTTTACACCACTGGTGCGTCACAAAAAGTGACGCACTGGCGGCGTAAAAGTGACACGCACGCAATGAGGCCCCAGGTGTCTTCCTTGGTAGGGGCGTGGCGAAGAGAAGGGAGGAAAGAGTCCAACCTCCATGGCTGCAGCACAGCCCAGGATCAGACATGGATAGGGAATGTGGGTATACACAGACAAGAATGGACCGAAGGAGACATTGGGTTGAGAATCATGATGGAGGTGGGGAAGAAACAAGGCACAAGCATAAGGGCAGCAAACATCAGAGGGTAAGGGCAGGCGCGAATAACAACAAACAGGATGGTAGTGGGAGGTGATGGATCCCTGACTATCAGAGAAGGTATCACAGAAAGGCGACATTTAATAGGCTTAAGAGGACCACTTGCTGTGTGGGAGGACAAACGTTCCTCATAAATACATGGGGAGCAACAGAAGAGGAATGGGTACAGAGAGAGAATGATGGGGACAGAGAAAAAAGCACCACAATGCATCAGAAAGATCGACTAGACACCAACAGGTTGGATATTGGGCACAGTCGTCCGACTGCCACATTCACGTGCCGCAGGAAAAAGCGCCAGACATGAGCTATGGTTAGCAAAGGGTAGAGTGACCAGACCTCCCCGGACAATCATGGTTTTCAGAGGACTGTCCCAACACTTTTGTTAATTTTGAATAGATGTCACAGTTTTTGGGACAAAGGACAGGTCATCCTGGAATAACAAATGAAAGGTATGCTCTCCTTTCACTGGTGCCTCTAAAGACAAATAATTCAAGTTATGTATTGGCTTCTGCCCGGCAGCAGAGGAGAAGGTCCCTGCCTGCTCTTATCAGAGAGAAAGAGTGGGGCAAAGGGCAGGGGGACCTTGACAGAGATGATGTTATGACTATATATATGTATTCATGTATTTGTGCATGTAATTATACATATCCAACTAGCCGGTTTCCTCACATCAGCTTTTGTGACGCTCGTATGCGGTGCGTTGCTCCTGCAGTTGAAATCAAAGCCGCTACTAATTCCACAAGTCTCCCGGTTACCCATAAAAAATGGGCTGCACTCCTCACAGGTCGTATTCACGATTTTGGTTTATTCGTTTACGTCTTACATCCCAAAAAGTTCTTTAGGCATTTTACAGACGGTAAGTTCCTAAGCGTTTCAGCATTTCAAATGCCTTGATAATGGTATACTTTTCGCACTCAATTCTCATTTTTTTAAAAGCTTTGAAAAAATAATTGAATTGAATTGAATTGAAAGGATTCTTGTATAGCGCATGGCTACCCGGAGACATCCCAGCGCTTGCAGCTACGAAAAGAGGAGGTTGAAGAAGGATAAGGTCAGATATCATTATTTTGTAGGGAAGAGCCAAGTTTTTAATTTCTTATGGAAGGAAAGATGGTTGGGCTCCTGTCGAAGCGGAAAGGGCATGGAGTTCCACAACCTTGAGGTGTTGTAGGAGAAGAGGCGACCACCCGTACGAGCCTTATTGATTCTGCTGACTTGTGCCAGGTTAAGCTCGTTAGAACGGAGGTTTCTAGGGGTTCTGTGTGGTTTGATCAGATTCGCAAGAATGGGGGGGCCTTTACCCTAAAGATTTTTATGGGCTATACAGAGGGCCTTGAAATGTACCCGTTCCTGTATGGGTAACCAGTGGAGCGATTTCAACGCTGGTTTGGCTGAGGAGCGGTGGTTAGTGCTTGTCAGCAATCTAGCGGCGGAATTTTGTACCACCTGAAGTTTCTGGATTACAGAGACTGGTGCTCCCAGGTAGAGCGCGTTACCGTAATACAGCCTCGACAAGATCATGGCTTGGACCAGTATTTTTTTGGCTCTGTCCGGCAGTTGAGGGAGGATTTTACGGATGGATTTAAGCAAGCTGAAGCAGGTGGCCGCAGTTTTTTTGGCTTGTACTTTGAAAGTAAGATCGTTGTCTAGCCAAAAGCCCAGACTCTTGATCAAGCTTTTTGGAGTTGGGCTAGCACCTATAGAAGGTGGCCATAGCGTGGGGGAGTTGAATGATGCATTCCTGCCCAATAACATCAATTCGGTCTTTTGGTTATTGAGTTTTAGCTGGGACAGGCCCATCCACTTTGATACCTCCTCCAGACAGTCACTCAGACTCGTGTGGGAAAGTTCAGCCTGATTCAGAGAGACCACCAGCTGAGTGTCGTCAGCATAGCTGACCAATTCAATTCCGTAGGGGGCCACTATCTTAGCTAAAGGGGACATGTATGCATTAAAAAGTGTGGGGCTAAGGGAAGAGCCCTGTGGCACCCCACACTGCAGGGGTAATGGCGCGGAGTGGCAGTCTCCTTAAAATACATTAAAAAATCTCTCAGAAAGAAAGGATTCCAAACCAGGAAAGAGCTTTTCCCGAGACTCCGCTTTCGTTTAGGCGGGCTAGAAGGATACGGTGGCTTACCGTATCGAAGGCGGCGCTGAGGTCTAGGAGGATAATGGTCACATTGCCACCTGTGTCCAGGATCCTCCTAGACTCCTCCACCACCTTAAGGAGTGCCGTCTCCGTCCCTTGTCCTGGGCGGAAGCCTGTTTGAGAGGGAGGGAGTGAATTGAAGGCCTCCACGAATGAGGACAGTTGCTGGTTAATGAGTTTTTTTCTGCCAGTTTACTTATGCCCGGGAGAAGGGAGATGAGACGGTAGTTGGATAGGTCTCCAGGGTCCAGATTAGGTTTTTTCAACAGCGGTTTGACCATGGCCATTTTCCAGTCCCGTGGGACTGTTCCTGTTTCAATCGAGGTGTTAATCAGGTTAATAACTGGTGCCTCCATAATGGGCTAGACTAGCTTCAAGGTGTTATTTGGGACGGGGTCAAGGGGAGAGCCACTTTTGATTGAGTTAATAAGGGGGGGAATAATTCCTTGGTGAGGGGGGTAAAAGAAGAAAGTTCGGGGGTGGAGCCTTGAGAGAGGGGTTTAGGTAGCGGCGGAGGATCAAGGGTGGTGATGGGAGGGCCAGGAGAATATTTTGAATTTTATTGTAAAAGAAGAGTGCCAATTCTTCACAGCGAGGACCAGATGGTTGAGGTGCCACGGGGGGGTCAGGGGGTTTTAATAGACTTTTGAAAAAAGTGAAGATTTCTTTTGATAAGTTAGGGGATGCAGAGATTTTCTCGGTATAGAAGGCTATTTTAGTGGTCTTTAGCGCAGCTTTGTAGGTTTTGATGGAGTCTCTATATTTGGTTTTAGTTTCTCGGTCGAAACTTTTCCTCCATAGTCTCTCCTCTTTTTTTACAGCTCTGTTTAAGTTTTCAGAGCTCTGGACTGAACCAAGGAAGATTGATGGATCCCCTTTTTTGGATTACAGATTTCTTAGGCAGGGTGACATCCAGTGAGTTCTCTATCCACTGGTTGAACTCTGAGTTCGCTAGGTTTATGTCATGGTTAGCAGATGGTAAAGAGATCCTTAGTGCTTCCGACCATTCGTTTATTTTGAGTTTGGACCAGAGTCTTATCTGTTTGGTACTAGACGGTTTGGCCAGGGCTGATGGAAGAGAGCTCCAAGAGAAAGGTATGATGAAGTGATCTGACCATGGGATGGGATTCGGGTGTAAAGTAGTTAGATCGGTGATATTGGAAAAAATGGGATCAAGCAGGTGTCCCTTTATATGTGTGGGATTTTGAATTTTTTTAATCATTTCGCAAGTCTCAAGATCTTGGTTCAGGTCCACGGCTGTCGTATCATGTGTATCATTGAAGTGGAGGTTCAGATCTCCTAATATAGTGAAGTTGGAAGCCGAGCTGGCGAGGTTCACAACAGCTTCCAGCAGTGTCTTGTGAAATTGTCCTAGGGATCCTGGTGGACGGTAAACTAGAAGCCCCGTAAAGGAGGCTGAGGGTGAGAGGGTAATCGAAAAATTGACATTTTCACAGTCCCGCAATGGGCTGTCTAAAAAGCGACAGACTAAGTGCTCCTTATAAAGGATGGCGATCCAACCACCTACATTCCCTGTTCGGTCAAGATGCTGGATTAGGTAGCCCGGAGGCAGGGCCTGAACACTATCTGGGCCTGAACTGGGTCGTAACTATGTTTTGGTGAGAAACAATGCGTCCAATGCCCCGTCCTGAAGCAAGAATGAGATCTCTAGGGCGTGTTTTGGCAGGGAACAGCAGTTCAAAAGTGCCATACTCAGATTGTGAGCTTGTTTCTGCCTGATCTCTGCCGGTTTGATCAGTTGATAGGGACAGTGTCGGCAGTGGTATTGATTGTGTGAAGGGTCTAACGCATGTTTGCACATGGGTTCAGGTAGGGACGTGGCATGGTTTAATTGCAGAACATCATTTCCTATTCGTCATTCATGCCCCACTGCTTTTTGGGAAATGTAGTTTCTAAAAATGTTCGTTCTACCTTACAAGTAGGATCGGAAAAACGTGGAATGGAGTGTAATTTACTGAAAAGAGGAAATCGCTATTCTGTATATAGTATTTAACCAATAATCGTTACATAGACTTGTGAAATATTTGTCCCGCTGTGGTACAACATTAAGAATTTGAAAGGACCCATTCGTTTGTGAAGAAAAAGGTGAGAAAAGTTTCAAGATTTATCACTTCATATCCATTCTGGATTCATATATTCTATTCAGTTTGTTTTAATCATGTTGTTTTATTTTATTTTCAGCGTATTTTTATGGAGATATCTCATGTTGGAGCCCATTTTTCTTTCTTCTTTTTTGTATTTCCATTTATCAATAATTATTGACAGTCTTTACAGATGTATGTATAGCTCCTCTGATTGGTTCAGACCAAAAGGCATCATACTTCTCATGTTAAGGATGTGTCTCGACTCTTTTTGACAGAGGATTTTCTCCCTGTTTCCTCCTCTTGTGTTAAGCGGTACTATTTCAATTCCATAACACTTGAGAGATTTCCAATCACTTTTATGGACTATCTCAATATGTGTAGCCACCGCGTTACTTCTGTCTTTATTTGTTGTTGCCCGTACATGCTCCAGGATTCTTTTCTTTAATTCACATGTGGTGCTCCCAACACACTTGAGTGCACATAGGCACTCAATCACATAAATTGTACATTTGCTCCTGAACGTTATTAATTCCTGAATCTTCCAATTTTTTTTATTTGCCATTTGAAATTCCATCATGGGATTTGCAATTTGTCAGACCGTGCAGTTAAAACATTTCACAAAGCCTTTTGTTTGTAGCCAAGGTTCGTTCTGATCTTTTCCTTTGAAATGACTATGTATGAGATGGTCCTTTAGATTTTTGGCTCTGCGATAGGTTATGATAGGATGATTCCCCATAATTTTACCTATCATGCTATCCAATTGCAAGATATTCCAATTCTTTCTGAATATTGTCATGATTGCTTTTGAGTCCTGCGTGAAATCAGAAATTAGTCTGATTTTTCTCTGATCATCCTTTTCCTCCATTAGATTTCGGTTGCAGGCATTCTTCTCTGGATTTATCATTAGCACGATTCCAATCTTTATTGATGATATTCATGTTATACTTTCTCTTCTTAAATCTCCCCTTAGCAATCCTGCTATGTTTTAGCCATTCTGGTTCTTCACTACAAATCCTATGAATTCGAAGGAATTCTCCATCGGGTATGCTTGTTATAAGTGAGGGTTGGTGGAAGCTGTTTGCTTGTAATGTGGCCTTTTTGGTTGTGCTCTTTTGGTGGAGTGTGGTATTGTTAGAACTGGCATCTTTGGCGTGGTTTTCCCCTATCTTTTTGCCTCTACCTCCTGTGTTTTTTATGCTGTGCTGGATTTCGTTTTTGCTGGTTTAGATGCTTTGGCCACTCTGCCACTACTGATCAGTGCCAGAGTGTAAGTGCTCCCTATGTAAATTGTTATTCTGATTGGATATACATGTTTGGCATATTTGTGTCACCATAAAGCCCCTAGTAAAGTGCACTGGGTGTGCCAGGGTTGGTGATGACAAATGCTACTAGTGGGCCTGCAGCACTGATTGTGCCACCCACAGGAGTAGCTCTAAAATGTTGACTCGGGCCTGCCACTACAGTGCCTATGGGCAGTTTAGAAACTGCCATGTCCTCCTGGTCAGTGACCCCACTGACCAGGCCTAACCCTTCCCTTTTCGTGCATATCAGTCACCCCTATGGAAGGCCCGAGGTACCCCTCTGGACAGGGTGCAGTGTATGTGAAAGGTAGAGCATGTACTAGTGCAGGTGACCTGCTCTGGTAGTGAATTACAGCCATTTTCGTTTTTCACTAATGTAAGGCTATCTTGCTCCATTGGTTAACATGGGGGATGCAGGCTACAGTGGCTTTCAGCATTTCTTCCCATAGGAACAAGATAGGACATAAGTATCTAGTATCCCTGAACTCAGAATTTAATAACACATCTTTTAGCAAAGGTTGTTTTTAAATCCTGTGTTTGAGAACAGCACTTTTAGAAAGTTGCTGTTCTCTTGTCTGACCCTTCTGTGTGCCTTGGCCTGTTTGTGTATTGCCTGTCTGGTTTGTGAGTGACAGGGGCTGGGGATTCCCCAGGAGACTGGCTGAGTCAGCCCTAGGCAGAATGACTGCATTTGCAACCTGAGTAGTGGAAGGAGTTAGCACCTGGGCCTGAATGGGGCTGTGCCTGCCTGCCACAATGCTGGCTCCACCTCCTGCTGGGCGGCTGATGACCCCGCCCCTCACTCTGAAAGGAAAGAAGAAGCCAGCAAAACAAAGTATTCAGGATCCACCCAGAACTGGTTCATACCAGGCTCAGGGCCCACATGCACTAAGAGAACAAAGACTTTAGGGGTATAACAACAGGACCCCTGACAACAGAAAATTAGATCATCCTGGAATCAAGACGCAACCTCTGCCAAGGAGAAAGCTGACTCTGAAGAAGGAAGACTGTCCTGCTGTTGCTCTGCTGGACTGACCTGCTGTTGCTTTGCTGCCAAGGAGAGGGGAAGGACTTTGCTGTGTGCTGTGTCCCCTGCCTTGAAGGAATCTCCAAGGGCCTGAGAAGAGCTGGCTCCCTGTTCTGAAGTCCCAGGAAAAAAGGACTTCACCCTCCAGCTTCCCTGAACTCTGCTGAGAGAGTTCTGTCCTTCCTAGAGTGCTTGATCCAGTTGTGGGGCCTCTGGAAGTTGTACCTGTGCTGGGAAGCTTGAAACTAAGCTTGAGAGACTTTTACAAGTCAAATGTGTCGCATCGCTCGCTGGCGGAGTGCATCCCCAACAGTGCGAAAAGTTTCCTGCCGCTACGAGGGTCGAGATCGTCGCAGCGCCTGACGCCGCTGCCAGAGCCATCGCATCCTTCGTTTGCGGGACGCACCCGATCGGTGCGGGAAGCCGAACATCGCTGCGAGTGTCTTCGCAGAGCCTGTCGTCACTGGGTGAGATCACCGCACCGCTTGCTTGCGGACCGCATCACGTCGCTGCGAGCATCGTCGCAGAACCATCTCATCGAGGAGCTGTGAGAGAGATGATCCCCGCTGGACCGCGCATCGTCGCAGCCCCTACGAGATCGTCGCATCGTGCCTTTGCGAGAACAAACTTCCTACGGAACCTACGCACCGGAATCCTTACAAGTGGCCTTCCTCCCCATAAAGACCGGATTCGTCGCAACACGCCCGCTGCTGCAGCGGGGCTGTCGCATCGCCCCCCGAGGGTCTCAGGAGCAACGAATCGCTTGTTTTCCACTGCACCAGCTTCTGCTTTTGGAACTTTGTTGCAACTAAAAGGTACTGTGAGTAAACATGACGCAACTCTGAACTTTTCACGCATCTGTGGATTATTTTATCGCCACTTAAAGAACTTTGATTACAACCTTAAGAACTCTTTTGAAACCATATTCTTGAACTGTGTATGTTGGATTTTTGTCGTTTTGGCCTTGTGCAGTTTAGAATAAATGCCTTTATTTTCATAAACCGTTGTGGAATCAGTTTGTGGTGTTTTCACTGTGTTACTGTGAGTGTTGGCACAAATACTTTACGCATTGCCTCTGGTTAGCCTAGACTGCTCGTGCCAAGCTACCTAGAGGGTGAGCAGGGGTTATCTCAGAGGGTTATCTCCTTGCCCTGACTAAAAGCAAGGATCCCTATTTAAACAGTGGTACCTACCTCTGCCAACTAGAGACCCCCCGATCTAACAGGTATGTATTTTGCTTGCATTACATACCCTCTGGTTACTCAATCCAAAGGTAAATTTCAGATTGTTTGTACTTTCATTCAAAATATTGAAGTATTCTTGGAACTCCACACGTGTTCCATCCCAGATGATTAGCAAATCATTTATGAATGTCGTCCAACTCACGATTTTTTTCACAAATCTTTTATGCTGGCTATTCCAAGCCACTTCTTGTTCCCACCATCCCATTAGTAAGCATGCGTAATTTAGGGTAAAAGAGAATCCCATGGCCGTTCCGTTTCTCTGTCAAAAAATTTCTTCTCCGAAGAGGAAGATGTGTTTTGTTAAACAGAGTTGCATCATTTCTGTAACATTACATTGTGATTTTTCAGATGAATGCTCCTTTCACGCAGGAAATAGTTACTTGCTAATAGCACACATGCACATTTCAGGGGTGCAACAGGGTGTCCTTTGGACATCGTGGTACCCTTGAAATACCTCCTGGTATTACCGATTCGGTAATACCGAATCAGTAATACCGAATTTCTTCTCATTCATTCCTATGGGCTTCCAAGCCCATAGGAATGAATGGGTAGGTATTCCTTATTACTGAATCTCAAATACAGATTTGGTAGGAACGAATATTAAGAATTCGGTATTTTTTACTGAATTCATACCTACATCTGGAAGACCGATTTCTAAATACCGAATCGGTAAAATTCGGTATTTAGGAATCAGTATTTCCCTGTTACCTACATCTAGCCCTAAGTTGCTCCACAACTGGTTTTAAAAGTAGTTAATGTAGTTTGCTATGGGTTCCAGCAATGAACCTTTAGCAGACAGAATTGGTCGACCTGGTGGATTTTCTGCACTCTTATGGGGTTTTGGGAGAAAGTATATTGGGGCCATCACAGGAGGGTCCACTTTTAAATATTTTTTCTCTTCCTCGTCAATTAAGTTATTAGCTTTCCATTCTTGTAGTTTTGAGTCAATCTCTCTCTTAATAGATGTAGTAGGATTGGTTTGTAATTGCTCATAATACGATGTATCCTCCAGTTGTCTGTGTGCCTCAGTAATGTATGCCTATCTCCCCCTAATTACTACATTACCGCCTTTATCCGCAATTTTAATTTCAATTTGTTTGTCCATTGCTAGATTTTTTAAGGCTTCCCTTTCCGTTTTTTTGTTAAGTTATCTCTGTAATTTGATTTTTTTCAAGTTGTAGAGCTCCTGGATTACTGCCTCTTGAAAAAGATCTACCTTATTTCCCGGTGGCTGTTGTGGGTAGAATTTAGAGTTCGGACATTTATCACTCAATCCTGCTCCCAGTTGTGGGCATGCTGTTTGTTTTTGTTTTTTTTAAATATTTTTATTAAGAACTTTTTGGGAGCATAGACACAGCACAACAAAGGAGAATTGACATTCAACGTTTAACAAATTAGTCAAAAAGTTTGCACAAAAAAACAAAAGAACCACGCAAAAACGACCCTAAGAATAAAGGAAATAAATAAATAAAAGAAAAAATGACTATGTATCGCATTTCACTTTACATTCGATAGATTGCATCAGACTAAACAATAGCACCATTATACTACACATTATACAACAACCTTAGAAAGGGAATCAGTAAAAAGTAAAGGGAGCGACAAGTTTACATCGAAATTTAGCTTTTCCGCATACCATTTTTCCAACGCTGGATCGGCTCCCAAATTTTTTTTCCCAAACCTCCTCGCTCTACTACCCTTTCTCTCATATATACCCTTCTCTAAATTATAAACTGCTAGCATAGTAGCCAGCCATTGTTGCATAGGAGGGGGAATTGTATCCAGCCATACCCTGGCTATAATCAATCTGAGAACTGCCATGGCAATAAACACAAATTTTTCATACTCATTGTCAGAATCCCCACTAACCCCCATTAAAATCAAATGAGGATTTAGACTAGTCTTAATCCCTAAGGCCCCGACTAAGAAACCTTCAATCCCTTTAAACAGCGGCTGAAGTTGAGGGCAAGAAGAAAATATATGAATACTGTCTACTGCCAGTTCATTGCATCGGGGGCAGTTAATCCCAGCGGTCCCTCCCCACTGAGCAATTTGTGCCGGGGTAAAATAAAGGTCATAGAGCGTTTTGTAGTGTTGGGATTGGAGAGGGGCGGAGCAGCATAACACTGAATTCCCTAGTTTCAAGGAGGCTTGGAAATAGCTTGCATCTGTTTCCAGCTTCATAACCCATTTGGCAGCTTGCTTCCCAAGATCATCTGGTTTGGTATCTATCAAAGCAGCATAAAAACTGTGAATAGAACACGCCCCCCCTCTCTCTATTGCTTCTAATATGTCATGTGGGCATGCTGTTTGTAGGGACATTTCTTCTCCTTCCAATTCATTGAGGTGCAAAAGTGTTAAAAAAGTCTTCCGCTTCTTTTGCTTTTAAGCTTGAATCAGAAAACTGTATTTTAATTTGTTCTTTCTTTTTATTTTCCATGACGAATTTAGACAATATGATCTTTCTAATGTACAGGTATAAATCTATTCTTGTTTGTGCAAAATCCATTGTTTGCACTGGACAAAAGTTTATTCCTTTTTTTCGATAAAGATATTTCCATTTCTGTCTTTTTTCGTATGGATAATATGACCACTTGCAACTCATTTCCTACTGATCCCTCTTCTGTCTCATAATCCTGGTTGTTGCTCCTATCCGGTCTGACGACCCGCTTGCTCCTCTTTCCTCTTATACATATATAGACACACATTTACAAGGCTTCACAAAAAACAGGACATGCCAGATTTCAAATTGAGACTAAAAGCTTTAGTCGTGTTTTTATGTCTGACCTGTCCTGGTATTTGCTTCTCAAAATCTGGTCACCCTAGCAAAGGGAGGATGGGTGGTGGAACAAGGTGGGAGAGCTGGGACAGGGAAAGGGAACAGGAGGTTGACTATGACAAGGGGAGAGTTAATGGTACCAGGCATCCCGGATTTGCACCAGATGTCGTCAGATTTTGGGAATATTAGCTCATGTCCTGGTTTTTGGAAAGGGTTGACAGACAACAGTGGGAGGCGTCTTTTTTATGTTTTCCAAAGCAGTGATAGTTAGCTGTTATAAGAAAGCAATTTAATTAATAGGCATTCTACTGGCTTTCAAAGTTGTGTTTTATTTATATTCTTACTGACAGATTTGAGTAGGGCTAAGTGAAAGCAATAGGAACACAACCACCTGGGAAAATTGAAGGCATGGGGAAATGAGGGAAACAAGAAGCAGACCATGATGCAGAGGTCTAGCCCGGGACCAGGGTTCAATTCCCCGCCTCGGCGGGTCTTGGGCTCAAAATTCCAAGGACCTGATAATTCTCGCCTCGGTGCCTATTCTAATCATGGAGTCCCACTCTGCCACTCTGGGCAATAGCTTGCTTAATTTCCACAACAGCCCTGCCAACGCTAAGGATGCCTGGCCTCCACCTTGGGGGTGCCCAGGAGTGGATGCCTCACAGGAAAAGCCAGGATGGGTTCCACAGCGGTATTCGTACAAGCGTCTTGAGACCCTGGCGGGTGAGTAGTGCGCTATACAAATATCAATTTACAATTTACAAAGTTCTATAAAGTGCCTATATGCTGCCCTTTTGCCGTGTCATGTTGTAGCGTCTTGTGTATAAAATACTCAAACGCTGAGGAAGGGAATTCTTTGCTACAGTTTTCAAGGGGCCCGATTCACAGAATGAACTTAAGACTGAATCCTAAAATTACTACTATTTTGGTATTCACAGAATGCACTTACTACTTTTGGTATTCACAGAAGTTAGGATTTTGTCTTAAGTTTGTCTTTGTCCTTACAGTTCCTCGATTACAGCTGATGCTTAGTCAAAGATTCGACGTAACTTCCGCTGATGCTTTGCACGGAAGTCTATTCGAAGTAGGAAAACAGAGGTTTGCGTAGTGAGTGGACTTGTTTTTTTCGATGACCTACAGCAGAGCCCAGCTGCATGGCTTTATCTGTTATTCTTTTCTACATATCTAAAAATCTTTTCAGACTACTTCCAGAGAGTAAATAGTTTGGTTGAGAATTATAGTACTTTCTTTTCACCTCCAAGGATCTAACCAAGCCTGGGTGAAAACTGTGCACTTTATTTTGTGCAAAACTTAGGGAATTACCCCAAAAATAAGGTTTGTCATTTTGCGCGTTTTTAAGCATAAAAAGCAGTTTTGCATCCAAATGCTAATGTTAAGTTGCATTTGTTAAGCGCTAATCACCAAGGTCTAGATGTATCAAGATACCCTTTAGCGATTCCCGAATAGTGATTTTTAAAGAATCGCTATTTGAGAATTGCTAAACGGTATGTATCTAGAAATTCGCTATTTTTTAGCGATTTCTTAAAATTCCTTAATTGCGATTAGCAAATTGCTAATCGCAATTAAGGAATAATTTCCCATTCATTTCTATGGGCCAGGAGGCACAAAGGAATGAATGGACAGTTATTCTCAATTTGCGATTCGCAATTTGCTAATCGCAAATTGAGAATAATTTCAAGGGTGCAAGGGTGTCTTAAGGACACAGGCATTTCAGACTCTTCTACCTTCAGAGACTCTCCCCAAGGGAACCAGACTGCTGAACTGTGTAGAAAGAATATTGTTGTTTGTCCAGACCTGCTTTAAAGGACTCCCCAGTTCAAACCACTTACAATAAATACTATATAAACAGTCCCTGCGCCTGACATAGCAAAGCTCTCAGCTGGGCCAGACCTAAAAAGGGATTTGTGTCTGACATAGCAAAGCTCTCAGCTGGGCCAGACCTAAAAAGGTGTGTGTGTCTGACATAGCAAAGCTCTCAGCTCGGCCAGACCTAAAAAGGAATGTGTGTCTGAAATAACAAAGCTCTCAGCTGGGCCAGACCTAAAAAGAAATGTGTGTCTGATAGAGCAAAGCTCTCACCTGGGCCAGACGTAGAAAGGAATGTGTGCCCGACAGAGCAAAGCTCTCAGCTGGGCCAGACCTAAAAAGGAATGTGTGTCTGACATAGGAAAGCTCTCAGCTGGGCCAGACCTAAAAAGGAATGTGTGTCTGACATAGGAAAGCTCTCAGCTGGGCCAGACCTAAAAAGGAATGTGTGTCTGAAATAACAAAGCTCTCAGCTGGGCCAGACCTAAAAAGGAATGTGTGTCTGACAGAGCAAAGCTCTCTGCTGGGCCAGACCTAAAAAGGAATGTGTGCCCGACAGAGCAAAGCTCTCAGCTGGGCCAGACCTAAAAAGGAATGTGTGTCTGACATAGCAAAGCTCTCAGCTGGGCCAGACCTAAAAAGGGATGTGCGCCCGACAGAGCAAAGCTCTCAGCTGGGCCAGATCTAAAAAGGAATGTGTGCCGGACATAGCAAAGCTCTCACATGGGCCAGACCTAAAAAGGAATGTGTGTCTGACATAGCAAAGCTCTCAGCTGGGCCAGACCTAAAAAGAAACGTGTGTCTGACATAGCAAAGCTCTCACCTGGGCCAGACTTAAAAAGGAATGTGTGTCTGACATAGGAAAGCTCTCAGCTGGGCCAGACCTAAAAAGGAATGTGTGTCTGACATAGGAAACCTCTCAGCTGGGTCCGACCTAAAAAGGAATGTGTGTCTGACATAGCAAAGCTCTCAGCTGGGCCAGACCTAAAAAGGGATGTGTGTCTGACATAGGAAAGCTCTCGCCTGGGCCAGACCTAAAAAGGAATGTGTGTCTGACATAGGAAAGCTCTCAGCTGGGCCAGACCTAAAAAGGAATGTGTGTCTGACATAGGAAAGCTCTCAGCTGGGTCAGACCTAAAAAGGAATGTGTGTCTGACAGAGCAAAGCTCTCACATGGGCCAGACCTAAAAAGGAATGTGTGTCTGACATAGCAAAGCTCTCAGCTGGGCCAGACCTAAAAAGGAATGTGTGTCTGACATAGGAAAGCTCTCACCTGGGCCAGACTTAAAAAGGAATGTGTGTCTTACATAGGAAAGCTCTCACCTGGGCCAGACCTAAAAAGCAATGTGTGCCGGACATAGCAAAGCTCTCACCTGGGCCAGACTTAAAGAGGAATGTGTGTCTGACATAGGAAAGCTCTCACCTGGGCCAGACCTAAAAAGCAATGTGTGCCGGACATAGCAAAGCTCTCACCTGGGCCAGACCTAAAAAGGAATGTGTGTCTGACATAGGAAAGCTCTCACCTGGGCCAGACCTAAAAAGCAATGTGTGCCGGACATAGCAAAGCTCTCACCTGGGCCAGACCTAAAAAGGGATGTGTGTCTGACATAGGAAAGCTCTCACCTGGGCCAGACCTAAAAAGCAATGTGTGCCGGACAGAGCAAAGCTCTCACCTGGGCCAGACCTAAAAAGGAATGTGTGTCTGACATAGGAAAGCTCTCACCTGGGCCAGACCTAAAAAAGCAATGTGTGCCGGACATAGCAAAGCTCTCACCTGGGCCAGACTTAAAAAGGAATGTGTGTCTGACATAGGAAAGCTCTCACCTGGGCCAGACCTAAAAAGCAATGTGTGCCGGACATAGCAAAGCTCTCACCTGGGCCAGACTTAAAAAGGAATGTGTGTCTGACATAGGAAAGCTCTCACCTGGGCCAGACCTAAAAAGCAATGTGTGCCGGAAATAGCAAAGCTCTCACCTGGGCCAGACCTAAAAAGGGATGTGTGTCTGACATAGGAAAGCTCTCACCTGGGCCAGACCTAAAAAGGGATGTGTGACTGACAGAGCAAAGCTCTCAACTTGGTCAGACTTAAAAAGGAATGTGTGTCTGACATAGCAAAGCTCTCAGCTGGGCCAGACCTAAAAAGGGATGTGTGCCCGACAGAGCAAAGCTCTCAGCTTGGCCAGACCTAAAAAGGAATGTGTGTCTGACATAGGAAAGCTCTCACCTGGGCCAGACCTAAAAAGCAATGTGTGCCCGACAGAGCAAAGCTCTCAGCTGGGCCAGACTTAAAAAGGAATGTGTGTCTGACATAGGAAAGCTCTCACCTGGGCCAGACCTAAAAAGCAATGTGTGCCGGACATAGCAAAGCTCTCACCTGGGCCAGACCTAAAAAGGGATGTGTGTCTGACATAGGAAAGCTCTCACCTGGGCCAGACCTAAAAAGCAATGTGTGCCGGACATAGCAAAGCTCTCACCTGGGCCAGTCCTAAAAAGGAATGTGTGTCTGACATAGGAAAGCTCTCACCTGGGCCAGACCTAAAAAAGCAATGTGTGCCGGACATAGCAAAGCTCTCACCTGGGCCAGACTTAAAAAGGAATGTGTGTCTGACATAGGAAAGCTCTCACCTGGGCCAGACCTAAAAAGCAATGTGTGCCGGAAATAGTAAAGCTCTCACCTGGGCCAGACCTAAAAAGGGATGTGTGACTGACAGAGCAAAGCTCTCAACTTGGTCAGACTTAAAAAGGAATGTGTGTCTGACATAGCAAAGCTCTCAGCTGGGCCAGACCTAAAAAGGGATGTGTGCCCGACAGAGCAAAGCTCTCAGCTTGGCCAGACCTAAAAAGGAATGTGTGTCTGACATAGGAAAGCTCTCACCTGGGCCAGACCTAAAAAGCAATGTGTGCCGGACATAGCAAAGCTCTCACCTGGGCCAGACCTAAAAAGGGATGTGTGACTGACAGAGCAAAGCTCTCAACTTGGTCAGACTTAAAAAGGAATGTGTGTCTGACAGAGCAAAGCTCTCAGCTGGGCCAGACCTAAAAAGGGATGTGTGCCGGACATAGCAAAGCTCTCACCGGGGCCAGACGTAGAAAGGAATGTGTGCCCGACAGAGCAAAGCTCTCACCTGGGCCAGACCTAAAAAGGGATGTGTGCCCGACAGAGCAAAGCTCTCATCTGGCGCTGCCCAGAGGGAGACCTTGAAAAACATAAACTGAACACATGGGAATCCCTGCAGTCTGGGTTAGGGTGACCAACCGTCCGTAAATTTCACGGACAGTCCGTAATTTCGGCCGTCTGTCCGTTGTCCGTGAAGGAATCTTTAACGGACGCCATTTGTCCGTCATTTTAACAGGGCACCGGTTGCTCCACCCTAAAGCCGGCACAGCTTGCACCCACCTCCCTTCTTCACTCCGATGCTGCACCAAAGCGCCTCAGATACTCAGCAGCATTGGAGAGGCACAGCGGGATGGCTACCCTCACACCTCCAGCCCTTGATGACCTGTTAAGAGGTGCTTCGAAGGTGACTGAGAGGGAGGGGCTGCCGGTTCAGGAGCAGCGACATCTATTCACATGCAAACAGCCCTGAGTGTGTCATGTCTCTGCTATTTAGAGGGGGGCTCACACATTCCATTTCTACCCAGGGCCCGCCGCCCCAAACATCCGAGACTCGGCCAGAAATGGCACAATCGCACCCGCACTGATTAACAAAGTTTGGAGGACAATCAGTTCGATCAGTTCTCTTAGAGTATCTCCTGTAAGTACTGTACATCACAGTGGGGGATGGCATTTTGGACAGAGAGCCTGTCTTCTCGTTGTCTTGTGCAGGAGAGGAGCCCAAGATGATACTAGAATACTGCGTGCCCTGTGTTCCCTCTCCTGTGATGGCTCCTGCCCTCCGCTCAGTGATGGCACCTGTCCCCCCATGTGGTGGCTCCAGTCCACCCCACGCCTGGGATGGCTACTGTCCCCCCATGTGGTGGCTCCAGTCCACCCCCGCCTGTGATGGCTCCTGTCCCCCCATGTTGTGGCTCCAGTCCACCCCCACCTGTGGTGGCTCCTGTCCCCCCATGTTGTGGCTCCAGTCCACCCCACGCCTGGGATGGCTCTTGTCCCCCCCTGTAGTGGATCCTGTCTCCGCCCTGGGTGGCTTCCGTCGCAGTCCTGGAACGGCCCCTGCAGCGAGGGTGAAGTTCTTGATGGGCCTCTTCTCAAAAGGGCTCAGCTCAAAATTAATATGGAAAGGTGGGCGAGTAAGTAAGTGAAGGGATGGGTGAATGGCTGGTTGAATTAGTGAAAGGGTGAATGGATGAATGAACGATTGAATAAATGGCTAATGAGAGAGGGTGGATGGATTGATGAGAGGGGAAGGATGGAGAGAAAATGTAAATAGCTGGATGTATGGGTGGAAGGGTAGCTGAATGATGGATGAGGGGAAAGATGGATGAGGGGAAGGATGATGGATGAGGAGAAGGATGGATGGATGGATGGAGGGGAAGGATGGATGGATGAGGGGAAGGATGGATGGATGGATGGAGTGGATGGATGGAGGGGAAGGATGGATGGATCAGGAGATGGATGGATGGATGAGGGGAAGGATAAATGGATGGGATGGATGGATGGGTGAGGGGAAGGATGGATGATGGATCAAAGGAAGGATGGATGGATGAGGGGAAGGATGGATGGATGAGGGGAAGGATGGATGGATGAGGGGAAGGATGGATGGATGAGGGGATGGATGGATGAGGGGATGGATGGATGAGGGGAAGGATGGATGGGTGAGGGGATGGATGAGGGGATGGGTGAGGGGATGGATGGATGGATGAGGGGATGGATAGAGGGGAAGGATGGATGGGTGGGTGAAAGGATGGATGGATGGATGATGAGGGGAAGGATGGATGATGAGGGGAAGGATGAATGGATGGATGATGAGGGGATGGATGGATGGATGATGAGGGGATGGATGGATGGATGATGAGGGGGTGGGTGGGTGAAAGGATGGATGATGAGGGGAAGTGTGGATGGATGGATGAAGAGGGGGTGCGTGAAAGGATGGATGGATGTATGATTAGGGAATGGATGGATGATGAGGGGGTGGGTAAAAGGATGGATGGATGATGAGGGGAAGGATGGATGGATGATGAGGGGAAGGATGGATGGATGGTTGATGAGTGGGTGGGTAGAAGGATGGATGGATGGATGATGAGGGAAAAGGATGGATGGATGATGAGGGAAAAGGATGGATGGATGATGAGGAAAAAGGATGGATGATGAGGGAAGGACGGATGGATGGATGGATGGATGGATGGATGATGGGTGGGTGAAAGGATGGATGGATGCAGAGTCGGTGGGTGAAAGGATGGATGGATGATGAGTGGGTGGGTAAAAGGATGGATGGATGATGAGTGGGTGGGTGAAAGGATGGATGGATGGATGAGTGGGTGGGTGAAAGGATGGATGGATGAGTGGGTGGGCGGATAGTGGGTGGGTGAAAGGATGGATCAGTGGATTGGATGGTGGGTGGGTGAAAGGATGGATGAGTGGGTGGGTGGATGGTGGGTGGGTGGATGGTTGGGTGGATGATGGGTGGGTAGGTGGATGAGTGAAATGATGGATGGATTGATGGATTGATAAGTGCAAGGGTGAATGAATGGACGTATGAGTGAAAGGGTGGATGTAAGGATGGATGAGTGAGTGAAAGGGAGGGTAGATGGACAAAAGGATGAATAGATGTGTGAAGGAATGAAATGATAGATGGATGAGTGATAGGATCAATGGATGCATTCATGAGTGGATGAGTAGATGGATGGATGGATGGGTGGATGGATGGATGGAAGGAAGGATGGCTAAGTGAAAGGGTCGATGGAGAGAGAAAGGGAGGATGGATGGATGACTAAAATAGTGGATGGGTGGAAGGATTAGTAAGTGAAAGGATGGCTGGATTGGTGAAAGGGTAAATGGCTGAATGGATGAGTGAATGGATGGATGGGATAAATAGTGGATGGATAAGTGTACAGATGGATAGGGTGAAATGGTGGATGGATGGATGGATGGATGGATGGATGGATGGATGGATGGATGGATGGATGGATGGATAATGGAGATGAGTGAAAGGATGGATGAGGGGATGGATGAAGGGATGGATGAGTGAAATGATAGATGGAAGGATACATGATGGATAGGTTTGCAAACGGTTGAATATGTTTGGAAATGGCTGGGCTTTCTTATATACTATTGCGCGACCTCTGATGTGTCTGTAAAACGTACCTATTGTCCTGAAGTTTTGTCCTGAATTTTGACCTCCTGTCCTGAATTTGTGTCCTGAATTTTGACCCTTTGTCCTGAATTTTTACACTCACCGTCCTGAATTTGCACCAATGCCAGTTGGTCACCCTAGTCTGGGTGTGAGCTGCATTGTACGAGACATTCTTCATTAGTGGACTAAGCATTCTTAAAATATCATTTGAAATGCTGTGTTAACAAAACTCTTATCTCTGGAGATTGGTCTCATTCATATTTTAACTCTGCCTAAGCTAAACTAAAGCTGAAACACTGAGCTTAAGATTTCATGAGAACATTTTAGGACGTCAAACTATATTTGCAGTGACAGAAAAATGTTTCCAAATTTTAGCAAACATATCACTTTTGCATTTACTTAAACATTTAGCACTACGGTTTTTAATTAGCTTGTTTTTTGTTTTACAAGTGACTCATGGAAGAGAAATTTAAAATAAGTTATATCCACTAAGACAAAGGACTTTCTCCTCTGCGTGCAGACAGTAATGAAAACAATTACATTTTAATGAAGCTGCTGAATTTTCAGAATTTAAGAGGTGTGAAAGAGCACTTCTCTGCTCTGTGGCAGACGCCTGGCACCATTCCACCCACGCAGGGTGCTTGCCAAGGCAGGCGGCTGGCTCCATTCCACCCACACAGGGTGCTTGCCAAGGCAGGCGGCTGGCACCATTCCACCCGGCTGGCTTAACTCGGAAGAGTCAGAAGGGGGATCCTACTACCAAGAAACCCTTAGAACCATGGGGCTAAAAAGCAGGACACTTTGTGTCAAGACAACACTCATCAACTGAAACCTATTGCATTTGCAATGCAATAGGTCTCGCATTCATGCGACTTTGAGCTATTGGCATAGAAAATGACAATGTCTTTTATTGATGTTTTGGGTTTTAAAACATAAATAAAAGGAATTTTCATTTATAATACTAATAGTTTAAACTCTCGCAAATGCAAGACCTATAGCATTGCAATAAAGGGCCTTCCCGACCGATTGTTATATGGTAAATATCAGAGAAAGACACCGGCCTGCGATGTCTTCAAAGTAGGGATAAATAGTGCAGTGAAGGGGATGTGTAAGTGTTGTAAATTACACAGAAATAAAAGTGTGAATTGAGAGTTACATATGGTCTGAGCTATAAACACTAACTAAGCGCTCCAACACCTTTCGTTCTGTAATTACACTGTCGCGGCTCAGGAGGAAGAGTGGGAGGAGGGGGGCTAGTTCCTGCCCTCTCCGTGATTTGAGTGTGCAGTGTGGCATTGCATAATGTCATTACAATTTTTGGGCTTAATAAAAACACTCAAACTGTAGTAGGGCCCGGCTTCAGCTCCAGCCTCGTACAGTGCCCCTGCTATTACTATTGAGCAAGAGGTGCTGAGGTGGTGGTATTGGTGGGGCTGGTATCAGTGGTGGCGGAGGTACTGGTGGCGGTGGCATTGGTGTTATTGGTGGAGGTGGTGACATTGGTGGTGGCAGTATTGGTATTGGTGGTGGTGGTATTAATATTGGTGGTGGTTGTATTGGTGGTGGAGGTCCTGGTATTGGTGGTGTTGGTGTTGGTGGTGGTGGTAATGGTACTGGTATTGGTGAGGGTGGTATTGGTATCGGTAGTGGCGGTACTGGTATTGGTGGTGGTGGTGGTATTAGTGGTGTATTGATATAGGTGGGGTATTGGTGGTGGGGGTGATAGAGGGGGGGTATTGATATTAGTGATGGCATGGTATTGGTGGTGGTAGTGGTACTGTTGGTGGTGGTAGTGGTGGTGGTATTGGAGAAATGTGGCTCACTGGTTAGAGCGGCAGACCCTGATGCAGAGATCTGACCCCGGACCAGGGTTCAATTCCCGTCGCGGCAGGGTCTTGGGCTCAATGCCCGTGGACCCGATAATTCTCGCCACGGTGCCTACTCTAATCGTGGGTCCCACTCTGCAACTCTGGGCAATAGCTTGCTTAATCTCCACACCGGCCCTAATCGCTAAGGATGCCTGGCTTCACCTTGGGGTGCCCAGGAGTGGGGGCCTCACAGGAACAGGCCAGGATGGGTTCCTCAGCGGTACAGCGCAAGGACACACTGCTAAGTGTAACCAGGTGCTTTATAAGCTCAGTTACTTTACTTTGCTACTACTATTGGTGGTGGTGGTATTGGTTGTGGTGGCGGTATTGGTGCTGTTGGTGGTATTGGTGGTAGTATTGTGGTAGTGGTGGTGTTGGTGGTATTTGGTGATGGTGGTATTTGTGTGGGTGGTCCTATTGGTGGTAGTGTTGGTAGTGGTATTGGTGAAGGTGGTATTGGTGTTGGTGGTAGGGGTGGTGGTGGTGGTATTCGTGATTGCGGTATTGGTGGTATTGGTGGTGACATTGGTGGTGGTGGTGGTGGTATTGGTAGTGGTGGTAGTATTAGTGGTGGTATTTGCAGTGGTGTTGTTGGTATTGGTCGTGATGGCGGTATTGGTGGTAGCATTAGTGATGGTGGGGTGCTATTGGTGGTGGTGGTATTATTGGTGGTGGTGGTATTGGTAGTATTGGAAGTGGTATTGGTGGTATTGGTATTTGTGGTGGTGGTATTGGTGGTGGAGGTATTGGTGGTGGTGGTAGTGGTGGTGGTATTGGTGGCATTAGTGGGGGTGATGGTGGTGGGGGTGGTCTTGGTGGTGGTATTGGTGGTATTGGTGGTTGGTGGGATTGGTGGGGGTACTGGTGGTGGTATTTGTGGTGCTGGTATTGGTGGTGGGGTTATTGGTGGTGGTGGTATCTATCGTGTAATTGGTGGTGGTGGTATCTGTGGTGGTTGTGGTGGTATTGGTGGTGGTGGTATTGATATTTATGGTGGTGGTATTGGTGGAGGTGGTTGTATTGGTGGTGGTGGTGGTATTAGTGGTAGTGGTGGTATTGGGGGTGGTGGTATTAGTGGTGGTGGTGATGGTATTGGTGGAGTTAGTGGTGGTGGTGGTGGTTCTATTGCTGGTGATGGTTTTGGTGGTGGTGGTGGTATTGGTAGTCGTGGTGGTATTGGTGGTGGTATTCGTTGTGGTGGTATTGGTGGTGGTAATAATGGTGGTGGTGGCATTGGTGGTGGTTGTATTTGTGGTGGTGGTGCTTGTGGTATTGGTGGTGGTGGTATTAGTGGTGGTGGAGGTATAAGTAGTATTGGTGGTGGTATTGGTATTAGTGGTGGTGGTATTGGTAGTGGTGGTATTGGTGGGGGTGGTAGTGGTGGTATTGGTGGTGGGGTTGGTATTGGTGGGGGTGGTATTGGTGGTGGTAGTGGTGGTGTTGGTGGTGGTGGTGGTGGTGGTGTTATTGGTGGTGGTGGTATCTGTGGTGGCATTGGTGGTGGTGGTATCTGTGATGGTGGTGGTGGTAATGGTGAGGTAGTATTGGTGGCATTGGTGGTGGTGGTATTGGTGGTGGTATGGGTAGTGCTGGTATTGGTGGTGGTGATGTTGGGATTGGTGGTGGTAGTGGTGGTGGTAGTGGTATCGGTGTGGGTATTAATGGTGTTGATGGTGGTGGTGTTGGTTGTGGAATTGATAGTGGTGGTATTGGTGCGGGTGGTATGGGTGGTGGTGTTGGTGGTATTGGTGGTGGTGGTATTGGTGGTGGTGGCATTGGTGGGGATGGCATTGGTGGTGGTATTGGTGGTTGTATTGGTGGTGGTGGTATCGGTGGTGGAAGATCATTGAGAAGACCGCCAATGACAGCTGACCCGCTACTTTGAGGAGAACAACATCCTGGACCCGTCCCAGTCCGGGTTCTGCAGCAACCACATTACAGAGACTGCTCTCATCGCCACCACCAATGACATCAGGGCCCTGCTGGACAACGACGAAACCACGGCCCTCAACCTCCTGGACCTATCAGCCACCTTCGATACTGTCTGCCACCACACCCTACGAGCACGCCTCCACAACGCAGGGATCCTAGACAAGGCTCTGGAATAGACCACCTCCCTTCTCTCTGACAGAACCCAGAGCATCCACCTCCCCTCTTTCCGTTCCAAAGTAAGGGTGGGCGTAGTTGGAGGAGTCCTACTACACAGAACTCCACAAAGTTGAACAAACACTGCTCTGCCAACAGAAACCTCATATATTTTTGGTAAATTAACAAGTATCTTTATCTTTAAATGCATATAGTCATTTCACAAAAGTGAAAGTGATAATTTAGCAAGCAGTGTTAGAAGTGATAATTTTGGGATCCTCCCTAACCTAGGGAGAGAGCCGAGCAGATGTCTTGCAAACAAAGAGCACATCTTGCTGAACTGTTCAGTGATGGTGCCATCCTCTTAAGACCACCACATGCACAGTTATTATGGGAAAAAATATAATCCCAACCAAAGGCCCTGCAAAGCATTACGGGACAAGATTAGCAGTGGGTAGTGAGTGTTATAGTATCCAATATTAAAATAATTCTACAAAGAGCTGCAGTTCAACTTGTCATTACTAGGTGTCCCTCATGAGTCAAATGCAAAAGAATTGAAATTATTACATCAAGCTGCAGTTCCACTAGTCGTTACTAGACGTCCCTCACGAGTCAAATGCAAAAGCATTCAAACACTGAGCTGAGAGCTAATACTATGAATTCTACAAAGAGCTGAACTGCAGCTTCATGAAAGGGTTTCAAAGGTTTTGTATTTGACTCATGAGGGACATCTAGTAACGACTAGTGGAACTGCAGCTTGATTTAATACTTTTGCATTTGACTAGTGAGGTACACCTAGTAACCACGAGTTGTACTGCAGTTCTTTGTAGAATTATTTTGATATTGGATACTATAATATTCACTGCCCACTGCTAATCTCATCCCATAATGCTTTGCAGGGCCTTTGGTTGGGATTGTATTTTTGCCCATAATAACTGTGCTGGGGTGGTCCTAAGAGGATGGGACCACCACTGAATTGTTCAGCATGATATGCTCTTTGTGTTCAAGACATCTGCTTGGTCCTCCCCCTGGGTTAGGAGAGCCCCCAAAATCATCACCTCTCTCATTGCCTGATATTTTTCAATTTCAACGTTCACTTTTGTGAATTTGTTATATGCTTTTTAACATGTAAAGTTGCTTTATCAAAGCATTTGTGGTTTCAGTATAGAAGCTGACTCTGCTACAGGGTTATTCCAAAGATTCCAAGATCATCTGTGGCGTACCCCAAGGATCATCCTTTAGCCCGACATTGTTCAACGTCTAAATGGCACTGCTCGCCCATGTCGCCTGAAGGCATGACCTCAATATCATCTCCTACGCCAACGACACCCAGCTGATCCTCTCTCTCACCAAGGACCCCCTCACGGCCAAAGCCAACCTCCATGAAGGAATGAAAGCTGTCACTGAGTGGATGAAGAACAGCCGTCTGAAGTTGAACTCAGACAAGACAGAGGTCCTCATCCTCTGCTCCACCCCCTCAGCCTGGGACGACTCCTGGTGGCTGTCCGCACTGGGAGCTGCACCGACACCCACCGACCACCCACGCAACCTCGGGTTTATCCTCGAATCAACACTCTCCATGACCAAGCAAGTCAATGCCGTCTCGTCCTCTTGCTTCAACACCCTTCACATTCTCCGTAAGATCTGCAGGTGGTTCCCCACCGAAACAAGAAGAACGGTCACCCAGGCCCTCTTTAGTAGCAGGCTACCACAGAAACACCCTCTACACAGGAGCCTCAGCCAAACTCTTGAAACGACTACAACACATACAGAACGCCTCTGCACGCCTGATCCTCGACATCCCTCGCCACAGCCACATCACAACCCACCTAAGAGAACTGCACTGGTTTACCGTCAACAAGAGGATCACCTTCAAGCTCCTCACCCACACACACAAGGCGCTCCACAACACCGGACCAGCACACCTCAACAGACGACTCACCTTCTACACCCCGAACCGACAGCTCCGCTTTGCCGACCTCGCCCTCGCCACCGTCCCCCGCATCCGAAGAGCGACCACCGGCGGCAGATTGTTTTCCCACCTCGCCACCAAGACCTGGAACACCCTCCCCATCCTCCTACGACAGACCCAGGACCTACTAACCTTCAGGAGGCTTCTCAAGACCTGGCTATTCGAGCTGATAGTAGCAGCACCCCTCCACCCCGCAGCGCCTTGAGACTGTCAGGGGTGAGTAGTGCACTCTAAAATGTACTGATTGATTGATTGATTGATTGATTGATTGATTGATATATTGATTGATTGCTTTTATTGATGGTGGTGGTTTTGGTGGTGGTTGTGGTATTGGTGGTGGTGGTATTGGTATTGGTGGTGGTGGTGGTATTAGTGGTGGTATTGGTGGTATAGGTGGTGGTCGGATTGATGGAGGTGGTGGTATTGATGGTGGAGATATTGGTGGTGGTTTTATTGCTGGTGGTGGTGTTGTTAATAAAACAGGCTTTTGAAAACACTGTCAGGTGACTTTAGTACAGATAACATGTAACACATGTGTGCTTAAAAGCACACATGCAGTTTCAACTGAAGCAGCGCATGTCCGGCCTGCAGTAAAAGAAACTCAATAAAGTGAATAATGCTTACAGAAGAAATAACAGGTTCCATGTAACAACCAAAGAAAAAGTGCCATGGGAGTGTACAATGAAGACACAGACGTACTAAGGAGGGACTATGAAGCCTATTAACGCATCCATGCGCACTGCCGCTGGGCTCGACCTAAAAAGGGACACGATGACACATCCCATAGATACAAATTATATTATATGTGCATGGGGGCCTAAGACCCCACAGCATTACACTGGGCAGCACAGTAGCCAGGTCTTTACATGCATGAGAGATTTGAGCCTGCTAGGAAGACTGGATGATCAGCAGAAAATATTTGCACTCCAGGATAATTAGTGGCCACCAGTTACACAGTTCCTCCCTGGTTCTTGCAGGATGAGGACAATTTGCCAGAGGGCTTCCATCTCATCGCCCTCTGGAAATAGACACTTGGAAGATGGCTCATTTGAGAGCTGAGAGCTGAGGAACCGTAATTACAAATCTTGACAGCCACTAAGTGACAGCTCTTTCTCAGCCTTGAACTGCACCGAGAGCTGGCCGTCTGCGCAACAAGATGGAGGCCAGCGGGAGGGGCGAGCTTCGAAGCGTGGAAAGTGCTCAGCTATAATGGCCTCGTGCCGAGAAAGGCTTCTGTCGTGACAGTGCGGGCGCAGCCAAGGGGCATTGTGGGTAGGGTGACCAGATTTTGAGAGTAAAATTTTACATCAATGCAGTGGCGCAGAATGGCAGCTCTCATCAACATAGGATCACAGAAGAGGCACTAAGAAAATAAATAAAATGCATTTTTTAGAGACTGCTTCATACCGGTTAATTAAATTGCTTACTTATAACCGCTACCAATTAGCACAGCTTTATAACACCTAAAAAAGTGCCTCTCGCTGTTTTCAGTCGACCCTCTCTAAAAATGAGGACATCAGCCAAATTTGCCAAAAACTGCTGGGACAGCTGGAGAAAACCGAGACTATCACGGCAAATCCAGAATACCTGGTCACACCGTGGTTAATTTGTAAAAAAATATAAGCGCCAGGGCTCTTGTCAGGAGGCAGCTTGCATTAGCCCACTTCTCCTTTTAGCTCCACCTAAAATAGAACTAACTAACAGCCCTGAATGTGGGGAGAGGACGTGGCGTTATGGAGGGCTGCTGACTTTGGAACTGGGGAGCCAGGTTTGAGTTTCAGCATCGGCTCAACTTACTGTGATTTTGAGCAAATCACCTAATCTCCCTGTAAATAAATGTGTCTGATGTATGACGTTACAACGCATGCTTTTACCACGCATGCCTTTACAACGCGATTTTAACATCGCAAACCTTTACAACGCATAGCGCTTAGAGGTGCTGGATAATGAAAAGTTTAATTTTCTATTCCAACTCCGGTCCCCGTGGACACTAGGGAAGGTGTTGGATAGAAAATTAAACTTATTCCCTATCCTAGAGCGCCCCCCAGCGCAATGCGTTGTAATGGTTTGCGTTGTAATGCCTGCGTTGTAATGGTAGTGCGTTGTAAAAGTTTTGTTGTAAAGGTTGTTCACCAAATGTGTCCTTAACTGGTGCTCATGAAAAGCACTGGTGTTGATGATTAAGTGCCGATGCTGAGCACCGGATACCATCGGCTCAAATTAAGCACTGTCAGGCCACCCTAAATGCGGGTGATCTACAAAGAGCACTGCAACTACCCTCCAGGATGTAAAAGCCAACTAGATGGGGGTGATCATGCATTCATCCTGAGATACCTGACTGCCTTACATGAACACCTGTCTGCTACAGGTCCTCATGCAACCGAGGCCCCGTTACAAGTGGCCTGGTTAATTGTGTTATATGTGTTAGTTCCTGTTAGTGCACGTATCGGAATTGTGAATTTTGGGGATTTTAGTGCACCTGGTAAATACTGGGTTTGATAAAAGTTGCATCACGCACATGCATTTCTGCAGGTAAGGCCAGGGAAACTTTTTCCAGAAAATACTGAGACTTAAGGATTTTGGTGCAGTAAACACTAAATCTGGATGTTCCAGGATCTAGAAGCTGAAGCTTTGCTTCAAGGATGAGGCTCATGAAGGACTTAATATGTATGGGGCTCATTCCTGGAAAAGGTGTGAACAACCATTGGTTAAGAGGTATTAAACATCGAAGACAGTGCCCTCCTGACCACAGATGATGACACCTGCCTCCTAACATTGTTGGATGTCTCAGGTGCTTTCGACATAGACGACACTTACATCCTCATGTACACCTTGGAGTCTCAAATGAAATTCACCAGCAATGTCTGTCACTGCTTTTCCTCCTAACTTTCCAAGTGATAGCAGCTCGTTCACATTGTCAGGTCCCAAAAGATCCCTATTAACTGGGGACCCCCCCATGTTGACCCTTCCCATCTTCCACTTCTACAGGAAGAACTTGATGCTTTTCTTACAGATAATAGAACCAGGATTCACCAATATGCTGATGATACACAATTCTACCTGAAAGGCTCCCCTGCTTCAGACATTCATGCCTCAAACACTGCCTGCACATCTTTCAGAAATGAATGTCTCTTTCCCGCCTCCCCCTTATATGGCGGCCGCTGCGCGTAAGCCCGTCTGCGCCCGTCCGCGCCTGGACCGTGCCCAGCGCCAGAATCCCTGGCCCCCACACTAGCGACGAAGCAAGACTCCACTACGACGCCAACACCCTCGCCGCACTCAACCATGGACGGGCCTCCAACTGCTACAAAGCCACCCCTATGCGCACCCACGGCCCTTTCACCTGCCGAAACTGCATCTTCACCTGCACCAATGACGCCAAAGTACCAACAGCAACGGGACCCAACCAACTGCGATGCATCCTGCTCAACACCCGCTCCGCACGCAAGCACGCCGTCAAGCTCTGGGACCTACTCACCACCACATCACCAGACATCGCCGTCCTGACCGAGACCTGGCTGAACGAAACCTCCGTCCCAGACATCGCAATGGCCATCCCCGACGGATACAAAATCTCCCGCAGAGACCGTGCCAACGGAGTCGGAGGAGGAATCGCCATCATCCACAAGAACACCATCAATGTCTCCACTAACACTGACGACACCCTCACCACCGCCGAACAGATGCACTTCAAGATCCACATGGACCCCAAGACCACCCTCAGAGGCACCCTCGTCTACAGACCACCTGGTCCATGTCCCCAATTCTGCAACTCCATCGCCGACTTCATCAGCACACACGCATTGACCTCCGACAACTACATCCTGCTCGACGACTTAAACTTCCACCTGGAAAACAACAACGACAGCAACTCCTCCTCCCTGGTCGACAACCTCGCCACCTTCGGACTGAAACAGATCATCACAACCCTGACCCACACCGCTGACCACACGCTCAATGCCATCTTCTCCTCCAGCCCACACGTCGCCTTCGGCCACGCCTCCGAGCTCACCTGGACCAACCACCAATGCATACACTTCACCTTCCAGAAACCCGTCACTCACCACCGCACCCCACAGATCCCCCGCCGACGCTGGGGCAAAGTAACCAAGGAATTGCTGGAAGATCACCTCGCAATCAACCCATCGACTAGCCCCACTGACCCAGGGGAGGGGGCCCGCACCCTCAGGCTCTGGATGGAAAACTACACCAACATCGTAGCACCAGTGCGACTACCCACCGACAGAGACACCAGCCAGAGAGCCAGCTGGTTCACCCCGGAGCTCCTGTCCTCCAAGCGCACCTGCCGGAAACCTAAAAACATCTGGCTCAGTGATAGAACACCCTCCAACCACGCAGCCCACAAAGACGCCAGTCGCAACCATCACCGCCTCATCAGGACCACCAAAAGAGCCTCATTCGAAGACCGCCTCGACAACAATGCACACAACAGCAAAGAGCTCTTCAACATTGTGAAGGAACTCTCCAGTCCCAGCTCCTGCACCAACGACATCCCGCCGTCGCAAGCCCTGTGCGACACCCTCGGCGCCTTCTTCCACCACAAAATCACCAACATCCACAACAGATTCAACCCCCAGATGAACCCAACAAACCCCACTACGACGAACACACCCAACCCTACCAACCACGACCTTCTGACCCCATGGACCAACGTGAGCACCGAAGACATAATCAAGACCATGAGCACCATCCACTCAGGCTCCCCTTCAGACCCTCTCCCCCACCACATCGCCAACAAAGCCAACAGCCTCATTGTACCCCACCTGAGTAAGCTCATCAACCTCTCCTTCGAAACCGCCACTCTGCCTGAGAGCTGGAAGCACGCCGAGATCAACGCCCTACTAAAGAAGCCCAAGGCAGACCCGAGCGACCTCAAGAACTTCCGGACCATCTCCCTGCTCCTGTTCCCAACAAAAGTCATCAAAAAGACCATCAACACCCAGCTCACTCGCTACCTAGAAGACAACAGTATCCTGGACCCCTCCCAGTCTGGCTTCCGCAGCAACCACAGCACCGAGACCGCCCTCATCGCCGCCACAGACGACATCAGAATCCACCACAACAACGGCGAAACAGCAGCCCTCATCCTCTTGGACCTCTCCACCGCCTTCGACACCGTCTGCCACCACACACTGCGCACACGCCTCTTCGACGCAGGGATCCAAAACAAAGCACTGGATTGGACCACCTCCTTCCTCACCGACAGAACCCTGAGAGTCCTCCTCCCCCCGTTCCAATCCGGTACCACCAAAGCTATCTGCGGCGTCCCGCAGGGATCCTCCCTCAGCCCGACGCTGTTCAACGTCTACATGGCTTCCCTCGCTCGCATCGTCAGACTACACGACCTCAACATAATCTCCTACGCCGACGACACCCAGCTGATCCTCACCCTCACCAAGGCCCCCCTCATCGCCAAATCCAACCTGCACCAGGGTATGAAGGCCATCGCCGACTGGATGGAGGCAAGCAGGCTCAAGCTGAACACGGACAAGTCGGAAATCCTCATCCTCGGGCCCAACCCCTTGGCGTGGGATGACTCCTGGTGGCCTCCATCCCTGGGAAACCCCCAGCACTGACTAACCATACACGCAACCTAGGAGTCATCCTCGACTCTACGCTCAGCATGACCAACCAAGTCAACGCAGTCTCCTCCTCCAGCTTCCACACCCTCCGCATGCACTGCAAGATCTACAGATGAATCCCGATAAACACAGGGAAAACAGTCACCCACGCCCTCAACAGCAGCCGACTCGATAAAGAAAACGCCCTCTACGCCGGAGCCCCGGCCAAACTCATCAGCAGACTCCAAAGAATCCAGAACACCTCCGCACACCTGGTCCTAGACATCCCACGCAGAGACCACATCACCCCTCACCTGAGAGACCTACACTGGCTCCCCGTCAACAAAAGAATCACTTTCAAACTCATGATCCACACACACAAAGCACTCCACAAGACCGACCCAGCCTATCTCAACAGCAGACTCTCCTTCTACGTACCCAACAGGATACTCCGCTCCGCCGACCTTTCCCTGGCCAACATCCCACGCATCCACAAAACCAACTCCGGGGGCAGATCCTTCCCCCACCACGCCGCCAAGACCTGAAACGCCCTCCCCCTCCTCCTACGACAGACCACAGACCTCCCGGCATTCAGAAGACTGCTCAAGACCTGGCTCTTCGACCACTAGCTGCAGCTCCCCTCTCCTCCCCACCCAGCGCCTTGAGACCCTAGCGGGTAAGTAGCGCGCTTTACAAATTCCTTGATTGATTGATTGATTGAATGTCCAGCGCTCTCCTGAGCTCAACCCAACCATGACAGCATTCTTGTTATTTGCCTCATTCAGGGCCTGAAGAAATATGATCACATCACCCCTATCCTGATGGAACTCTGATGGCTTCCCTTGCTGGCCCGCACTATCTTCAAAACCAGCTGCATCATTTATGAAGCCATCACCAGCAGACAAGCTTGTCATCTCCTGTGGTTTTTGGCACGTCTCACAGCCAGGACCCCATCTGACTGCAGATGAAAAAGACGACCTTTTCCATCTCTGCACCCTGGACCTAGAAAAGCATCCCCAAATACATCAGGACGGCCCTAATGCTGCTACAATTTAGGAACAGATGTAAGATGCATCTTTTAAACAAAACAACATCACACAATGCTTTACCAGTTCCCTAACCAGCTGCCTCTCCTATGACTCGTTAACTTTATGCTGGACTTTGACCATGTATAGTGCTCGACTGCCTTTCAGCTAAGTTTCCTCTT